>NC_066877.1:18442860-19132860 GCF_022985175.1 Labeo rohita
ATATTTTTATCTTTATTTTTGATTTATTTTACTCGCTCTTATTGCATACTCTCATCATCATTAATTATTTCATTAGTTGTTTTAGACCAATCACGACTATGGCTGACTCATGTGAATAAATAATAATAAAATAAATAATGTATGACCCCGTAATTATAATTTGCACCTTTCTATTCCTAAAATCCATGGAAAATATGTATTAAAACATACTCTATTTTGAGCCTGTTTGTAAATGTCATGGCAAAAGATCTCTCATGGATAAGTCCCTCAAGTTTGGACACATAAAACCACCACTTCAGCTTGTTCATGTGAAACGTGAGGCAAATGTACTACTAGTTTACAGGAGAACACATAATATAATTTCTTTAAAAATAATTCAATGGTTAGTTTTGCATGTATATTAGTATTTTATTATTACTAGTACATATTAACTACATTAATTATAATTGTCAGGTGTCCCCAGAATGTGTCTCTGAAGTTTCAACCAAAAATACCCCACAGATCATTTATTATATAATTTTGAAAATGCTTCTTTCGAGTGGAAGCATTGTCTCTTTAAATTCAAATGAACTGCTGTTCCCTGCCCCCTTTTCCAGAATAGATCTGTGCCTTTACAGCTTGTACCTCAGATATTCTGGCAAAAAAAACATCTGTTTGGTTTTGATTATCATGTCTGTCGTGCTGAAATCATGCGTTTTAAAGCTATTTCAGTTTAAACTTCTGATATACTTTATATTTATATTAGATCTTTGTGGCAGCAGCGTAATATACAGTAAATAAATCAATAATTCTCTGAGGCTGGGACTCTAAATAGTGTTCTGTGCTCATCTGTGCAGCCAACGACAGAACAGTTAGCATGATTTTTTTTTACTTTTTCCATGGCGTTAGGACTGGTACACCGCTGTCGATTTTGAAAACGCAATGGCGGTGTTGCATATTATATTATATTATATTATAAGAATTTACACAAAGTAATCAAGGCTGTCGCTGCAGTTGAAAAAGTGTTTTCTTTGTTAATGCATTATATCACACTTGGATTTTGGATGTGGATCTTTAGAAGGATGTATTGGTCTTTGTATTGATTCCAGCAGGTCCTGAAAGAAGTCTAATCCTTTCTGTCTCTCTTTGGTCACATCAGAGTAATCCTGCTTAAAGGAACTCTTTGATTAACGATAAACCAACAAATAAAAAAAGAGAGGAATAAAGCAAGTCCTGGTAAAGTGTGAAACTTTCACAGTCTGTCACAGAAACTTTGTGTACTTTGCAAGTGAGACAACAGCAAAGAAAAAGAGTGGGGAAAAAAGCGAAATATCTAGTGCAACTATGGAGACGTCTGGAGAAATTAATGAGGTCGCGTCATTTCAAGGTTTGGCAATATTTCTCGCAGCAGGTAGACAGGAGCTGTTGTCTGCTGCATCTCTGAGTGCGTGACATTTACCTAATTAACTCGTGGCCATTTTTTGATGCGTCGCCTGCAGGAACTGCCGAGCGATGCTGACCACTCCCACTCAGCAATGTCGACTTCATTAGGGAAAATGTCATCTGCTTTTTTAACTCGATATCTCCTTCGTGGAAGATACTCTACCTGTGTGAGTGAAGGTCAAGGAGAGGGCAGCGAAGGATCAGTGGTTTTGTGGCGTATTTAACACTGACGTTCCTTTTAGAAATGCTGTCTTTGGGACCTGTGTCATATTTAATCACAGATAGTCAAGGACACAATGAGAACATGCATTGGAATTATATACATGTGGTAACTTGTGCTCTGTCTTGGCCTTTAATATCAAGTCTCAGTGTTATATGAGCAGACAGGTGCTCATATAGAAAGAATATCATTGTTGAATATCACACCAACATTGTTCTTCATGAAAGCACTGAATCTACCCATAAACAAACTCCTACAGAGACATAGACATTTATCACTAATTAAATATACTCACATGCACACAAATACCCACAAACACAGATGTCAACAAGTGCTATAATAAACTTATTATAAACATTTTTTTCATCACTAAGTACAGTTTCTTAGACCAGCAAGTATGTAATTGTAATTGCGTGATTGCGACTTTTTATCTCACAATTCTGATTTTTTTTTCTCAGAATTGTATGATATAAACTTGTAATTTTGACTTTTTTTGCTCAGAATTGTGAGATATAAACGTGCAGCTGCAAGTTATAAAGTCAGTATTGTGTGATATAAATTTGCCATTGCAAGATTTTTTTTTCTGATAAAAAAAATCAGAGAAAATTTATATCTTGCAATTCTGACTTATAGCATGCAATTGCGAGTTATTAAATCAGAATTGTGAAATATAAACTTGCAAATCTGAGAACATAGTTTTTTTCCCCACCTCAGAATTTGACTTCATAACCCACGATTATGAGAAAAGGAGTCAGAATTGCAAGATATAAACTCAAAATTGTTATCTCCTAATTCTGACTTTATTTGTCACAATTGAAAGTTTATATCATGCAATTCTGAGAAAAAAAAATAAAATTCTCGCAATTGTAAAAATTCTCCCAATTGCGAGTTTATATCTCACAAGTCAGAATTGTGAGATGTAAACTCACAACTGCAAGAAAAAAGTCAGAATTGTAAGATAAAACCTCAGAATTACCTTTTTTATTTTTTTACTTTTCTTTCAGTGGTGGAAACTATGGAAGCCCATGTCCGCCACTGAAAAATAAAAAAAGGTAATTGTGACTTTTTTTCCTCACAATTTCGAGTTTACATCTCACAGTTCTGACTTTTTTGAGATATAAATGCACAATTGCGAGTTATAAAGTCACATTTGTGGGATATAAACTCAAAATTGCAAGAAATAAAGTCAGAATTGCGAGATATAAACTTGCAATTCAGACTTTTTTCTCACAGTTGTGAGTTTGTATCTCACAGTTCTGACTTTTTTCTCAGAACTGTGAGATATAAATTCGCAATTGCGAGTTATAAAGTCCAGATCTGATAAAAAATATGTCTGTATATGTCTCACAATTCTGACTTCATTTCTCAGAATTGTGAGTTTATATCTCAGAATTCTGACTTTCTAGCTTGCAATTGCACCTTTATTTCTCAGAATTGCGAGTTTGCATCACGCAATTCTGAGAAAAAAACAAAGAGATTAGTCGCAATAACCTTTTTTTTTAATTTTTTTATTCAGTGGCGGAAACGGGCTTCCATAAGAAAATGTATTTTTCTCTTATACTTTACAAATTTGACAAGGATCATAAAAAACATCTTCATGCTCACCACTGAAAATTCAATAAGTGGCTTACAGGGCCAAACAAGCCACAGATAAAGTGAAATATCAAGCTAAGTTGAGATTCTCTGGTCATCATCCAGTCTTTTTGCTCCTTTAGAATGTTTCCACATTTGTACTTGTTGTCGCCAATTGCTCTGACACACACAAACATGCTCATTGTTTCTCCTAAAATATTAATATTAGCACAAATGGTCTAACATTGACAATATTAAGAATGTTTCTTTTCAGCTGTGCCATCACAGGATTTTAAATGTGTGTTGTAGTTGAAAGTCATTTAGATTTTTAACCAGAGTGTTTTTTTCTTTCTTTCTTTCTTCTGTTGAATACTTTGTTGTTTGTTGATTTTGCATGCTAGGGTTTCAACATTGTTATTTTAATACTTGAGACACTTGGATCCACCCCAGATAATTGGCAGTCGCATGGCGAAAAGCTTTATTTACTCTACATTTATTATTCTCTGTTCTCCCTTACGAAACCAAATTACATGGCCTTGTGTGTGTGTGTGTGTGTGTGTGTGTTATCTAGACGAGTCTGAACACTCTCATGCAGACACATTCCTTCTGGTTTAAATCCCTTACATAGTTATGGGTGACACGCTAATAGCCAAGCAAATTGTCCATGGAGAAAAATCAATTTAGAAAATTGATTGAATTCTTACAGGCCTGTTTGGAAGTCACTGAGAGATCAGAGAGATGTATGTCTCAGGGTTTTGCTGTGGTTGTGTGCCTAATATGCCCATTTCCCATCTCCCCATAATATTGCAGAGAAACCATGTTTTACTATGTGAGACCTTGCCCATAAAATATGAGCGTTTAATTGACACATTATGATGCAAATATGACACCACTTGAAAAGTGCTTAAATTGGTTTTATACGTTTTGATAATTTTTCCATATATCAGTTGTATTTATTTATTTAAAGCTTGGGTTTGCAATGCATTCTAATTGCAACTTTTTATCTCACAATTCAAAAGTTTTCATCTTGCAATTCTGAGTTAGAATTGTGTGATATAAACTCACAATTATGAGTTATTGTAATTCTGAGAACATATAAGTGTTTTTTTTTTTTTGGACTTTATAATTCGCAATTGCGAGTTTATATCTCACAGCTCTGACTTAATTTCTCACATTTGTGGTTCTATCTCACAGTTCTCTCACAAATTTCTTGTGATTGTGAATTTGTTTCCTGCAATTCTGACTTTATATCTTGCTATTCTCATCTTATAACTTTTTATATCTGGGAATTTTGACTTTATTTCTCATAATTGTGAGTATTTTGACTATTTTTTAAAATTGTGAGTTAATATATCTCCACAATGCTGGCTTAATTTCTCAGAACTGAGTTTATATTTCACAATTTTAACTTTATTATTCACAGTTTTGAATATTATATCATAATTCTGACTTTATTTCTTACAATTGTGAGATTATATGTCGCAATTTTGACTTTTTCTCACAATTTTGACTTTATGACTGGTAATTCTGACTTTGTTTCTTACAGTTGCGAGTTTATGTCTTACAATTCTGACTTCATTTCTCAGATATGAGTTTATATCTTGCTATTTTGACTTTATAACTAACAATTGCGAGTTTGTATCCCGCAATTCTGACTTTATATTTCACCAGTCTGACTTCATTTCTCAGATTTGAGTTTATATCTTGCTATTCTGACTTTATAACTCGCAATTGTGAGTGTATATTATGCAATGTAGACTCACAATTTCAAGAAAAAAAAAAAAAAGTCTAAATTGTGAGAAGTTGCAATTACCTTTTTACATTTTTATTCAGTGGTGGAAATGGACTTGCATAGAAATGTTGCGAAACTTCTCAAAAATACAGTTCTGTCCTAATAATGGGATTCAGAGCGGCAGGTGCTGCACTTAGCCAGGAACAGTATAGTTTGACAAACTATCCTTCACTTTCTTTTATCATTAGTAAATATGATCTTAAGGAATTTGTCCCACTTCCTTGTAATTACCTCACTGTGGTTGGATGAACCAAGCTTCTAAACCCTGAACAGATTGCTTTGACATCATTAAGGGCTGTCATGTGTTGATGTGTTCATCTGAGTTTGGAACAAGACTTTTTGTAGCTTAATGTCAAAAGTTTTTTTGCACCGAGGCGGAAGTTTGCAGTTCTAAAAGTTACAGTATATGCTCATAATACAATGAACACTTTTCAAAAGATTTCAAATGATCAAGCAGAATCGGCTTCCTCTTGATATGACCCCCTTAAACTTTGACTGTGGATTCTTCATGTGGAGTTTCTGGCACTGAATATTATTCTGTCTGTGGTTTTATAGACACATTCTCCTCGGAAGTTTGGGCCACGCTGCGTCAGGAGGGATTTGAGATGCTGGTTTTCTTGGCATCTGAGAAATGTGTGTGTTTCTGTGGGTTTTCAAATGTGGCTTTGTCAGCTTGTTACGGTGGCCTTGTGCTACACTGACAGCTCTGCGACATTTGTCAAAGCAGCTGTGAGAGCAGTGTGAAATGGTGTCAGTTTTGTGAGACAAGTTATTTGTTATTTTGACGTTTTCACAGTCGTAAGATGAATATGGAATTGAACTGGCTAATGACTTCGGTTTCTTTTACTCCTGTTCAACAATGTGGCCATTACATCACAATACACTGCAGCACAGTGAAATCACACACGTCTCTTTCTAGAATGCAGATTAAATGTCTTCAGAGGATGAGGGCAGTGTGCGTGTTTTAGTTTACAGGTGTGAGGCTTTGAGAGCCTTGCATTACAAACTGCTTTTCAAAGGATTTTCATTATGTGTGTGCGCAGCTGATCTCCGGTGATCCCAGAGCCTAATTTAGATGCATCTATTTCTCGCTCTGATTAGTCAGCCCATTAAACCTCACAAACGCGCTCCACGGGCCGGACGCAATCACGCCCATGGCTTCTGTGCGGAACCGTGCTGGCCATCTGTCCCTGGACATCCCATCATGCAGCCAAAGCCTGATGAATATTATAGCCACAGTGGGAGATGGTCCTTACCAAAGAGAAATTTAGACATCTTATTCTGGTGTCCAAGACCACATACAAAACATTCTTGCATTACTCCTGCACAGTCACTGAATATCTACAAAAGCATGTATTTTAAATGAAATTCCTTTAGTGTGAAAACATTTGTTCATATGAACCAGCTTTCCTCAAACTTACTTTAAATTTTCAAGGGATTTGTTTTTGGTTTCATTCAAGTACAGTATCTTTTTTATGACCACTAGGTGAAGCCTAATGTTTCCTATACCTGGAATGATGTAATGTAATGACAATTCAAAGCCAGTATGCTGCCAATATCGTGCTGTTTCATTGGGCCATGTGACACAAGTGACTACTGTAAAATTATGCATGATGAAGATTGCTTGGTGTCTTTTGCCAGCCAACACACCCTGACAAATAGGTACTTTGTTCACATTGCTGAAACTGCTAGAATACTTCATACATTAAACAAGCTGAACCATCTGGTTCCAGATATTTGTTTTTGTTAGTTGTGCCAAAATAGCTTATACATTATTCATCAAAATGAGTGTGCCCTTCACACTTTAATCAATCAAAAAAAAAGATAAATCTATCAATCAGTTTCTATTAGTGAAAGACCTTTACAGCTATCCTTTCTGCATCTCAAGAATTTTTGTATCTCAATGTAAAATATTCTTAAAGGCATGTTATTAAAACTCGTCTTGTATATATGGATAGCAATGTCCCTGTTTTCTGAATATAAGCACGTCCCACTGCATTATTGATGGCTTCCATGTTCCACTTCTCTTCACATGCGTGTATTTGCTCATTCATATTAAAGTCCAGTCGTGTGACAGACAAGGACATGTAGATCACCTCAAGCCCTGCATCAATTCATTGTAATGGCACACATTTTATTGATGGATCAATTAGATTATGTCTAAAGCAACAAATAAATAAAGACAATAAATAACAACCCTGACGTATAACGACCGTATCACTTTCAAAAAAAAAAAAAAAAAAAAGGGTTCAGTCGTTTGCATGTAAAAAAAAATGTTAAATAAAAACACCCTATATATACTCTAATGAAGTAGTCCAATGATCTACAAAGGTCACTTAGGTCACGAGATTGATGTTTTCGTCTGTGTGCCCGAATAGATAATTTGTTTACGGTAAGGCACAGAAAACACGTTCTACCTAACACCTAATCTTGTAAAATGTGTGGTAAATAGCCTTTTTTTTTTTTTTTACTTATGTGGCCCTCAAGATAAGGGAAAATGAGGCAGAAGTACAATGCAATTGAAGTAATTTAAGGATGTTATCTATCATTTTAAATTTTCAGAATGTATCTGACAAAGGATTCTAAAAATATGGCTTCCTATAAAAATTTTTCCTGTGGCTCAATTTGTGGTAGGTTAGGGGTAAATTGACCAAAGTCAGTAGGTAAGATGAACTGACCACCTGACTGAATCTGACTCAAACCCATGTGAAATTTTAGAGATTATTTACTTTTAAAATTGTTTGAATAAACAATAACAATATTTTGTTAAGTTTTAACCTTCCCAATAACAGACTAAACAGAGTTTGTTGAGTAAAATTAATACAAATCTGAAGAAGAATTAAGGAATACATTTCACTGCATCTAATTTTTAGTCCAAAAATTCTTGGCATTACCTTTTCTGTATTGTCGAACAGGCCATTAAGGACTACAGGTAGAAAGATATATTTGATTATAATGTGATGGAAAGCATCTCTTGGTTCTCAGAGAAGGATTTGGTGCACTCGTACACCGTCACTATCATATAAATTATCATTTGTATATGTGATAAACTAAAAACAAATGCGTAGTATCACATTAAAATACCAGTTTATACTTCAGAGATTTAACTTAACTTCAGTGCCTTACGGTGAGGTAAGTTAAAGTGCTGGCTCAACTTACCCCACAGCATTTGGCTCACTTTGCCCCTTAGCTGGGATTTTGGGGGGGAAAAAATAGCTAGCTTACCAATTCAGGCTAATATTTAGCTAAATGATTTGCGTGGTTTTATATGTTGCTAAATCTCCTATATGCATCATAAATATTTTTAGACCTGGATAAACGTGCTTTGATGTAACAGCCATTACATCTGTTACTCTAAAATGCTACTTTGACAAGCCAAAGAATGTTTTTAGAGTAAAGTGGGTGCCTTCCACTCCTCCTATGTGTTTCTCCTTTTCAAAGATGGGCAGAAATTATGTTTGATTCTAAAATACATGGTCACATGACAGTAAAAGTGTACAGTTGCCAAGAAGCAGAGGGTGGGTCAACTTACCCACTGGCTCAACTTACCCCACTCTCCCCCACTGACGCTCCATATCATATATAGAGTATGTGTGATTGTAAATTTAGCCAGCACACATTCAAAAATTCAATGCCCCACATATTAATAGCAGCTCCCTGATGGCCGTAATTTATGTACAGTTTAATTAACCAACATTGTAATTGCGAGAGAAAGCATTGAATTTTTTTCCCCCCTGCCATCTCCTATTTAATCCTTTTAGGGGTTTCGTAGTACACTTCATTTCCGTTTTGAATGTGGTATTCGGATTCAAGTGCATCCCTAGTGTCCACCATATACTTTACCTGTTTTGTGTTTCTGCTAAAGATAACTTGTTTGTTTATGGAGCAGTCTCTTCTAATCGCATTATAAAGTGTGTCTGTTTGGTCCGCTCCTCTCCTTTCCTGCTCTTCAACCATTAACGGTGTCCTAAGACATGCCTCAGAAAGCTATTAGGTAGAAACCATTCAAAACAAATTACACTGTTCTGCACTGGGAACCATTATCTAAAATATGAAGAGTGTTTTCCATTTATGATTTTACATTTAATAGGGGATATTAAATAACATTAGTTTCTCAAAAAAGACCATTTTCTTGTCATTGACATGGTTTTAAAAGCTTCAGTGATGGTCAGGTGCACTGAAAATCCCAAGAAGGCAGGTTATGTGCTATGCGCTGTTTTGGTTTTGTTCTACCCTTATAGTCTGCTTGAAATGAAAAATTCACTCTATCTATTTTCTAAATGCTTGTTTGAACAATTTATCCATGTTTCATTTTTAAATATGTAATGTTTAAAGCTCAAATCATTTCTACAAGCTCAAGTTCATCTGCCTTCACTTTTGCAATGCCCACATATCCAAAACCAAGTTACAGTATGTCACAATATGGAAAAAGAAGATCTGTTGCTATTTCCATTTCACTGTGACTTTAAACAGTGAAAGAGAAGACACCAACATTTGCGACAGTTATTTTGTGAACTTTTGCTATACCAATGAAAACAGCTAAAAACAAAGACAGAATCCAACAAAATCTATATTTGAGGGTTGATGAGCAGAGCATGTGATGTTACTGAATGAATTGCTTTGTTTGGATAAACCATTTGAATGAATGATTTAGTGACTCAGATGTCGTTCCTGGATGAATTTGTGGTTTTGGCTAAATCGGTTGAATGAATGAATGATTCACCCATAAACAGTCATTTGTTGCCAGCTACTGGTATGTAATCAATGTAATCTGCAAAAAAGAGTGAACAATGTAAACAACGTCTAAATTTTACATCCTGAAAGACTTTTTAGCAGATATCTGGATATTGTGATATGACTACAAAACAACCCCAAACAACAAAAGTTAAATATGCATTTATTTTCACGGATAGATGGCAGAGGTGACACACATCCACACAGACACAAGCGTGGAAAGAGTAAATGCTGGCCTGAGTACATGTGAGAGAAACAGAGGTGAGGGTGATTGGTGGTGACAGTAATGTCTATTGATTTATGCAGGGCACTGGTGGCTGTGGCGTATTGAAGGGGATGCAATTCGTTTATCAAAGCTTAACTCTCACAAATCAGGATCAACAGCTGCCAGCCTAAAACAACAACCAGTCCATTTAACTTAAGGTTAAATACACACACACACTGGGATTTACAGAAACCCTGTTTAGTAGACTCTTAAACCAATCATTGGAAGTTCATCAAAAGAGTTAAGCACACCTGAATCAAATATGGACAAAAATAACATGCTTAGATTAAAAGGCACTAAATTTGAATTATTTGAAACTAAGTACATTTAAAACTGGATTGTACTGTAAGAGCAAGATTGTGTGTACAGATTTGTGTGCACATGTGATTTGTGTTCACACAAACCAACACTGAGAGAAAGAGACAGACATTGATCATGTATTGTCAAGGGTTAGTGGAAATCATTGCTTGTCCATCAAAGAAAGCCAATGTCTCATTGGAAGTATGTGCCTCTATATATTTTTCTGCAAAACTGAAAAACATACCTATGAATCACTGCAGTTTCCAGCTGAAATGAACACTGAAGGCAGTAAAACTTTTATCCCTTTTCACACAAATTATGATTTACAGGTACAGAGTTTTAAATATTAAAACCTGATTCCACTGAATTACTTGCTGAATATTATGTTATGACTTATAACAATTTTAATATCCTGCACGGTTTGAAAACTGATACTTTTGAACGTTGTCGTCACACACAGCTTCATATGCATGAGTTTTCAAATTCAATAGATTTGCTCAACACCGTATAGCTCATGCAGATGTTAACACTATCGGGTAGGTTAAGGTTGGGTTTGGTGTAGAGATTATTTCCAACATGATCACATGAATGCTAACCTTTTGCGACTCTACACGGATATTTAAATTCTGAACAGCCGCAATACGTACATCAAGCAGCGTAATAAAAACACAGCAGTACGTGCATGTACCACCGTAATGGTCACGTATTGAGCGTGTGATTTAGCGCCACTTTCTTGAAATTTCCCTTGGAATCTGATGCGAAACGTGCAACACTGTTACGTAATTACTTAAAGTTACGTAAATACGGTGTTTCAGAAATGTATATAGAGGCACGTATTTTCATGAGCCTGGGTTGCAGAAAACAGAGTCCTCTCAAACATTTATTCAAAAAGAATGTAACAGCAAAAGTAATAAAATGACATTGTTTTAATGTTTTCTACTAATATACAGCACATAATTGAAATGCATACTGTATATTGTGAAAAGGCATTTTTTTTGTCTTTCATGCACAGAAGCAAGATTTAATCACTGCACAAATGCCACAAATGACAATATAAATGCTCTTCTGAGTCATAAACGTACCAATTATAATATTCCAGTGATTCAACGTTATTCATGTCCATCTGAAAAGGTTTAGGGTTGATAGTATTTATTAAATGTTTTTTTTTTTTTTGTTGTTGTTGTTTTTTTTAAAAAAGAAGTCTCTAATGCGTTTATTTAAATAAATAAAAAAATAATATTGTAATAATATCGTGATCAATGTTATTTTTTGTAATGCTATAAATGGCTTTACTGTCACTCTTAATCAATTTAATGCCTTATTGATAAATTATTTTCTTAAAAATAGAAAAAAAAAAAAAAAACTTACACACCCCAGAACTTTTGAACATTGTTTTAGTCAATTCTATACATACTTAGATGAAAATTACAATTTTGTTAAAATCCATAATTGAACACTTGAACCAGATAATTAAGGTTTTGGGGTTCATTAAAAATCATGGACAACTGTGTTAGCTCTATTGAAAAATTAATACGTAAATGCATTTGAAATACATTTATTTCATGTTAAGTATACTACACATACTTTTACATAATTATGTACTTGCATAATAAAATACCCTGCAATTGTACTTTTAGTATACTAAGCTGATATACTTACAGTCTGCTAAATTGGACTAATTTTGTACTTAATGAACTTCAATTGCATGGATGAAGTGCTGAGGTCCAGCTAAAGATATATTTAAATACATTGGATTGTAGACCTATTGCAAATGTGCATCGGGTATCTTGCATTTAAAGACCAATATTATTCAAAGATCATACAATCCTCATCACATTTTAGACTTAATATTAAGAAATGTACATTGTGCACAAGTAGCACTCCAAATAAATTTTAATTAGAATTTTTATATCAGTAAGTCTTTAGCAGTATGTCAGTACATACGTTAACAGATTTTAACTGTACTTAGTATGAAATACATTTATGTTTAAATATATTACTTTTTCTTTCTTTCTTTCTTATTTCTAGGGAGAGCAGGTCTTGTTGGAAAACTCCCTCGCAGACTGAATGGTGACCGAAATAGAAAACAACCTACAACCTTCCTCTCCGACCACAACTGTCACATTAAGGTAATAAACAAATTTTGGCATGCATATGCGTTTGCTCCCTTGGGTGTCAATGTATTTCCTCAGGCTGTGAATATGAGCCTGTCATGGGTCTCTAAATGGAAGTTTGGTGAAGGAGAACATGTTGTGCTACCCATAACCCACACAGATGTCTCTTTCTCTCTCCCATCTCTTTGTGTTGTATTCCTCGAAGGCTAATCTTCAGCTGGAGGGTTTTTATACCGCTTATTCTGGCCACGCTTTTGTACCTGCATTCGTGTAAGGAGCATACATAGTGTAACGTCATCCTTGTGTATTTGGTCATGCTCCTGTCTCTTTGTTGGTGGGTTTGTGTGTGTAGCTGTCCAGTCTTTCATCTCTTACCCTTTTCTTTGCTGTCATCTGGTAAAAGCTTTGGAGTGTGTGCTGTGAAGAGCAGTGAACAGGCTTTCACTAGAGGTGCTCAAACTAACATGACAGAGCAGGAGACGGGGAAACTGAGCTAAAAGACCAGAGAATGACGGGGAGGAGCTGTTATATCCTCGCTCGCGCTTTACCTAGCAACCCTAACCACAAATTCACAGCTTTTATGAATGAAACATAGCATGCATTAAAGAGCATGTTTTACGCATACATGCATACTGTTTTCAATATCTGTGTTTTCAACGAATCAGCATATTAGAATGATTTCTGAAGGATTGTTTGACACTGAAGACTGAAGTAATGGCTGCTGAAAATTCAGCTATTCCATCGCAGGAATAAACAACATTTTATAAATATATTAAAATACAAAATGGTTGTTTTAAATCATTGTTAATATTATTAGAGTATCCTTCAATTATAAACGGACTCCGTCTCTGAATGAGATAGAAGATGTGTGATCTCCATTTGTTCTCTTCTTTCATTGCACTCTTGCCTATTTCTTGTACATTTCTGGAGTAATTCTGCTCCCTAGTGTTTGTCTCTTATTCCTTGCTGCTGGGAGACATGAAGGAGACAGAGAAGTATGCTTTGGGAAATTAAGGCTTTGCTGTTTTCTGCTGCTGTATAATCAACCTGCACGTACACATGCAAACTTGTGTTTGATTGTAAAATTTCTCCACACACACAGACACAGCAAGTCAAAAACTGAGTGAAACATTCATAAGAATATACAAAAGCCCTCATGTTATTAAAGATGTTGCTTTGATTCAGCCATACATACCCCTCATTTTCTCTTTCTCTACTTCTTTCTTTTATAAAGTCATTTGACTTTCTCTTCTCCACCCTCTGGTTATAGCTTTCCTAATTTAATTCTGACCTTTCCATGTATTCACACCTATATCCCACAGACGGCGCAAAAGGAAGAGAGATTTCAGTTTTTTTAGTTTCAATTGAAAATTTGAAGGTTGTAATTGAAAGAGCGCTGGAAGGGATGGTTGGAGAAATTAGATGATATTCATTTTTATACTTCTGCTTTACTTTCACCCTGAGAGAAAAACGGACACAGGCTTCAATATAGACACCTTGATGGACTTGAAATGAAGAAACAGCCATCAGTGTTTGTCCTCGTATGACCATGACAGACAGAAATAGCTTGTTTTCTTCCTTTTGCAGCTGTTATGTGTTCATCTAGACTATGAGATGCTCAAGGATGAAGCTAAAGCTTCAAGCTTTCACACATGGCTTGATTTTATTCCACTTAAATCTGTCTGCTGCAGGTGCATTGCAAGAATCTGAAAAGGTACAAAGGTACTCTTTTTGATCTATTAATAGGCAATGTGTAGACGATATGAGGCACCCTGAGTTTGCTTTTCAATATCCTTGCCTTCCTTCTCTCAAGACTCAGAATCCCTGATGCCCAAGTGAACAAGAGTAATTTGAGAAATCAGACCCTGGGGTGTTTTTAAACAAACCAACTCTTTTTTTTTTTATTTATCATGTGACAATATCCTCAATAGTTACTTTCGCCTAAGCCCAGCCACACACACATACACACCCCGAGGACATGAGCGATTAGGTGATACATCAGCCTGTCCTCTGCCAAGAAAGACAGGGAAGGAGAAACCGATGCAGGAGGAGGGCAAGATCAGACGCGCTCTGTGTGCAAGAGGGCAAATTTGATTGCCAATTACTCCCAGATTAGATGCATCTCCATTTGGAGTAGATGGGTTTGGGGTAGCAGCCAGAGGCTATTTGACCTCTGATGATTTAGGCGTGACCCCTCTGACCCGGAGAACATTATTCATGTAATCAGTCTCAACCAGACAGCAGATGCCACTTCCTGTTTAAACCAAAAAAAGCACACACGCACTCATAAGGACACCCACATATGGATGCGTTTTTGAAGTACTAATTTGATAAACTCTACCCTGATGGTACAGTAATATAATCACAGCCAGTCCCCTGAGATCAGTCCTAATGTGATCTTCAGATCCACTGAGATAACCAAAGAGTGTGTAAAAGTGGGCAATTGGATTATGTGGTGTCGCTAATGGCCCGATGTGCATGTTACAGGAAACAAAAGAAAAGATTTGCGCTCTTGAAAGCTTTGAGGGAATTTAATCTAGCTGTATGCACACTCACTTGAGAGCTATTGTTAATAAAACAAGAAAAATTGTTGTCAAGTGCCAAGTCCTTGTTGCAGTGCGTGTGTGAAATTCTGTACCAAGTCTCTATGTGTCAATTTGGAGCTTACTAAACAGTGTAACTGTAACATTGGGCTAAAGATCTCAACTGTATGTTTAACCCTTTAAATTTAGACTTTGTTAGGAAAAAAATTAATATTAAAAACTAAATAAGGTGTTTAATATGAATAGAGCACATTTTATAAATCAGTGTTGATGACACTCACCCCTTATTTACACTGCACACGCCTGCAGTGCGTTTCAGAACATTTCAAAAGCAAAGCAACAGAATTCACGAGACCACATGATTTGCCTGTCCAACGTTGTTTTTCTTAATTTTTTTGTCTTCTAATATGGGGTAAGATGTCTAAATGAACCTCTCGTCATCCATTTCTGGTCTCCCAGCAAGTATAGTGTTGTGAAATAAAATCGGGAGTCTGCACATGGTGTTTATTTTGACATTGACAGGATTTTTTTTACTTTTTAATTTCGTATGTGCTGTGTGGCTAGACGCCTATCTTTAGTGGAGTGGCGCGGAAAGTGTGCTGTGTAAATAAGGGGTCCGAATATGTGCTACTTGGTCTGTTTTAATAGAATTACTGAAAATGCTAAATAACAGTTCAGTATACATCAGTTCAATAAAAATAAAGTAAATTGACTTTATATAATTTACATTTTTTGCATTAGTTTTGTGTTTTTGCTGTGTTTCATTTAGTTTGTACAGGCACGTATTGCTGTGTTTTTATTACTCTGCTTGATACGTACCGTATTGCGGCTGTTCAGAATTCAAATATCCAGGGACTATCGCTAAAAGTTAATGCTCTATCATGTTGGAAATATCCCCTACACCAAACCCAAACCTAAACCTAACTAATATTGTTAACAAATGCAAAAGTGATATAAAAACACATTCGTTGATGCAGCCGTGCTATTTAACTTCCTCATGCAGATTTGAGCTGTTTGTGGAACCATAGTTTCACGGGGTTCGTATCAGAGCTTTTCATCGCCGAAGTGCAACACCATATGGCGTGACCTACTGAGCAAACCTACTGAATTAGAAAACTCAATCATATGAAGCTGTATATGTGATGACAATATTTAGAGATATCAATTTTCAAATTGGTCAGAATGTTAAAATTGTTTTGAAGCCATAATATAATATTCTGCAAGTAACTATGTGAAAATTAGACTATTAATCAAAACTCTGTGTGTAAAATCATACTTTGTGTGAAAAGGAATAAAAGTTGTTGCACTTTTACTGCCTCTAGTGTTCATTTCAACTGAAAACTGCAGTGATTCGTATAGGAAGGTACTTTTGTTTCTTTTTCTTTTCTTTCAGTATTGCAGAAATAGAGACATATTTCCAATGAGCCTATGTTGACTTTGGGCATCTCATTCCTGAATTAATCAATACATTTGAACAAATCAGTTAAATGAATGATAAATCACTTTTCAGTGCAACATGATCATTCAGAAATCATTCTAATATGCTGATTTATTATCAGTGTTGCAAACTGTTGTGCTGTTTAATATTTTTTGGAACCTGTGATACTTTTTTTAAGGATTCTTTGATGAATAAAAGTTATAAAAAACAGTATTTATTCAAAACTGAAATCTTTTGTAATAATATACACTACTGTTCAAAGTTTGTAAGTAAATTTTTCTTGCTTTTTTGTTTGAAAGAAATTAATACTTTTATTCAGCAAGGATGTGTTAAATTGATAAAAAGGTGATAGTAAAGACTTATATTGTTAGAAAAGAAAATTTTACATTCAACACATTCTGCATGTCCATTATTCATTCATCCACCCATCCATCCTATCCCATCATTTTACACTGTCATTCAGAGTCCATAGTTTTTTCCCTTCTTAATGTAAAAATAACCAAAACAGCCATTGTTCTCTACCTCGTATAACAGGCTTGTTTTTAACATATCAAATACCGTTAACCGTGACCGCCTGATGATGGTAATTGTAGCAGATGATTCAGTGCTCAGGTCAGGCTGTTGTGAGAGCCTGGTCATGATAGATGACCATGAAGAAAGATTCTGATTATCTTCCAAGCCCTTTGCTCCTTCAGCACAAACACACAAATAAGCCGTAATGCACAAGGATGTAACAAAATACACAAGCACACCAAAACCTTTCTAAAAAAAGATGGGAAACAAACCATCCATCACTGGTAAATATGACAAACACAATCAGAGCATCATTATTCCAGACGGAGTTTAATATGTGTAGCATTAGCAACATCGCTCTGTTTATCTGACCATTAAATCCAGTGTCCACTTGTGAAATGAATGTACAGAATGTAAAGAATAAGGTGCATGTGTAAAGCAAAGATGAGAGGAATACAAAGAATCTGGACGATTGCCCTGCGGCGGCGGTGGAGATTTCAGACTGAGCTGGAGCTAATGCTTAACACATTATCAAACATTTGCTGACGATGAGATATGGCCCTGAGGGAAACATGTCTGTAGAACAGATTTGACCCACGAGCTCCCTGGATCGTCTGAAGTCACCCACAAACACACAGATGTTGGCTTGAACCTTATTAGAATCTGGCTATGATCTTCCACGGAGGTAGTATTTCACAGTACATTTCATCACGTATCTTTGTGGAAGGTATGATTGTATGATTTCAGGGATATGATTCTGTTCACGAGCAGGAGAAAGAGGGATAATGGAGGAGAAAACAAGCTGTAGACGTTAGGTATTGTTATAAATCAAAGATCACCTTTTAAATCTGGCAATAGTTTGCACTTCATTTGTTTATTTATGAGGTAGTTCACGTTTTAATGACCTGTCTGCACAAACAATATTAAAAATATGTACATAAATATATTTCAGTACAGTTCAGCTTATATGTGACCCTGGATCACAAAACCAGTTATAAGGGTCAATTTTTCAAAATTAAGATTTATACATCTGAAAGCTGAATAAATAAGTTTTCCATTGATGTATGGTTTGTTATGATATGACAATATTTGGTCGAGATACAACTATATGAAAACCTGGAATCTGAGGGTGCAAAAATAAAAAAAATAAAAAAATTGAGAAAATCACCTTTAAAGTTGTCCAAATAAAGTTCTTAACGATGTATATTACTAATCAAAAATTAAGTTTTCATATATTTACAGTAGGAATTTTACAAAATATCTTCATGGAACATGATCTTTACTTAATTTCCTGGTGATTTTTGCCATAAAAGCAAAAATTAATAGTTTTAACCCATACAATGTATTTTTGGCTATTGCTACAAATATACCCCAGTGACTTAAGACTAGTTTTGTGGTCCAGGGTCACATATTTCCTCACATATGTGACCCTGGACCACAAAACCAGTCTTAATAGCATGGTTACATTTGTAGCAATAGCCAATAATTATACATTGTATGGGTCAAAATAATAAATTTTTCTTTTATGCCAAAAATTATTAGGATATTAAGTAAAGATCATGTTCCATGAAGATATTTAGTAAATTTCCTACTGTAAATATATCAAAACTTATTTTTTGATTAGTAATATGCATTGCTAAGAACAATTTTCTAAATATTTAGATTTGTTTGCACACTCAGATCAAATAGTTTCAAATAGCTGTATCTAGGCCAAATATTGTCCTATTCTAACAAACCATACATCAATGGAAAGCTTATTATTTATATATAGCTTTCAAATGGTGTATAAATTTTAATTAAAAAAAAGGACTCTTATGACTGGTTTTGTGGTCCAGGGTCACATATTATAGACATTTTTAAATGTATTCTCTAAATACTCTAAATTTATTCTAAATGTATTTTGACATTGGAAATGTTTTTTCTAACCTCTTTAAGTACATTTTATAGTATACTGTGGTATTTGAGGTTTTAATATTTTGTATGGGATTACTGGTTATCCTAAATTAGGATAGCTTAATAGTGGTTAGAAGGTTTTCCAGTCTGGCCAGCCGACTATAACTAAACAGCAGGCAGGGAGACCAGCAAACCACTTTCTGCTGTTTTAAGCTTATTTTCCTCAGCAGGGATGTGTTTTAAAGCAAATGAAAGCGAGTCAGATAGAAGGTATGTTTGAAGCAGAAGAGGTAAGACAATAAATTCAAAGCACTATTGCTTGACTGCAAGAGCTTGGCTGTGGATGTCTGAATTGCCAGTATGAGTTTGTCAGAAGCAGCAACACTACAGCTCTGCAGAGTTTTGTCCTGAACAATAATGTCACCCAGCACCCCAGTTGTCCATTCCCAAAATTGCTCACTGAAATAGATCATTGATGCAAAGGGAAATGGAAACAAACATGACTTGTGCAAAGAGAGTAAATTACGTACTATTTTGCATGGATAGAGAAAGTAACCTGTTTGCAACATCTTTAAATGCCTGTAACGTAGTGGTATGTGAGTTTTTAACGCTTTAGTTTAGTGAAAGTGAATTCTTCAGTTCAATCCATCAAAGTACAGCGTAACTCAGGGGAGTCAGTTTCAAATACCTTTCATGTTTGATTTTCTGTCTATTTTTCTTTTAAAACTTTTTTTCTTGTTTTAGGCTATAGGGTGAGTACTAATATTATGGAAAAATAAGTCTGAGAGATGTGGACGACTAATTGTAATGACAATATATGATTAGTGGCTAGCCGGAGGGTCAGACACTGGAGTGCTATACTGTAAATTAATCAAATGCTAATTTTTCAGGGCTGCTATGTACAGAGACCTAAAACACATTAACTCAACGCATATTCTAAGCGAAATTAAAATCAAGACTTGTCAAAATAAAATACTTTTTTTCAGTAGGGCAAAGCATGCTTGCCTAAGATTTAAAGGAGTCATGAACTGCCTTTTTTATTATTATTATTTCATACTGTTGTCTGAGGTCCACTTATAATGTTATCAAGATTTTACATCAAAAAACATCATAATTTAGAAGTAATAGGCTATTTTATGTCCTGTTGTGACCACCCTCATCAGAATACTCATCTGAATTGTAGACTCACCAGTAAATCTCCACTTCTATGATTGGCTAACAGTTGTATGTTTGACAGCTTACATCCTTAGATGGACACTGCTGTTATTTAGGTTAAAAATCCATAAATACTCAGTAAAACAGTTACTCACACTTGTGTGGTGCGACATTACTATCCGATCCTATATAGTCTCACAGCATTGTCTTTTAATTTCAATCTTTCTGAAAATCCTGCGTCGAATTGTGCTTTGTTAGTAAACAAATCCGTGGTGAAATGAAGTGAACAAAGTTCTTACTGATGGGGGTATGGATCTTAATTAAAAATAAAGTTTATCAACAGCGTCTTGTTCTTTTTAGAGCCATCTTTATTGTTTGTTTGTTTGCAGATCGGTTTGCATAGATAAACAGGCAGTGATGTAGAAGCAGGCGTTGATCTTCTTCTGTGGAGGCAGTGTTTAGCCACACTATTACGTAATAAAGTGACAAATTCCGCAACCTGTCATTTTGGCAGATTGACAATATAAGCTGTTTTTAGACTAACAAGAAAATTTTGAGTTTTGAAACTTACAGGATACTTTTTTTTTTTTATAGTAAAATGACCTCTTATACTGTAAGTCAAAAGTCAAGGGAATTTTGGTTTATCAGTTCATGACCAGTTTTGGGAAAGTTACTTTTAAAAAATAATGCATTACAATATTGCGTTACACTCTTAAAAATAAAGGTGCTTTAAAAGGTTCTTCAAACGATGCCATAAAAGAACCATTTTTGATTCCACAAAGAACCATTCAGTAAAAGGTTCTTTAAAGAACTATTTCTTACCTTTTTATATTCTGAGGAACCTTCTTTCGCCACAAAGAACCTTTTGCAAAACAGAAAGGTTCTTCAGATGTTTAAGGTTCTTCATGGAACCATTTAGACAAAAAAGGTTCTTCTATGGCATCATGAAGCACCTTAATTTTTAAGAGTGTAGTCCCTAAAAAAGTAACAAGGTTATGTTACATAATTACTTTTTATGGAAAGTAATGTGTTACTTTTTAAACCTGGGCAGGGGTTGATTGTTTGTTTTTTAATATACAAAGTTCTATTTTTGGCCAATGTAAAAGCCCTTTCACACCAAAAGTGGAATGAATACACCTCAGGCTGAAGAAAAAGTAAATTCATGTCTGTACAGTAGAACACAGGAAAGGAAATTTCAACACTCTTCAGCAATTTAAAAATGAATGAAAAAGGAAAAATACATTGCACACAGCAAATATATTGGTTAATAAAATGGGATTTAATGCAGAGAGATGAATAAATGCATTTTCACAATTACTACAATAAGCATGTTTACACTGTGCACAACACCTTAGTCATGATTTCTCTCAACATGGGGATGGGAGAGCTGTCAGTAAATAAATGGGAAAACAAGGTTACTGGCATTACTTATTTGAAAATGTAACTCAGACATTTTCATGTAAATAAAAAAGTAATATGTTACTTTACTTGAAAAAAGTTATCTGATTACCAACCCAGGCTTATGAAAATACGTGCCTTTATATACATTTCTGCAACACTGTAATTACATACCTGACTGCACATTTCGTGGAACGTTCAAAAGTATCAGTTTTCAAAATGCGCAGGATGTTAAAATTGTTTTGAAGTCATAACATAATATTCAGCGAGTAATTGTGTGAAAATTAGGCTTTATTAATCAAAACTCTGTACCTGTAAATTATACTTTGTGTGAAAGGGAATAAAAGTGTTCAGAGTTTTCCTGCCTCTAGTGTTCATTTCAACTAGAAACTGCAGTGATTCATACATATTGGTACGTTGTTGTTTTTTTTTTCCAGTTTGCAAAAGATATAGAGGCACATATTTCCAATGAGCCTGTGTTGAAACTGATTATGTAACTCGCGTTACTTGTATTGCATTACCCCCAACACTGTTCATGACCCCTTTAAGTGTAATGAAGTGAATTTGTTCCATATTTAAAAATTAATTAATTAATTAACTGACCATTGCACGCTTGTGCTGGCATAAACACAAATTCATCTCTTCAAATCAATCTTTATCTTTTTAAAAATAGACGTTTGACTAAGTAGTAGGGCTCCATACTCCTTTGTACTGTTGTACATTACACTGTTGAAATGTCAGTGGAAACATGGCCCGTTTCTGAGAGTGGTCTGTGGATCCTCCAGCCAAGCATCAGCAGAGAAAGCTGCCAAAACTTTCTAGGCGATGATGGCTGAGAGAAGATGGAGAAGCGATTCACTGTTATGCCTTCGATGTAATGGGTGATATCAGGAGGGGTCTTTTTAGAAGAGGTTTCAGAGGCAGAGATTTCAAGTCACACCAGATGGCAACGAATTTTCATTTGTGGTGAATAAATAAGTACATGGAAAGAGCAAGCAGTGGGGGCGCCAATGAGCACCAGGAAAATTGAATTAGTTCACATCTGTTTTAACAAACATTAGCAGATTAATTGTTTCTAGAGTGCAGGGGTGATAAAATACAGTGTCTATCATTGCATCTCTCCAGTAGTGTTGACAGTCATTCCTAGTTTCCCCCAAGACAGATTCAGGTCAAGTTGTACACCATTACAGATGTCTGCTTTAATTACCATGGAAACAGTAGACATGTTATTGTGCCACCTCCCGCACCTATTGTAGTTTAAGTCTTGATTTTTCTCACTTCTTCTACCCTCTATGCACAAATAGTACTTGCCAAATCGATCTCTGTGCAAAGTGTAAACAATGAGTGACGTATAAGTGCAGATCACTTCCGGCGTTTGCGTATACTACGCCAGAGCGTGTACACGTCACGCGTCAAGCCCCGTTCACACTAGCAGGGTATGGAAGGCCGGATTATTAAAAATTTCTTTACACGTCACGTGTACAGACGTTATAACGCGTCTACACGTAATTGCGTCTACACGCGTTATTTCGTGTACAGACGTTAATGTTTGGCCAATGGCAAGGCCGGAAACATCAAAATTTGCATAAAATTAATTAAACATATAATAGTGACGTAAATCTCTACATAATGACCTGTCAATAATTAATAATACATATAAAAGTGACGTACCAAAATACGCACTAACGCACCTGGCGGTACGTCATTTTCTCTTTCCGGATATGTCAGCGCTATCTATAGTCACATGATAATAACGTCGTATTATGACCTAGAAGGAGGCGGCATTTCAAAATACGTGCGTTAATTTCCAATGGCATTATCAGCAACAACGTTAAATCTTTGTGTTAAATTAACCATACGATCCCTTCTGGAGCTCATCTTCGTTTACAACATAGTATAGGCGGGAGTTTCACAAAACGCGCTTTTTTCAACATTTGCCTGCGATTGGTCCGCACATTATATATTTTCCACTTAATCATAAATAACACTAAATTTCAGTGACATATATTAAAATAGTTATTTTGATTAAAAATATAATTTACAAACTTTATTACACATGTAACAATACATATTTATTAAAATGAATTAAAATACGAAATACATTTTAAAATACTGGTGGAAAGAAAAAAGTTTACACTGCTTAAGTGATCCCAAAATTTAACATATGGCTATTGCCCCTTATTGAATGAATTTTTGTGAAAAAGATTACGCTCAATAAAGCAATAAGCTTTAATAAAGAATTTTAAAAAAAGTTTAGCTTTTGTAAAAACAATAACATAAAATAAATATACTTAAAATAAATAAATAAAAACTTTAAATAAATATTTTTTCACAGGTGTATTGAACGCAACAACTTTGAACACAGTTCAACCAATCACAATCGAGGAACTGTTTTTTTAATTGCAAAATTGTACACAACAAGATGAGGAACATCCATAGGGAACATCCAACAACATAGGGTACATCCACCATAAGTAATACAAATAATCAACATAAAACTGTAGACTGTAGTATCCATCTGCAGACCAGCAGCACTACCAGACAACGAGATTAGCATGGAGGACAACCAGGATTGTCAAAATGGGCCTAAGAGTGAATTGTTCACTTAATAAAATTATTTCTAAAATTATGCTGCTGCTGCTGCTGCTGTGTGTGTGTGTGTGTGTTTAGATTTTTATTGAAGTGTTTTTAGTTGTCATATAGAAAACTTCACATGTTTTTGGCTTTGGAGTAAACATATCTTTTGAATCTTGTGATTAAAGTGTATTTCATATAAAACGCCCTTAAGTTTCAAGCATTATTTTATATATCATGAACAAGAAACAGGAAATAATTAAATTAAACAAATAACTATTTACAATTATGTTACATTATTAATATTATTATATTAATGTTTTATAAGGCACCTTATGTTTTGCCTCAAAATGTACTTAATAATAATAAATATAATAATACACAAATAAATCAATAAATAAACACAGTGTGGGATTTGCGCATAGTTTTGCGCGCTAGTGGATGTGACTTTTATTTTGACACCGGAAATCTTGTGTTTACGCGTCTACCCGTAATTACGCGTCTACGCGTCAGAACGTCTGTACACGAAATAACGCGTGTAGACGCAATTACGTGTACACGCGTTATAACGTCTGTACACGTGACGTGTAAAGAAATTTTTAATAATCCGGCCTTCCATAGCAGGGACTTCTGTCGCTGCATGTCGCCAGAGGCTGGCGATGAGGTTGCTAGTGGGCGTTCCCTCTACTGGTTGCCTTGACAGCGAATCAGGTTTCTTGCCGCTAAATTCAAACATTTTGGAGGCAAAAGACTAAATATAATATAAATATAAATTAAATCTGTACATACAAACAAAAACGAATGAGAAGCATAGCATATATTTTTTCATTGCGTATGTTTATCTATGGCTGAGAGGAGAACGATCACACAAGCTCTACCGCCTTCTTTCCTATTGGCTGTCGCTCCCGAAAGTCGCTCTTCATTTGCATAAAGTTGAGGGATTCTGAACTTTATTGTGTCGCTGGACACGCCCCATCCGGTCGCCAACGGTCGCTGTAAGCCCCGTTCACACTAGCAGCGACTTCTGTCGCTACATGTCGCCAGAGGCTGGCGACGAGGTTGCTAGTGGGCGTTCTCACTACTGGTTGCCTTGACAGCGAATCAGGTTTCTTGCCGCTAAATTCAAACATTTTGGAGGCAAAAGACTAAATATAATATAAATATAAATTAAATCTGTACATACAAACAAAAATGAATGAGAAGCAGAGCCTACTTTTTTCATTGAGTATGTTTATCTATGGCTGAGAGAGGAGAACGATCACATGAACTCTACTGTCTTCTTTCCTATTGGCTGTCGCTCCCGAAAGTCGCTCTTAATTTGCATAAAGTTAAGGGATTCTGAACTTTGTCGCGTCGCTGGACACGCCCCATCCGGTCGCCAACGGTCGCTGTAGCTCGATGTCGCGCTTGTCGCCGGAAATCGCCAGCTCTCCATTAAAAATTAATGGGATCGTGTCGCTTTGTCGCTGCCTGTCACTTGTAGTGTGAACGGGGCTTCAGATGTTGCGCAAGCGCTCAAGACAGTAGGACATAGCGGTGAATTAGAGGTAAAAATGATATAAATACTGTTCAGTTTCTCGTACAAACCGATCGTTTCGTGTCTTAGGACATCAGTGTATCGTCGCGAGTCACAGGGTTTAATTTGGTTTTGTTTGTGTATGTTTTTGTTTTTTTTTTTACTCTCAAAGATTTGGTAGCCATTGACTGCCATTATATGACTGACAGACTGCAACGGTTTGAGTTAAAAATCTTCGTTTGTGTTCTACTGAAGAAACAAAATCACCTATATCTTGGATGCCCTGGGGGTAAGCAGATAAACATTAAATTTTCTTTTTTAGGTGAACAATCCCTTTAACTACTGTATGGCTTAATGATTATTGAGCAGTCTGGCTTGTGTTATATTGCTTAAATGTGTAACTTTTATTATTTGTTGTATGCAAAATGTAACTATTAGTTATTTATTGGATAAAACAATGCAGAATACTGTACAGTTTCATGGATGGTATGGATTATTAAAGGAGAAGTTCACTTCCAGAACAAAAATTTACAGATAATTTACTCACCCCCTTGTCATCCAAGATGTTCATCTCGTTTTTTCTTCAGTTGATAAGAAATTATGTTTCTTGAGGATAACATTTCATTAGTTATCTCCATATAGTGGACCTCAGTGGTGTGTCCAAGTTTGAACTTCCAAAATGCAGTTTAAATGCAGCTTCAAAAGGCTCTAAACAATCCCAGTCGAGTAAGAAGAAGGGTCTTATCTAGTGAAACGATCAGGCATTTTCCAAACAAATTGACAGTTTATATACTTTTTAACCTCAAATGCACATTTTGTCTCGTCTCTGCGATGCGCATGCATAGTCTGTGTAACCTGGGTCAATGCATTTAGGGCAAGGGTGCCCAACCCTGTTCCTGGAGATCGACTTTCCTGCAGAGTTTAGTTCCAACCTTAATCAAACACACCTGTCTGTAATTATCAAGCGCTCCTTGAGATACTAATTAGCTGGTTCAGGTGTGTTTGATCAGGGTTGGAGCTGAACTCTGTGGGAAAATCGATCTCCAGGACCAGGGTTGAGCACCCCTGATTTAGGGTATGTCGAAAAAACCCATCTCATTATTTTCTTCAATGTCAAAATCGTCCTACATTGCTGTTTTACGCTGTTCTATGTTCTCTTTGTAAACACTGGGTCGGTACTTCTGCAGCGATGTAGGACGATTTTGAAGTTAGGGAAGAAAACGAAATGGGAGTTTTTCGACATTCCTTAACTGTATTGAACGTATTGAATCGGAAAAAAAGTTCACACAGACCTAGACAAGACGCGCGTTTGAGATTGAAAAGTATATAAATTGTCAATTTGCTTTGTAAATGACTGATCGTTTTGCTAGATAACACACTTCTTCCTCGGTTGTTTCCTCAATTGTTTCTTATGAACTGAAAGAAAGAAAGACACAAACATCTTGGATGACAAGGGGGTGAGTAAGTTATCTGTAAATTTTTTGTTCTGGAAGTGAACTTCTCCTTTAATGGCAGGTAAACCTAATTCAGCTCACTCATCATTGGTAGGTGAGACAAAAAGCTAATTTTAGATCCTGTTA
Source organism: Labeo rohita (assembly GCF_022985175.1). Taxonomy (NCBI): domain Eukaryota; kingdom Metazoa; phylum Chordata; class Actinopteri; order Cypriniformes; family Cyprinidae; genus Labeo; species Labeo rohita. Next base: position 18,469,890 of record NC_066877.1, read on the forward strand.
GGGGTTTGAGTTCTAGGTTTGACTGAGAAACAACAGTAAGCCATAGAAGAAAGTGTGTTCACAACCATGGACGTGAATTATTAGCGTGATGCCAGTGTCCGCAATGCATTCGTTATCTCCCTTTCTGTTCCTAAGGAGCTCATTTATTATGTGTTAATGAGTTGTCGTTAACAGACCTTCAAGTACAGTATTGCTTAGCACTGCCAAAACATACTGAAGGTTCTGGAATAATGGAAAACTGCTCACGCCGAAAAGAAAGTCAGATAAAACGGCACATTGAGTCAAAATCTTCTTACTTTCCAGCCACCTTAATGTGATGGAAAAAATCTTGGCAGGAAGGTAGAAACTTTTAAGTCGCTGTTATGTGAAATCTATGTGTTATGTGAAAGCTATTTCATCCGTGAACTTTGAAATATAATAAATTGAGGCAGCACAGGAAAATGAACTGACGGGCAGCACAAATCGTCCGTCATGGTAAATATGACTGCAACACTGTCTTATGAGCAATTCCAGAAATACAGATGGGACATTTGCAGTCAAAACATGAAATGCAACTTATCAGAGAAAGCACTAATTACCATATTTAATCATTTTTATTCTGTTTCCTAAAAAGACTTAGATACACAATCAAGATGTCAGAATAAAAATGTACAAGAGGATACAGAAATTAAGTTTTGAGAGACAACATAATTTTTCATTTCCACATTAATGCGGGGGAAATCTGTATTACAGACTGTATTATGTGACAGTTCTGTAAATGGCACCTTACATAAGTTATGGCAAAGTATTTGCCTGACACAATGTGGAAAATGTTTATTTATAACCAGCTCTTTTGATCCCTCTTTTAAAGCCATGATTGACAATAATTTTGTTGTTGCCTACCTCAAGTGGATAATGCAATTCCCTTTCTTACAATATTTCATTATATCTCTTAAATGCAGTAACACATAGACCTCAACTGACAATTTAAAAGGGGTTGCGTTCATCATTGTAAACACTTCATATTCTTCATATTAAATATGTTTCAGTCGACATTTTCCTGGAATTGGCCTTATCCAACTTTTTCAGCTGAAAAGTACTTGATTCTAAATCAAAAAGTAGTTTTAATTTATGCGTGGAGAGGTCAACTCACTGACGGTCTTTCACTTTTTTATTACAACGTTGAATAAGTAAAACATTAATCAGTTGTTCAAACGGGCGATTGTGGACAGTTAATGACTCACAGAGCGTATTGAATAGAACAATGCGGCTTAGAGCAGCAGCTGCTGATTGTTTCATTGACTGACACAATCACGGAAATGAGATACATCAGGTATAAAAGTGCATTCATCTCCTATCCGATCAGCGGCGGTTTCACATCAGCGTCCAATGATGATTATCTATTCAGAGAGGTGTTATTGCGATAGAATGAATGGGGGAATCAGCAATCTTGAGCAAGGCCGAGAGACGGGGGCAATTCACACCCTCATCTTCCTGACAGACATAAAGATCCTGAATATCTGCTCCCACCAGCTGGTGTGTGGCATTTTATGGGGTTAAGCACTTTGTGACGCTGTCGGGTTCACTGAGAGTGTCACCAGACAGTTTCACAGGCACAGATCATGAGGTGAAGTTGTTGGGTGGATGGAATTAGGTTGGATTATGCTGTAGCATCCAATACATCATTTCATTGAGGATAAAAAGGTTGATTTGGGGTGCTTTGGTGTCAAGCGCTTTGGCGAAAAAGTACACGTTAGCCATCACGTTCACATACTTTCGTGTGGCTTTTTGCCACTGCAAACAAAAACATAAAACGGAATAATTCCTGGCACTACCTAGACGTTTTCAGCAGAAATAATAAATGAGAAAGCAGGGTTTATTTTCTCATACATGTGTGAATTGAGCAGCTTTTGTCTTAAAGTCACCACCTCACGTAACCTTGTGTGAGAGACGTGACGAGGCCATGAACAATACTCCTAGGTTTGTATAAAAGCCCTTTATCAAACAAATGTATTAACTTTGGCTGTATGAAATGTTAAGGTCTCCCATTTTCTGCGCAGGGCTGATTTAATGACATTTTGTCTTATTCAGCAGGAAGTGTGCGATTAATCTTAAGCGTACAATCGCTTTCCTTCACTGCGTAAAAAATTTCGTCCAGCTGTGAGCAAAAGATGTGATGTCAAATGTGTCATTAGTTGTAGCTCAACTTTAAGATTTCTTTCCTTGTCAACCTCCAGAAGGTTTTCTGTGGACATTTTTTAATGTCACGAAAAATAAACTATAATCATAGAAGTTCTAAATGCAGAGGACAATTATGTAAGGATTAATTGACGATGGGCCGTTGATTTCACCACTGTGCATTATTTCCTGAGAATTTAATGGACCAAAGTGGCAAAAACATGGAAATAATCTGTTGTTTTTATCCTATTGTTTACTGTATTTATTTGTTAGGCTAGTCGTGGTGGGTTTTGGTTATTTTGCTGTTTTAGGCTGTAGGGACCTTTGAAATAACTTTGAAAGTCATGTGGCAAAGTGATATACACATGTAATGCGGTCAAGAGTTGCCTGGAACTACGTTCAGTTTCCCTGAAAATAATGCACACCTTAGAACATTCGTCAGCCATTTAGATTTAAGCATTCAATTATAGATAGATAGATAGATAGATGGATGGATAGATAGATAGATAGATAGATAGATAGATAGATAGATAGATAGATAGATAGATAGATAGATAGATAGATAGATAGAAAGATAGAAAGATAGATAGATAGATAGATAGATAGATGTAGTCTTTCTGATTATTAAGTTACAAATGGTACATACACATACAGTTTTTTTTTTATATCAAAGGATTTGTAATAGTCTGTGATTCATAAGTTGCTCCCTCCTGATTCTCTGACTTTAAGCAAATGTAGAGTTTTGTACAGTCATGCTTATCTACAGAATCCCATTTCGAAATCACCTGCTAGGTGCCTTGAAATCCTGGCACAGAAAAATAATAAGGCAGTACACCTGTAACCACCATCAATGGCACCTCTCATGCACTCATATCTAATGCATGCTGTCATTCTGATGGATTCAGATGTGCTCAAATGAGCTTATTAAAGTATCTCACCTCCTACGGCGTTTAGCTCTGCGGCACACCATCTGAGTATCTGATTGGCTATTGCTCACCAAGCAAATTTATCTTTGATTAGATAATTCATTCCCAGTTTCCAGAGAGGAACACAGCATGCTCTCTCCCTCTCTCTCCAGCACTGACACACTTTGACAAGGCATGTATTTTTCTCTTTAAAGCGGCTGTGCTCCAGTGATTAGAGCCGGAGCATTTTAATTAACTTCATCTCTTTATCTCTGCGGTAAAATTAACGTCTCTTGTTGCGTTTGCCATGCCGTATGCCTACGTAAATTTACACCTGGCCCTGTTTGCCGTGTCGTCTGATTACATTTGCGGCGGGGTGGGTGGATTCTGTCGCTCTCTCTCTTTCTTGACTTCTCCGTTCCGCTCACCCATGACCAATTCAAACTTTATTCAATTAATTGTTAAGTCTCTTTGTCTGGATCATTTATGATAAATAGAAGCATGTTTTTTTGCCCTCTTCTCGGCCTTGCTGATCAAAGGAGCTTCCTCGAAAGTAAATGTTATGTGGAAATAAGCTTTATTTGGCCTGAAATGCGTTCAGTCTAATGAGAGATTTTGACATAATTTGGGGATCAGACATGGATCATGGAAAATAAAATGTTTGCAAATTCATGTAGAGGCAGTCCTATGAGATTACCCGTGTGTCAGTTGTGCTTGGGTGTGGGTGGGCATTGGTACCAACTCTATAAATCATCTCTGGTCGCCAGCGCTGCTGAGCGCTGTTGAATTTCCTCCTGTAGTTTTGACAAATGGCTCTCAGATTGCTGTGGGGGACAAACTGGCAGACAGTGTAAACTGTTTCGCTTTTCCCCCCATTCACTCTTTCCTTCTCTTTCGTTCTTGGTCATCAGCTCTAGGCCCCATTTTAGCTGGTAAATCACTCAGCAACTCACTTTCTCTCTCGGTCTTACTATCTGTCTATATTCCTGCCAGATACTTAAGAATAAAACAAGTCTGGGAACTGAAAAAAAAAGCATTATAAAGTCCATGTGAATGGCTGTTCGCAACCATTTTGTTGCCGTAATGTGACATATTTCTGAGTGAAACAGTATGTTCAACAAGAAAAAAACATGTGGGATAGGGTTTCATCCATCAGAAATTGATTGGATTGTGAAAAGTGGGTATCCCATACCAGAATGGAGTCAGACTGAATGGTAAAACAGTTCTTTATTAGGTATTGGATAACATGCGTTCAAATAACAGACCAGTCCTAAGAGATGGCATGACATGGCCAAAAAATAAGTGATTTCATAAGCATCAGAGCATCCAATTACGTTTTTTTAACTATTTTTTTTTTTTTTTAAATAACATGTATCAATGAATCATTCATATTAAGACCAGAAACATGCATTAAGAACATATTGATTTGGGGGGTAAGTATCCTCAAAATCATTTTTTAACAATCAGATTGCTGTTGTTCCAAACCTAACTTTTATTGTTGAACACAAATAAATACAGTTAAAAGTTAACATACACTTTGCAGAATCTTCAAAATGTTAATTGTTTTACCAAAATAAGAGAGATCATACAAACAGCATGTTATTTTTTATTTAGCATTGAGCTGAATAAGACATTTCACACATTGTTATTTTGTTTAAAAGTTTACACCCCTGGCTCCTAATGCATCATTTTTCCCTCTGGAGCATCAGTGAGCATTTGAACCTTCTGTAGTAGTTGCACATGAGTTCCTAAGTTGTCCTCAGTGTGTAAAGACATGTCTCAAAATCATTGGAAAGGGTTCAAATACACAAAAATGCTGAAAAATCAAAGAATTTGTGGGACCTGAAGAGTTTTTCTGAAGAACAGCAGGCAGTGTAACTGTTCAGGACAAGCAAGGGACTCATGAACTATTAAAAAACAAACAAACAAACAAAAAAGCAGCTGTGGCTCATTCAGGTAACAACACAGAATTAAGAGTCAAGTGTATGTAAACTTTTGAACGGGGTCATTTCTTTATAAATGCAACTATTATTTTCTCTTGTGGACTATATGTAAACATCTTTTATTTGAAATATCATTCAGGTCAGTACTAAATAAAAAATAACATGCATTTTGTATGATCCCTCTTATTTTGGTAAAATAATTAACATTTTTCAGATTCTGCAAGGTGTATGAAAACCTTTGACCTCAGCTGTACATTCTAAAGAATATTTCAACTGTTTTATCCATACAATGAAAGTCAGTGGATCCAGTTGATTTTCATTGTATGGATAAAACGTTGAAACATTTTTCAAAACATACGTTGTATTTTCTGTTTCACAGAATACAGTCATACAGTTTTGAAACAATGTGAGGATGCTGTTATTTTGGGTGAACTATCCCTTTAAATGTTTCTCTAATCTACTCCATATGCATATCTAACACTTCTGTGATCATGCTAATGTTGGGCAGTGAAATGGTATTTTCTTCCTTATGGCAATTAGTGTTTGAGTTTCGTGGTTGCTGAATCCACAAGTCTCATCCATGATTTCACACTGAACTAATTCCATTTGTGAAGACTAAAATGTATCATTTGAGGTGGTTAGAATGATCATACAGCTATCTAATCAGAAAAAAACGGATGATGCGCAAACACCCACGTCATGTTAAGTAAGACATTCACTCATGAACCTAAATGACATTTTCAGTTTAATTAACTGTCTTCCTCTGCACAGTTTTGAATCTAGTTAGGTAGGAAAGTGCAGTTCATCTGTATGAGTGGTTTGCATTTTCCTTGCATAAGTGTGATTACGGCGGCAAGTCATTAAAATGACTTTCTAGGGGTCAAAGTGCAAAAGTGCTACAGCTAAATAAATTATAAGGTGGTGAAATTGCCTCGGTTTCCCAAAACAACAGGAGTGAGTTCAGAGAAGACTCTGAGATTGGTCAGCAGCTGTCCAACGACATCAAAAGTAAGATAAAAGGTTAATTTCAGGTTTTCATAACGAGGCATCCCTTGATCACGATCTATCATTTTGAACAGCTTTTGCATTTTCTTCACTTGAATTTTACTTACCCATGCAAATCTTTTAAGTTCCTTGTCTCCTTTGTAATCCCTGTATTTTTATGCTCACCAGCATCATGTCACACTTTAAACCCACTGATTGATGATGTATTGATCATGATGCTTTTCTTCAAGAGGTTGCTGAGTCGACACTGCCACAATTCAAATGCCTTATCTTTCCCCAGCAGCTTGTCAAATAGGAGGTTCTTATTTATTTATTTATTTCTAACCAAAAGGGTGTATGGTGAACCTTTCTAAACATTTGCTTATCATACATTAGATGGTGTAGTTTGGATATTTGTGTTTGTACAGAAGGTTTTATTTTGAAATTAGCTGTTTTTTATCTTCTTCAACATCTGTGGTCCAACAAGCATATTTGAGGAGCGTCATGCTTCGGTAAAAGCAAAAGTAATTACTAATTTTTGCCATTTCGACATCTTTTAAATGTCTTTTTATATAATCATAATGGCACATGCTGCTCTTTCTAAGAAGCTTTTCATTTAAACCTTTCTTTCCCGAAACTCACTCACTCTCTCATCTCTCATCCCCAACCATTTTGGAGCCCTTTTTTTTTTTTTTTTTTTTTTTTGAGAAATGGATGAGGCAGTAAATTATATCTAAGGAGATGACATATCCCCCTAATGTTCAATTTTGGGGAAGATTGGTATCTGCTGGATAACGGTGAAGAGACTAATTTTTATGCGCTCTTTCGATTTCATTTTCTCCTTTTTTCTTTGCATTAATTTACTATTTTCCTCTTTCTCCTCTTTGGCTTCTTCCTTTTCCAACCTCGCTAAAAACACTTGAAGCTCGAGATCGTAGCCTCACAATTACTGTTCTCATTTTTGTAGGTTACATGCCTACTCCTTTTCTTCACCTGACCCATTCGGTTGGCATCTGCCTCTGCCCACTCATTCGTTTCCGCATTTTCTGTCAGGATTGCACTTCCTGCCTATCAGCAGGGTAAAGTAATCACCTCCATCACGTCAAGAAGCTGATTCATGTACTCTCAGAAGCAAAGTAGAAGATGGACTGAGGTTTGGAGGGAGGAACGAGAGCAAGATTGCTGTAGATTTGAGATCCGAAGAGCTTTACCTTGACGTTTTAACATTCTGATCCTTTTATTTGAATACATTGTATCAGGAAAAGCGGGCAGGGAGTATTGTTTGAGGTTGAGGTGCCAGTGACGTCTTCGCTCACCCTCTTTCTTTCTTTCACTCTTTGGCTTGGCCTTGTTGAACTGTAGCTGTGAAAGGCCTGTCGTCATTGTAAAACGTTCTATTATGGTCGATGGCTGCAACGCACCGCCCCCCTGCCTTGTACTCTCTCGCCCCAAATCTGCTCGAAAATATCGTTTCATCTCTTTTAGCAGCATGTCAGTTCTCTCAACAACTGGGCAAAAGTGGGAGGGAGGTGAAAAGATGGTGCTGGATTGAAAAAGAACATTACAGAGAGAAGCAGCAAAGGACATTGTTGTCATTTCACTGGATTAGCCACATTGAGCTAACTCACTGCTGCACCAGAGTTCAGTCGAGCGTGTCTTTTCCAATGCGTAGAATGAAAACTTTGAAAGTCTGTCACCAATCTAAACCAAACATTTCATGAAAGATGTATACCTCTTTCTCAAGCATTTCATTTATTTATGGCTATGGAACTAATCAGAATTTTAAAAATCCATTTTTTTTCTTTCTGTACTTTTCTGCTTCTACACTTGTGCTTGTATTACCTCTTCACTTTTTAAATTCTTTATGGCAGTTGACAAAATTGGTGATGTGACCACAAATATATAAAAAGTTATCCATTTTACTCACCCTGTGATGGAGAGAGGCCAATGGGCTAATTGGTAGCTACATTTAAGCCTTTTTGTACATTCAAGGACTCATGCTTCTTGCGTCCGAACAATTACAGACAAATCTGAAAAAAAAAAAAAAAAAAATCATCTGAAAGCTGAATAAATAAGCTTTCCATTGATCTATAGGACAATATTTGGCCAAGATACAACTACTTCAAAATCTGGAATCTGAGGGTGCAAAAAAAAAAAAAAAAAAATATATATATATATATATATATATTGAGAAGTTATCAAAATGAAGTCCTTAGCAATGCATATTACTAAGCATTACTAAACATTACTATATGTTTATAATAAGAAATGTACAAAATATTTTCATGGAATGTAATCTTGAATTAATATACAATGTATTGTTGGCTATTGCTACAAATATACCCATGCTATTTAATACTGGTTTTGTGATCCAGTGTCACATTTTACTCTAATTCAACATGAGATTGTATTAATTTTATATTAAACATTTTTAGTTTTGTTGTTTGTTTTGAACTTGATTCTGTTCTGAAAAATGTAAATAGGCCTTGTTTATTAAAATTGGCCCTTGAAGTTTTTATGAAATTGCATTTCGCTGCAACATTTATAAGTGGAATGCTGAGTACTATTAGCCCAGTTCTGTAAGGTCAATTGCAGTCTGTTTTTTGTTTTGTCTGTTTGTTGTTATTTTGTTCTTAAATTTGCATGTATTTAAGTTGGACCCATTACTGTTAGGTGCTCATTTTAAACACATCGTAAGTAAAAACTGGCTCAACTCACCCCGCTCTTCCCATATACAGTATCTCACAAAAGTGAGTACACCCCTCACATTTCAGCAATCATTTTAGTATATCTTTTCAAGGGACAATACTATAGAAATGAAACTTGGATATATTTTAGAGTAGTCAATGTACAGCTTGTATAGCAGTGTGTATTTACTGTGCCATGAAAATAACTCAACATACAGCTATTATTGTCAAAACTGTGTCCAAAGTGTCAATATTCTGTGGCATGGAATTCATCAGAGCTGCACAGGTTGCTGCTGGGATCCTCCTCAAATCCTCTATAATGACATCATGGAGCTGCTGGATGTTAGACACATGGTGCTTCTCCACGTACCGCTTGAGGATGCCCCATAGGTGCTCAATAGGGTTCAGGTCAGATCACCTTCACCTGCACCTTCCTCAGCAAGGCAGTTGTCATCTTGGTGGTATTTTTGGGGTCATTATCATGTTGGAAAACTGCCATTTGGCCCAGTTTCTAAAGGGAAGGCATCATGTTCTGCTTCAGAAATGTACAGTACATAATGGAATCCATGTTTCCCTCAATGAGCCGCAGCTCCTCAGTACCAGCAGCACTCATGCAGCCCCAGACCATGATGCAACCACCACCATGCTCCTCCTTGACTGTAGGAGAAACACAGTTTTCTTGGTACTCCTCACCAGGGCATCACCACACATGCTGGACACCATCTGAGCCAAACAAGTTTATCTTAGTCTCATCAGACCATAGGACATGGTTCCAGTAATTCATGCTCTTGGACAGGTTGTCTTCAGCAAACTGTTTGCGGGCTTTCTTGTAAGCCAGCTTCAGAAGAGGCTTCTCGGATGATGCCAATGCAAATCGACTTGTTGCAGTGTGCAGCGTACATGGTCTGAACACTGACAAGTGGACCATCTACTTCTGCAACCTCTAAAGCAATGCCGTCAGCACTTATGCATCTGTTTTTTGAAGCTAGGTTCTGAACCTGATGCAACGAGCACTCAACTTTGTTGATCGACCTTTGCGAGGCCTATTCCGAATGGAACCTGTCTTAGAAAACCTCTGTATGAAACTGGCCACAGTGCTGTAACTTAGTTTCAGGTTGTTACTGAACCTCTTATAGCCTAGGCCATCTTTGTGGAGAGCAACAATTCTAATTCTCAAATCTTCAGAGTTCTTTGCCATAAGGTGCCTTGTTGAACATCCAGTGGTCAGTACGAGAGAATTGTACTCAAAGCACCAAATTTTAACTGCTCTAATAAAAGATACACACTTTGTATGGTCCTGTCAAGCAGACAAAAGCATGAACATGGTGAATAGGACATGTGGCTTTGCATGGTTAAATGACAGTGCTGTTATCACGTAGGGTGTACTCACTTTTGTTGCCAGCTATTTTGACAATAATGGCTGTATGTTGAGTTATTTTCAGGGGACAGTAAATATACACTGCTATACAAGCTGCACATTGACTACTCTAAGTTTCATTTCTATAATATTGTCCCTTAAGAAGATATACTAAAAATGTTGCTGAAATGTGAGGGGTGTACTCCCTTTTGTGATATACTGCATATCGGTAAGATGTTTTCATGTTTTTACAATTCAGAATAACTGTTTTCTAAATGTAATTTATTATTGTCAATGTCAGCCTCCTTTTCTGAATAAAAAAATTCAAAAGTGCATCATTTATGTGAAATAGGCATCTTGTGTACAATTATACATGGCTTTAATATCACATTTCATCAAGTTAACGTGTCCTTGCTGAATACAAGAATAAATTAAAAAATCTTACTGGCTTCAGACTATATGCAGATTTATTTGTATTTCCTGCTGTAATAAATATGGCTAGAAAATAATGTTAATGATTTCCATTTTCTAGAATTCTGTTAAGTGTCAGGATTTTTTGCACCTTCTTTCCTGTCGAAATTTTCCTGACCTCCTTGTGGACCCCAGGGAGTTTGAAAACCTCTGTGCTTAGTGAATACATCAATATATAAAATACCTCTCATTAACTCTGATTTCAGAGAAATTTTAGGGACCTCAAGGGTCAGCGTGATGAAGAAATTACCCACAGTTCTAACCCTGTCAGAGTCCGTCAGCCTGACCCTGGCCATGAACTAGCTTTGCTTGTGTGTCAACACAAGTTACCACTTAGGCCCTTAGAAAGGAGGCACAGAGAAGGACAACAATAAAGAAGGACGGACAAAAAAAGAAAGCGACATAGATGGCAAATGAGATCTCCTTCATCCTCTTGTGCTCCACTAAACTGTCTGTAACCTCACCTCCTTCCAGACGGGCAGCTAGAGACCATGAATCTTTAAAGTGTCTCACCACAGCGAAGGATAAACAAATATCAGCAATGAGAAGTCTGCCTCTGTCCGGTCTATGTACATGAAATACACATTTATATAACAGTTTGGGTAACACTTTAGAATACTGTTCCATCATTAGTTAATAATTACACAGGAACAAATGACTAATGCACTATTAACATTCTAGTAACTACAATTGACTAACAAGAAATTCTGATTAACGAATCAGTAAGTAACAGTGCTCAGTTGAAAGTGGTGGTTCACTATTAGCTAATCAGTAACTACTATTTTTTCATATCTCCCAAAGAACTACTAAGAACTACTATATACAGGTTCATAATTAATGTGAATGATGCAAAATGTATAAATAATTGTAAAGTAAAGTAATGGTAACCCACTAGTAAAGACTCAGGTAATACCAAATACTTTAGAAGGAATTACTAATTATTTGGATCAGTATTCTAAAGTGAAGATCATGATCATCATTGTAAGCTATTGAGGTATATGTAAAATTTTGGATAGTAATGACTCAAGTGTTACTACATCCTTCTAAAAGAATAACTAATTATTTGGATCCATATTCTAAAGTGAAGATTATGGTAATCCACTAGTAATGACTAGTGTGACTAGTCCAGAACCTTACAAAACCCTCAATAGTTTTTAATGACTTTAGTCATTACTGAGGAGTTATCATGATCTTCACTTTAGAATACGGATCCAAATAATTAGTAATTCCTTCTGAAGTATTCGGTAATACCCGAGTCATTACTAGTGGGTTACCATGATCTTCACTTTAGAATTAATTATACATTTTGCATTATTCACATTAATTATGAACATGTATATAGTAGTTCTTAATAGTTATGAAAACCTTAAATAATAGTTACTGATTAGCTAATAGTGAACTACCATGTGCAATGACTTAGTGATTCGTTAATCAGAGTTTCTTGTTAGTTAATAGTAGTTACTAGGATGTTAATAGTGCATTAGTCATTTGTTCCTGTGCAGTTATTCATTAATGACAGAACAGTATTCTAAAGTGTTACCACAGTTTGTTGTGGTCCTCTAGTCTGTTCATCCTAGAGTATTTTATTTGAAATGGAAATAAATGTACTAATATGCATATACTGTATACATGTTTATATACAAAGTATATTAAAACATATAATTTTAAAGATAACATTTGATCATTTATTTTTTGTACTGATACAATGACAATGTATTACGAAAATAATAGTGTCATCTTGACAAATCTTACCACTGCCCATTATCCACAATTCACTGCAGACCTGAAAAACAAATCTTTCCAACCAAAACAATTCTAATAATCCCAATACTCTAAGCCCAGACATGAATTCTTGAACTCTGACCCCAGATTCAATCATTTGGGAACATCGTCGTCTATGACAAGCACAACTTCCGTTTGTAAATCCTTCCTCATTCTTCAACATACCTTAATATAGCTTGGCCCCATTTCTTGCCCTTTCCATACTAAATAAAAGATACCTACATACTAAAAAAATAGCTACCTACATTGAGCCCTACTTAAGGAGGTCAGAGTCACTGACTGCTTGTTAGAAAGATAGCAGGGTTATGAGGCCATTATAAACATGCTGAGGTTGGTAAACTCAAGGTGCTATAGACTATCTGTGTCTTGGGGGGAATAAATCATGTAGAGGTTAGGGACATAAACCAGAGCAGCAGAAATGCTGAGTCCAAAACCTTCTGGAAACATCATCAAGTGGAGAGACTTCCATGGTTTTCTTTCCTACTGTACACTCAGCTCACTCAATATATTCCGTAGCTGGAGTCAGTGTATAATGGCAGCTACTGTGGCAGTCACAGCCATGTTGGCCTTTTTTGCACATTAATGTGGAGGACACACGCTTTGGACCTTTATGGCAGCAGTAGCATGTGATGGCTTTTTTATGTTCAAGCACAACACACAAGTGACACATATACAACCTCTATAATAGTCCCCTCCAGGCCTGGTGAAGTGTGTGTGTGTGTGTATGTGTGTCAGATAAAGAACAAACCGCCTATCCCCATACCTCCTTTTGTCTCAGCAACAACACAATTTCTTCACTCTCAATGATATGATAAAAATGAAATGTAAAAGAAATGGCAAAAATAAAGATTAAAACTCCTCAAGGATGGAAAGCAATGCTAGCAGTCCACTTCACAACAGTAAAAGCCAACTTTAAACTTCTTTTAGTAGTTTTTTTTTTAATGTTTGTTATAAACACCAATACATTTTAAATAAATTTAATTTGGTAATACCCAGGGTGCAGAAACGATCTGAAAATTCAATCTTGGCTCATGAATATTAATTAGATGACATAATGTTTGGCCATTTGTCCTTGCTGAAAGGCAGGTCACTAGCCATAGCAAATTACTTCGCATTCATTCAGTCTGAAGCAGAGGCCTTATTTTTTTCCCCCCTTTACTTTGGCTAAAACTCTTCAAATATAATAATTTTCCCAGAAAATGGGGGGGCGATCTTGGTAATTTGTAAAATGGGTGGGATATTTATAATGGTTGTTACCTCCCCGGTTCACATAGTAATTTATAATCAGTTTGTCAGATGTCTCCTAGTTCTACAAAAAAATGGCCCAAGCAAAGGTCGTGAATAAATTTCTGTTTCTTATTTTGCTGCTGTGCTTATAATACTTCGCCTAAATGAGCTCAGAAATGGTGACCTGAAAAGCACAATCAATTACGACAAGTCGATTTTAAACACAGGATTGCAGCACTCCTTACTAATTAGATTTCAGAGCACTATCTCTGGTTAGTCACATTAGTTAATTAGATAGCAAGCTATTTTTATTTTTAAAAAGTTCTTATTGAACTTATTTCTTAAGTTTAATGACTGTGTATGGAGGCGTAAGGCAAGATTTTTTGCACATAATTCTTATTGCACATAATTCTTTATATACTTTGTGTTTGTTTCTCACATATGCATTCATTATTTTTTGATTGTGCTCTGTCTTTTGATAACCATTTAGCATTTAAATAGTTTTTTTATAACATTTAAACTACAGTTTAAAGTCATTGCGGCATTTCATGATATATACTGTAAGTTGTGAGATACAAACTCAGAGATGCAAGAACCTTGCCAAAAAAAAAAAAAAAAGACGTACAATCTTTTGGTAACCATTACACCATAACAGGGCAATTTCACATCAAGCAACTTAAAGGGATAGTTCACTCAAAAATTACAATTCTGTCATTAATTCCTCACCCTCATGTCGTTCCAAACCCTTAAGACTTCATCTTAAGAACACAGATAAAGATATTTCGGATGAAATCTGAGCACTTTCTGACCCTGTATAGACAGCGACACAACTGAATCATTCAAGACCCAAAAAGGTAGTAAGGACGTCATTAAAACAGTCCATGTGACTGGTCAGTGGTTCAACGACATTGTTATGAAGCTACGAGAAGAGTTTTTAAGCATGTGACTAATTATTTGAAATTTGTGTTTAAAATAAATAAGGCAAAAGAAGATGCAACAAATCCCCAATCTTCAGATTCACAATGCATTTTTTTGTTCTGTTTTTTATTTACCACAGTGCAATTAATTCAATCAGAGTTTTCTGTATTATTGACGCCATCACTAAATAAAAAGGCTTCATTGTGACATAGATCAAGGAATCGATTTAAAGGATCGATAGTGTGCCTGTTAGACAAAGTTATTATGATAAAACAATTAACTGTCTGCCAACGGCTCCTGATCAATATACTATTAAAAAATTAAGCTTTTATGATGTGGATATTTTTCCCTGTGAATCTGCTGTTGTTTAGAAAGAAACATTCTGTATTAATTAAACTGTTTTTTGTTTTGTTTTGTTTTTTTTTTGGATGAATGGTGTGACTGATGATCTGCCTCCCCTCCGATCATCACCATCCAGACTCACAAGAGGAGCATCTGGCCAATAGGTTGACTGTGGAAATATAACCGTTTGGCAGCATATGATGATTTGCACCTGGTGATTATTGTGATTCTCACAACAACAGTCCTAGTTTCCACTGGCTTTGATATGTCATTAAACATTATACTATAATAGTGCACTTCATGCTGGACTATACCTCACTGTTTTTATGTTATTGCCACTAAATTAATATATATATATATATATATATATATATATTATAAAAAGGGCATCTATCATCTATCTACATGCTGCCAAAGATAAATGTAATAAAGATGTCTTTTAAATGAATAATTATAATGGAAAAGGGTATATAGTGTTCGTGTAGTGTTCTATGTTTAGACACTGATTGTTGAAAAATGTATAATTTTACTCGTCTATCCTTACCTTGAAGCAATAACAAAAAATAAGTGATTTTCAGTATGGTAGAGGTTCATGAGTCGATATCATTCATTTTTTATATTTAAGACAAATAAGAATCTGTTTCTTTTAGTGTGGATGTGTCTATGTAATATTCAAACACTTCTTTCCAAGACCAAGTTTATTCTGTGGAATTCTCTTCTCTGTAAACACTTCCTGAAGAGAAGGTCAGACATCTGCTTCTGTATTTCTGGAAACACTCAACTGAAACATTTTGCCATTCATTTCAAATATTGGTGAACTTCAGAATGCCCTTGTATCGTTTTCTTTACATGCCTGAAATAGCACAGAAAAATGCAATTTCATTGCCCTCGTGTGTCTTGCCACATGAGTGCTAAGAGATATTCCACATGTATGTGCATGGCTTTATGGTGCAATGAAATGAATAAATTAAATATTAATATGGCACAAATGGACATTGAATTCCCTCTCGGAAGGACACATATAATGGCTTTCTGCAGTCACAGGTTGTATCGTTTTTCCAAAGGCCACAGACAGCTCTAACGTGAATGTGATGTTTCTTTTTAAAATATGGCCAGTTATTTTGTGTAGTTTTTTCCACCAACAGATGTCAAAAGAAAAAGTGTCTCAAGTGTTACATTCCTGACTAAATCAGAGTCTGAATGGATGGTTTGAGAAAAAAGATGGTCACCTGTTTCGCTCATGAATTAATCAGTGTTTTAAAAGAATCACTTGAGTGGATAATTTAGTGACTCCATTTACAGGTGCAATGAGGAATGAGTCATTGGAAATCAGCTTACTTTTTTGAGAAATGGAACTAAAATACAATAAATACAAAACACAAATGTCTATACTGAGATACAGTTTACAATATATACCCTATGCATGACAATAAGTGAAATCAACCTGGTCTCATGATTACAGTCAAAAACGATTACAAGTGCTCGCTCTTTTAACACCTTTAGTGTTAATTTATGTTGGAAACTGCAGTGATATGTACTTATTGATACGTATTTTGCATCTTGCATTTTCCAGAGGTATGTTTTTGTCATGAGCCCAGGTAGAAATAATATAAAATGGATGGATCTGTGTGGTCACAATCTATGTACTGGTAACACAAATATCCTTTAACAACATTGCTACCTTAGTGCAGCAAGTGTTTTAAATGTAGCAACTCATCTGTGCTATCCAGACATATGTAGTGTTTCTCTAGGGAAGACAGAAAAAACAAACAAACTACAGCTCCCATTTCCTGAAGGCTGGTCTTGACATTGCTTGTACAAAATTTTAGGAGTGCCATGGAGGCTAGGGAGGACAGAATAAAAGATAAAATACCGAAAAGCTATAAAATGTTTATCATTCTTATTTTCTATTACAACACCATGACTGCTGCACAAGTGTTTTCCAGATCTGTGCTCTTTACAGGTTTACACGTGTCTGCTCAGACAACATCACTCCCTGCAAAAATGATAAAGTTCTGAGGTGAAGAGGAAGGTGTGGAGGAATAAACTATGATTACAAAGCAGCAAGTTTAATCTCCTGAGTCCCACCTGCTGAAAAACAGTTTTCCTGAGTTTTCTTTTCACAGAAACAAGTGAACTAAAATATTCCAGTTGTCACTTTACAGTAACATTAAGTAACTTAAAATTTCAAGTTGACTCAACTAAAAATCTTAAGTCAGCGGGGTAACAAATTATATTAAGTTGAAACAACTTTTTGAAAGATTTCTTTTACACACTGTAAAAAATAAAAAAACACAATTTGTTGAGTCAGCTTAAAATAATTTGTTACCCTGCTGCCTTAAAATTTTAAGTTAGGTCAACTAAAATAAGTTTATTCAACTTGAAATGTTAAGTTGTACTAAGTAACAACTTAGATATTTGTGTTTGCTAAACTTAACAGATGGGTGAGTAACCCAGCTGCCTTAAAATTTTAAGTTGATTCAACTCAAATATCTAAGTTGTCACTTAGTATAATTTAACATTTCAAGTTGAATAAACTTTTTTTGAGTTGACTGAACTTAATTTTAAGGCAGCCAGGTTACAAATTCTTTTAAGTTCACTCAACAAATTGTTTTTACAGTGCAGTGTATCTATCTATCTATCTATCTATCTATCTATCTATCTATCTATCTATCTATCTGTCATTTCATGGTATCTACACTCTAAAAAAATGCTGGGTTAAAAGCAGCCTTGGTGAAATATGGACAAACCCAGCAACTTGGTAGTTTTAACTTAACGGTCGGGTTAAATGTTTAACCTAGCCTTCTGGGTAGTTTTATTTAACTCAACTATCCACCTTTTTTGCGGTGTAAGAACGGGCATGGCCATTTGTAAATTTTATGGGCCTGGCTTCCGGTCTCATCTGCGTATTTTTAGCTGTACATAACAGCTTGTTTTGCTGCTTGACATATTATTTCAATGTGTTCTTAATTATGAACACACTGGTTTGTACTGGAAACAGTTTTACCATTTACTGCGCGTTGTTGTTATTATCGTTATTTTTCCTATAGTGTCTAATGAACCGGAAGTTTCGCTTATAGGCTTACTTCCAAATTTTCACAAAGCATTTTATTAGCTACAGCCTATACATAAAATAACCAAATGTGAAATTTTTGTATATTTAATTAATTCAGTTACTAATAAAGCTTCCTTTTCATGCAGGATTTTTATGCCTCTGTAAGTGAAATATTCATATAACACACACATTAGCTCCATGCGCAAAAGCTTATATGCTGACTGCTCGTCTTCACTCTGGAGAGTTCAGTTTCGCAGCTCTACATGGCAGATAATTTCAACAGATGTCAGTCATTTCTTTTTTGGCATGTCATACATTACCGTCAGGGAGTTCATCTAGCCCCTAGCATAGTTAGCATGCTAACTCTCAAAGTCTGAATGAGGGTGTGTTTGGAAAGCTAAAAACAAAGAAGCCGTAGCTCCTTGAAGAATAGCTAGATGAAAAGCTGACATGGAAGAGTGAAAAAAGAAGACAAGGCAGTCGAGAGATGTGAGAGAAACAGAAGGGTGAGAAATAGATGAGAGAGTGACGAGAGATGGCAAGTGGAAGACACGGAGGAGCAATTTCAGAAAAGTTCAGCTTGTTTTGTTCTTTCTCGCAGGTTTTTTCCTTTCCCTCGATGAGATTTGGCAGTGTATGTGCCTGTTTGTCTGCTCGGCGGGACATCAAAGGTAGTTGCAGTGTCACTCTGTTGCTAAGGCACCCTGGTTAGATATCATTTTTCCCAACGATGCCTGTCAGCACGTTGGCCTTTAAAGTCATATTTTGTTTTGAGCGGGAGGAAGGCAACTGAAAATTGAGAGATATAAAGAATTGTAAAGGTATCGTTGGCATTTGGATAGAACTGAGAGATGAAGCTCAGCGTAATGCCGCAGTCAAGATATGGCAGACATTTCGGTTCCTGTCAGCACAGTGGCATTACATGTCACTCATTTCAAAGTACCAAAAGAGCAACTGGAATGAGCTTATGGATTGGCGGTCTGATGTCTGGCAGAATGACCCATCCAGTATTAAAATCAGCTTCCAGTTTTTTTATGACACAACAAAACCAAAACTGCTTGCAGTAACATGCTGCAATAGGGAGTGAAGGGCCTTTTTAAATGATCCAACACACTAAAAATCAGAAAACACCACCACAGCACTTTTTGAAATATCTGCTTTATTTATTATTGCAAAGACAAAATATAGAATGTAATTACATTTTAGTCATTTGAACACAAAATATATATTTATGTATTAAAGCTCAGCATTTTTTTTAAACTTATCCAAAAATAATGTTCTCTCATTTTCAGCTGCTTTTATTTTCAGCACATTTTCTTAACGTGTAATTATACATCATATGAACATTAAAAGATTCAACAGCTAAGACATAAACTGAACAAGTTTCACAGACATCTGACAAACAGATATGGAATAAGGGCATCATGTCTTTAACAAAAATATTAAGCAGCACAACTGTTTGCAAAATTGGTAATAAGAAATGTTTTTTACAAACTAAATCAGCATATTAGAATAATTTCTGAAGGGTCATGTGACACTGAAGACTGGAGTAATAGTGCTGAAAATTCATAATAAATGGCATTTTATAAATATGTTAGAACAGAGTTCTTGTAATAATTGTAATAATATAGCACAATAACACTGCTTTTTGATAAAATAAATGCAGCCTTGTATACAGGTGCATCTCAATACATTAGAATGTCGTAAAAAAGTTCATTTATTTCAGTAATTCAACTCATGTGAAACTTGTGTATTAAATTCAGTGCACACAGACTAAAGTAGTTTAAGTCTTTGGTTCTTTTAATTGTGATGATTTTGGCTCACATTTAACAAAAACCAACCAATTCATCTCAACAAATTAGAATACTTCATAAGACCAATAAAAAAAAAAAAATTTTAGTAAATTGTTGGCCTTCTGGGAAGTATGTTCATTTACTGTATATGTACTCAATACTTGGTAGGGGCTCCTTTTGCTTCAGCTCATCTGCATTTTTTGGTCTCTTGTTTCTCATTTTCCTCTTGACAATACCCCATAGATTCCCTATGGGGTTCAGGTCTGTTGAGTTTACTGGCCAGTCAAGCACACCAACACCATGGTCATTTAACCAACTTTTGATGCTTTTGGCAGTGCGGGCAGGTGCCAAATCCTGCTGGAAAATGAAATCAGCATGTTTAAAAAGCTGGTCAACAGAAGGAAGCATGAAGTGCTCTAAAATTCCTTGGTAAACGGGTGCAGTGACTTTGGTTTTCAAAAAACACAGTGCACCAACACCAGCAGATGACATTACACTCCAAATCATCACAGACTGTGGAAACTTAACACTGGACTTCAAGCAACTTGGGCTATGAGCTTCTCCACCCTTCCTCCAGACTCTAAGACCTTGGTTTCCAAATGAAATACAAAACTTGCTCTCATCTGAAAAGAGGACTTTGGACCACTGGGCAACAGTCCATTTCTTCTTCTCCTTAGCCCAGGTAAGATCCCTCTGACGTTGTCTGTGGTTCAGGAGTGGCGTAACAAGAGGAATACGACAACTGGAGCCAAATTCCTTGACACATCTATGTGTGGTGGCTCTTGATGCCTTGACCCCAGCCTCAGTCCATTCCTTGTAAAGTTCACCCAAATTCTTGAATCAATTTTGCTTAACAAGCCTCTCAAGGTTGCGGTTCTCTCGGTTGGTTGTGCATCTTTTTCTTCCACACTTTTTCCTTCCACTCAACTTTCTGTTAACATGCTTGGATACAGCACTCTGTGAACAGCCAGCTTCTTTGGCAATGAATGTTTGTGGCTTACCCTCCTTGTGAAGGGTGTCAATGATTGTCTTCTGGACAACTGTCAGATCAGCAGTCTTCCCCATGATTGTGTAGCCTAGTGAACCAAACTGAGAGACCATTTTGAAGGCTCAGGAAACCTTTGCAGGTGTTTTGAGTTGATTAACTGATTGGCATGTCACCATATTCTAATTTGTTGAGATAGTGAATTGGTGGGTTTTTGTTAAATGTGAGCCAAAATCAACAAAATTAAAAGAGCCAAAGACTTAAACTATTTCAGTCTGTGTGCACTGAATTTATTTAATACACAAGTTTCACAATTTGAGTTGAATTACTGAAATAAATAACTTTTCCACGACATTGTATTTTATTGCGATGCACCTGTATATAAAAAAAGTGGTGGTGACTCTAGCAGCTCCCAACTTTTTACAAAATTAATATATTTTTCATTTGTCAGACTTAAATTGTAAAAAGTATAAGCTTTCCATTTAGTTTTACCTTACAGTACTATACCACATTTATGTACATAAATATATATGAAATACAGGGGCTCGGTTTGAGTGACTGATTTGCTGTCTTTAAAACTTTTGTCAACCCTTACCAGACTCTGTGTTTAGGTTTGGAACTGTTGACGCAGAAGCACATCTTACATTTACCGAGCACTAAATTGATTCAGTTCATGTAGCAGATTCATGAAGAGTGTTTACATCACTTGGTTAATTGCTCCTCACAAAGAAGGCAAACAGAGTGCAGCTACGTCTGAATATTAGTTACACTGGTAGCAAATATTCCATTTTGACTGTCTGAAAGCGTGCAGATTTTGCGTTCCCTTAAAAAATTTGTTTTCCTTATAAAAGAAAGTGCTTAGAATAGTCAGAGCTTTTAGAGGTTCAAGCATCAGAGTTTTCAAATAATTGCCCCCATGCTGAGAGCATATGCACGTACACACACTCCACACACAGAAAGGAACATGAAGTACTTTGTTCCTTCATGTCCTCCAAAGGGGAAGGTAATTGCATGTAATTGTAGTTTCTAATGATGGGCTTGCTTTCTGCAGAAACGAAGCA
Source organism: Labeo rohita (assembly GCF_022985175.1). NCBI lineage: Eukaryota > Metazoa > Chordata > Actinopteri > Cypriniformes > Cyprinidae > Labeo > Labeo rohita. Next base: position 18,491,557 of record NC_066877.1, read on the forward strand.
GCCGATGCCAGCTGTTATGGCCAAACTCAAGATAAAAGAAAATCATTAAGCAATTTCATCAAGGTGTATTGCTATACGCAGGAATTCACTTACATGCACACAAACACACTCCCGTAAAACACACAATAGATTCTTACCAAAAATTAAACCTGCAGTGCTGGAGGAGCTAATCAATATTGAGCTAAATGGTAGACTATGAATTCATTAACTTTTGCTTGTTCTCATATCACTCACATGAATACAAATGTCCTCATGGTTGATCAGTGCCACATACCTTCATTAAGAACCACAAGATCAGGATTAAAACAAGGACAAAGGAATATGTCATGAGTTAAACACCAAAAGATCGCACTTGCTTAACCCTTTAACTGTCACCGTCCACTCTATGGGGCGGCTAAGTTTACTTCACCATATTACAAATAAATCCTAATCTAATCATGACAAACTATACATCGTTGGGAAGGTTTAAGACTCCTAAATAGATATTGTACCACTCTTTTGTGTTTCAAATTATGTAGGAAAAGTAATAAATTCATTTATGACAAGAGGGCACCTCAAAAATCTACATCATAACAGGAGTTCTGACCTTTGTCACAAAAAGACTTTCGTCGTTGCCTTTTTCCCTATCACGCAATAAAAACCTTAAGAAATTATATATCAACTGAAAACTTAAAATCTCAAAATTCATCCTTTGAAAACCATTTTAAAATCAGACATGGAAATTGTACATCAAAATCATATTACAATAATGTTTTCGTTCATGAATTATAAAAGTTTAACTTTGGATAGTGCATTTTTATGTCTATGTTCTAAATAGGGAGTGACAGTTAAAGGGTTAACAAATTTTTTTTTTTATTGCTTTTTCAAATTTATACACACAAAAAAGCAAAAGAAAGTAATCTGACCGTTTTTTACTGCCATTACGGAGTGAACTCCATGGAAGCCACAAAAAAAAAAAAAAAAAAATTAAAAATAAAAAATCAATCAATAAATAAAATCAATAAACAAGGTAATTGCGCAATCTCACAATTCTGACATTTATTATCTAAACTTTGAATTTACATCTCACTTTTTTCGGCCACACAATGAAAAATAAGAAGTTAATTGCAATTTTTCATTCTGACTTTAATTATTGCCATTAAAGTTGCAAGGAAAAAAGGTTCTGAGTTATCTTCTCAGAAGTTCGAATGAATATCAAAAACCTACATCTTATTCATTAACCACCCACAGTCTTCTTTAAGCAACCTTTAAATGCACCTTTTAAGAAAATATATTTCTGAATATGTGTGTTTTTTTTTTAATTTGACAAAGAAATTACTTGACATCAGAAACTCCAGTCACAGAGCCATTTGTATTATTAAAGGGATAGTTCACCTAAAAATGAAAATCCTGTCATTAATTACTTGCCCTCATGTTGTTCCAAACACGCAAGACCTTTGTTCATCTTCGGAACACAAATTAAGATATTTTTGATAAAATCTAAGAGCTTTCTGAGCCTGCATAGACAGCAACGCAACTCACACTTTGAAGGCCCAGCAAGGTAGTAAGGACATCATTAAAATAGTCCAGATGACTACAGTGGTTCATCCTTAATTTTTATGAAGCTATGCAAACAAATCAAAAATAACATCTTTATTCAGCTATTTCTTCTCTTCAGTTTCAGTCGTCGACATGCATTCATGAGAGTACCACAACGCATATGTGTGGTGCTGCTGAACAAAGGTTTTACGGGTTTGGAACGACATAAGGGTGAGTAATTACTGACAGAATTTTCATTTTTGGATGATCTATCCCTTTAAGCATGTAAGTGCTAATGACATTTGATCAAACCTGTAGTCTGCTCGCGCTTTACATTTAAATTATAATGAAGTGACCTTTCACATCACATGTGCTTTCACAGCGCTCTGTACGTTAATAACAATGTGACTGTTTTCAACAGCAAGGTCATTTTGAGAGAACTTTTAGGAGACCAAATTATTATGATGAATTAATGCTGTAAACTTGAACAATGCTGAAGGCTTCCTAACTAATGTTTTGGACTAAGTCATTGCTCTGAGGGAGTAATAACCTCATTTCTATAATGTCTTGTGATATGCTGACCTTATTCTACAGACGTCTGCAAAGGAAGTTTTAGTAACTAAATGCGTTGACCTCTACATAAATCTCTCCTCACTTCTCTCTGGTTATTTGTAAATGAGTTATGTTGCTGTTTAGATTACAGAATGTAGAATACTGTAAAATAGCCAAAATAATCACACTAAATCACTTACATTTTATAATGTACCTTCATCTACAGTATACTATCACCTATTAAAAACAATAATGTATTACTTAACTGGAATCACTTGTAAAATGCAGATAAACACACCTGGTTGGTTGACAACCAGCCTACAGTAATGGACTATTTTAATTAGTGTAAGGTTGGTTTTTATTTCAGTTATTGATAATAATATACGTATCTGTTGTGCCTTTCATCATATATCGTTTTGTTAAAACACCAGGTGCATTCCAGCACTCAGGCAACAATATTTCATCTTTTTTTTTTTCTCATATTTAAAACGTTGACACCTGTTTAGTTTATTTCTAGTAATAATGCTTGAACATAATGCCACTTTTGATTAAACACTCTGCTGTTACACACACACAAATACACAAAATATGTGGGTGGTTTGTAGAAAACAAATCCTCTCTTGTAAATACTTTGTTAGATGTTTAAAGAGAAGAAAATAGCAAACAAGAGAACCGCATGACCATCGATCTTGACACAAGACATCTTGTGTCAACTATAACAAAGTATTGATGTTCTGAGATTGTCAAGAAGCAGATGGAATCAACACACACATACAGACATGACAAACAGTGTGCATGTGTGTGAAGTTTAATGTGCCACAACACTAGGCTAGATGAAAAACAAATAACAATCAACTCCCCTTGAACACTGTTGAATGTATTATTTAATGCAAAACATTTATTACATCAGAAATAATTTACTTGTGTGTCTAAAAATTGCAGTCTCATTTGGCCTTTGCTGTTAAGGGTTAGAATAACAAACCACAATTTTGTATGTTTCAAACAATTACTGTTTCTTTTCTTTTTCTCTAAAGGAATCAAAATGACACTGAAATACAAAGGAGAACTGCTTTCATAGATCCTGTTTTAGGAATAAATTACTTTCCTGAGCTGGAAAATAACACGTATACTCATATAGTTTGTCCAGAAGTAAGCCTAAATTACACTTTTTCCAAAGAGAAGAATTAAAGTTATACCTGTTTTAGCCGATACCTTAATAAAGTTTCAGTCAGTTCCATAATAATTAAGTCCGAAATATATGAATGTCTAAACAAATTAACTGTCAGATTAAGAACTAGAGTCTGATTATTTGCAAGTTTTAAGCCATCAAATATTTATTTAAAGTTATTCAATTAAATGTTTTATGAAAGCTACAATGCTATTGGTTTGACTTTAAAAATCAGAGGGTAGATGCATCACTCCTGCATGTACATTGTTGGAAATTTGTACTAGTATTTTATTTATTATTTTTACAAAAAAGTATTTTAATATTATATATTTAAAGTCTTCAAATATTTTTCAGCGTAGTTTACTTATATTCATCTATAAAAAGCATGTTATGATATTTGCTCTCTGGTCTGTTATTAGAGACTTGAGACAGGTATGTTATTTTCCTTCTTTCTTCTCATTTTCTGTTCTTTTTCAAGGCTATAGGAGGAAAGAAGTGACCTTGTCAACAGCGGTGTCCCTCTAAAATGGACAGAGAAGTGGGGTCTCGCCAAACTAATCTTGTGCTTGTGAAGTGTGTGCATGAGGGAGAGAGAAATGTCATTACTTCTGACTGATGTAACTCCTCTGACACCTCACTGAATGACCTGAGGTGAACAAGTGTGTTTGTGTGAAAATGACCTTGAATGAATCTTTGTACAGCGTCTATCCTCGGGCTGTTATGTGTTTGTGGTTTACTCATCTTTTCAAGCCGGCTTGGCTCTCTTTTAATCTTGTGCCTTACACATCTGTCGTGCTAGCCTCTGATGCTGAGGATGTGTGTATGTGTGCAAGGTCTTCTGTGCTAACATAAGTGTACTTTCTTGGAGAGCACAAGTGAAATTACTGACAAGAATAAATTGACTCTTGTCATGTTTCATATCTTGCTTTCCTCTCTGTGTATACTTGTATAACCTGGACAACACGCCACTGCAAAGACCCATCCGATAAGTACAGTAAACACCACTGGACCGGAAAGACAAATAGTGAAAAATACACGCTCTGTACATAGGAGAGACATCCAACAATTTTAAATGAGTAGTATGCAGTACTGTGCGTGAAGTGCAAAAAATTAAAATTACCCCATGATTTACTTACCCTCAAGCCATCCTAGATGCATATGACTTTCTTTTTTCAGACAAATACAATCTGAGTTTTATTGAAAAATGTCCTGGCTCTTCCAGACTTTATAATGGCATTGAATGGCTGTTGAGATTTGGAAGTCCAATAAAGTGCATCCATCCATCATAAAAAGTGCTCCATGTGGCTCCGGGCTGTTAAGAAATACCTTCTGAAGTGAATTGATGCATTTGTGAAAAATATCTATATTTAAAACTTTATAAACCATAATCTTTAGCTTCCGCTAACAGTCGTATGCGCACTGTATGCGAATGGCGTTCCAGCGGATGACGTAAAATGTAGATGTAGTCTCGCGAGAACCAAGTTTTGATTACTGCAAAGAAAAACCAGTCTCCTCTTGGTTTATGTCAAAATCCTCCAACACTTTTCTTTACAAATCCTTGTTTTGTACTTTTTATTTTTGACCGGTGTATTGTTCATATGACAGTTAGCTAAAACTAGTGATTATGGTTTATAAAGTTTTAAATATGGATAAACATCGATCCACTTTAGAAGGGCTTTATTAACCACCCAGATCCATGTGGAGTTCTTTTTATGATGGATGGATGCACTTTATTGGACTTCAGACATTTACTGCCATTATAAACTTTGGAAGAGAAAAGGAAAGTATGGTGACACATATTCGGAATTTGTGCTCTGCATTTAACCCATCCAAGTGCACACACACAGTAGTGAACACACACAAAGCATATACATCCACGATAATTTAAATTTTTGAGTGAACTATCCCTTTAAAAGCACTTGTGTGCAGTTATTGGAATTATATTTTAATTTGCATGGGGAAAAAAAAAGACAATTTAATTTAACCTTCATTTAACCAGGCAAGTCACAATCTAACTGGAATTATTGTATCTACAGTTCAGATCAAAAGTTTGCATACACCTTTGCAAAATGTTAATTATTTTACAAAAATAAGAGGGATCATACAAAATGCATGTTATGGTTTATTTAGTACTGACCTGAATAAGATATTTCACACAAAAGGTGTTTACATATAGTCCACAAGAGAAAATAATAGTTGAATTTATAAATTAAAATTTATAAAATTACCCCATTCAAAAGTTTATATATGCTTGATTCTTAATACTGTGTTGTTACCTGAATGATCCACTGATCTTTCTTTTTTGTTTGTTTGTTTGTTTTTGTTTGTTTAGTGATAGTTGTTTATGGGCCCCTTGTTTGTTCTGAACAGTTACACTGCCTGCTGTTCTTTAGAAAATCCTTCAGGTTCCACAAATTCTTTGGCTTTTCAGCATTTGTGTGTATTTGAACCCTTTCCAACAATGACTGTATGATTTTGAGATCCATCTGGACAACTGAGGTACTCATGTGCAACTATTACAGAAGGTTAAAACACTCACTGATGCTTCAGAAGAAAAAACAATGCATTAAGAGCTGGGGGGTGAAAACTTTTGAATCCAACTATTATTTTCTCTTGTGAACTATATGTAAACAACCTTTATGTGAAATGTCTTATTCAGGTCAGTACTAAATAAAAAATAACATGTTTTTTTGTATGATCCCTATTATTTTGGTAAAATAATTAAAGGAGAAGTCCACTTCCAGAACAAAAAAAATACAGATAATTTATCTGTAATTTTTTGTTCTGGAAGTGGACTTCTCCTTTAACATTTTGCAGATTCTGCAAGGTGTATGTAAACTTATGACCTCAGCTGTAAAATGTAACTTACTCAATACCAATTTCTTGTTGATTCAGTACTTTTTATTGAATAAAACCAATATATTATCCTCAACTTCCTCAACTTCTCTGCTTTTTTTTTTTTTTTAATAACTTTTTGGAAACTGCATAAGATATTGCTGATATTCAGCAGTTCTCACAAATTAGTAAACAGACGTTTGTACATATTTCTGCCATCAGCTGCAATTTTAATAGAATTGATCTCACACAAAAGCTCATATGATAAATAAGAACTAAGACTCAGGCAATATTTACAGGTAAATTGTTATTCAACAGCTAACAAATTTTCCAAGTCAATTAAGCAAACTAATCCTTGCAGACAGAACACTGTTCTATAGTCACTATACAGTAAAACCTGAGGAAAATAGACTACAGAGAATCAACATGAATTCATGTGTGAGATAGATGGGCTCCAGTAACTGTATGTGCAAGAAAAAGAAAAGAGCGAGAGAGAGGCCATGAAGAGCTCTGGAACAGCAATCTAAAATCGTGTTGGTGCTATGGCAACATGAGATCAGCTGTAGTGTCCAGGTAATGGGATGTTAACAGCAGTGCAGTACCTGACATCTAAATTCTTATATTTCCTCAGTGCAAGTTAGAAAAAAAGCCTGCAATGTCCACTCAGTACCATATGTGCCATATTCAAATAGACAATTATTTTTAACTCAAAGCAATTATGTTATTCTCAAGTGATTAAATAAATAAATAATTGCTCAGTATTATTAATATTATTTATTTTTATGCTATTTTTCAGGGTTTTTTTCCCCCCTCACCAAAAACTGCCTGGTGTCTTCAAGCTGTCCCCCTCCCCATTTATATTGAAAGAGTTTCATATCACTTCAGAAACCCAGCATTACAGTTTCCAACCCATCACTTAGCAGCAGATTTGCATGGCGGTAATTATTCTCTAACTACATCCCACTTAATTGCAGTCAAAATGGAGTCCGATTTTTGAGTGCTCTCTGGCCTGCAACATCCCTCCACCTCCTCTCAGCAGTTGCCTGTGTCAATGTGCTGTGGGCCCAAGTTAGCGTGGTGATTCAGCTTTTTTAATGTAGCCTTACTGCTATTTCCGCCTCATTATAAAGCTCTCAGAGGGCTGTAGTCCACCTGTAGTCACTGTAGAGGGTCATTACAGACCCTCTGAAAGCCAGAGCAGCCTAGTCAGTCAGGCTTCACTGTTTGAGAGCAGCTGCACACAGCAAAAGAGCCACTTCACCCCTCTAGTCATCCAGACCAACATTGGTAATGGCCACCATGCCCTCTATTGATCCATCTCTCTTGGAGATGAACATATACTCTCTTTTCCTCTCTCTGTCTTGATGATCCATCTGTTGCCATCTGTTCCTAATTTGCACTGAGTATTGTTCTTCCAACAGGGATGTAAACACTGTTTAATTTATAAATACTACTGATACTTGCATATTATGTAAAGAGAGCCAATCTGTCATCAGAACGAAAGAACACCAGCTCCGTTGCTGTCTATGCAGGGTCAGAAAGCTCCCAGATTTCATAAAAAATATCTCAATTTGTGTTCCAAAGATGAACAAAGGTCTTACGGGTTTGAAACGACATGAGGGTGAGTAATTAATGACAGAATGTTTATTTTTTGGGTGAACTATCCCTTTAAAGTAGAACACTTTTGAACATGGCTCAAATGGTGACCTCCTCTTTTACCATTTAAAATGTAATTTAAGAATTTTGAAAAAAAATACATTTTATAAAATAACAAATTAATTTTAAATGAAATATTATCTTATTTTCATTTTCATTTTTCTTTCTTTCTTTTTTTTTTTCTTCACTAAATTGCATATAAAATATATGCACTTTCAACTTTTGTGGCAACTGTGTTTTATCAAATTTTACCAAGGTCTATATAGAAGGTTCTTGGCTTTGAATGTTTATTTATTTATTTATTTTTTTAAAGACTTGCGAAATTGTGACCCAATTCAAAGAACAATATCCCATGAATTATTTCACTGGACTATGCTTGAAATCTCTTGTTTGTCTTCCCAAATCCTCACTTTTGTTTCTCTCCTGGTTTGCTTTCACCGGGGGGGCTTTAAAACTTTATTGTCTCATCTTTTCTTCACTTCTTATCCATATTTTCATCCTTCACCGTGGGGATTTTTCTAAAGGAGAGAAACACAATAGACCATATATTTTATCTGTCAAAATGATGGAAAGCATTTTTAAAATGATCTGAAATGGACTAAATGACGGAAAATGTTCAGTGCGTCTTATATGTAAGTGCAGTCAGATCTCTATCTGAACACTCTGGCGACTCTTGGAATGAGTGCAAATTCAATCCAGCTAAAGAAAATGCAGAGATTCATGTTAATGTCGGGTGTCACTACAGCATCTTCTCATCTTCACAGTTACATCTGTACGCATTTAACACTCCTCTGCTGTGATTGTGATCTTTTGCTTTTTGTGATATTTTGATTTAATCCTTAATCCCAGCGGGAGTCTCTCACCTCCCTTGAGCCCATACAGTTTTAAAAGACCCCCTAAAGCATGTGTTGAGTTTGGTGGGGTGTAATTGAGAATGAATGAGGGAAAGTCATGCTTCAATTGCGATATGATTTGGATATGACTGGTTAAGTTCAGCTGTGATTGGTTCATGCGATAAATCCCATTCCACGTTCGCAAATCAGTCTGAATGAACAATATAATGGTGTTAATGGGAAGACTAATTTAAAAAGTAAGTACACTGTAAAAAATAAAAAACACAATTTGTTGAGTCAGCTTAAAATAATTTGTTACCCTGCTGCCTTAAAACTTTAAGTTCAGTCAACTAAAATAAGTTTAGTCAACTTGAAATGTTAAGTTGTACTAAGTAACAACTTAGATATTTGTGTTTACTAAACTTAACAGATGGGTAAGTAACCCAGCTGCCTTAAAATTTTAAGTTGATTCAACTCAAATATCTAATTTGTCACTTAGTATAATTTAACATTTCAAATTGAATAAACATTTTTTGAGTTGACTGAACTTAAAATTTTAAGGCAGCCAGGTTAGAAATTATTTTAAGGTGACTCAACAAATTGTTTTTTACAGTGTAGGGTACAATGGGGCTAAAGGCACACCTTAAGAAAAAATTTGGCATTCACTGTGCCTAAAATGTATAATTGCATAAGAAATATATATGTTTGTATTGAACATTTATGAAGCAACAGATGTTGTGTGACAATAAATCATGTAAGTTGTTTATTTTTATTTAAAATCTTATAAATGTATGAGGTGGCAAGGGTGTAAAAGATAATACTTTTTCAAAACAATCACTTTAGCAAAGTTTGTACTATTTTCTGCTTCTTTTGAAAAATAAAAGAATACATTTTGTTCAATAAATATATTGCCATTAAAATATGTTAATATAAAACAATAATTTGAAATTTGAAAGCATTGAAGGAGATCCCATTATAATTTAATATAGATGTACAGTAGTAACAACAAATGATGTTTTATTATGATGTATGAATCTAACCATGTCATGTCAACAAATGGAAAAGTCAGCCATCTATTAATTATCATGTTAACTATTGTGCCTTTTAGCCCCAACAGCAGGGGTACTTTTTACCCCAAAAACCATAGTTTCACATATCTTTCGTTGTTTAAAAACGGTTGCTTTAATTATCTTAAAGAAAACTGAAAATCCTTAGGAAGACATTTGTCTCAAAATTTATGCATCCATTTTAGCGATTCTCGTTTGCTACTTAAATCTTCAACATTTAAAAAAACATCAAATATTAGATCAAGTAAGCACAGAATTAACTTTTGCGCTGATGCCCTTGATCGCATCAAGGATCAGACAAATTTGAACATGCATCTTCAAAAGCGAATGTTTTAGAAGGTCCTAAACCATGATTTTGTGATATATAGTATAGAAATAGTATCAAAGGCGCCTTTTACCCAGTTGTACCCTAAACAACTCACACATTTATTTAACCACTTGGTTACATCAAAATACGACTTAACATGGCCTAAAAACATGATCTGTGGGAGTTTTTAGTGAGTAATCAGCTTGGTGAAATTTTAAGTAAACATCCCTATCTGTGACCAATATTTACTGAGCTTTGATGACCGATAACCGAAAAATTTAACAGTTAACTATTAAAAAGAATCGCTGAACATATCTCAGATCTTCCCACAGTTACATCTGTATACATTTACCACTCCTCTGCTGTGATTTTGACTTTTTTAATTTTGTGATATTTTGCCTTTGCCTCAATCCTTGACTACACTATGAAAATACTAACATTCTCTCTCTCTTTCTCCATCTTTCATTTGAAAATTTCAACACTGCATCTGTTTCCTCTACTCTCTCATCGAAGCCTCATGGTAATTGAGTTTGCTTGTTAACACATCTTCACGGAATGCCTCATTAAAATGCCATAGCCCCATGATTAAGTATGCGTGTGACTAGAGGGGCATAAGGAACTTGATTGAAAGTAAAAATGAAAAGCATCGAGAGCATGTTAAGGTCCTTTGAGTAAGCTGCAGAAGATTACCCGTAATAACTCTGACAACCAAGTTGCTAAGCTTCTAAACAGGTTACAGTCAGCCTTGTCGTGATTTTTCTTCATATTTGACATTGACAACTTGATATTGACAATATTTAGCTTATTCAAAAATGTACTAAGCTGTGAAGTACAAGAGAAGAAAGTGACATCTCTTCCAAAATAACATTAGCATTAGCATGCTAGTCACCCCCGGCAGCATCTGTGTGGATCGCCTGAGTGCCGTCTCATTTCATTTCACAAAAACAGAGAAATTAGAAAAACGAGAGAGAGAGAATGCAAAAACAGATTCTGACAAACCAGCCCAATCCACAAAGGCTGTCGAATTAATTAACACACACTTGTATCCGTTAGTTACGACTCGATGGCCGTGATTCTGGCTTCGTCTCAGAGGCCGAGGGACCAGCTGCATATGGGATGCGTGCAGCATAAAACTGTCTCAGGAACATTTTTATGTGATTGTGGTACACAAACAAACGAAGCAGAACAGAAGTTTGAGCGAGAAATCCCAGCCCTGTCATTGTTTTGTTGATATTTTGCCAGAATACAGTGACTTAAACTGCACTGGTGTGCTCTAACAGGGTTTTGGGGGTTTGGTTTTGGTATCAAACGAGCAAGAGTGCTGTTGTTTTGAAGCTCATTATTGTTATTGTATTAAAAAAGTTGATTTATGAGGAATTCTGATAAATCATTTTATCCTTACCCCAACCCCACCATAGAGGTCAGAATGCATTTGTCAAATCCAGTGGCTGTGACATTGCATTGATCTTTATCAGCAGGTTTCTTTGCGGCGCGTAAGAGCTGAGAGGCGACGGAGCGTTGAGAGGACACATGTTGATGGCCACCGCCGAGATGCCTGCCGTGGAACATCTGTTTGGTGTCTATGGAAACCATCACCAACATTTTTTACTTGCTCAGCAGCTGTTGTGGCCTCAGGACTGTTTATTCATTTGAAGTTAGTGAAGATTTTTCCCATAGATATATAGATAGATAGATAAAGACTAAACAAACAAAAAAATGGTTTGTTAAATTTAAAAGCAGGGCTTGTTACCCAGCCGCCTTAAAATTTTAAGTTGAATTAACTCAACTATCTAAACTGTCACTTACTTACTTTTTAATCTCAAATGCTCGTCTTGTCTTGCTCTCCCTGAACTCTGTGTATTCTGGTTCAAGACAGTTAGGGAATGTCAAAAAACTCCAATCGTATTTTCTCCCTCAACTTCGAAAATCATTTCAAAATCATCTTACATCACTGCAGAAGTACCAACCCAGTCTTTGCAAAGTGAGCATGCAAAGAACATCAAACACCCTTAACAAAAAAGGTGAAACGGTGATATAGGACGATTTTGAAGTTGAGGGAGAACATGAGATTGGAGTTTTTCGATATACCTTAACTGTCATGAACCGGAAAAAGAGCAGTTCAGACAGAGTAAAAAGATTAAAAAGTATAGAAATTGTATTATAAATGATTTTATGAAAATAACCGATTGTTTTGCTAGATAAGACCCTTCTTTATCGGCTGGGATCGTTTGAAGCCACATTTAAACTACATTTTGGAAGTTCAAACTCAGGGCACCATAGAAGTCCACTATATGGAAAAAAAATCCTGAAATGTTTACCTCAAAAAACATAATTTCTTTACAACTGAAGAAAGAAAGACATGAACATCTTGGATGACAATGGACTTCTCCTTTAACATTTCAAGTTGTCTAAACTTTTTGGAGTTGACTGAACTTAAAATTTTAAGGCAGTCGGCTAACAAATTATTTTAAGCTGACTCAACAAAAAGTTTTTTTTTTACGCTGTAAATAGATTTCCTGATATGTGCTATACATATTCTGATAGCAACTCTAACTGTTGCAAGAACGGATGCATCGTTTCTGGAGTGTTTCCCACCGTCTCATTTATTTTAATCAGAATTATCTTTGCATCATTTGCTTTAAAAGCCAAAGGCAGGGCATATAACATAGCTTGATTAATATGACTCAATATTGCAGATGTCTTTTTCCATCCATTACAAACTGATATGTTAATTATTAGGCCCCTTTTTTATCAGTATGAATTTCAATTTAAAGTGAACACTATTAAGAGTTCCCATTAGACATTAAATAATAATTTCTTTAAGCATGTTTTCTAATAATAAACATTAACTATGTGTGATTCATAACTCCCCAGAAATAGGCTTAAACACACACAAACACAAGTGCAAACCGATCTTGTGGATTCCCAGTAGTGACAGCAAGTCAAAAGAGGCGATGAAGCATCTTTCTCTTTTCTTTTAAGTAGTTGTCAGTCTTTCTTAACAGCAGGGTGACAATTTTTAAAGAGAGTGTTTCCATTCACTTTCATTCACAGTACATTTCTTCCACATTTTTAGTCATATGAATGACTAAAAACACCATAATGCTTATAGAAAGTCAAGCTGATGTGAGTGTTACTACATTTTCTTTAATTTTTATAAATAAATTCTTAAATATCCATAAAGTTATAGGCTGTTTCATGGCAGGTTCCCCCGTGACAACTTAGCCCATACAGTGTGATGACGTACTCTACTATTTCCCATGTGTTTCTAGAAATAACAGTGACAATGTTAAATTGCTAAATCCTTTACAAAAATTGACTTTCAGACATAAATCTATCCTGAGAAATATTCACTGTGTCAAAAGTGTGATAACTAGCCCCGGTCTGCCTATACAGTCTGATTTTAATTATGTGTAGTATGATCTCAAATATTAATAGCAGGTCGACGTCTATCACATGGTTCCAGACTGAGGAACATGTCCCAGCATTCCTTCTCTACACTTCCAGCATGTTTGTCTTTCCAATATCTCTTTACTTTTCAGCACTGATTCTCATTGCAGTTGAAAAGCTGTATACTTTTGAAATTACCTTTTGCTCTTGTGTAAGCATCTCTCTCTCTCTTTCTCTGTCAGGTCTCTGCAGGGAAAACACTCCAGGATTATATGTCAGGCCAGGGCATTAGGGCACTTACATTTCTTTTTAGTTTATCTTTATACTTCGGGTAGGCGGTGTGATGTTAAAGTGAAAAAAGAAGCTTTCAAACTAACTTACTGTTAAAAACATCATCTTTTTTTCCCCTTAAATATTTAATTCCTTAAATGTATGTAAAGCTTCTTACATTCTAATTATTATGCTGTAATTATACTATGGGGCCGTTGAATGCTTAAATTCGATTGGCTGACGAACGTTCTAAGGTTTGCAATTATTTTCAGGGAAACGCACGGTGAATGTAGTTTCAGGCAGGTCTTACCACATTACATGTCCATTTCAATTCACCACACGATTTAATTTATTTCAAAGGTCCTTACAGCCTAAAACAACAAAATAAATAAAACCCACAATGACACTAGCCAAACAAATAAATACAGTAAACAAAAAGGGTAAAAACAACTGATTATTTCCATGTTTTTGCCACAAAATTATGGTTATGTTACACATACTGTATTTCTCCCACTCTCTCTCCCTTACAGATGCACACACGTTAACATACGCATTAACGCTGCTCTGATGATTAACAACTTAAAAACTACATGACATTTCTCACAAGCAATGTAACAACGGCTGTCCCTGAAGAAAATGAACTTAAAGTTTCACTATTAGTAGAGACGCTGCTGCTGATCACTTTTGAGAGACGCAAAGACATAGAGAGGTTATTCATGAGCTTAATCTCTCTCTCTCTTTCTGTCTGCATGCCTGTCTGTCTAAACTTCATTATTAACTGCATTAGTCTGCTATCAGCAGCTTAAAGGAGAACTCCACTTCCAAAACAACAATTTACAAACAATTTACTCACCCCCTTGTCATCCAAGATGTTCATGTCTTTCTTTCTTCAGTCATAAAGAAATTATGTTTTTGAGGAAAACATTTCAGCATTTTTCTTCATATAATGGGCTGCTATGGTGCCCTCCGATTTCAAACGATCTCAAATGCGGTTGTAAACGATCCAAGCCGAGGAAGAAGGGTCTTATCTAGTGAAACGATTGGTTATTTTCATTTTTAAAAAATACAATACTTTTTAATGCCAAATGCTCGTCTTGTCTTACTCTGCTTGGACTGTTTTTGTGTGACAGTTAGGGTATGTTGAAAAAGTCCTATCTCATGTTCTCCCTCAACTTCAAAATCGTCCTATATCGCTGTTTTACCTTTTTTGGTGTTTGATCTTCTTTGCATGTTCTCGTTGCAAAGACTGGGTCGGAACTTCTGCAGCGTTGTCGGATGATTTCAAAATGATTTTTTAAAATTGAGGGAGAAAATACGATTGGAGTTTTTCAACATACCCTAACTGTCTTGAGTCAGAATACACAGAGTTCATGGAGAGAAAGGCAAGACGAGAGTTTGAGATTAAAAAGTATTTAAATTGTATTTTTTAATGAAAATTATCGATCGTTTTGCTAGATAAGACCCTTCTTCCTTGGCTGGGATCGGTTACAACCGCATTTGTGATCGTTTGAAGCCGCATTTAAACTGCTTTTTGGAAGTTCAAAATCAGGGCACCATACCAGACCATTATACGGAGAAAAATGCAGAAATGTTTTAAGTTGTTAAAAAACATAATTTCCTTACGACTGAAGAAAGAAAGACATGAACATCTTGGATGACAAGGGGGTGAGTACATTATATGTGAATTTTTGTTTTGGAAGTGGACTTCTCCTTTAAGCGTCATTAATAGGTTTAAAATGACGTTTTGGAATTAGCAACGGAGTGGTTGGATGAGTTGTGTAACAAATTAATCTTACTCACAATAGCATTTTAAGGACAAAAAACGGACAATTGCTTAATATATCATTTGAAATATATAATTTGATCGATGTCTTGAGGTGTGGTAACTGTAGTGACTTTGGTCTGTTGAATTCTTAGAAAATTCTAAAAAAGGTAACAAAAATGTGAAATGAAGTTGTTATTTTTGTTTTCTTTGCACACAAAAAGTATTCTTGTAGCTTTGTAAAATTACATTTAAACCACTGATGTCACATGGACTACTTTGTCGATCATCTTGGTACTTTTCTGGGCCTTGAACATGGTAGTACCCTTTCCGTCTATGGGAGGGTCAGAGACTGCTTGGATTTCATCAAAAATATCTTAATTTGTGTTCCCAAGAAAAACAAAAGTCTTATGGGTTTGGAACAACATGAGAGTGAGTAATTAATGACAGAATTTTCATTTTTGGGTAAACTAACCCTTCAAAGCACAAAAAAAAAAAAGATACAAATGAACATCAGAATATATTTTATTTAAACCACGGAAAGTCGTCACTACACACAATTTTTCAAGTTTAAATCAATCGAAGGTATTCTACTCTCCTGTCTGGGATTTGTTGGACAGAATGGTAGATTCTGCATTATGATTTGTCAGATCGCCTGTCAGTTAAGCTGTTTGCGAAGGGTCAATTGTTGTTAACATTAAATGTTTATTGAGCACCAAATCAGCTTCTTAGAATGATTGCTGAAGGATCATGATGAACAATGAAATTCAGCTGAAAATTCAGCTTTGCAATCACAGGAAAAAAATTCTATTTTAAAATATATTACAATAGAAAATTTGTTTTTAACTTCAAAAATATTTCACAATATTACTACAAAATTATTTAACTTTTTTAACATAATAAATGCAGCCTTGGTGAGCTTTAGAGACTTACTTAAAAAACATAAAAAAAAATGCTGCATCAATTTAATAACTTTTGAACATTGCAATATCTGTTTTGCATGTATTTGTTTTGATTGAATCTTCTCTGAAGTATACCTCTAACTCTAGCTAATTATGGACAAACTGTATGAACATTTGCTTTTGGCTGGTCTTCAGCTGCTCTGCTCTCTGACCTTGCATAAAAACACTGTTCATCTCTCACTGAGTGCCCTTCATCATCTATCCATCACTCAAGCCCACGATGATGCTCATAATTGTTATGATTTATCTGTTGCCATGGTACCACATGTCCAAGAGAGCAGGCATGGCCTCCATCTAGAGATGGCTGAGTCACTCCCGCACCCATTATACACACACACACACACACACACACACACACACAAGCACGTTCTGATTGTTTATGCAGCGCGGCTTAGGCAGATGTCACACAAGAGATTAATTCCGACCTTTTTATCTTGCTAGATGGAACTACATTGTATGTTTTGTCCCCATGGGGGTGACAATGTACTGAAACCTTAACAAACAATGGTGAAGTTGCGCCGAGATATTTAAATCAGTTACTTTATACCACTCTTGATCTCTAACCATCAGGCACAAATATCTTCCCATTGCCAGAGGTTGGATTTATCTGCTTGTGGTTTTTAAAGTAATCTTGGGTGAGTGTTCATGGAAATGACCGTTGCATTGCTGACAGGGGAAATGAAATGATCGGTTTGCAACGTGATCCTTCTCGTCTTTTGGCAGAACGGGGGGATATTTATCATTAGGGGTAATATCAGGACACACAGCACTTAAAGTGAAATGAATTGGTGAGTGTCAAATTCTTGGCAGATGCTCATGCGCAGACGTTGGGTTTGGCAGCAGTGGAATCTAAATCGCTTATGACAGCAAAAGTGGTGCTGGTAGGTTCAGACCTCGGCACCCAGAGAGCATGTATCTGTCTGTCTGTCTGAATTGGTGTGTGGTATTGCTAAACTCTTTAAACATCAACTGTAATTGGCCCATCTTGTAATTGTGATACCATTTCCCAGATCTCTTTAAGCACACGTGCATGAATGTCTCAGAACACTTATGAATTTTTCCAAAGTGGTCCCTCTTGTTATCAGGACTATTGATGAGTTTTTGGGAGGATAATGTTCATATAATCCACCCAGTCACACTGATAATGTACGCTTACATCACTCCTTCAGTGTTTCCATTACACATCCTGTACTACTCCCGCTGTTCTCACCAGAGGTTTGAACTTCAGTTCCTGCAGGACAAACAACACGCCAAATCTGTCTAACTCATTCTGCAGCCCTACTATATTAAATTAACTCATCAAGTTCAAAGCTGATATTTGAGCGCTATCAAATATTTCTCTCATTCCCTGTAATCCCCTTTTTCCTCTCCATTTCCAATAATTTTGACATGGTCAGAAGAGGTGAAGAGGTACTATGAGTCTATATGTTATATACACAATAAAAATGATTTTTCAGGGGTTTTTTTATTCTTATTATTTTATTATTAACTACGATTATTATTATTATCTCACATCTCATTCAAAAAGATATTCCCGGACATTAGCATGACGCAATCGGTCACGAGACACACACGAGCCAATGGAATTTGACAACTAAGGCATGTCTATTCCTCTCACAAATCAATCATTTTGCCTCGAAAGACTTGAAATAATAATACTTTTTGAATAAATTATGACTGTAGCTATATCTGCCAGTTATATCTTGTGTTTTATTGACAAATGGTAGGTTTAGGGGCAGGGGTTGGGTTACGTGCTCGTAAATGTGTAAATAATGAAATGTAAATAAAACTTGTGACTGCTTACGATGAAAAATCACACCCCAACATATATGCAATAATGGCAATAATATTACACAATGTATAATTTAATCATGACTATAAAATTCGCAGTGCCTTTTGCGTCAGCATTATGACGCCAAGTGTTTCTTATTTTAAGCAGTGAAGTACCCTACACGTCGAAAAAGGGTACCCTGTGCGTCAAAAAGTCACGCCAAAAGGTCCTGACCAAGCGCCAATATGTGACAAGTTGGGAGAGAGAACGTGTTTGGAGAAGCTGAAGTGCAAAGTGATGTTGTCAAAATCATTGATCCATATTGGCAGAAGTTAGAGACTAAGTTTTAAATGCTTATATCTTCTAAATGTGAATTTTGTAACTGTTTTGGAGCATTATAGATAATCTTATAGATAACTTCAAGGCTAACATATTCATACTAAAAAAAAAAAGAAAAGAAATCAATTTCGATTTAATAGGGATTTCGATTTTTTATCAGTTTTTTTTTTTTACATCAAACAAACATGTGCCCCTCAATAAGGAAAAATGTGGTTTCCTAATGCAAGATTTATACAAAATACAGTAGAATTGGTCAAAAGGCAACGATGGCCAATCAGGATGATGGAGGAGGGATTTAGCCAATGTAGCCACACCTCTCTATACCTGCTTACACTGCACTCCCTCTCAGCAAATGGAGAAATTTACACACACACACAGTTAGGCAGGTTTTTTTTTTTTTTTTTTTTTTTTTTTTTTTTTTTTGCCAGAGTAATTTATACCCTCCTGAGCAATTTTTTTAAAAGTGTGGCCAGGTAACATTAGTCAACACTGACTTATATAAATGTGTTATGTTATCCCTTTAAATAAACGCAAATGCATATTTGGAACAAGGCCGGGTAGTCTTAAGCAAATGAAAATGAAATATATTCTGGCACTTTGGGATGGGAAATGTATCACACCCTCAGTAAACAAAATTATTAGAATCATATTAATCTGATACAAAATTATTCCATTTGTAACTTTAAGCGTACAAATTATACTGTCAGATTTTAATGGTTACAGAAATTCTGCTTGATTTACTGCATTATTTGCTGTTTGTTCATGTACGTGAATTCCCGTAAAACTGCTTCAGCACTCAGAGTGTGCATTCTTCCCTCCTAAATGTTGTCATCCATCATTCAGGGACATTTACTGGTCCACAACCAAAAGCTCCACCTCCAGGTCTCTTATTTTCAATCATTTGGGGGCTTTAAATTGCTTGTGTTGGATGCCAATCACTGTGTGCCAATCAACAGCATGTCCCTCTAAGTGGCTTTGCTTTGTCTTTGTTGGAGCAAAAGTGACTGAGATCATTTAAATCAAACACCATACTTGATGGTAGGAACTTCAATTTCCTCTGCGTTCACCTTCTGTCAGGCATTTTTCTCATATCCCATCATGCACCAGGGAAGTGACATGTTGTAGTGTTGTTCACCTGTGAGTAACAGCAGCTCAACAAAGTTCTTTTGCAAGTTATTTCCAGAAACGCAAGGCCTTTCGATTAGCACGCTGGTCGTTCTCGACAAGCTTTTGAGAGCTGCTCTTTGGAAGTTTCTCTCTTTTTCTTGCTCACTCTCATCTAGGTCCTCCATGCGCTCAGCACTCAAAGAAATATGAATATTTGATGCCGTTACATTTGCAGCAGTGTGAGCAGAGTCTAGGCTTGTTAAATTTTTGCTATGAGAATGTCTCTCTGTGCGGATAAGTCAGAGATGAGTTGAATACTCAGTCAAAGGTCTCTACGTTTTCCACTCGCTCTCTTCCTCGCTGCTCTTTGATGGAATCCCCGCTCGAGCATAAAGCGCTGGACGATGACTGCTGCTCACCGCTCGACCGGCCACCCATTTCACCATCCTCTGAATACCAGAAGCGAACGGATTTACAGTGAATGGGCAGAAAAATGAAAAGCGGAAAGATGGAGAATGTAAGATTTAACTTTTCATGTCTGTTTCAAAAGCACCGCCTCAAATGAAAGCACATCTATATTGGTTTGACAGAACTTCTCCTCTCCTCGCAATTTGCACAAGTCTTGTCAAGATTTGAATCTAGGCCTTGTGAAGAGCTCATATTAATCGAAAATTAAGAAATGAGCCCTGATAAAGGAAACAAGATTAGGTCCATGCTAGGATGTTTAATTATGTTAGTCGGCATCTGTGGGGACTTAAAAAGTAAAAGATTTATAAAGGTGAAACTTTTTGAAAACTTTTGCACATTGCCGTTGGTATGATATACAGCATTTACAAATATATAATGCGTTAAAATTTGGGTCTGTCAATCGATTTAAATTTTTAATTGAATTAATTTCATTGTTTGCCAATGAATTAATCAAATTAATCACAATAATCACATATATCAGTATTTGTTAAAAAAAAAAAAAAAAAAAAACTGAATGGAAAAAGGCAATCAAAAGTTTTTTTCGTTTAAATAAATTAGTTTTAATTTCTATTGCAAGATATTGATTAAAAATCCCTATCCCTAACAGTGAACCCAGCTTATAGTTTTGGCAAGTGTGAATTTTTAAGCTGTTTGGAGATTTCTTAGACTCCTGTAATCAAGTATTAATTTCCTAACTCTTATTTTTGCTTGGTCCTGTCACTCAAGGAGTCCTCATATGCAGAACCAGAACAGAGCAGCCTGTGTTTGTTTTAATAATTCAATAATGCAGTAATTCAGCCTGAGTGTGTGCTGATCTCCCTTCTGTTTCAAAAATATTCCTGCCTAAGGTTCACAATACCACAGGGCAGACAAATGCTCCTAGCCCAGCTGCAACAGGAAACTAACATTGGATGCCTGTCCACAGCAATCAGTAACACACACACACATAGATCACAAAGACATATAGCCATGCACGCTGCCTTAGGGCCACGATTCATATTGATATGAAACCTGGATAGAATTTAAAGATTATCATAATGTGTAATGTTATAATGTGTGGCTTGGTGTTTATTTAAGCCTGTCATTCTATATACACGTCAACACATTGCATTTATAATGTTTGTCTGTTGTAAATTTGGAAGAAAATCTGTTTGCATAAACCGCAAGCTGAAGAATTTCCCAAGTAAAGTGCACTTTACTTACAAAATATCATCCATTAGTACAGCATTTAGTTCCTGTCTGCCTTAAAGGAACAGTTTACAAAAAAAAGATAATTTGCTGATAATGTACTCACCTCAAGCTCTCTAAGATGTAAATGAGATTTACATAATTTACAAACATTATCTCAGTTTCTCACCAATGCATCCTCTGCAGTGAATGGGTGCTGTCAGAATTAGAGTTCAACGTCACAATAATCCACAAGTTATTTACATGACTCAGGTCCATTAATTACAGTTGAGGTCAAAGGTTTGCATCCCACTTTCAGAATCATTAAAATGTAAATTATTTTAACAAAGTAAGAGGGATCATACAAAATGTGTATTATTGTTTATCTAGTACTGACCTTAATAAGATATTTCACATAAAATATGTTTACATATAGTCCACAAGAGAAAATAAGAGTTGAATTTATAAAAATGACCCGGTTCAAAAGTTTACATCCCCTTGATTTTTAATACTGTGTTCTTAACTGAATGTTTGTTGTTGTTGTTTTTTTTTTGTTTTTTGCATATGAGTCCCTTAGTTGTCCTCGGTGTGAAAAGATGAATCTCTAAATCATACAGTCATTGTTGGAAATGGTATAAATACACAAAAATGCTGGAAAACCAAAGAATTTGTGGGACCTGAATGATTTTTCTGAAGAACAGCAGGCAGTTTAACTGTTCGGGATAAACAAGGGACTCATGAACAAAAAAACACAGCTGTGGATCATTCAGGTAACAACACAGTATTAAGAAAAAAGGGGGTGTAAACTTTTGAACCGGGTCATTTTGATAAATTCAAGTATTACTTTCTCTTATGAACTACATGTAAACATCTTTTATGTGAAATGTCTTATTCATGACAGTGCTAAATCAACAATAACATGCATTTTGTATGATCCCTCTTATTTTGGTAAAATAATTAACATTTTTAATGATTCTGAAAGGGGAATGCAAACTTTTGACCTCAGCTATTACAACTTTTTGAAGTGAAAAGCTGCATGTATTAAAAAAACAGATCCATCATTGAGGTGGTTTTAAGTTAAAACTGTTGCTTCTGACTAAAATTTAAGTCCTCTATCCATTTTATTGCTTTCTCCAGCGTAAAACTTGGGCCGTCTGAACCAGGAGAGAAGTATGCATATATCCAGCACCATTTACAAGCAAAAACAGTCTAAGACAGTTTTAAACAAATATTTCGACAACAAGGGATGGGCTTTTTACTGGAAGAAGTATTATTATGGATTATCATATTTTGACCAGAAGCTGTGGGTAAAGTTGTGTATTTGTTTCTGACAAATGGAGCTTTTCACTTTAAAGTATAACTGATAACTTTTGAGCTTTCATTCCGACGGCAACGATTCACTGCAGAGGATCCATTGGTGAGCAAGTGATGTAATGCTAAATTTCTCCATAAAGAAACAAACTCATCTACATCGTGGATGACCTGAAAGTGAGTAAATTTTCTGCAAATTCTCATTTTGGGGTGAACTAATCTACCTTAGTGAAATGATATTGAATAACACGATCCAAATGAGATAGCTAATATGTTTCTACACAATTATAATCTCTCCAAAAGAATAAATGTTCCTCTTGAAATCTCTTTACAGTGTTTTCCACCACCATAGATGTATTTCATGATGTTCACTGTCCACAAAGGCCTCAATTCATTAGTCCTCATTGCAAGTAACGTGCCCACCCAGCGTGCTGCTATCAGAGCCGCAGCAGTGCTGCTAATAAGATCGTTTGCATATGAGACCGGAGGAGCTTTGGAGAAGAGGGTCACGCTAATGAAGTCCGATCTCATTAAAAGATACAGAGCAAATGTTTGTGTGTGGGTGTTGCGCTGTGCACGCCACAAGAAAAACAAGAGACAGGAGAAAGGTCTGGTGCTTCTGTTAACCTGAGAGAAAGACAAGAATAGATTAAACAGCAAAGACACTGGTTGCATCTGAATTCCTGGATTTAGTGTTTACTGAATTGGATGATACACTTCTCCTTGACGAAGCATGATCTGTAGGTATACATGTGCATTTCTGCATGAATCATGAATACCAAGCATTTTGCATGCTGGTTTTTGCATATGAGTAGAGAACTATGCGGCTGAATGCAGAGCCAAAGACATTCTTATAAAGCTACTGTTTTTATTTATTTATTTATTTATTTATTTCTGTGCAGGAGCCATTATTTCAGTCTTCAGTGTTACATGTAGACATACTGCTCAATATTGCCATTTTTATTTATATAATTATTTACACAGCATATTGTAATTTCCACCTAAGAGGTACAGTAGGTTTAGTTTAAAGGAAAATCTCTCTCATTTCATTCTGAAAGATGTTCTTATTATCTATAACATGTATTTCCTGCTCTGATGCGAATAGTAGAATAAAATGCAATGCTCAAATGGAAAGAAAGCTGAACCACACTCTACCACACATTCATACAATATTATTTGAATTGGATATCAGGTATGTTGTTCTAGGGTTCTGACTGAAACTCTCTTTTATTATTTAGATGCATTCGGCATTCAATTTTCCGCTTGATAAAATCAACCACAGTGATGCTAAATACATTTGATTTTTTTTACATTTCTTTTACACTTTACCCTTTTTGTAGTTCAAATACAGCCAATGAATATGGGTCCTCATACCTGCCTCTCTTAAAAAGGATGAAAAATCCAGTCAAAGGATAAATTGGAGCTTTTCCATTTCAAATCTGCCTTTAGAACTATGCTTCCCGTGACCGGAATACCAACAGACACTGGGAGGGGAAACTTTGCATCCGGCTTAATAGGAGTGGAAATAGCGTGTGTAGAGAGACAGAGATTATGACATCTTCAGACCTAATACACAAAATACAAAAGGGAAATCTCAGAAAAAGCCATTAAAATTAAACACATTTTAAATTGTAGATTAAATAAGCTATAGATTAATTAAATTAGACATAGATCAACTACATTTATTAATATAAATTATTAAAAGGATGTTAAAAATGAATATTTCAGATTTAAAATTCTAATAGAGAGCCAAAGCTGTAAAATAACATACACAGACCTGTTCCTATGCATCAGTTGAATTCTGCACATCGTGCTGCAGATTATTAAACACTCATCAACAGCAATAAGAATAATACATATTTCTAATAGCAGGTTTTATAGGGGTTAGGCAATCCATTTCATGTTGCGGCAAAGTTCCCATTGGTAAAATAACTCTATTGCACAGCCATCCTGGCTTATTGCTTTAACAAACCATGATTGCTTGTACGTTTTCTATCATTTAATTTAGCTCACCCAAGCGATGACTGGAATGTCCTGAATGATAACTAAGTATAACCTCATTTTATTTGTTACAGGCATGTGTAACTGAAATCTACTGAAGACCACAAATAGAAAATCAAAGCTCCGAGTGTGTAATGTAATATTTGTCAGAGTCACTAAATGCATGAACTTGGAGCATGCACAGACACATGTGAGATGTATGCTGGCATATAGCCATTGACCTTTGACCTCTGTCTTATGTTCCCCTATAAAATCAGTGTGACTGTACCATGTGTCTTGGATCTTTCCGTTGTCAGTGACAGCGGCTGTCACCACTTAACAACTTCCCCTCTCTTCTCCCTCTCGCACACTCACACACTCGCACCTTTCTATCCTTCACATGTCAACACCATGACACAGGATCCTAATTGGACGCTCAAGTAGCGCAGCCATTTGTGCTTACAGTGACACCAGATCACAGAGGCCAAACCGACAGCGGCACTAAAAAGTATTTGTAAAAGTATTTAAGAGACACTGAAGGCACACTTTAAAATGTCATTGCACTGGCCAACAAATCTATCTAATCAATCATCCATCCATAATTTATCTACTCTATCTGCATTTCTGTCAATCCGTTCGTCTGTCCGTCTGTCTGTCCTGTCTATTTGTCCAACCATATTTTATCTATCTATCTGTCCATCCGTAATCTATCTGTCTATCCATCTGTCAGTCTGTCCATCCATAATCTATCTATCTGTCTATCTGTCTGTCTGTCCGTCCGTTCGTCCGTCCATCCATCCATAATCTATCTGTCCATCCATCTGTCCGTCCATAATCTATCTGTCTGTCTGTCTGCCCGTCCATCCATCCGTAATCTAACTGTCTGTTCTTCTGTCCATCTGTCATCTATCTATCTGTCTATCCGTCCATCCATCTATAATCTATCTATCTGCCTATTCATCCATAATCTATCTGTCTATCCATCTATCCATAATCTGTCTGTCCATCAGTCCATCCGTCATCGATCTATCAGTCTATCTGTCCGTCCATAATCTATATATCCGTCTATCTGTCTGTCCATCTGTCCATAGTCTGTCTATCCATCCATCCGTCCGTCCATAATCTTTCTATCTTCCCTTCTGTCTGTTTGTCTATAATCTATCTATTTATCTGTCTATCTGTCTGTCTGTCCGTCTATCTGTAATCTATCTGTCTGTACATCTGTCCATCATCTAGCTATCGGTCTGTTCATCCATCAATAATAAATCTATCTGTCTATCCGTCCGTCCACAATCTGTCTGTCTATCTATCCATCTGTCTACCCATCCATTCATCCATCCACCCAAATATCTATTCATCTGTCAGCACAGCACTTTGTCTATCAAATATTCAAAGTTTGTCTTGACAAACATTGTTATTTAAAATAAAGTAAATTTTCCACATCAGATCAAATTCAAGAACTGAATGGGAATTTAAAAAGACATTCCCAATTCAATAGC
Organism: Labeo rohita; assembly: GCF_022985175.1. Taxonomy (NCBI): domain Eukaryota; kingdom Metazoa; phylum Chordata; class Actinopteri; order Cypriniformes; family Cyprinidae; genus Labeo; species Labeo rohita. The sequence goes on from NC_066877.1 coordinate 18,517,519, forward strand.
GTATAACAGTAAGTTGCGCTGTTTAAAATTAAGATTAAAATTTGTTGGATATAAGTTGTGCAAATACTTTTTAAGCCACTGTATTCCAGGACTGAAGTTTCCTCTATTAATCTACCCAGTTCAACAACAAAGCTGGTCTCAGGTCATGTCCATCGCACAGACATCTGCACAAATAACCTCTCATATCTCAGTGTCACCCTCAGAGTGCTCATGTCCATACAGACATGTGAGAGGAAACTCCATCACAGCCCTTCAAAGCAGGAGATGCTCAGCTCTTCAGAGGGAAACCTCCATTTTGTTTGCATCAAAAGATGAGAGTACATTTGGACTCATCAGAAGACAACTCTGGGTCCTATCACACACACACAAACACACTCTCTTGCCCTTTCTGGAAATTCCTCTTATCAGTTGCTCAGCCCATCAAAGTGAGTGGACTGCTATGAGTGGACTCGGTGTTGACAGTTCTTATTAGTTGGGCAGCAAATGCAGGGCTGACAAATGTTTTTGAGTTTTTCTGCTATCGCTCTCCGGACAGCTGCCGGGGATGCAAGGATGCTAGAAGAGAGAGGAAGTCTGTATGATTGCTCCATTTTTAGTGCACTTGGCTTCACAGAGTTTTGCTTATTTTTACTGACTGACGGATTTGCACCACTTGCTATTCATTCATTCTGTTCTCATCTGATTAAACGCTTTACAAATTAACAGACTGACGAGTTTCCTGCTATTGTCTCTTATCAGAACTGAATACTTACCAAATAGTCTTTCTATTCAGGTTTGTGTGCATGGGATTTGTAACACAGTAGACACAATGCATGCTTGAACGCCCAGCTGTTAGACATTAATCTTTTAAGTGTGAAGTGCAGGTTATTGTGGTCCCTTTCTTCTAATGAGCAGGTGTTTGTGTGCAAAACCTGGTTAAAATAACCTGTAGGGGGGAACAATGTTCATTAAGGGCTTAAATAATGGCCTTGATCATATCTGAGAAGTTGTATTCAAGCCAAAATTTGTATTTATGGTTATGAGTGGTGTTAGGCTTGCAGTGGTTCTCATACTGATGGTCTGAGAAAGACCTTTTCACCCCTGAAAAACACATATTTTAGAAAAAAAAATATCAGTATCTGACAAACAGTACTGCTACAGGGTACAGTGAATTTACACTATCAAAAGTTAGGGTCAAATTTAGAATTAAATGTATGCATTTATTTAATTAGAAATTAATACATATATATGTGTTACATACAACATATAGCATCATGTCATATATTTTAAAACATATTAAAGTAGAAAACTGTTAGTAATAATAGCAATAATAATAATAGTAATAATAATATTTCACAATGTTACTGTTTTTCTTGTGTTTTTCTTTCTTTCAAAAATGTTAACATTGACAATTAGTTTAGAATTCAGAATTTTTAATTTAGAATTTTCAAAAGATTACTAAAAGTCCCTTATAAACTTGATACTTTAATGTTAAGAATGTTTTAGAGGTATTAAAATGGCATTGGGATCATCTCACAAGATTTACACTGATATGTGTGCGTAAGGGAGAGAGGGAACACTGACCTTGGGAGCAGGTGGTTATAAATTACAGGTGTCCACTCTTTAATTTACCATTCACACAAAACCATTGTGCATAGAAAACAAAACAGCAGGATCTGGTGCATTGAGAGACCATTCAGAGCTCATTTAATCAATGAGAGGTGGATAAAGACAGCATGACAGGCAGCAAAGATGCGATAAACAGATAAGGACAAAAACAACATCCCTGTCAGTATGTCTGTTTTCCAGGGCAGGTGCAGTTATTTTCAGATACGTTGGTTATTGCAGCTTTTTTTTAAATGACATGTTTTATGGGTTCCTCTCCTTGCATCTTTCTGTCTCTGTCATTAAGCTGTTCATTACAGCATGTCCCTCTACCTCTCCAACTCCCTGTCCATCACTCATTCAGATTCAGAGTGACACAGGCGGATTAAGAATGTGAGCTAATGGAAAGACTGCAGCGAACATACGCTCTGCTGGAAAGAGGAGGAAATTAAAGTGAGTCTGAATTGAGATTACTCAACTCTTAAAGGGCCACAATGACATACCACAGCCATACTTACAGTAGTCAGGGTAGACGTCGTATTTAATCTTGACACAAATTAAAACGAGGCTTTGAGAAATAGAAGTACGGTCAACTCAATAGGATCTACTGTCTCAAGATCTAACTTTCACAGCACAACATGAACTTTAAGATTAACTGACAAATCTGTGCCAAAATTCTATTTATTTATTTGTTTTTAACAGTAAACACTATACAAAAAAAATGCTGTTTTTTAAACTTTCTATTAATCAAAGAATTCTTAAAAATGAGACATTCATAAAATAAGAAATTATTCTTGAGCACTAAATCAGCATATTAGAGCAATTTCTGAACGATCGTGTGACTTACTGACCCCAGACTTTTGAATGACAGTATACACTACCAGTCAAAAGTTTTTGAACACTAAGTTTTTTTTTAAAGATGTTTCTGCTCACCAACTCTGCATTTATTTGATCCAAAGTACAGCAAAAACAGTAAAAAATTTGAAATATTCTTTTTACTATTTAAAATAACTGTTTTCTATTTGAATATATTTTAAAATGCAGTTTATTCCTGTGATTTCAAAGCTGAATTTTTAGCATCATTACTCTTTTAGAAAACATTCTAATATTCTGGTTCACTGGTCAAAAAACACTTAGTAATATTATTATGCTCAAGTGATATTTACCTTTATTTTCCTTGTTCATTCAATTATTTGCATTGTTTTCCATCTTGTCCACAAACATCTCAGACTAGACTGGAACATCCTAGCAGGAGTTATTCTACTCTGAAGACATCTTCAGCTGATCATTAGACTGAAGCATGAATTTTCAGATGTTTAATTAAAAAGCTCACTGAATGAAATCTGCATTAATATCTGGTGGCTTTCACGGTGTAGCTTTTAGCTCACTTTGACCTTAGACTTATGTGCTGTAAATAACATGCAAAGCATCTCGATTACAGAGTTTAGCAATTAATAGTTTTTGTTGGAGACATACAATGTACAATGTTACCTCAGAGATACATATTTCAGAGAGGTCATGAGTTGTCATTGGTAGGACTCCAATGTAAAACATATAATTACTTCATTGAAGCATGTTTTTTTGGGAAGAACTCAGAGACATTTTGTCAGTGTATTTAGAGGATGAATTCATCCACATGTACTTTTGTTCAACTGCTTATTGATAACTTGTTTTGCAAAGAAAGTTTGAGTTTGCGGGTGCAAACCTGCTATTTAAGTTATAGCTTTTTAATGCCACAGAAATCATTTAAATTCAAGGGTTTGAAAGAAGCCCATAAAGAAAAAGATTACTTTTGAACACCAGAATATCAAGTTCAACGGTTTCATTTATCAGAAGCTGGTTTTGGACTGAGTTCTTTGGCAGAATCAGAAATAGGAAGTGCAGATTCATTCTCCAGCCTGAAGGAAAGGAGTGGGAGATTTTCCACTTTCTCTTTCTGATAGTGTGGTCTGTGGCACGATCTCTGGATCTCACTGAAACACTGTTTTGTTTATGAAACACTTAAAGTGGGTAGAAAAAAATGAAATTTCAGTCATCATTTATTCAGCTTAATGTCAAACTTCTGTGACCTGCTTACTTATGTGTACACAAGAGTAAAACTTTTTGTGTAATTCATTTTGAAAAACTGTATATAATTGTATAGATATACAATCTATATAATACAGTTGAAGTCAAAAGTTTACATACACCTTCCAGAATCTGCAAAATGTTAATTATTCTACCAAAATAAGAGGGATCATACAAAATGCAAGTTTACATACGCTTGATTCTTAATACTGTGCTGTTACCTGAATGATCCACAGCTTTTTTTTTTTTTTTTTTTTTTTTTGGTTTAGTGATAGGATTGGAGCCCTTTTTTAACAATGACTGTATGATTTTGAGGTCCATCTTTTCACACTGAGGACAACTGAGGGACTCATATTCAGCTATTACAGAAGGTTCAAACGCTCACTGATGCTCCAGAAGGAAAAATGATGCATTAGGGCCAGGGGTGTAAACTTTTGAACAGAATTAAGATATGTACATTATTCTTATTATTTTATTTATTTATTTATTTATTTATTTAGCACTGCCCTTTAAAAGCTACAGAAGATACTTACATGTTTCCCAGAGGACAAAACAAGTTAGATTTAGCCTAATCTTTAAATTCAAGAAGTTTTTAACCCCCGTTTAATGTTTGATTGACAAGTGATCTGACCAATGATAATGCTGAATCTGCCATTTTTTGTCCAACAAACAACAGAGTAGATTAACATTGGTGGACTTAAACTTGAAAAATGCTGTGTATTGATGTCTTTCCATGGTTGAACAAGATGTTGTCTGATGTTCATTTATATTTTTTCCATGCTATAATTAGTAAAGAGAAAGAGATGATCAGTTCACATGCTGCCTGAACTGAGGCATTACAGCAGTTTGTCAAGACACACTAAAGAGCCACAGAACAGTATTTATTGCTTGAATTTCTTTTAAAAAAAGACAAAAATTGAAAGCTAAAACTTGGTTTCATAACTAAAACGTGCTCTGTCTTGTCTGTCGACGTGTTGTCAGTTTCCCCTTTGCTCCGCAGTGTATTTTCCACTGGGTGAGAACAACAGTAACAAAGTATTTCCTCAAGTGAAACATTACTGAGACTACTACTAAAAAAAATATAACAGTTTTCATACAGCTCCACTTGAAATCTGGAAAGCAGCTCTGTGTTTGTAGACCGCAAGCCAAAGTCATGGATCTTCAAGGCAATTTTCATGCACTACCACCAACTACCTGCCAGCTACAGTAAAAAGCATTGCCTGTTTAATAGCTGTTTTTAGTAATATCAGTCTCTATATCAAAGGTTAACAGCTAACAGTGTGGCATATCTTTTTAAAGCATGAATGCTTCTTTGAAGTTATCGAAGTCACACATCCTCTTCGGCTCTAAACTATATACTTGCGTTTTAAATTAAGGCAGAAGAAGGCGAGTTTGCTGGAGTATTTATGCTTTGGAATGAATTCTCAGATATTATTTGCGGTGCCTAAAAGATCACGGCGCCTTGCCTTGTGTTTTAATTCACAGCTACACGTCAAGACGTTCCTCTGAGTTGAGTTGCCATGTTCCAACTAGAGGGAGATTCTATATAAATACCTATTTCTGAATTCACTCACTTGTAAATTATGCAGCATAAGAGTGGATAAATTATTGAGTAATGCGTCCTGGTTTAAGGCTTTGAAATCTGGGCTTTTGCCAGGAAAAGGCTCGCAACCTAGAGTGACTTCTTATGTACTGTATATACATTTACAGATTCTATGTTCAGGGTGGCTCGGGGTGGTTACTTTCCAGGCACTGAGCCAGTGATGCTCCCTAAAGATGTGTTTAGACTTCTGTATGTCTCTGTTCAGAGAGGTTTGAATGTCAAAAGGTTGTCCTGTCGATGTCTCTAAGCTGCTATTGTTCATATGAGCTCATTATTAGAATTTTATTAGACTTCAGTGTGGTTTTTCGTTGGGTTATTTGTATTATTTTCATTATTTGATCCATAAGGCAGTCTAGCAGCATGTCACAGGCTACGTACATGAAAATTAAAATGTAGTGCTTGTATTTGTTGTGATATAAAACTGACAGTCAGACAGTTTTATGAAATCTGCAGTTTAATAGCATATCCTCATACTGTAGAAAATTACTCCGCTTCCATCCTTTAAAATTGAACAGTCTTTTGAGTCTGCTCTCTTTGATTATTGTCCTTGAACAACGTTGAGAAAAATGTATGTGTGCAACATTTCAGTGAACTAAACAGGCCAGCTAAACTACTGTATAGTACATAACAGAATATACTACCAATAAAATCAGAAATCTTGCGAAATAAACCAAAAATAAACCAAAAATTAATTATTTAAAAGAAAAACCTTTGTTTTAGATAATACAACAACATCAACAGGAACAACAATAATAATATATATATTTGTATTTTTACATGAAAATATTCAAGATAAATTTTAAGATCAGATTATTTAAACTCTGAAATAATTTCTGAAATAATATAACAAAACAGACATTTGTTTATCTTTTTCACCTAAACTTCAGTATCGAATTCAGTTCCACAACATGTTTTCTGTCACGCCTACACAAGCAAAATGCAAAAACTGAGTTTATAGACTCATAGACTGACATCTGGAAAAAGCAAGTAACAGTAGTGCTGTGTGGGAGTATTTTGAATAAATATATAAAATAAAACAGTTGCCACAAAAACAAATACATTGTTAATGCCATACATACTGCAAAAATCAATAGTAAAAATACTACTTATGAAGCACACCTGCATTGTCACAGAGACAATTACCAAGCATTCCTAGACTGAGACTAAACTGAATCACACTGCATTTGGACTGTTGGGTAGCTGGCTCATTTTTGAAATGTTTGGTTAGTAGTCAGCATACTGACACAGAAAATGCAGAGGCATCAATAACTGGTGCAGCAACTACAAGATGACAATGTGCTTTGGACACCTTAAAAGTTTAGATACCTCGTCTAATAATTCAGATGAGTGAATCAGAGGATGCATTAGTTCATTCACAGACATGAGCATCTCAACTAAACATTTCAACGTGCTTGCCTTTCGAAAACCCACTGAGGCACACCTTCCCAAATTCAAGTCCCATAAGTGCCAGCAGAATAATGGACTGATGTGATGTAGAATGGCTGGAGCAATGCAGCGTGTGAAGGGTATGAACTCAGAAGCATGAAAAGCCACTCTGGGTATTGACGGGTGGACTAAAAATGTGCTTACAACTTCATTTACGTGGATTCCAGTGTGCTTCTACCATACAGGCAGGCTCAGAATGCATTACTGATCTTGCATGGAATTTTTCATCCGTTCACTGGTGTAGCAGTGGCTGAGCGAATCCATCACACGGTACTGACATGGCACATGACAGAGAAAAAAAAAGTCCTAGTCATAGTGATAGACAATGGATCCAGTATCCAGCCCAGATCATCCACCAGTTGCATAATGGCAAAATCAGACTTAGAGATGAATTTGCACACAGAAGAGGAGGATGAGGAACCAGGTGAATCTAGCGTTTGGCTTGTTTGTTCATTCTTTAAATGTACAACTATAACAAACCTAGCTGCTTATTTTCTAGGAATATGCCTCTTACAAAATGGTTCAAGTTTCAGTGAATGCCATGTTTGACATGTACAGTCTGTTTTAAAGGGTGCCTTGAACAAAGTAAGTTCAGTATTTTTGTCTTGATAAGCTAAATTGTACAAGATAAGACTGTATCTTGAATTGAAGTTTGATTTTCTGGCATTTTTCTGTTTATCAAAAGATTTCATTTTTATTCCTCCTGAGCCTCCTCAGTCTCTCTATTTGAAGGTCAAATCGAGTCACTTTCTGTGGTGTTAGGCTTAAAGTGTTGCTCTCCAATCACCACAAAACACTCAATTTTCACTCATTCAACTAAAGCAGTAGAAGTCCATTTTATATTTACTAAAAACATACATTTAAAGAAGAAGAAGAAGAAAAAGAAAAAGAAGAAGACATAATAAAAAAAAAAAAACTCTCATAATTTGTTCATATCCAGCCACACAAAATATATGCCTTTCTCTATGCCTCTGCTTCTTTTAGGATATTAAAGTATAATTATCATTAGCGGTGAACCCGAACCCATTTGTCTAGTTTTTGACAGTTTCTTCATCTTTGTTTTTGGAATTAAAATCAGAGCACATATAAATCACTTTCATTGTAAATGTGCATGTTCTGCCTTTGTGTTCAAACATGAATAACCTACATTCACTTTGTCACATTAAAAGGTTAGGATTCCTCAAGTGGTGTCCCAGTCAAAATGGACTAGTTTCTGTCTTTTCTGTCTATATTTAACATAGGTCACACTGAAAAAGGATTTCCCATGATGCAGTGTGTAGGTCATTTCAATAACTGCACACCTTGGCAAGAGAAAATGTAGATGCGTGTTTACCCCTCAGTCTCTTTCTTTGCCTTTTGTCTTTTCCATAGTTGTGGTCCTGGAGGGAATAGTAATTAGAACTGGTGAGTGAATAGAGTGAATTGGGTCAAGTTTTCTCTTTTGGTCAAACACATCAGTTATCCAGCTGTTTTATAAGAGAAACACTCGTGTGCTTATAGTCTTGTCAAAACATTCTTTACAAATCATTATACCACACCAAATACAAATAATATAAAAGAAAAGACAGGAGTTGATAGAACAGAAAACAAGTTGTTAAACTTGTTCCACATGACCTGCAAATGACCATCACAACCAGTTGTGTTTTTGAGAAAAACGTTCCAGGATTGTTCTCCATATAGTGGACTTCAATAGGGATCAGCACATCGAAGTTTTTTCATCCTGCCTTACCTTTCTGAACCGGAGTGCACAGATGAAGAACTAACCTTGCGTGACCTTTCCAACGTGATTACGTGATGCATGAGTTCGTGGATACACATCACAAAGCTAGTGCAAGATGAGCTTTTGTGGTTAAAAAGTATAAACGTTTATTCTTTTTAGAAAATGACCCATTGCTTTGCTTTTCCTCGGCTGGGACTGTGTAGAGCCATTTAAAGCTGCATTGAAACTGCAAACTGCAACCTTAAACCTATTGGTCCCCACTGAAGTCCATTATACCGTATAGAGAAAAATCTTAATGTTTTTTTTTTTTTTAAACTTAATTTCTTTTCGACTGAAGAAAGAAAGACATGAACATCTTGAATGACATGGGGGTGAGTAAATTATATATTACAGGAAATTTTTATTCTGGAGTGAACTGACCTGTTAAGAACAGTTAACCAAATATTAAAGACACTATTAAAACCATCAAAACCAGACTACTATAAACCAGCTTGGCTGGCTAAGACTTAGAAACTACCTACGAATGACTCTATGCTGCGACACGTGATGAAAGGTATATTTTCGTGAGTTTTTGTCCTTACAAGCCACGACGGCAACACGCAAAATATCAGTGTTGCCAAGTCTGCGTTATTTCCGTGGAATTGGGCTACTTTAACACTGTTGTCGCGGGTAGTTTTTCATGTCCGCAGGTTTAAACGACCCCAATAATGCCATATTTAGCCCCTGGAATGTGAATTTACCAAGAAACCCAACCCCAAAAAACATGTATTTTACACCCTGGAATGCAATTTTTAAATGGGGGACCCCCCTTGAAACGCAACTGAGCAAGTTTTGGTCTAGTTTTAAATAGCAATTAGGTGGGTTTTGTTGTTGGCAACCCTGAAATGGTTTCTACTTCCACAATGTCACAACAACATACAAACTATATGACAGTGATAATCTCAGGTAATGATTATGTGCTTTATTCAAAGTTGAACGTGTCTTATGTGTGTTTGAATATCATTTTGCATGACCTTATAGCCATACTTGAAAGCAACAACAGATAGTTTACCTCAGATCTTAAAAATAAACTAAAGCATGTGTTAAAACTGCAAACTCACTGCGAACCAACAAGCATATTCCATAACAAAGATAGTATCAGTCATTCAGTATGTACATTTAATAATTTTAAAAAGATTTAATATTTCTGAATTAGATTATAAACGTATACATTTCGTTTAGTGCAGTGCGCTTCTAGAAAGAATCCACCCACACACGCTTTTGCTGCGATATTTGATTGATTCTAAGGCTGGTTTAATTTACTTGATTTTTTTTTTTTTTTTTAAGTCTACTCTTTAGTTTTGGGACTCTTTATTTCTGTTCTGTTCTTCTTTTCAGTGTGAAGTTTGTCTTGGCTAAATGAGACTGAAAGTTCAGGATTAGAGATACTCCCAGAGGCTCAGGCTCATCTCTGAGTCACTCCGCTGAGATTCAGTGCTCTGTCTTTCTCACCTCCGCAGTGCGAGCTCACAAATGCCTTGCATCGCTTTTCGATCACAGGTCTGCTGTCATCCTTCTTGCCGCTGTGTCGGGAACACCACGTATTTAGATGCCACTGTCAAACAAGCACAGGCGTAAAAAAATCAGCAGTTTAATCTACCCCACAGGTGACTGTCAGCAGCAACATTCAAATTCCGTGAAATGTTATGAGATTTGAGGTGGTACGGCGGTTTTGGGAATTGGAAGTGTTGATTGGTGTACTGAAAGGAAACACAGCAATGTGGCTGTTTTCACACCTGAGAGCTTGCATGGAATAGAAAACAGTTCAAAAGGCAGCCAATGGTGTGACTTTGTACATTTCTTTGAGTCAGCTGAATTTGTTTCTGACAACGTGACCAAAATTCCCAACTATAAGTGCAGAGGGAAAAACTAGGAGACAGGAAAGGTTGAAGCAGCGTTTTTTTAAAAGCCCAGAGCAAACGTACTTCAAAGGTTACTGAGATTGTTTTCAAGTGGGGCATGTTCCTCAACATCCTTTGCTGGTTCTGCAACAATATTTCTGTCAAACAAACAGTCCTATAACTCCAGGGTGCAAATTATTGGGGTATTTAGGGTGACTTACCTTCAAAAGTTGGTGAGGTGTAAAAGCATGCATTCCTTTTTCATATAATTATGTATACACATTATAAAAACTAATTTAAAATAATAATAAAAACTGTAACTGTATGTCAATAATTCTAAAATAGCACTGCTTCCGCATCATTATTTTCACAGAACATTTTTCTTGGTATAAACAGGCCTTAATAAAATGATCAAGACCACAAAATTACTAAAACTTTAACTAAAAATATGATAACCATAAAAATGAAAACAAAATTAAAATATTAATAAAAACTATCATTGTATCTCAATAATACTGAAATAACACTGCTTCTGTATCATTATTTTCACAGAACATTTGTCTGGGTGTAAATAGGCCTTAGTAATTACAAATGGGCTTTTTATTTGAATGCATTAAGTGAGAATTTCCTTTAAAAAGTCAATCACCCTGAAGGTCAGTGAACAATTTGCACACTTCCCAATCCTAACCATTAAGTACCTCTAAAAACAGATGCTTCGTTCATAAGCCCCAACCCCAGCCCTGACCTTGTTCGGTTGATCCTGGTGCGCATCCCATGTGTCAAATTCATAGTAAGGCTAGAAATATGTCCACAGGCTGGTACGCTGAAGTGAAACCGCAGCCTTTATTTTGCATTAATCATTTCGACACAACCCTGTTAATGTCATCAAACGACCACAGCATTACACATTAAACCTCAATGGCACAACGAAAAATAGCTTTTCAAAGGCTCTATACACATCATATGTGATAAATGAATCTATTTTGTCTTAATGGTAAATGGTGCACTAATGTTGGGAGTGCGTTTGGGTTATTACCCACAATTAGGACATGAAGGCATTTGAGCTTAAATGAGGTAGAAACTATTAAAGCAGAGACGGCAGAGTGCTGTAGAGGACAAGTGAGCATTTAATGCAATCATGACGGCGCAGCCTGTCTGGAATGAAACAGGTTCATGGAACAATGTGTAACCTCTTCATGACACGCACACACCTCAAGAGAGGTATAAAAAACTATTACTTATTGCCACTCTTCCTGTGACATGTGGTAAATGTCTTTGCTCTGGCGCTGCATGGATGCCCGCTCAGTTACGCTTACAGTTATTGCTGGAGTCATTAGGCCCCGGGGAAAATAAACTGACTTCAAGCAAAGCACAGAGATAGGATCGCTCACCGATGGAGTTAAGCACTTGAAGGACAAACCGCTGTCTGGGGGCAAATATATCGAGCTGCATTTAAAGGTCCAAGTCGGAACATTTGGCAAATGCTTCCTTGACTGCAGTCCACACTTAGCAGGGACCTGTATTTGATTTCATTTTGTTTAACATCTATCAGACAGAACCTCAAGAACACTCCACGTCCACTAAAAATCCCCTAAAACAGTCTTTCCCAACTAGTGGTGAATGTATCAAGGGGGAAAATATGTCAAATGTGTCAACACAGAGGAAAAAAAGTGCACAATTTGCTTATTTTTTTTCATTGGTTATAATTACTAATTGTTCATTTTATGTATATTCTGCATATTTTCTGTTTTAAATAAATGCTGTTCATCAAATAATACTAAAAAAAAATCAGTATCCAGAAAAAAAAAGTGAAGCAGCCGCGTCTGTCTCGTCTCCCCTGAACTCATAGAGTTTTAACGGAATCCCTGAAGAGTGCAGTTTATTTGACAATGAATGGGGGAAAGTCAGGTGTGAGAAGGCAATGCCTCCATCGCGACATGATTGGATATGACTGGTTACGTTCGGCTGTGATTGGTTCATGTGATAAATCCGGCTTCTTGTGAGCACGTTCCGCATTCACGAATTAGCCTGAATGTACAATACAATGGCCTTAATGGGAAGACTAATTTTAAAAAGTAAGTTAACAGCTCACAAACTTAGATATAACCACTTTGTTACGTCATAATAAGACTTGAAATGGCCTGAAAACATGATTTGTGGGAGTTTTTAGAGAGTAATCAGATTGGTAAAATTTAAAGTAAATTACGTGTCTGTGGCGTTTACCAGGCTTTTGATGACTGATGATCCGAAAAATTCAAAAATAGTTAAAAGTTGACTATTAAAAAGAATAGCTGAACATAAGTTCACAAATAAAATATATTGTTTTAAATGGCTACAGCCTTGTTATTATTTTGGAATAAATGTAAAAAGCTTAAAAACACTTGATAAGATTCATACTTGGCTTTAAAAACAAAAAAAATACAATATTGATTACATTGTTAGTGTAAAAATATAAAATAGTTTTTTTTTTCTGATAGTGTAAGTAATGTTAGAGGACTTTGCCTTCTCATTTCAGAACACCAATACACACCACTGGACTGGAGTAAAGGCTGCTGAAATTCAGATTTGTTATTACAGGACAAAGTAATATTTTATAATATATTCAGATAGAAAACAGTTCTTTTAAACTGTAATATTTCACAATATAATTGAGACAAAAGATGTTGGAATACACTGCCCTCAAACTTTCACCTGATGCCTGATATCTACCTGGTTCCAGGACAGTCCATGAAATACAGTCGATGTCTGAGGCAGAACAGGAAGAAGTAAAACACATCGGCCGACTCTTATGTGTGCTTTGACATTCTGTAACCAGATCGCCTGTTTGTACAGAACTAACGACAGCCACGGGAATCAGGGGCCCTGAGATTTAATTGAGTGGGAATGTGTAGCATGGGTAAAAAGTGGGAAGAGAATAAGAAAGAGGAAAAGAGAACAAAGGAAAGAAATTGAGAGCCTAAACATGATTTAAGCAGGAGATGTTTAGCAGAGGTCTGTATAACTAGATAGTTAATAGTATTTATTCAGTGTCTTTTTTTTCTGAAGAGGGATATTATGTTTTATGATAAACAATTATTCCGACATTTGCTGGTATTAATCATGTTTTACAATATTCACCAGTTTATTATTTACACCAGTGATTTTACGCTTGTGCATGTTTTTTATGACCAGCAGTTAGACTGGTTTCCCCTCAGAATTATTACTATCATAAATATTGTGAAATGAACATAAATATGATGATGTAAAAAAAGATTAACCTTTTAAAGGAGCACTCAATAATAATCGCAACTGATAAATTTATAACGTGGGAAAATTGTCTGATAACAAGAGGGCTACTGAAATGCAGTATTATTTAGTTGGTAATGTGACATAAATCTGGAGCTCCTATTAGACTACTGAAATGAGTCTTTATCTCATGTGGCTCATTTTAAACATTTTGTCTTTATTGTTAAAATACTTTGATTCTTTTTTATTCTAATGCCTTTGATGTTGACTTTCTGTCATATCTGATTGTCCAGTCGTCCTGTATTAAAATCTGTGTAACTTTCTTGTAGTCCTGCTGTGTCGTAGCAGCTCACGGTGTGCTTAGTCTTTGTCTTTGAACACTGATGACAGTTGGCTGTGTATATACGCAGACAGGTTCAATTTAGACTGTCCCATCCACTTGTTCAGGCCAAGATTCGACCCTCACTTATCCGCGGATGGCGGCAGTCTCTCCCTTACTCCAAACACGGTATCGATTCAATCTCAAAGCACGCAATTAAGGCTACATCGGCGATATGGGCAAAGTGTCAGCCTCGATGAGGCCCAGTGCATGTCAACATGAGGGCCTTTTCAACTACCCTCTAATGTACCTTTCAAAAGAACTGTGAAATATAAAAGAAAGGCTGAGGGAGAAAAGGCAAAGAAAAAGACAGATAAATGAGCTCCTTGAGTGGAAGAGAGAGAAGAGGAGGCCAGTAGGCTGAGAAAAGATGGTGTTGCACATCAATTGAGAGCAAATTGTCCAGAAAGGAGGACAGAAATGCATCAATCTTTTTCCTACAGGCCTCCACAGGAGAGCTTTAGCCGGTTTGGGAAACACTTTCCAAGGTCTTTCTAAACGATTCCAAGAACTATTATAGAGTTGGACTTACAGAAGGTGCCTATTTCACACTTGATCTGACATTTCTTTCATAGTTTGTATTCAAGTGCAGATTTGTTTGGGGTGAATTGTAATAGTCTGCCTGGCTTGTACTCTGCTTCTCATTATTTGAGATCATTAATGGGACACTGGAAGAAATTTGGTCACTTTGGTTGTTTTGGCTTTCTCAGGTACGGAGTTAGCCCACCACATTTATAGTTGTTCCACTAAATCATAATTAATGTTATTCAAACTAGTTATTGCCAAAATGTAATGCAGGTGAAGTGGGGTAGTTTAGACGTCATTTGGCACTCGGCTAATACACGCTAGTATAATATTCAGTGATTTGTTACATACGCTCATTTTTATAATAACAGTTGTGGATGTTCTGTGGAGGGATCTTCATAATTCAGGCCTGCATTGTTTAACTAGCAGAGGGGTAAAGTGAAGATGTATAAGGGTAAGGGTACAGTAAAGCAGAATGCAGGTGGCTGGATCGAAATCTATAGCTGCTGAAGGAATAGCTGTTTACTCACCCTCATGTGATTCTAAACCCACGGTCAAACCTGACCCTACATAAGTTTTTTTATGATCAGCTAACATGACCATAACTCATAAATATGTCAACACAGGTTAAGAGAAGAAAAAGGCTGCCAGCGGGAGAAACGGCAGAATAAAAATATTCTTTGTAAATATTACATGCCAGTTCAAGTCGATGCTAGTGCCGCAGGTGTGAGCTCAAGATGATGGACAGTGATATTACAGACGCTTGTCTGGTAAAACAGAGTTTAATCAAACCGAACAACCTAAAAAGATATTAATATCCTAAATGTGTCCGATATTTTATGTCAGCGGTTTGGAAACAGAACCAACAAATTGATATCTTTTTTCGATTCTGTGTTACAGGTAAAGATATTTTCCTTCCGAACCAGGCTGAATCCAACGGTGAACAAGCAACTGGATTTAGCCTGAATATATATAAGTTCAAAGATATTCAAAACAGATATTGGCATTCAACCACACTGGTCCAAGCTGATAAAGACAAACAAACAAGCAAACATAGATTTGTTTGAAATGCCATTTATAGATGTAACTCTATTCTCTATTTTATTTCTATAGGCTGTCAATTAAAAAAAAGAAAAGTATCTATGTTTTTTCGACGCGTTCGACAAGAGTTCGAATCTGCTTTTTGCCAAACTTTTTTTCTCCCTTTTTTAAATCTCATATCAGAAAGGCATTTATTTTCAATAAAAATTAAGGAAATAATCTAGAAGTTGAAAATAAAGTATCAGTTAAGGTCAGGGTAGGTGTAGCGAGGGCTTATTGTTCCAATAAGGCAGCATCCATTTTAATAATTAAATTAAAACTATAATTTACACTCAGTAAGTTATTATTGCATACTGTTTTATAATAAACTACAAAACTGAGGAGCAGATAATTGCCTCTATTTGCAATCCGGCTATTTTAACATAGTATAAATAGAATCTAGCTATTTGCGATTAGTGTAAATATAATCCATTGCTATTTGCACTTAGTGCAAATAGTCTCTGCCAAAAAAAAAAAAAAGTTATGTGTGTGTACACATAAGCCAATTTTATTAGCTTATTTTTTTATATATTTTTCCCAGGTGTTGGGTAGTTTTTCTGCCTTCTAGAAAATACTGGATTATTTATTTATTTATTTATTTTTACCCAAATGCTTCAGTCGTCGATTATTTTGTATTATTTTGCTGGGTAGTTTTTTGTAACTCAGCTGCTGGGTCATTTTTACTGTCAATACAAAAATGATGAACCCCCTCGCATATGTCTGCTTGGAACACTAACATTAGCTTTCTACAAACGCAGCATTCACCGGATCTACATTCAAAGCGAACGATGCACCAGTGCTACCATGGAAGTTTCACCAAAGCCTGAAGGCAAGCCTGCAACCACAAAAAAAACGCAACGGCTAGTGCTAATGCTTCCGGTCTGGCAGTACGTGGAAAGGAGACCAGAGGCTGTTTTTTTAAATGCATGTCAGTGGAGGAGAGGCTACATAAACAGCTTTTTTAGAGGAAACGGCTTATCATTTAATAAATCGACAGCCTATCTGCTAATCTTCAACATGTTTTACACTAAACAATACTTTTGGATTGAACTATTTTCAGAGTTTACCACAAAAAATTGCGGTTTTATAAGGGAAGTCACTGACTTTTTACGACAGGTGGAATTCGGCACTTCTCATTCATTCCTATGGTATCCGTAAAGTGTGACTGAAACAACTGACAACTGTGACTGAAATTCAATGACGTCAAGGCTTTAATGTGATTGGTTAAGGGACACGTGACCCAAGTTAGCCGTTACGCTTTCTCCAATAGTAAGTAATACAGACCCTCTCATCTCCCTATAGTAAGACAATCTCTGGTTTCACCTCCTGCCAAATGAATGTGTGACCAGTGCTGAAACACAACGCAACATTGTTGTTGTAACAAAGTTCACATGCACTCCACTGACTACAATAGGAGTGCTGTTGATCTAGTGCGCTAGCAATGCAGCTGTAGTCGCGCTATGCATTTGAGGGGTTAAATTTTAAATATCTGAAAGATCAGATGGCACGAGGTAAAGCTGTTTTCGATAAGTTTAAATGTATGTAAACATGATAAATATAACAGATAAGATACAATTGTGATATTTAAAAGCTTGTTTATTTCGAAAAAGTGCTTATATTTCAGTCCTTTCCTCATACAACGATATATAGCACTCTTCTCTTTGATTTGTTATAACTTTTGGTAGTCTGTAGTATTCCAAATGTTTTTCCTGGTTGGAGTGATTAGTACAGCCTAAAACATGACAATAATTGACCATTTTCAGCAGCAACAATCAGCTAAATTTGCGAGTTCCGTTCAATTCAGTGGCATTGTTTACGTTCAGTGCCGCCAATATTGAACATTGATGACGCATTGTGAAAACACTGGCTTCATAAGGCTTGAATAGCATGAACATACTGCTAAACTTCTTCTTATTTTGTGTGTTTAATGGAAAAAATGGGGGTTTGAAACATCATGAGAGCTTTGTCATTTTTGCATTAAATATTCTTTTAATGTTAGAATGCTTTGAGGAAGAACTAAAATGTGTCTGGATAAAAAGCGTCTGCTTTACAGGTGAACAAAGGATAAAAATGAACAACACAGTTTATTGAACATCCTTTCTGACTCATTCTCTCATAGAATAAAAGGCACGGAGATAAGAGTTTGGACAGCAGAAAATACATTTGTATGAATAGCCGTAGAGAAAATGTGTTCGCTATTGGCCATCAGAAATTCCCTTTCACTTTCTACCCTATCCTCTCTCTCATGCTTTCGCTCTCTCTGTTGGCAGCAGCACTGGCAGGAGTTATTACTGTGAGAAATGATGGGGCGGGTGCTGCCAGACCCTCTTGTTCGCTCAGAAGTCTCCTACAATTGCACACGAGCAGTTTTGTGCCTGAGCACTCTCGAACCCACTCACATTCAT
This sequence comes from Labeo rohita, assembly GCF_022985175.1. Taxonomy (NCBI): domain Eukaryota; kingdom Metazoa; phylum Chordata; class Actinopteri; order Cypriniformes; family Cyprinidae; genus Labeo; species Labeo rohita. Next base: position 18,535,433 of record NC_066877.1, read on the forward strand.
GTTCACCATCACACACACACGCATACCTGCTTAACCCACACCTGCCTGACACCACATTGCCTCTCGACCTCTCATGGTCTCACTCTATTTCTCTTTCTCTCCCTGGACTGGGGTCTGTTCACCTGCAGGTGTCAGTGTGATTGCCTGCAGAGGGGAGGAAAAGCTTGACCTTTCCTCTCTCATTCTTTCTGTGTCCCTCCTTGCACTCTTTCTCTCCATCTCTCATGCAGCACAGAGGAGCATAGAGGGAAACTGCCAGACAAAGGCGGAAAGCATTCAGCTCATGCCTCTAAATTATGATAAATTAGCCCTCTCTGGAGAGAACATAGGATAAAAGAATGTAAAAGTAAAAAGCAGCGACTAAAATTGACTTTGACAACTTCTGTCTTTGCAAGAGAATAAAAAACTGTGTTTTTACAGAGGTGGGCGCAGACTTCTGGCAAATGGTGACCCTTTCTTTCCTCTTTCCTTGTCTTTGTTCCATAAAAGGTTAGAAAAATGTGTAGCCTTTATATAAAATGATAGTTGGCCATTTTGCTGAGCTCATTGCTGTATGCTGAAATGAAAGGCTTAGCGTTGACTAATCGAGGTAAAGCGCTTTTCTTTTCTCCAGTACTTAACCTGAATTACACGCTTCTTTAAAGCGTTCACTCTGAATGAGCTGAGATGGACAAGTCACAGAGAAACGCTGGATGTCAGTACAAAGAGTCCTAGTTCCTGTTGTTTAGTCCTGACAGGAGTCTCGGTACTTGATGAAAATTATTCAGCCTCATTTGGAGATAATTTTGGCCTAATACATGAATGTATGAATGTTTAGAAAAGCTGATTACGAAGTCATTTTACTTGTCAACTTTTTTATGCAGAGAAAACTGTTGGTAAGCCATTACTAGGTTTGACATCCTGAATTGTGTAAACACAGTGACTGTGTGACGCATTCAGAACATTGCTTTGTGACAGTGGTTCGATGTGTGAAATTCTACCAATGGTTTGAGATTGGGGTGGGACCTATTTGTGTATGTCAGATTTGTTTTTTGTTTTTTTTTCAACAGTCATTAAGTGACTTTCTTTGGTTACTTTGTTTGATCTGTTACTTGCCATTTCTTTATCATATTTTTATTTTATTTTATTTTATTTGTTCATAGGTTGGTTGGCTGGTCACATTTTAAACATTTAGAAAAAAACAAAATATATCTATATCATTTACGTGATTTATATAATGTTATTCTTATTTGTGACCCTGGACCTGCAAAAACAAGTCATAAGGGTCAGTTTTTTGAAATTGAGATTTATACATCATCTGAAAGCTGAATAAATAAGCTTTCAATTGATGTATGGTTTTTTGGATAGGACAATATTTGGTTGAGACACAACTATTTGAAATCCTAGAATCTGAGGGTGCAAAAAAATCTAAATATTGAGAAAATCACCTTAAAAGTTGTCCAAATTAAGTTCTTAGCAAGGCATATTACTAATTAGAAATTAAGTTTTTATATATTTATGGTAGGAAATTTACAAAATATTTTCATAGAACATGATCTTTACTTAATATCCTAATGATTTTTGGCATAAAAAAAAAATCAATAATTTTGACCCGTACAATGTATTTTTGGTTATTGCTACGAATATGCCGTGCTACTAAAGACTGGTTTTGTGGTCCACGGTCACAATTGATTATGGCAAGACAAGAAACAATATTTCTTTTCCATGTGCTGAATGAGATTCAGTTAGTTTACGAAGACATGTCCCAGTAAGTCCACCCAACTGCGCTCAGTCCACACGCAAATGTTATGCATTTTGATACAGTCAGTCTTCAAATGCAGTTGTTCATGCTAAATATTTGTTTGAAACACAATGTATTTTATATGTGAAGAGAGAATTATGTCATATTTACAGCATATGAGTATGTGGAGGACAGGACTCCTGTCATCTGTGTCCAGCTGCACATCTGGGGTCTTTTCAGGTTCATCCATATGGTGCTTCTCTCTGGGCTGCATTGGCCCTTGGGGGCCCAGCCAGAGTACAGGAGCGAAGGGTCGTCATCAAACCTGCTGTATCCCCCTCTGTTCTCTCCACCTCAGACAGATCCAGCTGTGATTAACGGGCAGAGCCCTGTCCCTCATCCATCTTGTTCTTGCTTCCCTTCCTTCTGTTTTATGGCTCTGTGTCTCACCCTTTCCTCTCCCTGACACAAGACACTTATTTCTTTCACTCACTGTTCTCTGGCTGAAAAGGGGGGAAATTGTGTGACAGAGAGATCTGTTCCATTTCAGTTTCACTTATGTTTAATTCAGGCAATATAGCTCGAGCAGGAGTGCTGTTGTTACATATCACGGCTCATATTTAACCGTAGACCAACAGAAGGATTGCGAGTTTGATCTTGCTTTTATAGTTCAATAAACAAGATGTTAACATTGGGTACTTACACAAGGGGTGGATCTGTTATGCTTTCTGGTTGCATAGCTGCCAGTGGCACAGAAAATATTGTGCAGGTAGAAGGAAGAATGATTTCTGCTCAATAAAGCCTAGAAGGTACGTAATGTCTCATAGTAAGTGAAGAAAATAAAGCAATAAGAGGCTCACTTCAAGTAAAAACTACTTCAAGAAATGAGTGATTAGAGTATTTGAATGGTCTATATAGTGCCCATGCCATAATGTTGAAAATCCTTGGGTAGAAAATCATTGTATAATATTTCTGGACTGGAAACTGAACTGGAAACATTTCTACAGAAAGCTGGCTGCAATGCAAGAAGCCTTTGGAGCCTGTGAGATCTGCATGAGGATGTTTGACTGCTGTAAGTACAGATTTATTGATTGATTGATTGATTGATTGATTAGTAAAAAAAAGTGATTAAAATTAATGCTAAAACTAAGAAATCAAGGAAGTCAAGGAAATATCTTTTGGCTGAATCTAATTTAGTTGGAAAAGCATAGAAGACCAGACCCCCTAAGACTTAAACCTGCTAATCCAAGAACCAGGCTGTCCATTTTAATGAACTTAAATAGAGAAAAATCTTAGAGGGATAGTTCACCCAAAAATGAAAATTACCTTTTAGTTTACTCACCCTCAACCCATCCTAGATGCATAAAACTTTCTTCTTTCGGTCAAATACAATTGGATTTCTATTTTTAAAAAAAAAAATGTCCTGGCTCTGCCAAGCTTTATAATAGCAGTGAATTATAAAGCAAAAATAAAGTGCATAAATCCATCATAAAATGTACTCCACATCACTCCGGAAGGTTATTAAAGGTCTTCTTTGAAGTGAATCAATGTGTTTGTGTAAGAAAAATATTTAAATCTTGATATACAGCAATCTCTAGCTGATGATGTAGGACGTAGGTGTGAATATGTTATTTTCACGAGAACCAAATTTTGTTTACAGAAGCAAAGAAAGCAAAGTTTTCTTTTTTGTTTAGCAAAGGAAAACCAGTCTCCTCTTGGCTTATGTCAAAACGGTCCAACATTTTTCTTTGCAAATCCTCATTTTGTACTTCTAATATGTGACTAATTCATACTTCTATGCCTATATCCTATGTCATCTGCTGAAACGCCACTCTCTCATGAGTGTGAGTGCAACAGTTAGCAGAAGCTAGAGATTGCAGTTTATAATGTTTTAAATATGGATATTATTCATACACAAACCCATCGATTCACTTCAGAAAGCCTTTATTGGAGTACTTTTTATGATGGATTTATGCACTTTATTTTGCTTCAAAATCTCAACCCCCATTCACTGCCAATATAAAAGTGAGGGAAGAGTGAGGACTTTTTAAATATAACTCTGATTATATTTGTCTGAAAGATGAAAGTCATATACACCTAGGATGGCTTGAGGGTGAGTAAATCATAGGGCAATTTTCATTTTTGGCTGAACTATCCCTTTAAGAACTTTCTCTATTCCAATTCATTAAAATGGGCAGCCTGGTTCTTGGATCAGCAGGTTTAAGTCTTAGGGGGTCTGGTCTCTTATGCTTTTCCAACTAAATTAGATTCAGCCAAATGATATTTCCTTGACTTGATTTCTTAATGTATAGTATGTACTCTAGCAGTGGGGTAGGTGATAGACTGCGGCTACATCTGTGCGTGATTGAAGATGTTTGGAATGAGAAAATATCCAAACTCTCTATGACTCAGACAGATTCATTCATGACCACCTTCAACAGATGCACACACAATCTGTCTCTCCATCCCACAGTTCTCTCCTTCTTGCTGCTTTTATAATTACATATAGATATGTTCCAATGATTATATAAATCCATAAAATAAGTCACTATACAAATTGTTTTATTTGGATTTTGTTTTTATGTACGTGCAGGCAGGAAAAAATGACATTATAAGTGTGCAATACTCTTGAAACCGCTATATTGCAATGTTTTGCAGCAACCCATAATGTTTAATTACTGTAGCTCATGAGTCTAGAGTATCTAGGGTGAGTTTAACATTTATAATCAAAGGAAAAGGAAAGGAAAGGGAAAAAAATAAATATGCCAGCAAATGTTCATTAAATCTGCAACATTTCAAGTTTAAATTGCCTGTCATAAAGACAAGACAGGTAAATAAAGAAAGAGGGAAAAAAGAAAGACCATCCAGATTGAATGAAGGCTCAAGTGAAGTAAATTAAAGTTTGTCTTTATACTCAATTTTAAAGGTACAATATGTGTACAAACCACTTGCACAGTGTGATATCATGCATGATTTCATGCAGTTGTGTACTTACTGGATTTGTAAATTCCAGTTTTTAAAAATGGCTCATCCCTGCCGCCTATCAATGATATAATGTCTGCGCTATTCTCGGCTTCCACTTGTAGAAACTACTAGTGTGGACAAAAATGCCACTGCACAGTTTTAGTAGTAAATTCATTACGGCTGAAATGAAAAGTGTTGACTGCAGCATTAAAGTTAGATCTGCTCAGTGTTGCATCATGATTCTTTTTCCATGTTGTAACAGTGTTGCACGTTATAACCAATAACACAAGTCTGTTTGAATGCAATGGCCAATCAGAGTCGTTCAGATGAGTCATCACTGAAATGCCGAAACGAAGTGCTGATGTATGTATGATGTAAGTATTCATTTATGAAATAGTGTATAGACAACTTTACTGATTCTAAGGTGAGTTTTTTGACAGTGCTCAAACTTGCGCTAGACTTAAATCAGTCATAATGTTCTTTGACAATGTAAATGTTCATTACCTCATCCGTGAACATGATTCGTGAATTCCCATCGCACCACCCCTCTTCACAGCGTCATCACGCTTCACCTTTGTTACTGATTTGCGAAAACTAGTTGTGCCTTTAACCATATTTTCCACTCTGTCATGCAATTAAAATTAACATTAATGTTTCATTCTCACTGCTTATGATGTGATATTTTCAGTTTGTGCGCACTTTTGTTGTTGTCTTGAATCATTTCCTCAAGCCGCTGACATGTGCCGATTGAATTTCCAGCATGTGTTGTTGCCAATCTGTTTTTGTGTCTATCGCAGTTCTGTTTTTGCTCACAGATCTCACATACAGGACATGCTCAGCCTTGTCATTCTGTCAATAACAAATCCAACCAGGAGAGTTTCTATGGTAACCGTAGCATGACATGCACAGGGCGATACAGCCGAGCCACTGGATTCTGGAAAGAATGGTGAAACTTGCACACCATCAAAGGTCTGTTCACTCTATTTCTCTTTCTCAGAGCTTTGAGGCCAGTTATTACTGACCCAAGACACACACACACACACACACACACACTTAAATATCAACTCTGTTCTCTGAAAGGGAAAATACAGAAAAACGGACAGAATTTAACAGAGAGACTGCAGGAGAGGAAAATGAAAGTTTTCATTAAGAAGGCATCCCTTTAATATCCCAGTGCTTTCTTCATAATCCATGTCTTTCATCTGTTGAATGCATTTAAAGAGGGTTTATCTGCTCTTTGCATTTAGCAATTAATTAGTAGAGAGGAACATCATAAGACACAGAGCGAGAGAGCGAAAACAAGCAAAAAAGCTCTGCCGTCCTTTGTTTGCAGCTCGGCTGGGGTAACTCAGAAAGCTCTAAAGAACCTTTCAAATTTCCCTTCTCATCTCCCATACAGAGAGAATGGCATTACCCATCATTCCTAGTCTTCCTACCACCGCTTCATGCCAAAGCAACATAAATAAAAGCCAGTCCAATATTAAAAGATTATTTTCCCTAAACATGAACATTCTGTACTCTTACGCACCCTTGTGTCATTCTTAAATGCTGTTTTTGCATTTGAGCGTGAACAGGACCTGTTATTCATGAATAAACTGAATGTGTGTCTCACATTGAATGAAATAAACAAATTAACCATCTTGCTTGTGAACAAAGCTCTGCTGACTGACTGGATGAAAGTGGATGCATTACCTTTCAAAATTTTATTTTCAAGATTTTATTTTATTTTGTTTTGTTTTGTTTTATTTTTTGAAGCAAAATTAATATTAAGCAGTGCAACTGTTTTCAGCTTTATTTTGAAGTAACAAAGTGGTGTGTGAGTTGTTTACTTACTTTTTTACACCTTAAATGCATACCTCGGGTCTTTAGCGAGTCCGGGACGTCATTCACTACCCTCTCCCTCCTTCAGTTTTATTTTATTTTATTTTTTTAAGCAAAATTAATATTAAGCAGTACAACTGTTTTCAGCTTTGATAATAATAATAAATCGAATAAATAAATAAATTGTAATAATATTTCACAGTATTGCTGTTTTTACTGTATTTTTGATCATATAAATGCAGCATTGATCAGCATAAAATACTTTTTTGGAAAGAAAAAAAAATGTATAGACCTCAAACTTTTGAATGGTATTGTGTATCGACAGCTCAATTAATTATTCTCATTCAAAACAATAACAGAATGAATTATAAATGCTATGTGACTCATAGCTAGAATACAATGAAACAAGTGCTTAAATACTGCCTTGAGGTCTCTTAGTATATTTGCGGATACACAAATTCTAATAAAGCAAGGCTTGTTTCGTCATGAACATTTTAGTGCTTTTTAACAAATCACTGATTCGATAAATCACTCCTGCATAATTTCACTGAGCAAATCAAAGAACAAATCTGAACTCAAAATCCCCAATACTAATGAGAGCAACCATTGAGGGGAAAAGTTAAATGACTTAAATTTCTGTTTTCATTTTTTGGGTGAAGTATTCTTTTAACCTTTTTTGAATGCACCGATTACAGTTGAAAATGTCAACCAAATGTCAAATATCTTTTATGTTGTTCGATGGAAAACAGCTGAGGTTTGAACAACTTTGACTTTTATCATGAACAAGCACTGTGGCACGTTAGGATAAAAGCAGCATTATTATACCTTCCTCTGCAAAATTGCTAGTTTGGATGCAGTAATCTTGTTTGTCTTTCTGTTCTTTGCAGCAGTTTCTCCTCCTGAAGACATTACACTCAGCTTGTACTAATGTATGGCATTAGCAGCATGTCTCTGGTGAGATCTGAGGGTATACGCAGAACAAAAATCGTGCCTTGCTACTCTTTGACAGCACCATACATTAGCATTTCCATCCCAGTGCTCTTAAACGTGTCATCCCACTTATGTGGGAGCATATTTTTAAAAAGGGTACTTGCTACAGAAATAATATACTTAAAACATATATTTCAGTGCAAACTGAATGTAATGTTTCAGACACTCAATTGCATATTATTTACAATTAAATAAAAATATGTTAGAGTTTAATGCAATTAGTTAGAACTTAAAGAGTCTTTCTGACCCTTTCAAGTAGGCAAGAATTTGTACTCTTTAAGCACACGTAAGTGGGTTTTTCCATCACAAGTACACATTCAATACAGTTAAGCACACTTTTTCACAAGGGCACAGTTCTCAGTACTTACAAGCTGCATCTCAATTTGCATATCATCCATCATATTTACCATGCAAGATTAGGACAGTCTTTCCCAAATCATACAGTTGACGATAGTATGCCAAAAAAGCCTGGATGGTATGCTAATGGATTCTTGTTTGTATACAGTATCTGTGTATACTTTTAAAGATTCTAATGCTTACATGCAAACGCAAACAGCACCTGTTAAAGGAGTCTGAAAGAGCAATTTTCTTTCGCGAGAACTGGAATTCAGCCTCAGACTCTAGTTGTGAGAGAGACAAAAAGCAGAATGTGAGTTAATGTGCGCAGTCACCTGAGGCCTGACGGAGGACAGGTAATTTCAGGCTAGTGATTACAGCAGCCTGACTCTGATAAAGTGAGTGTTGTTTTACGCCAGTGCTATCAGAGAAAGCCGTACCGCTGTTTCAGTCTACCACAGCAGAGAAATAAGAGCCCCGAATCGGCCCCTATCTGCATGCATGCAAAATAACAACCACATGACAGGAGACCTGTCTTAAAACACTGACCCAGGTTAGAATATATATATATATACATGGGAGGTGTTTACTAGGGAAAAACAACAGATAAACAAGACGGCTAGAGACTCAAGCTGTGAAAAAAACAATGAAGATAAATGTAAGCTCGCTACCTCGGGTGGTTTGAAGAGGTTTCAGACTAACAAGTGTGCACCAGGCATTGTGGGTATATAGTGTTTCTTACCATTTTTAATTACTTCATGTTTTTCCCCTATGTCTTGGTCTCACTTCCTGATCTGGAAACAGATTTACTTTTGTGTCACATTCTACCGAGGAAAACTCATAACTTTCGTGGACTGAATTCTGGGATGGGAGCCTATCCAGGGAAATAAACAGTCATTTAATAGCAAAAAACCTGTGGCTTACCTCCTGCTGCTGTTTCATTAACTTCAAGGCTAAAGTCTAAAAACAATGAACGCTGTGTTTGCGTGTGTGCGCTGGAGACACAGAGAAAAAGAGTGAGACGGGGAAGTTCAACTGGATCTCTGATAAAAGTAAATAGCCAAGGGCGTCCCTGGGTAGAGATTAAAACATCAAAACTATAAACACTCTCCCTATCTCTCTTTAACATATTTCTGCTTCAAAACATGAAATGTTACATATTTTTATCAAACACACAGATGTAGCTGATAAGGCAGCATTTATCCTGTCAATTTCATTATTTTGTAGTGGAAAGACTAAGGGCAAATGCTTGGGGAAATTCCTGCAAGCGTTATATACAGTATCAGTAACTATAATTTCTCAAAGCCATGTATGAATCTCATCAAGTTAGTGTTTCTAAGCATTTTACATTTATTAAAATAACTCAAGGTAGTAACAATTTAAACAACATATTTTATTTTGTGAACATATGTTCAGCTATTCATTTTAATAGTTAACTTTTAACTATTTTTGAATTTTTCACATCATCAGTCATCAAAGCTGGGTAAATATTGGTCACAGACATCGAGATTTGCTTTACATTTCACCAAGATGATTACTCACTAAAAACTCCCACAGATAATGTTTTCATGCCATTTCAAGTCTTATTTTGACGTAACAAAGTGGTTACAAAGTGGTGTGTGAGTTGTTTACTTAGGTCTTTAACCCTTAAATGCATACTTCGGGTCTTTAAAAGTCTTTTTTATAAAAAGACGATCGCTAGACGATCCTATACACTTTGCAAGTCTAGTTCAAGTCTATTTTTTCTGCGCAAAAAAAATATTCAAATATCTGACTCAGTGCATGCAGTTCACTTTTATTCCTTGAGGTGGCACTGCTTAATAGACAAGAATTACATGATGTTTCACCATAGACTGTAAAAAATATGGATGTAGTGTCTGTGATGTCACCCGTAGGTTTCTGAAGAGCATTTTTGAAGCTCTTAGTGGGCGGGAGTCAGCCGTCGCCATCTTGGAATCGTGTCACTGCACGTCCGTGCAGTCCGTATCCAGATCAGATGGTCACTGCAGTCCCCCGGATCCAGTCTGAACCCAGCCCAGGTGGTGGATCAGCACCTAGAGACGACCTCTACAGCCCTGAATGTCAGCGGAGTCCACATCAACTAGATGAGCCCCAGAGACGGATCCACAGTGAAGACCACATCACCTAGATGGCTGTCGGCACAAGACCACGGGAACTTTGGCCAGAGGAGAACTGGCCCCCCGACTGAGCCTGGTTTCTCCCAAGGTTTTTTTCTCCATTTGTCACAGATGGAGTTTTGGTTCCTTGCCGCTGTCGCCTCTGGCTTGCTTAGTTGGAGACACTTTCTCTTAACACAATATTGCATTTTATTTTATTGTTTTTGATTAACTACCTTTACCTAAAAAGTGAGTGTTTACTGTTGCCTTTGGCATTGTTGATGTACTGTTTCCTATTTAATACTGTACAGCCGCCTTGTCACAATTCTGTATTGTTAAAGGCGGTATATAAATAAAGGTGACTTGACTTGACTTGACTTGACTTCCAGATAATCAAAAATGGGCAAAGAGGCGGGATGTGGGTGGAGCTGGTTGTTAAAACCACGCCTAGCGTGACAGTGGTGACAGCAGCGGCAATCCATCTGTCACTCAAGTGGCCACACCCTAAATTATGCAGAACTTTTAAGGCTTAATATAATTTAAACGGATGAGTTATAAAAAAAAATTCACCCCCCCTCACAGTTGACATGAAGGGCAAAATTAGCTATATAGACCAAAACCAATTTTTGTACCAACATTTTTTTTTTCTGATGTAAAGTTAGGCATTTTAACATGGGGAGTCTATGGGATTGACTCCCTTTTGGAGCCAGTCTTTAGCGGCCAGTCGATGAATTTTAAGTGAAGTTTAAGTCACTTCCGTGTTGGTTTCAATAGAGAGAGCGGGAGGTTGCCGCTGGTGTTTCACTTAAAATCACCGCAGGCATAAAACAAAAGAATATTATCAGCAAAAATTGAACTGGTTTTTAATGGCTATACTGCAGAGCAGTTTCTGTATGCCATAAGTAATTGATTGAGTCAGTGCAAATGGTATTTTTGCGAATATGTTCGAGATCGCGAATATGAGCCAGATGCTGAATGTACTTTGGAAGTGCGCTCTGACAATGATGGTGATGGGACAATCATCTGCTCAAATTGAACCCTTTTAAGTTTCAAAAGGTAACAAAATATGCTATTTTTTATTCTTCTGTAATTGCTCTTAAAATATCAAGTTTTTGCTATTACAGCAGTTAGAAATCCATCTGTGCTGGATATATAGGTGTGGGTAAAGACCCGAATATGTAATCGTGATTGGCGAAACATTCATGCATTTAAGGGTTAAATTAGTCCCATTAACACCATTATATTGTTCATTCAGACTGATTTGCGAATGTGGAATGTGCACAAACAAAAAAGGCGGGATTTATTGCATGAACCAATCATAGGCGATTACATCCAATCACATCCAATCATATCCAATCATGTCGCAATGGAGGCATTGCCTCATCTTATTCATTCTCAAAAACCCCCTACCAAACTCACGACATGCTTTAGTTTCTGTTAAATCTCAATGGGCTCAGGGGAGGCAAGAGAGACGCAGACTCGCACTGTAACTTTACCTGCTGGTGTTAATGTTGAACAATGTTTTTTTAGAAAAACAAATGGTTTATACACTTTTCAATGATTTTGTAAATATGTTGTTGTTTTATTTTTGTACTACAAATGTTTTTCTCATTCAGTATTTTGAAGAGACGGAAACGCCCCTGATATAGGGTACAATGGGGCTAAAGGCACACCCTAAGAAAAAATGTGCTTTTCACTGTGCCTAGTGTATGATTGTAGAAAAATATATATGTTTGTATTAAACATTTATGGAGCAACAGATTTTGTGTGAAAATAAATAATACAAGTTGTTTATTTTGTTTAAAAATCCCATAAATGTATGATGTAGCAAGGGGGGCCTTTTACCCCACACAGGTTGTTCACCTTGTTCAAAACAATCACTTTAGCAAAGTTTGTACTATTTTCTGCTTATTTTGATAAATAAAATAATTGTTTTTGTTCAGTAAATATACTGTCATTAAAATAAAACATATATTTAAATATATATATATATATATATAACATATATTTTAAAATACAGAAACAAAATCATTTAAAATGGATTCTGAAAGCATTGAAGGAGATCCCATATTAATTTAGCCTAATATAATTTATATTAGGCTAAATTAATATGGGATCTCCTTCAATACAGTAGTAACAACAAATGATATTTTATTATATGATATGATTAATAGCATGTTTTTAAATATGATAGTTTTATTCTAAACATGGTGATTATCTCTAAGATGGAGATCCAACATAATATATATTTACCATCTGAATCTAACAATGTCATGTCAACAAAAGGAAAAGTCTGCCTTCTATTAATTATCATGTTAATTATTGTGCCTTTTATAATAATACCATACAAATACCATACTTTCACATATTTTTTTGTTATTTAAAATATCAAAACGAGGTTTTGTTATGAATCTCTGCAATAATGCTAGTTAGCAAGTCAGAACACAGTTTGTCACTCCACAGAGAGAAGAGAGGGGCGGGGCGAGCAGAGCTCATTTGCATTTAAAGGAACAATCCATCAGAATGGGTTGATTTTTGCAGAGCTCATTTTGACAAGGTAAAGGGGTGTTGTTTTACAGCACCATGGAGATTTTTTAACCAAAGTATATTATAGACTTCATTAAGACCCTAAAGAATCATATCAACTTGTGGAAAATGGGCATCCGATGACCCCTTTAAATAAAAAAACAATAATTATTAACAGTGACCTCTTTTTCTAATTAGAAATGAAAGGGCTGATTTAAAAAAGTGTGTGTACTGATTTAACGGACTAATGGTTTCAAAAATGTGCTCAGTGTGTATACTGGTTTCAGATATAATGCTGCTTTCCATTTGGACATACAAACTGTTCTAGTAATTCAAGTGGCTAAATAAACAATGTTTAATTAAAAATTATGCTGATGGAAAGTTCTCATAGGAGTACCAACATGTGTGTGTTTGTGTATGCGTGTGGGTGTGTGAGAAAGGCGAAAAGGGTAAAGGGCTGAATATTTGTGTGTGACAACTATTCAAGTGGGAGTGTTTAGAAAAAGGGCATTTCAGCGATGGACACGCAGGTGTTCATCCACTCCTACCCTTGCCTGCTAACACATCAGATGGACATGCTCTGATGGGCCCTTAAGGGGCCGATACATCAGCCGAAACACAACATGGCTCTGGAAGAGTTCAACATTCTAGAAACCTCCAGAGTCATTCAGAGCAAAACTACGCTGTGATCCAAACATCGTATTACTGCATCTTTGATTCGATTTTAATGCTACGTATTAATAATCAGCATTCAGACAGCTTATGTACATTTGAGCAGGTTTTGTCACACAGATGGAGCGCTGAGACTAAAGTGTTGACAGTGTATTGTGCATTGTTGACGAAAAGCGTGCAGCACACCAAATCGCATTTGTAAAACAGGACCTACCGCAGATAAGACTGTGTGCGTTTAACCTGTCTCCCTAAGACATCTCTTCTGAAAGCCAACCCAGTTCACACCTGCATCTAATCACAAGCACATATGCACACAATCCCACAGTTCAGTGCTGATTGGAGGGTGTGTAGCTGTCAAATTGGACGTCTGTGAAGCTCTCAGCACCTGCTGTGTTTGCCTGGGGTTCACTGGGACAAAGTGAGACACAAAGAGCTTACATTAACATAAATAAACATAATGCAAGTACATTTACATTAATTTATCACTTGTCTGTGCTTCATTAGCCATTAGAGACAGTTGTTTAAACTTGGAATTCTGTAAATAACTTAAAGGCTTGTTCTTGAGGATGAGGGTGCCGAATTTGCTCCACGGGTATCTAGCACACTACTAAAACAACTGTACAATAAGCTAAATAATCAGGAACTTTGATTTCATTGTATTCTTAAGCAGGTGTTTTTTGAGTTAGATGCATAGATTTAGTTAGTGATATTAAAACTAAAAAATGCACATAGCTGCTAGGTGATACCAGTTTAAGTGGTAAACCAGTTTGAATTATGGACGGCATAAAAACGGCATAAAACCAGTGTCCTGAATTCAGAACTATTTATAACACACAACAAATGATTTAACTGGACACAAAAACAATCTGTAAACGACCTTTAACAAAGCTCAGAAATGCTGAAGACGAACACAAAGAGGAGAAAATACTTTAGCAGGCAGATCAAGCTCAGTTCATGATGCGCAAAATATTGTGAAAAAAAAATTATATTATATGAATGTATCTTGGATGGGAACTTACTGTCTTCAGAGCTTAATTTTACAAAACTAAGGTCAGACCATTTTATTTTTGCTTAAAATATTGAAAGTATACAATCTAATTAACATCAAAAATGTTTGCCATCTAATTTCAAATTAAACATTCACTGGAAAACTGTTGTTATATAATTTACATTTATTACATTATATAACATTATGTATTTATTTTTTCAAATTATAATTTTAATAAGCCATTACACAGTTATCAGCCGTAACTTGAAAATAATTGGCTTATCGGTATCTGCAGGAATTTTAATATCAGTGCATCCCTAATTAAAACAAACTGAATTTGGTTCTGAGGGTAAATGCACTATTTAAAATACATAATCACTAGCACCAGGATAATTATTAACGCTTTTTGAAAGTTTAGGATCAGATAACGGTCTTCCAGGAGTAGGACATCAATCTGTCAAATGAATGTGTGCTTTGTTCCCTTTTACAGTGAGTTTGACAGAACTTATCAAAACATTTCCACCATTAGCCCCAATTCTTTTCTCAGCAATGGAACAATGATAAAAATCCATTCTACGTCTATTTATTCTTTTCTCTCTCTCTCCCTCTCTTTCACTTCCTCTGATTGTTTTTATAGTCAGTAAATGAATGGTTTTCTAGGTCATCAGACTCTTATTAATTATAAACCGTACCGATGTGAAAATAAATGATCGTCCAGACTCCGTCCAAATCCAAACCAACACTCCAGCGCCTCGAGACTATGGCTCCCTGATACTCCTTTGACTAATAATTGCTGTTATGGCAAATTGATTTATTTACTTTCCTGTGGCAGAGTGACAAAATAACAAATAAATAATAAACTAAAATGCAGGATGGTGGTGAGAAGGTACTGTAGAAATCCCTCACAGTTTTGCATTTGCGTTTTTGGCTGCTTTCAATGTGCTGAATAACCCAAAATGAAAACTGAAAGGTCTTCTTTCTTTCACAAGGAAAAAATAAGGTTGGAAAGGAGGGGGTGGTGGGGTGCAAAAATTAGTTCAACACACAAAACAAAAGTGCATTTCATTTAGCTGTTAATTACTCTAATGGAGTCCTTTTGTTGGCTGCGGTGATGGCAGCATGTGGGGAAGAGAACGAATAGAAGAGAAGCAGAAGCTTCCATTGTGTTGCTTGAGCTCCAGGCTTAGAGAAGCAGGTCTGGTAATTAGTTTAGCCCTCTTCGCTTCACCTCGCGCCAGGAGAGGGTCTTTAGTCAAGGAAAAAGCACTGCCTTCATGCCGTTCTCATGCCACTGGTGGGGGGGAGGCTGCATTAAGTCCCCGGTGGTAAAAGGCATGGTAGAAGCTCTGGAATCAGTTCCAATCCCTTTGAGATGGGTTAGAAGGCAAGAACCTACCACCACGCCTCAATACTGAGAACATGAAGGGCTTCATCAAAGAACTGTTTAAATTAAATGCTGCGAGAGGTGGGGAGCACTATTGTATTGAAACGAAAGAGAGGAAAATCTTCCAGAAACATTGAATGCAATTGAAGTGGTGCACTGAGGGACATGAATCTGACTATATGAGTGTCATCTCGCTGCAGAGACTATTCTTGTTAAAGATAGAGAAGATCTGGCCACAGAGAAAATTAAAACCAAGAACAGAGAGATAAAGGAATTCCTTTACATTGTGACAAGAACAGGTGCCTGGGGAAGTTTCTGATCATTGTGAGCAGTATGTGCTGCTTAGATAAAAGGTCAGTGAGAATGTACTTTCTCGGGATCTAACGATTTCATAAGACTTGGAATGATGCACACAAATCATATGGACTACTTTTGTAGTTTTATAAAAGTTTACAGTCTTGTTTTTCACAAGCAATTGAAAACATCATATTTAAATGAGGGTTTAAATTACTACATTTTGGGGGCTAACATTGATATTGCTCCTGCAATCAGTATTACTTTTTATTTATTCATTTATTTTGCGACATTGTAAGCGACATTGTTTGTAATTAAAATATTTTTTTTGTATCTTTTTGCAACTCAAATTTATACAAAGAATAGCAGAACAAAGACTCTACTCACAAAAAAAGTATTATTTTAAATTATTTATTTTTTATTCATCAGACATTTTTTTTTCCACAGCATATTTAAATATAAACTTACCTGCTAATATTATAGGCTCCTTTTGTCTCATTTTAAGTATTAATAAAACAAAACTAGATACAGTAGTAACCAGTGTTGCGCTTGTTACTCAAAAAAAATGCAATTTGTAACTCATTACTAGTTTTCTTCTAAAAGTATAATATTATTACTTTACTTATTACTTTCTGGCAACAGTACTTAGTTACACTACTAGTTGTACTTTTCCTTCACACACCACAAAAGTTCCCCATAAAATTCTTCTAAAATGTTACTAACAATATATTTCTGCCTCATCATGTGACCAAAATCCACAGTGGATCACAGTCAGAAGTTATAACAAAACTTTCAGTAGTGACTGATAGTAACTTATATTGACTGATAGTGATCTGTAATAATGTCATTAACTGTCATGTGAAAAGTGTATTTGATAAACTTTTTTTAAAATTTTCGAAAATCATGTTTTTTTATTATGCTATCATGTTTTTGTTGTTTTAGTTAGCTGTATTTTTGTTGTTGTTGTTGTTATTTTTACTTAATCAAAATAACTCAACTGCAGTTTGATTGATGTGCACAATAAAAAAAAACATGATTTTTGAAAATTGTTAAAACTGTTTTCATGTCTTCATGTGTAGCTTGAAGTTAATTAAAGGTATAATTTCTCTGTTACCCATATACGATTATATTTCATGATGTATTTTATCAAAAGAAATCACATACATTTGTAAGAAAATGTTTTGTTTTCTAAAAAGATTTGTAATTCTTGTGATATAAAATCCACTGAATGTAAGCTTTTCTATATTCCAAGCTTGCCTGATGCACTTGTGACTTCATGTAATGAAATTATTTGATTGTTGGTTTTCAAATCAGTAAGGGTTGAGGCATCAAAATAATGTAACATCTCTTTTATGGAAAGTAAAGTAATATTATTACTAAAATATTAGTTACACTACTAGTTAGTTGCAAAGGTGTTATTACTGTAACTAGTTAATAGTAACTAGTTACTGTTCAACACTGGTAGTGACTAGTGACCATACTTGAACAGCTGCTGCTACAGTAGTACCCACTTTAATGACTAGATGGATAGATAAATAGATAGAAAGACAGACAGACAGACAGATAGATGCAGTGGGCTGTCCCTCAAAATAAGCTCGCCCTAAGTTTAAATCCCACTAGGAGCACATTCTTAGACACACATTTTATTCAATGTACTCCTCCTCTGTGTTTCTTCTGAAAAGAACATCTATCCACGTTGAGTGGCACTAACCACCATCTTTTTCTTTTCTTGTCACTTAATCCATGTCAAAGTTCCTCACAGGTTTTCTTCTCAATCACCGCTTGTTCTTTATTGTGGTTCTTGAGAGGTGGTCGTTTACACCTCGCTGAACAAGCTCAATGCCTTTCGGCCCCATGGCTGCCATTTTGTTCGACCCATAGACCTGTGTGAATGAACTCCCTTCTCCTCTTGCCCTGTGAAAGAGAGCACTAAACCTCTCTCGTCTAATCACGGCGCTGCAGTGCGGATGGATGAAACCGGGGCCGTCCCCGTCTTTGTTTGTGGCCCTGACCATCTTGATACGACTGGCATTTTCTGGCACTGTTTAAAGCCCAGAGGCTTTTTAATTTGCTCTCTATTGACTCTCACTTAATTGGGTTTGTTGGCGGCATCCAGGATTCGCTCCTAAGTTCAGAGATGTTAAACCCATATTGTATTCGCAGACACACACAAAAGTACGTCGCCACCCCAACCGGGCAAAGCCTAAAAGCCCCCTGGGAGAAATGCTAACGGAAAGAAACGGGGAGGAATAGTGATAAAAGAGATGGCGAAAGGGGGAAATTGAGGAGATGTGGGTCTTTGAGGAATTTAAAGCAATTAACTGACCCGCTCAGAAATTGATTTTATGTGTTTTGTTTTTGTGTGTGTTTTTTTTCCTGACCTTGGACGTCTTTTGTTACTTTTTCACACTTTCACATGCGCATTAGGGATTTTGTGTACAGTAGAGCAGTGCAATAATGACAAAAAAGGAAATTATTTAATTATTATTCATTTTGATTAATCAAATTTACACTAAAATACACTTTACATGAGGTGACTACCTGTCATATTTTATTCAAAGGTTGCACATTCTGGAAAAGAGGCATGTTCCTGAATTCCATTGTTTCTGTTTTATACAGTACATTTTGTTTATTTGTTTGTTTTCTTTGTTCACAAAAAGTATTCTCATAGCTTCATAAAATTAAAGTTGACCACTGATGTCGCATGGACTATTTTATCGATGTCCTTACTACCTTTCTGGGCCTTGAACGTGTCATTCATTGTTGTCTACACTGTAAAAAAAAATCTGTTAAATTTACGGTAAAAAAACAACAGCTGTGGTTGCCAGAATTTTACTGTAAAAATACGATAGCAATGTTTTTCGTTTTACTGTTTTAACGTTTTTACATTTAAATATATAGTAGGGGAACTTACCGTTAACCATTTAACAGTTTTTTTACTGTAGCCTTTTTACAGTCTTTTACCGTTAAATTCACAGTCATTTTATTAAAGTGTATGCAGGGTCAGAAAACTATCTAAATTTGTGTTTGAAGATGAACAAAGGTCTTACGGTTTTGGAAGGGTGAGTAATTAATGACAGAATTCTCATTTTTGGGTGAACTATATCTTTAAACGCAGAAACTAAGTGTCAAGAGTGCAGCCCTATATAACATTATTAAGGTTTGACAAATATAAACCAAATTCTAGGTATAAGTGGTGTCAAACTAAACACATGCATTCCGAGTTAAAGGAAGATTTTTGATTTTGCATTCTGTCTGTGTGCATGCATCAGTCCTGAAAAAAAAAATCTACAATCTCTTCCAGTCCATGTCGTTGTCTCCTTTTTTTTTTTTTTTTTTTTTTTTGTAGGCACACAGATGTGAATAACTGTGTGAACATGAATGAAAATGAACCCTCTCTGTTTGAAGACATTTCAAGGTGAATATCTGATGTGGAAAACATTTCCAAATTTCTTCCTCCTTCCTGCTATCAACATATTTGATAGAGCCAGGGATGACATCTACTCTAAAAGTGGTGTGTATGAATCTATTTGCCAAAAGCCCCACAGACATCCAAGGTCTATGACATTAGTGTTTCCATTAGTTCTGCATATGTGTGTAAATGAGGAATCTGCTGTGTATACTAGCCTTAGCGGTTGCAGTAGCTACTTGGAAGCATTTGTTTCTCATACACACACAGCTACACACAGTCCAGGGGCTTCAGTGACCCAGTGCTAGATAATTCGGCAAATCCGGCCAATGCAGGCTGTATATTAGGAATCTGATTAAATGGTGCTATTCGCATCAGTGCCGCTGTCTCAGCTACACGTTCAAAGTCTGCGTGTGTGTCTTTCATGCTATGGTGCGTCTGCCTGGATAACACTATTGGTTTCACATCAGCACAAGAGCAGGAGGAGAACAGTGGATTAGCTCACAAAGCAAGCCTTTTCTATTACTGTCCTTTTTTCCCCACAATCCCTTACTCTCTCCCACCTATTTTGTACACCTTTTTCTCTCTACAATATGTCACACCTATTTTTCCGCTTGTTGCATTCCTCTTTCTGTCTGTTTCTCTCAAGTTCCCTGTTTCTTTTTCTCTCTGGCCCAGCAATTATGCCCTAAACTCACCTCACCCAGGTGGTCAGGATGAAATTGATTTGCCATTATGTGAGTTCACGTACCTCAGGCAGCCCTGCAGCACGACTGTGGTGCTTGAAAGCAGTTAGCGTGTATGTGCCCAGGGGCATTTTCTCAGAGTAGGCGTGCATCTCCTTAAAGGGGTCATCGGATGCCCATTTTCCACAATTGATATGATTCTTTAGGGTCTTGATGAAAAGTCTATAATATACTTTGGTTAAAAATTCTCAATGGTTGTGTAAAACAACACCCTTTTTACCTTGTCAAAATCAGTTCTGCAAAAATCATCCTGTTCTGGTCGAGGCTTCTTTAAATGTTAATGAGCTCTGCTTACCCCGCCCCTCTCTTCTTTCTGTGGAGTGACGAGCCTGTTTACTTTAACTGCATTTAGCCACTAAACTTGCTAACTAGCATGTTATTAGGAAAGGTGATTGCAGAGATTCATAAAAAAAACCCTTATACTCACTTCTGCTGTAGGTGAAGCTGGATCACGAATGATTTGCACAGACGCGTTTATGTAGATCGGGAGGCACATTCCCTTCACAAACAAACGTAATCCACTGCATCTTCAGCAGCTCAGATGTCGGGAGTAAATGACGACCACTATGTTCATTATTACATCCAGCAACACAACACCTCAATTGCTCAATCGGAGATATTCTTGTCTAATTTACATCTCTGCTCCAGCATCGAAACAGTGGAGGTCGGACTGTGACAGCTGATCTGAGGTAAGGTGCTCATGTCAATCAACTATCGTGGGAGTGGCCTGAAAAAGGGAATATTATTTTTACAGATTAATTAAAAACCACTGCATGGATTTTTATCATTATAGGGTAGATTTGTACATACACTGCCAGCACACATTAATATTCAAACAACATGAAAAAGTGAACTCTGCATCCGATGACCCCTTTAAAACTGGATGAGAAAATAATCAACTATACAAAAATGAAATAAAAAATGTGATTAAATAGCCTTTATCATGCACATTTTTGTAGAAGAGATGCTGCCTCACTGTTAAATTTAAACAGTGTTTTGTCTCCCTCAAGCTCATGTTGACATCCTCTGAAAAGTGGTTTAGCTATATATGATATTATTTCATAATCCTTCAGTTTTGTAATGTTAAGTTATTTTTTAACCCAGGCTCTTGAAAAAACATGCCTGTCATGACATTTCTACAAAATTATATTTTTTGTTGCTTCTTACGACACTTTCACAATGAGATGTCCATTGAGGGCCTAAAAAACTTTTGAGAATGGGTTTCAAGCCACAAAATTTGTGGGATCATCATACAAATTTATTTATTTATTTATTTATTTATTTATTCATTCAAACTAATAGTCAAATTTTCCCATTAGCCAGTGGTAAATGAAACAGTGGTAGCAAACCCCAGATTTGCCTCTCTCAGAAATTATTATATCATGCAAACAACTTTAGGAAGGTGTAACGCCTCTGGTTTGCTGTTGCATGTTGCTAAATATGTAATAGGCCTACTTAGTTGAGTCAAATATTGTGCCTGAAACATCTATCGTGGAGCTAAACCTGTTTAATTCCTGTCAAGGATTAAATAAATATTGGATAAAATAGTCAATTTTACATTTTCTGTTTTGTTTCTATATAGAAATAAGTATATAATTACATCGCATTTCTGACTCTACCATACTGAGGTTTGTGTCAATAGCTCACTCTAGTAATATAGTAGAAGCTTTGCTCTTATGCTTAAAAGTTGTCTTTTGGACCCTTTTTTGCACTTATTGATTGGCAGACAGTATTAATTGGTCAACAATAAACAGTAAGAAAGTACCACAGGTTAGGGGTCATGTAGCTTACAGCAGTGGCAACACAGGCATCTCAGAATTAATGCAGGTCTGATTACAGAAATGAAAAAAAGGAACAAGCTGTACTGTAAATAGAAAGACTGAGGCACTGACATTTTGCCCTTCTTTGCTCTTACTCTGTCTCTCTCTTTCTCTCTGCCTCTCTGCTAGCTACTTTTAGACAAACATGTACACATGTATAACATAAAAAGAAACCCCAATGTGTGTATGTGCCATGTATAATAATTCCACACGAAAAATGAGCAGGCTCTTTTGTTTCTCTCTCCAGATTCTCTGGAGAAATTCGACTGAATACCTTACGGCCTAGTCAGAGAATAATCATGCTGTAGCACTGTAGGGCACTGCAGGCCAAAGGTCACACTAATGGATATGACCTTCACCAGAAACATATACAGCCAAAGGCTTCTGCCCACTCAGTCTGATAAGAATGCTGTAATCTTTATCATTAACCGTTTAACTAAATATTCAGTGTTTAACACTACAAATACGTCATGTAAACTAACAGGCTGTAAAGAAATGTTCTTTTCGCAGGTAGCCAATAAGTCAGTCATTGTAAGTCGATTTTTAAGACCCTCTCAAACACACACATACACACACACCTGGTTTCCATCATTGTACCTGTCAGCCTCTTCAAGCCCAGCCTGGGGTCTTAGGTAGTGATTTCAGGAACTCATTAACACTCTGGTGTGTTTGTGAACAAGAGTCTCTTTCCAATGTGAGATGTTGCTGGAGGCAAATAAAACAAGGTGAGATACTTAGTAGAAGTCACTGAACGCTAGGCTATAAGCACGGCTGGAAAAATGATACCATGCAGAAGCTCTTATTGATGTTTGCTGCCATTTATGTAGAAATAGAGAATATGATTCAAGACAAAAAATAAATGTATAAAAATTGCAGCTGTGTCAAGTGCAAGTTGACTGAAAAGATACATTGTGGAAATATGTGATTTTCCTTTTTACGTTGTTTCCTTACATTGAATTGCATTTAGGATTTCAGAAACACTGAATGTATTTGTGCTCAGTGCCATTTTCTAAGGCTTCTCGCTTAAAATAAAAGTTCTGCCCTGGTTGTTTTGAGCATTATGTAGCATATTACTGCCACTATACTGCACTACCTCAAATATAGAATGTTTTCAAGATGCATCATCAGTCAGCCATATTGGCAGCACTGAACGTAAACAATTCCACTGAACGGAACAAAACTCGCATATTTAGCTGATTATTGCTGCGGAAAATGATCAATTATTGTCACGTTTTGGGCTGTACTAATCCGTCAGACCGGGAAAAACATTTGAGGTACTACAGACTGCCAAATGTTGTAACAAATCAACTGTCTGAGGAACAAAAGGCGTTTGTGGTTGGCCAAACTGAACTGGGATTTTCAGGGCAAGAATCTTGACAACATTTGTGTTTGTTCTTATAATTTCCAGTCAGGTAGGTGAAATATTAGGCTAATGTCTTAATTAATACTGCTTGTACGTATCTTTACCACCTATTAACTTTAGTTTGTCAAAATAGTGCGTCCTTTGCTTGTTCTATATGATTTAGCAGCTTCCATACATTTTTTTCTGTGGTTTAGACCGCATAAATTAGCAGAACAATTCATGCTGTTTTTTACATCCGAGTATGGCCACGCATCCGGGTAACTGACCAAATCGTGACTTAAGTACAAACCCCTTTATAGGACCATGGTATTACCTGTTGATGACATCAGTGCTTCATAGTACCAGCAGTCATTTTTTGTAAAGGTTCTGTGATGTGGTTTTGTCATTGCAACTCAATTATATAGTTATATCAGTCATTTTGTACATGTATTTTATTTTGCATGTGTTTTTATTTTTGCCACAACACATGCTCATATATATGTGTCTTAAGTAGCACGGCTATATTTGTCGCAATAGCCAAAAATACATTGTATGGGTCAAAATTATAAATTTTTCTTTTATACCAAAAATCATTAGGATATTAAGTAAAGATCATGTTCAATGTTTCATGTTTCCTACTGTAAATATATCAAAACTAGTAGTATGCATTATTAGGTAACTTCATTTGGACAACTTTAACAGGGATTTTCTCATTATTTAGATTTTTTTGCACCCTCAGATTCCAGATTTTCAAATAGTCGTATGTCGGCCAAATATTGTCCTATCCTAATAAACCATTCATTAAAGGAAATCTTATTTATTTAGATGATGTATAAATCTCAATTTCAAAAGAAAATTGACCCCTATGACTAATTTTGTGGTCCAAGATCACATATAGTCATTATCTAATATTTATTTATTTATTTAACATTAAGTCAGTCATTAACAGTCACAGTCAACACAGTCATTAACCCTGTCATAATGACTTAAATGCATTTTGCGGAATGGTTTTATTTATTAGTTTATTTATTTATTTTTTATTTTCTATTCAGACACACACATTTAGTATTTATGTCTTCTTTTCCAGGAAAAAATATGGTAGCACTTACTTTTACAGTCCTATTCGACATGTACATACTATGTACTTATTATAGTAATTACAATAACTAAGTACTAACCCTGAACCTACCCCTAAACCTAACCCTACCTCATGTAGTTACCTTATATTACCAGAACTTTCTTAGGTTAGTACACGGTAAGTACACTGTAAGTGCATGCAAGTACACATACTGTAAAATAAATATTTAAACATCTTTAAAACTAAATACATTTTGCTTGAGAAACAAAACTGTGTAAGATAATTACACTTGAAGACTCCTTCTTGAAGTCTGTCTGTTAAGTTTTTTGTTGTTGTTCTTTTAACAATAAGCATAAACACTTCTGCAGAAAATGAACAAAAATTAGTAGTGTTCTACATGAAGTTAATAATGATACAATACTGCCAACAGATTGCGTTGACATTCATTGATCTGACGGACTTAGAGGTAATTTAAGAAAAATAACTTGCACAAATCTTCCTCACCACTTCCTCCTTTCTTTCTCCCTGTTTGTTCATATCTCTCTCTCTCTATATATATATATATAGTTTCCTTCTCTGGCAGTGAGGCTGTCATTAAAGCTGATGGCGGACAGTGGCAGGGACTACAGCTCCGATCGCCCTTGTTTCCTCCACACAGGGTGCCAAGCTGTAATGGTACGAGATACCACCTAGAATACAGGCCTGGCTTTTCAAAGGGCACAAATCAATACACCCACAGTCTGACCGATGGGAAAAGAAGTGAGAGGAAGGCAGAGATGGATCGGTAAACTGGTTTCGTGTCTGTATCCGTTTCATTTCATTTGAGATGAGGTGCCAATTTTTCATCGCCCCATTATATTTCATCGATTTCCTAATGGGTATGTCTCATGATTTTTCCCCCACAGTCCCTAGTGAGATCCAAAGTACCGTGACGTAGGAAGTCGACATAGATCAGTTGAGACCACTAATGGGGTTGGTTTGAATCAAACCACGTTAAGGCCAACAAAAAACCTCCAAGGATCCCAGAGTGGTTTCGCTTGGCCATTTTGAGTTTGGCAGTGGGCACTGCAGCATTTACTTGAGTGACCACTTTTTCCAAGAACTCCAGAATGCTAAAAATAGCACAGAGAGGCACTTAAGGTCCAATCGCAATTTTAGGGTGGCAGTTTCATTCTTATGGCAGTGACTTTCCCTTTATTTCAGAGCTGTTGCTCTTCAGTCTAATGAACGCACTGCGTTTTTATTGTTTCTGATGATGCGTTAAATGTCACTCAATGTTTCCTCTGGGATCTGTGTAGAAAATGATTAAACACAAATACATGGGCATATTTTTGGATGTTGTGAGCCAGCGAGGTGTCTCGTGCTCGCTGGGCCAGATTTGAAGGACTTGGCTGGATTTCTCCTGGCGCTGTTATCTGTGGCTCTGTCCTTATTCTCCTTCACACAGTCAGAGTATCTAATGAGAGCCAGGACTTGGCCTCAGTCTTGTTTTTAAAGCACAAATATAACCTTATTAGTATTTTGGGGTATGCTGCCGTTGTTTCTCTCTGGAAGCGTCTAGACTGTAAGAGCGTGTAATTGTGTCTCTCTCTCCGTACCCTGTCTTATCCTGTCACACGCCAACACTCTCGGTATTAATCAGGGTGTATGTTTATGTAGAGTGATCTTGCGCTTCGTTTTGACTAATGAGTCGCAGATGCGAGCCCATTCGGCGTATTTGGTTGACATTTGCAATAACAGCATGACCCACTGAAATACATCTTCCCGTGAGAGGGGGGGACAACACTTCGGGATCATTTGGCTCTGTGCTTTTGAAATGGTTGGGGTTAAAGCTGGGGTTAAAACACTAATGAAATACGGAGATGAATGACCCACAGCCTCAAATTCTAGTTTCTTTTTTGCCTTATTTTGACTCTTAAATGGATACTTGATTCAAAATTCTACCATCTTTTACTCCGTCATGTCATTTCAAACCACTATTACTTACTTTCTGCCTTTTGTGGAATACAAAATAGGCTATTCTAAAGAACTGTACTTGTCCGTAAATGAAAGTCAATGTGCTCCAAAACAACCCCAACAGACCTCACTGACTAAATAAAAACAAAGAGACATTTTCCAAAACGTCTTCTTTTGTTTTCAATATAAGAAATAAAGTCATTTAGATTTGGAACAACATGAGGATGAGTAACATGATGACACAATTGTTGTTTGACATGCTAGGGAATTGATAGGACAGCGCTTGAGGTAAATAGCCTCAGGAATAGATGGATGTAGGAGACCAAAACTGTATTTCTCCAGCTAAAAAGATGAAAAAGCGCGCAAGGGAAATGAGCACTAACCTCCATCAGCTGTCATCTCTGACAAGCTGATTTAAATGAAGGCAGTGCCAGAAGGAACCTTTCTCCTCTCACCGGCATTTCTCCTCTTTTGTGTGGCCTCAAAGACAGCTGGCCAAGCACGGTCTCACTTCACGAGCGCTGTGGAGATAACTACCTGATGCGTGACGCGGAGAAGTCGGCTACTGACCGTGCGAGTCAACCTGCGCCTCGGCTGGTTACCGACCGTCCGCCGGCCGCTCGCTGGCCAAAACGGATGGTTTGAGTTCTAGCCAAGCGCTCAAGCTGTGAACAGGTCCTGCAGCCTCCTGCGTTCAGACAATATTACATTTGTTACATAGCCTTTTTTCCACTCCCCCACCATCTGTTTTCCTAATGGAGCTGTCCAGGGCTTGTCATTCACTCATGACTGAGCATCCCCCAGAGCAAACCACTCACAACTCCAGCCTGGGGGGGGTTTGGGTAAACTTTTAAAGAACTATTTTTTCCCCGACCTCAATTCTGAATGGTGCGTTAACTGATTTTCACATATGGCTTTCAATACTGTCTCTATATTGTGATAAAAGTAAACAGAGACAGATCTGGAGGGAATGTGGGAAATCATTTATAGACAGAGAAATGTGTAACTCTCAGAAAATGTCATGAATAATATTAACAAAAGAGGGAGTGATGACACGCTCCGCCTTCATTACCATCACAATGACAAGGGGTGGATCAAACGTTCCCAGTTCTCATGATGATGTCAAAGGCATCGGTCACATGACAGGATGGAATGGCAATGCAGCTCTTGAACCCTGGCCAGAAATGAATATCCTGAATTAATGTTGAATGTCGATGGGCTGAAACGCAATTTCCGGAATATTTGAGATTAATCTGACCTAATTTGACTGTTATTAGTATCACGTATTACTTGACCTATAAGGTATGAGAATATAGATGGAGGGTGGAGTGCCTGCAACCCCTTCAGCCATGATATATTCACTATATAGATCACGGATTTGTTCTTTCCAGTATAATGTTTTCATTTTCCAATCAATTTTCTGGGATTGCGCAAAAGTAATAGATAGTGATGTTGGCATTGTTAAATTCCTGTATTTATGAATCTGGCTCCATACACTGTTAAAAACAAAGGTTCCAAAAGTGTGTTTTTGCAGTGATGTCATAGAAGAACCATTTTTGGTTCCCCAAAGAACCTTTTAGTAAGCAGTTATTAAAAGAACCATTTTGAAGAACATTTAAAAATCTAAAGAACTTTCAATTATAAAGAATTTTTTCTGCATTTGAAAGGATGTTTAAGGTTCTTTATGGAACAATTGATCCAATAAAGAACCTTTATTTTTAAGAGTGTACCTCACTGAATTGTCTTCGAAAAACCCTAATCACCAAATGATTCATTGGAAATTGCTGCATAGGGTTTACTTGACTCCAGTGAAACATTTTTATATGAATCTGTCATCTACTTCTAAGTGTAATCTCTGTTCACAAGGATCTTTAGGGACGTTTTTGCATTTTTTTTTTTTTTTTTTTTTTTTTGGGAGTGCCCCTCCCTCTCACCTTTTTGGACTCAGCTTTCACAGGATCTATCGTATTTGTTGGCCACTGCGATGTGTTTGACTCCACGGCACTTTTTCATGAATGATTTTTGGGACCTTACTTTGTCCGTCCAACAAGATGTTTACTGTTATCTGCTCTTACAGCAGCAAAAAAATTGCTAGTCAACCGCTGGAATCCTCCTCACACAATGGACAGACGAACCTGGACGGTGTATTTGTTGGACATTATATCAATGGAACTCTCAACTTCTCGTATACATGGATCTAATGTCAAAACTGTTAATTTATGGCATTCAGCTTTTAATGTTGTGTCATCTTTTCTTTTTTTGTCTTTTTTTCTCTTTGTAGATGTGAAAGAACTTTACCAGTATTAAATGGTTAAATTAGATCTCTCTTTGCTGCCACTCAGTTGAGGTCTATGTCTGGAAATATCTGGAAAGTTGGCCATTTCAAAAGCCTCCAAAAAGACCCACTTTCCTCTCAAGGAATTTTATGTGAATTATTCTTGGTCTTTTCTTTTCCCAGAGAAACCTCCCAATAAGCTCATTATACAATTTGGTGGGATGGACAGTGGCAGTATCATAAATGAAAAAAATTACACTTTTTTTATAGTTTTAACCTTCGCCCACAAATTGGGCTGATTTTTTCTTTCCTTTTTCATCTTTTTTAAATTAGTTTAATAAAGGGAAGAGTAGAAATTAAGACATAAGGGATATCCCTTATGTCTGGGCATAGTTTTCTAAGTACTCCATCTCATTAAGAATTAGTTTAAAATTGAACTGCATCACCATATTCAGAGTACCTCTTGAGATTGTACAGCTTCTGACAGTTATTTTTATTAGCTTTAAAAATGGGAACCAAAAAGTGTCCAAGGTCTTCATTTCGAACAAAATATTTATTGTTTTGCATTTTGATACCTAACAAACTTCATTTCGTGAAATGCTTTGTTTGAAAACTGTGCTTATACTAGATTTCTCAGTAACACTTTAGAGACCATTTTTCACTCTTAACTAGTTGCTTCTTAGCATGCATATTACTAGCATATAGGCTGTTTTTAATACTTATAAAGTGCATATTAATGCCCTATTTTGCATGACCATATTTTAGATCCCTTAATCCTAACCCATACCTAAACTTAACAGCTACCTTACTAACTGTTAATAAGAAGCAAATTGTAGTTAATAGTTAGTTAATTGTGAGAATTGGTCCCCAAACTAAAGTGTGACCAATTTCTTTAAAGTAAATGACATCTGATTTAATATTTTGTCATATAATTGGGGTACAACATTTATTGATGCTTTGTGAAGTAATACAGTATTGTTTTCGTACAACACTAGTTTTTTATACCAGCTATTTTATAGTTAGCTCTGAAGGAGCAAGAGACTGAAGGGCAATGGCAAAAATGACTGGACGAACTGGCCATCCCTACTTAAATCCATATGTCATTGCAGTATATGGTTATATAAGGCAAGTGGTTATTACTGCTGCTGTTAGATTACCATATAGTCTTTATCCACTAGGCCCAAAACCAGATTAAGTCAGTAATGCAGCTAAAAAGTCCAACCAATCAAAATCCTTCTCAGCATTAAGGGATATAGCAGTGAACTGAACACCCTCTGTGTGATTGAACCATCTCAAATCCTACTTAATCCATATGAATAATGCTTGAAAGAACTTTGCCTAAATGTTTTTATGATTGAGTACCGTTTTTATGAAGTGCCTTGTTTTATTAAGCTAATTCATTAAGTGCCATCCTTCCAGTAGATGGTCCTTGACATGTTAACTAAGGTTATTTGGTGTGACACCTGGTGCTCAACATCTGGGACCAAAAAATATATATTCAGTAATATAGAGCCTTCTCTGCATTTACACATATAATCGTGGTCCCATCATAAAGCGTCTACACAGTTACCTGAGTGTATTTTAACCTGATTTGATTATGAAAATGTGTCAGTTGAGGATCTGTGACAAAGTGAGAAACATAGCTGGAAGGTTAAAATTCAAGAAGGAGAAGACGCTGGTAATAAGCTGATGTAGACGCCACATAATGCATGTTATTTCATCATTTCAAGTTTGAAGGAGTAATGAGTTTTAAGAACACCGCCAGCCAGTATTTCTTAGCAAGTCTGTAGTGTTCCTTCCAGATAATCATTTGAAATCATGGGTCTCTAGTGGCCACAAAACCGCCACTTAATTTTCCGCTTATAAATTTTACTCTCTGAAGAGAACAAGTCTGTCATGTCATTGTCTTGGCTGGGGACATCTGACCAAAAAAAAAACCTACAAATCGAGTTGGCTGTGTTTTCAAAGGATTTGTTTCCTCTTGAAAGCATGGGAGGCTTGAGGAGGGTTTAGCTCTTTCCACTGGCTTGAATTCTGAAGGCCTGCTTGAGAAACGCCAGGACTTTGCCAGCCATGTGAGTCAGCTCCCCATTGGAGCTGCCAGGGAACCACCTAGCACCCTCGCTTCCAAGTCCTAAAAGCATGGCTCCAAAATCCAGATGTAATACTGGAGAGTGTTTACCCTGGGCCAGGGTTCAAAGACCACAGCAGCCACACTTGGGGGAACGAGGAATGACGTTTTTGGCAGACGTATTGCAATATTGCCTTGGTTAATGTTGGATTTTATGACTGGGGTTTTGGTTAGGATGAAGGACAGAGTTAATTTTATGATTTAGCATTCAGAAATTGTAATTTAGCATTTAAAAGCGAATTTGACAACTTACCGAGGTGACGGTTTAGAGCTTCCTGCTTCAATCCCGCACGCAGAACCCTACGCCTCGCTTCCTGGACTTCCCAGCTGGCACGTCAGTCGACGAACTCCGCAAAAGTGTTACAAATCCATTAAATATTTCATGTAAAAATACATAAATTTGCTGTTGTTTTCGCAGGATACTGCTTCAAAAGTATAGCATACAGTCAAGTATAAGTCAAAATAGAATCAAAATACAAATAACACAAACATCAAAATAGAAATATCACAAAGTCAAAAGAATGTGGGTTGTAGTCTCAACTGAACATGATTAAATGAAAAGACAAAGGCAATATGACTATTGTAGCCTGAATCACAAACAAATTATGAGTTTTTTCTTTTTAGCACATCAAAAGTACACATTGTGCCCAGTTTAGCTCACTCAACAAAGACTCTTATGAGTCAGTTCTTTTTAGTAAATCAGCAACATACAGCACAACAAATCTGCCGGTTTTTCTATTTATTTGTTTAAAAAAAGACAAGTTATTGGTTTGAGTCCTTCACTGAACTGAATTATGAATCAGAACGATTACTGAATCACCATCTGACTCAGTTTACCAATGTTCATACTAAAACTTTAAAAATTGGTTCATATTAAAAATTAAAAATTAGTTTTTGATCTTTGAGCTATTTTTGTTTATTGGTAATTTGAGTTGGACTTGTGTCTGGCGCAACACTTTTCAAGTCTCTTCTAAATTGAAATTGAAATTGAAAAATGTAGTAAAATTTTAGTATCATTTCTGACTGATTGTTCATCATTGAAAATACTTCTTTTTTTCATTTAAGAAATAAAGACATATATAAAGAGAGGAATAAAGTTAAAATTACATAATCATGTTGAAAAGGTCCAGCGCGATTTGTTCTTTGTCTGTGTACTTCGGTTCAAAAAGGTAGGATAGGGCAAAAATTCCATTTCATTTTTTCCTCCAACTTCAAAATCATCTGACGTTGTTTTACCCTTTTTTTTGAAAAGGCCATTTGACTTTCTTTGCATGTTCACTTTGTAAACACTGGGTTGGCACTTCCACCTTTGTTACATATTTCCAGCGTGACTTTGTGATGCGTGAAGTCGAGCAAGCGCAAGACAACCATTTGTAGTTAAAAAGTATATCAATTTTATTTTTTGTTTTTTAAAGAAAATCACAGAGTTTTCGCTACATAAGACCCTTAAGCTACATTAAAACTGCAATTTAAACCTTCAGCCCATTGATCCCCATTTAAGTCCACTATATGGAGAAAAATTCTGGAATGTTTTCCTCGAAAACCTTAATTTCTTTTTGACTGAAGAAAGACATAAACCTCTTGGAGGACATGGAGATGAGTAAATTATCTGTTTTGTTTTGTTTTTTATTCTGCAAGTGAATCTTTAATAAAATAATTATTTAATAGAAAATGTAAAATATAAATGTATCATATGTTTTCAAAACAGCGTTGCCAACCTTTGCCTACATTACAGCTCTGCACACTCTTGGCATTCTCTCAACCAACTTCACGAGGGTCCACTTGGGAAGCTTTTTTAACAGTCCTGGAAGGAGCTTCCATGTACGCTTGAACTTGTTGGCTGCATTTCTTTCACTCCCTGGTCCAGCTTTTTCAATAAAAATAATAAAAATAACAAATTTCAGTTAAAAAAAAAAAATCAAGCATTTAGAAAGGTCTTTAAGACAGTATATAGTCTAAAATGTGTTTAACATACTTCTATTAGCTAAACTAGATTAATTTAGACATGATGATAAATTCTAAATTGGGAGGCTCTGTACAGTGTTTGTGTGTACCTGGTATTCCCTACGTTATGGGGACCAAATGTGCCAACAAGGATTATAATACCAATAATTTTGGCCTTGTAGATACACTGTTTGGTCCCTATGAGGAAACAAGCTTCTAAATCATACCGAATGATCTTTTTTAAAATAAAGTATTTTTGTGTGAGGGATAGGGCTGTGGTAAGGGGATAGAAAATCCAATTTGTGCATTATAAAAACCATTACGCTTATGGAACGTCCCCATAAAACACGGAAACCAGTATGTGTGTGTGTTATGCTCAGTAAGATACAGTATCCATCCGCCTCATGTTCACTGTTCGCACATCAGCTGGGTCTCGCTCTCGCCAGACTTATCTGAATTCAGAGCAAAATACCAACTAATCCATCTCACCCTCTCTAAGTCTCCCGCTCTCTCTACAACCCTCTCCTCTCTTCTTTTTCCTTCAGTTTCTCTCTCTCTCCCTTCCAGTCTTGTTCGTCTTCACTCTTTCGTGGCATCTGGACTGAACTCAAGAGATAAAGGTTGTAGCTACACACAGCCGTTGGATCAGGGCAGATTTACTCCGGCATGGCTGAGCCTCCCATAGGCCGAAATTCTGTTCTCTCACCCCCCCATCCCTCCTCAGCCCCAGAGAGCATGACTGAGGAGGAGGACGAAGTGTAGGACAGACCCAGGCAAACCAGATCCACCTAGTTCTCCAGCACAGGCTATCCCACTTAACATCCACGTCGCCTCCCCTGGGACATGGTAAGGAACTCCCTCACATGCATCTCCCCTGACCTGATCTCCTTTCAGAGGCGCTCTGTGGAGCTATGACTCTCGACTCCAGAGACGCAGTGTTTAATAGCCCTCTCATCCATTCCCATCAGTATTTCACCGCTCTCACCATGATCTCATTAATCAAAACGCTGCCTCACATTTTCCCTTCTCTTGAGACACTTTCACAGTATATACAGATTCTGCAGAGCCAGCTGTGAGCAGTTTCTGGAATATATCTATATTCATTTTTGATTTATCGAACTTAAAGCTGCAGTCGCACTAGCCTTTGCACTCCATTGACTTCCGTTCATAAGCATGCAAAACGTTATGTTTGGTGAACGCTGACCATATGCGAGTTCATATGACGAAAAGATATGTGACCAACAGAGGATGTGAATGTTCAAACTTAGGCCCTGTTTACACTAGTGCCTGTTAGTTTTAAAACACAGGAGTCTGCAGCGTTTTCTGAAGTCTCCATTTTTAAGGGTCGAAAATGCCAGAGTGGTGTAAACGACAAGTGTAACCGTAGAAAAAGTTATGCGCTTATTACGCACTAGTGTAAACATAATCTTAAATTTAAACTTGATACTTAAAGATGCAGCAACCTTGGTTCTGGAAAGAACCAAGGAATCCCATAGGGATTTTTTAAAAAGTGTTCATTAAAGGGCTCCCATGAACCTAATTAATCAGTTACAGGGGAAAATCATAATGAAAACTAAGAAGAAGGTAGAAAGTAGAAGGTAGAAAACTGTGTACTTGATTAATGTAGGAAAAACTACAATCCCATGATACACTGTAAATGACAAATTAAAAAAAGATGGACAAATATAAAACTATTGATTTAAATTGTTTATTATATATAATGCAGTGCTTCATGGGAGGGGTTGGGTGCTAAAGTGTTCTTTTGGAACTGTTCTACTTTGCTTGTCACGATTCTGTGATTAGCAGAGATTTCTTTGAAGAATCGTGGGTAATGTAGTTTTTCACCAGGAATTTCACTGTTAAACATGATTATTTGAAATATACCATCAGTTAACAACCTCATAGCTCAGAGTAGGCCTGTCTTTAAAGGTTTGCAAGTATAAAAAAAAATAGTTTTCCTATGGAGAAAATGAATGGGATGAGTAAGTTCTGCGATTTTGCCTAACATTAAGTGCAGAGTTTCTGTGTCTAAATTTTGGTAACAACAATAATGCTAAATTTCCTAATTTAAAAAGATAGTTCCCCCAAAAATGAACATTTCACCCTCATGTTGTTCCAAACCCGTAAGACCTTCATTCATCTTCAGAACACAAATTAAGATATTTCTGATGAAATCAATGCTTTCTGACCCTGCATAGACAGCAATGCAACTACCACATTCAAGGCCCTGAAAGGCAGTAATGACATTGTTAAAATAGTCCATGTGACATCAGCCATAATTTTATGAAACTACAAGAATATTTTTGTGTGCAAAGAAAACACAAATTCATAGTTGTGATGCTGCTAACACAGAATCCAGTGTTCTGACATCCATCTCTCTTAGTTCATCATCTGTGTATTCAAATAAGTCAAACAAGTAAGACTGGGCTAAAAATTGCAAGTCATCCTCTCTGTCAAAATCTTCAGACATGTTTCCGAAACCTGTTTTATGTACAGCGTGCATGTACTTCTGCTTGTAAACAAGGTGCAGCACATCCAGGTTCTATGCCAGAGCACTAGCTTCTGCGTCAGCAGCGCTACACGCATACATCATGGTACTCTCATGAATCGTGCCACAGACTGTCACAGAAAAGAAGTCAAATGTATGAAGAATGAATAAAGTCATTGTATTTGTTTTCTTTGCTGTTCCTATAGCTTCATAAAATTAAGGCTGAACCACTGATGTCACATGATCTATTTTAACAATGTCCTTACTACCTTTCTGGGCCATAAAGCCCGGGACACACCAAGCTGACAGTCGGCCGTCAGCCAACACCAGGCCGTTGGCAAGCGTCTGTCTGGCTAGATGTTTCTTTTGTGTTCCACACATTGGCTTTCATGGGGCTCACATCAGCGGCAGTTTGCCCGAGTCAACATGTTGAATGGGCGTCGGGGCCATTGGTGAGAGAGTGAGAACTCTGACTGGATGTCCAGTTTAGTGAACGAGTCAGTGGCAGAGAATTAAAGCGAAAGTAATGAAAACAAGGCCGTACAAATGTTCTAATGTTACGTGATCTTACCCAAGCATTCCAATATGTGAATATTTTCATAACATGAGCTTTCCGCTTAA
Organism: Labeo rohita; assembly: GCF_022985175.1. Classification (NCBI taxonomy): domain Eukaryota; kingdom Metazoa; phylum Chordata; class Actinopteri; order Cypriniformes; family Cyprinidae; genus Labeo; species Labeo rohita. The sequence goes on from NC_066877.1 coordinate 18,571,055, forward strand.
AATGAAGAAAGTTATCAACGTAACTGATATTCAAAAAGGTCAGCAAATGCTGCTTTGTTTACGTTTCATATATCTTGTATATCCTTGTTTCCGTTTCTCCTTTGAAATAACGAATATATGTGACCCTGGACCACAAAACCAGTCATAAGGGTCAAATTTGAAATTTATACATAAATAAGCTTTCTATTAATGTATTCCATTAAGATTTGTTAGGATAGGACAATATTTGGCAGAGATGCAACTATTTGAAAGACCAGAATCTGAGCGAAAAAATCTAAATATTGAGAAAATCACCTTTAAAGTTGTCCAAATGAAGTTCTTAGCAATGCATCAAAATTAAGTTAGAATATATTTACAGTAGGAAATTTACAAAATATCTTCATGGACCATGATCTTTACTTAATATCATAAAGATTTTAGAATAAAAAAAAAAATAAATAAATTTTGCCCCATACAATGTATTTTGGCTATTGCTACAAATATACCTATAGACTGGTTTTGTGGTCCAGGGTCAAATACTATTGATAGCTGCTGATACAGACGGTTAATTCCTCTCACAGAAGTTTAGAACGCACATGTTAGTTTGCAGTCGGCTGTAATCTGTGCGGTGTGTTCAAGTGCAGCTTTTTGGTCCAGACACTGCCGAGGCAAGGTGACAACACCGTCGGCTTTTGTCACCGCTAGCTCTGTGAAGTCGGCTTGGTGTGTCCCAGCCTAAAAATGTGTCAGTCGCGTTGCTGTCTATGCAGCTCTCAGATTTCATCAAGAATATCTTAATTTGTGTTCCGTAGATGAATGAAGGTCAGAAGATGAATGACAGAATTTTCATTTTTGGGTGAACTATCTCTTTAAATAATTGAACTAACAATAAACAAAATGTTCAGTTATTATTAATCTAGGTTGTTGTTCATTTCTTCAGCACTCTTTCTGTGTAATATTTCCTAAATAACCCATAATAAGTGGCACAGGGATTAGTGTTTAGATTGTAACCGAATGCAAAAACCGTTTCTCGCCAGCCGCCTTCTGCTCCAGATGTTTGGCATTCATTCATCCGTGACTTTTATACATGACTCCGACTTTACTAGACCTACACTGCACAAATATCAGATGCTCTTTGAATAACATGAGATTTCATTCCCATGTTTCTCTCATCCAGTGCCGCCCACCGTGTCTTTCCTGGACGACGGCCATTTCGTGAAATCCTTTCCATTCATTGTTTTAGGGAAATATGTTCTGTCTGTCCCCACGTTGGCCCTCTGACATTCAGACAGCGCCCTACTCTACAGTGAAAGGTTAGCTTAGTTCCACTCTCCCACACGTTTGCTGTATGGCATTCTCTCAAATTGGAAAAGCAAGGCCTTGTTCTGGGAGCATGCTGGGGTTAAGGAGGGATACAGAGACATGATTTAGAAGGAGGCTTTAGAGGCTCAAGTCTCAGAGGACCTCATGCAGCGTGGCCAAAACTCAACTCGGGGTGACTGTGGAAACTGTGCATCCCAGGAGATTCGTGGAACTCTACTGCCCCCTGCCGGGAGTATCGTCATAGACGTTAGCAGTGTGGTAAAGTGAAGTGTTGGCTTGGGAAATGCCTTTGCTAATCTCATGGGTTGACTACAGTTGTGGAGCATAGAGATTTAAAGTGCTTATGAAGAGCTCTACTGCCTCCTGCTGGATGTGAAAATATGAGGCCATGGGAACTGTCAATTGTTGTCTTCATTATATATTTAAAGCACTGTTGTTTTGCTAATCACATGCACAATTTGCATAATTGGTTGTCAGTGTCATAAATTAGTGCAACCAATATCTGATGAGGAAATTAATTTGACTTGCATTTTCAATTAAAAGAGCAAGTAAGTCAGAAATGAAACTTAATAAACTTGTTTCCTAGTAGCTTAAAAGTTATTTCATAGTGATTTACGTTTTAAAAGATCTTGACAACTTAAAGAATGTTTCTGATTTTTAAAGAAATGTTTTTCTTCTTAAATAACATAAATTCCTAATCTCTGCCATAATCGTTTATAAACATCCCTCTGTGAGCAGTGTTTAGTATTATTTATATACTATCATTTTTTTCATTCTTTTTTTAGTATATTGCAGTTCATTTTACCACTTCATGAATAAATGAATAAATATAAATGTGTGATGCACAGGCCATTAATTTCTGTTTTTCATTTTATTTTATATATTTATTTAGTTATTTATTTTTGTGGAAACATCTTAATTTTTCTCTCTTTTACAAACCCTTAGCAAAGAACTGATTCACACAATTGAGATAAATGCCAAGAGTTGCAGATGGAGGGTACTCACAAATCATGAGACCTTGACTTCTTGTGCGGGGGGTATTATGAACAAAAAAAGCCCTATCATAACTCAGGAGATGAATGACCCTCCTACACGCGGAGCAAACAAGAGAAATGGGGTGAGAAGAGAAGACGACGGTGGGCAGATGGGTCGGGAAGTGAAAATGTGCGAGGAAAGGTGATGGTGGGGGGGATGGCTTGCACTGCACTGCCAGACCGCCTTAATCAATCAAAGCTCTTAACAAGACAGAGGCCACAGGGAATGTCCCATCATGTCTGGGACAGACGTGAAGACAAGAGGGGCAGAATGAACACCCTGGGGTATATTCATGCACGGTTTTAGATGCTTTTTTATAGCTAAGTGAGGAATCACAGAATCTCAAGCGAAAAGCACTAAGGAGAAGGTTTACAAAGTAGAAATAAGTGGGCAATTCAGACAGGCACATAAACACTCTAAGTCGTTATTATCAGCATCCTAATTATGTTGTTAGTATTAGAAGTGTATCATTATTAAAACAATACAGAGTTGATAATTATTTTAATGTTATGGCCGATAATTAATAAATGGCCAATATTAAAATGATCTACTATTATTTTATACTAAAAACTAAAATTATTTTTAATCATTTTAAATGCTACATGTGAATTACTATATTTCCTGCTTAAAATGAACCCAAACGAGGTTGGAAATTAACATGTACTGATATGTTCAATAAATGAACATTTATTAAAAGGTTGAATAAGTAAAAATAAACATTTTTAAATTGCTTATTAATAAATGATGCTGATACCTGATTATGTCTCAGTTTGTTTTTTTTTTTTTTTTTTACAACATATTTGGGTTCATTTTAAGCAAGCCTTGCAGAAATGTTTAAACACTAGCTGAGTTAGAAGGTTGGATTAAACATTTAACCCAAACTCTGGGTCAAAACAACGCTTGGCTGTTTTTAACCCAGCAATTTTAAGAGAGAAGTCTTGACCTAAATTTATCCAAATGTCAAACCACTAATAAACAAAACAATGTTTTATACACACTACCAGTCAAAAGTTTTTGAACACTGAGATTTTTAATGTTTTTTAAAGAAGTCTCTTCTGCTCACCAACCTGCAAACTGTACAATTTTGAAATATTTTTTACTATTTAAAATAACTGTTTTCTATTTGAATATGTTTTAAAATGTAATTTATTCCTGTGATTTCAAAGGTGAATTTTTAAAATCATTACTCCAGGCCCATGATCCTTCAGAAATCATTCTAATATTCTGATCTGCTGCTCAAAAAACATTTATTATTATTATAATTATTATTATTATTATTATTATGTTGAAAACAGCCAAGTACAATTTTTTCAGGTTTCTTTGATGAATAGAAAGTTCAGAAGAGCAGCATTTATCTGAAATACAAATCTTTTGTAACATTATAAATGTCTTTATCATCACTTTTGATCAATTTAAAGCATCCTTGCTAAGTAAAGTATTAATTTCTATTCTATATCTTTCTATTCATGAAAGAATCCTAAAAAAAATGCTGAAAATTCAAATGCTTTGATCACAGGAATAAATTAAATTTTTAAATATATTTAAATAGAAAGCAGTTATTTCAAATAGTAAAATTGTTTCACATTATTACTGCTTTTGTTGGATATTGGATCAAATAAATTCTTTACAAAAAAAAAAAAAACATTTCCAGTAGCGTGTTTACCCACCACAATTTAACCCCTGTGATTTCTCCTGATTCCCTGTTTCAGCCCAACCTTGGGTCAAATATGGGTTTTAACTCAAATTTTGGCTAAAAAATTAACCCAACATCTGGGTAAGTTCATATTTGAGTCATATTTAGGTTGAAACAACTCAGTTTTTTTGAGATTTTTCAGAGTGCATGTTTACAGTCTTTAATCTCACTTTAAGACACACAAAACACTCTTTTTTTGAGTCCAGCTGACTTGAGCCCACACACATGCCCTAATACCCTGTCCCGCACACAAAAGCCCCACGCTGACACCTGCAGCAGGGGTGAGGCACCACATGTTCCTGTGTCCATTAAACACATTGTTAATATTCTGTGTGTTGCCAGAGCCCAAGGCTGCACAATGGACAGCAGTGTGGGTTCACATCGCCTCATTTATTGTCACCTCCAAAATTTCTGAAAGTAGCGGGGCCCACAGGACTCAGAGCATTAGAAATGAAGATGGGTGTTTGTGCGGCAGGGGTTTTGTCCTGCCAGGTGCCCTTGCCTTGTATGTTTGTATGGAAAACAAGGCAGGCCTAGCGTAGCTACTTACTCCCTCACAGCCAGGACAAGTCTTGTGACTAAAACAAAGGACACACACCAACTCTTTTCTGTCTCTCTGAAGCTCCATCACTCAGCATTGTGTGTCAGTGTGTGTGTTGTTAAAGCAGGGTGACTTTGGCATTGGTACAGTCATTTGTGACTGTAGGCTATTCTCTGACAGCAGTAATTACAGGTTCTCGATCAGACTTTAACTTGGGCTCCTTCCAGTCCAAATCTTTCCTCTCTAAACAAAGTCAGCTGCATTATTCTTTATTCTCTCTTTTCACCACCATCTCTCATCTTCACAGCACATCTTCTCAGACACAGCTCCAGACTAGTAGAGGAATGTTGACCAGACCATTAATCTGCAGTTTTTGGGATACTTTTTTTTACTTTCTATTCAAAACATCAAATGGAGTCCTGACAGAAAGTACCACAGTTTTCACAAAAACATTACGCAGCACAACAGTTTTCAACACTGATAATAAGAAAGGTTTCTTAAGCAACAAGTCATTATAATAAGAATGATATCTGAATGATATCATGTGACATTAAAGATGGGGTAATGATGCTGAAACTTATCCAGCACCAGAATATTTTCCTAATATATTAATATAAATATATAAACATATATGTAGAGTATTACACTACAAGTCAAAAGTATTTGAACAGTAAGATTTTTAATGTTTTTTTTTTTCAAAGAAGTCACTTCTGCTCACCAAGCCTGTATTTATTTGATCCAAAATACAGCATAAGAAGTAATATTGTAAAATACTTTTACTATTTAAAATAACTGCTTTTTATTTGAATATATTGTAATGTAATTTCAGATTTGTATTATAGAAATTAATACTTTTATTTTGACTTTTATATATTTTAAATTGATCAAAAGTGATGCTAAAGACGTTTATAATGTTACAAAAGATTTCTATTTCACTTGCTATTTATCAAAGAAACCTGAAAAAATTCTACTCAGCTGTTTTCAACATAATAAATGTTTTTTTTAGCAGCAAATCAGCATATAAGAATGATTTCTGAAGTTCTGAGTTCTGAAGACTGGAGTAATGATGCTAAAAAGTCAGCTTTAAAATCACAGGAATAAATTACATTTTAAAATGTATTCAAATAGAAAACAGTTATTTTAAATTTTTAAAATATTTCACAATTTTACTGTTTTTGCTATACTTTAGATCAAATAAAATCAAATAAAAGTCAATAACGTTTGACTGGTAGTGCATATTCCACCACTCCGGAGGTCTGCACCCCGCTTTCTCTGAAAAACTTTAGGAAATGTGTATATATCTATCAGAAACCTCCTGCAGTGTCCTTTGGTCCAGCTGTAAATGACATAGATGGTTTATTTTTGATGTTCTTGCACTTTACTATGTGAGGACTAGAGTTTCAGACAGACAAAACTTTCTTACCAGTCCCTGAGAGACTTTGCGGAAATTTAGAGAACTTTACACAGTCTCTGTTTGTAATGATACAGACTATTGCAATGCACAATATTGTAAGTTCAAAGGAGGCTGATTCGACCCTGACCTGAAAGGGGATAGAAACTCATAACACAGTGAACTGTGTCAACCTGAATTGGGTTAAACTCCATTTCTGGAGATACTAAAAACATTTAGGGGCAATTCATTATGTACATCAGCATTTGGTGTAAAGTGCAAAACCCATTCACAAACCACCCACTGTCCAAATTAGCCAGGCACTATATGTGCTTGTACAACACTGCATCATGTGTATTTAAATGAAGCCTTTTTTCTGACCAAACATGGCTTTTTCTATGCAAATGAGAATGATTATAAAATGCTCCGAATTCAACTGTCAGTGTTATTTGCCTGATGCAATTACCACTGTGCTATTACCACCCACAGCAAGCTGTGTGTTAACAAAATTTTATTTAAAAGGGATGTTTGTGTACATTTTCTAGTGATAATGGCAGATGATGGAGTATTATAACCGGGCACATATCCAGGCTCACAGCGTAGTCAAGCGCACTTTCAGCATTTTAAAAAGCCGATTCAGGAGTCTGGATCACAGTGGTGCCGTACAGTCCCAAATCGTGGTAGTCTGCAGCATTTCCCACAACCTACTTCTAAAACTTCTCGTCTTGTAGAAGAAAAATTGCCTTGTTCAAATTGCAATTAACATTAATTTTGAATACACAAGCCATTTGATTCCAATTTCATTACATCAGTTCTTTTTAATGTCCAAGTCTAGACACAACAAAAAGCTGTCACATCAGTATAATGGTTTACTTGTCGTTAACTTTAACCTAATGAAAGTATATAATTACAAAGCATTGTAAATGCAGGATAAATAACACCCTTTATTTGTTACTTCCAAAAAGTACTGATTATGTGCTGCCACTACACAGGTAACATCCTACTTAGGTAAGGTATAATATAATAATATATATACAAAGATTTGGACTCTCATCTAGCAAGTATTTGTGGGACAGTCTTAGTGTTCCTGGGTGGCACTGAATTTGTTTTCTCAAGCATTTCCTTCCTGCAGTTTATTTATCAAGTCAAACCTCCTGCTTCAAGGTCATTCTATCTCTCTTTCTCCTCTTCCCTTTCTGTCTGCAGATCTTGGCACAGAGGTCCCGATCGATATACCAAACACTAAGCTTTAATACCCTCTAAACACCACCTGCCAAAATATTTATGCTACCATGTCTTAAAAACACTGAGACGGAGAGATGACAAATCTTTACTTTATAGCTATTTTGCTTGTTTCAAATAGTTAATTTGCCCTTTCTCCACCCTTTGTTTTTGTCTTTTCATTTAGATACATAACACACAGAATATGTTCAGTATAGCATTTTGCATCCTGCTTTTACTGTAGTATATCAAATAAGCTATTATGCACAGTTTGAGAAAATTCTGTATGCATGGAATACATTTGCCAAAGTGTGCAGTACAATGCACAACACAAAAAACATGCAACATGCTCAAACTTAAATGCTGTTCTTCTGAATTTGTTATTCATTAAAGAAACCTGAAAAAATGCTACTCTGTTTTCAACACAATAATAATAATAAACCTTTTTTTAGCAGAATATTAGAGTGATTTCTGAATGATCATGCGACTGGAGTAATGCTAAACAGCTTTTGAAATCAATCGGCTTTGACTAAATTAGATTTTAAATATTCAAATAGACAACAGTTATTTTGAATAGTAATTTTTTTTTTTTTTTTTTTTTTTTTTTTTTTACATTTTTAAAATTCAAATAAATGCAGGCTTCTTTAAAAACATTACAAATCTTAAATACCAAAAATGCTTTTGGTTGGTAGTGTGTGTGAGTATATGTATGTATATACACGATATAAGTAAACTGAAAAAAAAATGAAATAAAACTAAATTAAAACTATTTAGAAATATTAAAAATAATAATAATAAAAACGCATATAACAAAAAGTAAATATAAAATGAAACCTAAAAATGTACATGCTATTTCAAAATATTTCAGTACATAATATATAACTATAATATAAATACTAAAATAGCTAAATAAATAAATCCATTTCTCATTTCTGCTGTAACTACCGAAAAGAAAGTAATCACTGCTGGAATGAATGAATGAAACAGGCTAAGTTGGTTTTCTTATCTTTTAGGTTTTTTTTCCTTCCATCCTCCATCTTGGGCTTTTGGTCTCTTTACAGATGGTTAGATTGGGAAACCATCTTAAACCAGCTAAGACTATAGCAATTCAAGGAGTTCTCGATCCTTCTCAGTTATAATTAATACAAAAGCCTAGTTCTTTCATGAAACTCTAGATGGCGCAGGCTGATGGATGTTAATGTAACTGATGATATTCACAGCCTTATACGACTTGGCACAAGCTGATTGGTTTATGTTGTGTACGTAGCCAATGAGTTTGAACCTTTACCTTTAAATGGCTGGTTGGCATTCACTCAAGCCTTTCGCAGCGGCGCGCTTTGAGTTCCTCTGAAACCCTCCACCTTCCCCAGCTCCACCTGTATAGATCTGCAATGGGTTATTTTGTATGCTATTGTGCAGCAGCAGTATGTCTTAAATACTCACAGCACCGTATCGCCATATGCTTTGGCAGTAACAAGTTCCTGTACTTGCTTGCAGCAGCAGCAGCAATAATCTACAACTACAGCAATAACCAACAGCAGCAGCAATTCAGCAGCAGCGTAACAGATCTATTCCACCAAGACCAAATACATTAACACTGTCATATCCATTACCATGCTAAAATCTTCCGTGAGGCGTCATGGAAGAACTGAATTTAAGAATGCAATATTTACCCAGGGTGATAAATAGACAGACTTTTATTTCCACTGTAAAAAAAAAAAAAAAAAATTGTTAAGTCAACTTAAAATAATTTGTTACCAGGCTGCCTTCAAAATTTTAAGTTCAGTCAACTCAAAAAAAAAAAAAAAAAAGTTTAGTCAACTTGAAATGTTAAGTTCTACTAAGTGACAACTTATATATTTGAGTTGATTCAAATTAAATTTGAAGGCAGCTGGGTAACAAGCCCAGCTTTTAAGTTTAACAAACCAAATTTTTAGTTTAGTCAACTCAAATATCTAAGTTGTGACTTACATTTCAAGTAGACTAAACTTATTTGAGTTGTCTGAACTTAAAATTTTAAGGCAGCAGGGTAACAAATTATTGTTAAGTTGACTCAACAAATTGCATTTTACAGTGTAGTTAGGTCATCTACGATTTAACATTCTGCTTTAAATGTTTATAAATGCATATTATTGTGTTCTAATTTGCACATTATACAAAAATAGTCCCTTTTGCTCACCAAGCCTGCATTTGTTTGATCCAAAGTACAGCAAAAACAGTAACATTTTGAAATATTTTTACTATTTAAAATAACTGTTTTCTATTTGAATATATTTTAGAATGCAATTTATTCCTGTAATTTCAAAGCTGAGTTTTCAGCATAGTAGCGTAGCCATACTGTGGTCAAGTTTTGAGCACCTTGTAGTTATTACGAGTAAGATGCTTTCCATCAATATATTTCTCCATCCTCCCTCTCCTCATATAAAACACACAAAGAGGACACAGACACCGCCCGGGGTGTGCGGCTTAAGCAGAAGCTCCTTTGTGAGGTTGTGTTGTAGGTGTGTTCATCGCTTTGACCGAGTCTTTGTCTTGTGTGTCACTATGTCATTTTTATTGCCTGCGAGTGTGTCATTAAAGCCTGTGTGTCAGATATAAGTTACATTCCGTCAGTCTATTAAGCTGTTTGAACGATTGACCCTTCTGATTTGTGTGAAGTCATCTGAGATGAACTGCGTATGGCTTCATTCTTAGGAGACGGAGCAGAACGGGGGGTGAAGCGGAGGCGTTAAGGGTGGCAGACGTCCCTTTGTGTGTCGGTCACAATGCTGAAGTGAAAGGAGGCAGGATGCTTAACATGCAAATGAGACGAGAGAGAAGGAGAGGTCAGGGTGGACATCATTCAATGTCACATTAACAAGTGCTCTTTCCATGATGGGGTATTAAATGCTGAGTGTGAGAGTACAGCAGCTGCATCTCGTTGGCACTTTTCTGTGGCATTTACAAGGAAAAACGTCTGGAATGATCCCAAAGAGATCAGTACAGAGGAAAATAAGATTCTGCTTATTCTAATGGGTATGTCGTTGATTGATTATTTTAGCCCACTGACACATGACAGCTGATCATCCATCAACTGTTTGACCTTGTGCATGTAAATGAACTACAACGAGTGCAGAAATTACCTCACTGTCTCACCAGTTGATTTTGTAGGTATGCTTAGAACGGCACTGTACTGCCATACTACTCCCACCATTCATTCATTCATTCATTCATTCATTCATTCATTCATTCATTCATTATTTATTTATTTATTTATTTTATTGCTGTAAACAGCATGTATATCAGGGTTGTTGCTGTTATTATTATTATTAGTAGTAGTAGTAGTAGTATTAACTAAAACTAAAATTATTCAATTATATTTTTAATAGACATAATATTTAATCATTTTCATAATTTAAATCATTTATATTAATTAAATATAACGTAAATATAACAATTAAATTAATATTTTTTTTTCTTACTAACTAACTGAAATAGGTTTAAGTTTTATTTATGTATTGCAGTAAACAGTATGCATACCAGGGTTGTTATTATTATTATTATTAAGTAAAACTAAAATCATTCAATTATATTTTTAATAGAAACAAAATAACATATAATCATTTTTACCACTTAAATAATTTATAATAATTAAATATAAGTAAATATAAGTAATAAAATGTGTACCAGGGTTATTATTATTAACTAAAACTAAAATTATTCAATTATATTTTTAATTGAAATAAAATAAAATAAAATCTTTTTTTTTGTCTTCATTTAAATAGTTTATAATTATTACAAGTAAATATGAATGTTAAATGAATATTAGACTAAAAATAGATACAAATGTTGTCTTACTAACTGAAATAAGGTTTTGTTTGTTTGTTTTATTTATGTATTTACTCATTTATTTATTTATTTATTTATTTTTATTATTTTTTTTTTTTTTTTTTTTTTTTGCAGTAAACAGTATGTATACCGGGGCTATTATTATTAACTAAAACTAAAATTATTATATTTTTAATAGATTTTTTTTTTTTCATTTAAATAATTCAGAATATTTAAATATAAGTAAATATAAATATTAAATGACTATTATAATATAAAATTACTAATAAAAATCAATAAAATTTGTGTATATATCAATATACATCAATAACTAAATGTATATATCAATATATATTATCAATATATATCAATATATATATATATCAATAAAACCTATATATATATATATATATATATATATATATATATATATATATGTATGTATATGTATATACAAATGACAAAAGTACTTAAAATTACAAAAAAAAAAGGTAAGCTAAAATTAAAATTAATAAAAACTATAATAGTATATAAATAATACCAAATATAAACTTTATCAGACAATATTCTTAACATGACCTTTATTTTCCAGAAGTAGTATCAGTTGCAGTTTTAAACATCTCTTTCTTGAATCATTATTTAAATTCTGATTAGCATACTAGCATACTTCTTTTACTATTTCTGTATGGCAGCTGATATTTCTTTCAGTTAATTTGTCACAGTGGAAATGATTCCAAATGTAGCCATAATTTATTTAGACTGCCAGGTCATTTTACTTAAAATTGTATTAAAACTCCAAAATAACAGTATTTATGTCCAGGATAATATTCAGACGCCACTCACTGAATTGTAACATAGTGAGGTCATGTGATAAGATTATAGTTGCTTGAAACATTTATGGTTGCCTACTGCACTAGCCTATTTCACATTGTGTAGTATGTGTATTGCACTGTATTCAGTAAGCAGAGTATGCTAGTATTTCACTTCCACAAATATAGGCTGTCTGACAGTCTTTCTTCTTCTTCTTCTTCTGGATCTCCATCTCAGTATCTGCATGCGTCTAGTTCTTTCCATCCTTCCATTTAGTATTCTGTTTCTTTCATTATTCACTCCTGTGCTCAATTCCAAACTCATTTGACTACTTGTCATTTCTTCTCCTTCTACTAGACTTTCCATCCATTTTTTTCACACCTCACGTCTGACAGATCACTGTGATCTGTGTGTGTGCCTATTGGTTTTAGTGTTGAAGTCAGTGAGAGAGGAAATTCGGTTTGTGCCTACATAAGAAATGGCTAAGTTTAGGTCATCATTCTTCAATGCAGTTTACAGATATAACAGCGTTTTCTTTGATTTATGTTGCTATTCCACTCTGGATTTTTGCAAGAAAGCTATAAATACTTCTAGGTTTATGCAGCTCATGCTTGCTGATCTCATGTCAGGATGGTGGTTTATCCAGTAGTTACTGATGGCTGAATTTGGATGGAGGAGGCTGCTCTAGGATCAGCTGTGACATCCTCTTCCTACAGCTCTATAAATATTTTAGATGGTGGGCAATAACCGTCCCTATAAATGCTGCCTTCAAATGTCTGTGGTATTTATACCAGCCCTATACTGATTTAAAGGCCATTACAGCTCACACTCTTACCAGGGATACATTCACAACTGTACCTAGGCTATTCATTTTCTGGCAGTGAAAGGTCGTGCAGTCAGGGTGACACTTTTCTGAACTCAGTCAAGCAATAAAACTTGCTAGTTATAGAGATGTAACATAAAGAAATAAAGCCGTTACTTTTATGACTGCACTGTAAATGCATGCATAAACAACTAAAATCTATGCAGTGACTTTCTCAAGAGCAAGAATCTTTATTATTAAGAAGTTTTTGATTTAGGTGTGCTACAGAATGCAACAAGAAGTACTGAAATTGTAAAAAGTGCAGAGAAGAGAAACTCTTATCATGCGTTTTATAATTGTTAGACATTGCTGCCCCCTAACGGTCAGATTTATGTCAGGAAAAATAACATAAATATTGTACACTGTAGTTATTTCGGTAATACTTTACAAAAAGGTGTCATTTGTTAACATCTGTTGATGTATTAACTAACATGAACGAACACAGCATGTATATTACACTATTTATTAAACTTATACCCTGGTGAAAAAACCAGCATATGCTGGTAGGTATGTTTTGATGCTGGTTTAAGCTGGTTCTTTGCTGGTTCATGATGGTCCTTGACCAGCAACATGACCAGCAAAAACCTGCAAAGGACCAGCTTAAAAACATACCTACCTGTTTTTTTCACCAGGATAGTTAATAAAAAATACAGTCGTTCACTGTTTGTTCGTGTTAGTTCGCAGTGCATTATCTAAAGTTCACAAACACAACTTGTCATTTTAATAGTAAATGCTGACATGAATAAATGCTGTAGAAGTATTGTTCATTCTTAGTTTATGTTAACTAATGTAGGTACCTAATGTTAACTGATGAACCGTATTGTAAAGTGTTACCATTATTTTTATGCCTTTATTTCACTTTAATTAATTTACACTACTTTTTATTTTGTAAACATGAAGTATTTGCACTAATGTCATTGCACTTTACTTTGCACACATTTTGTTCTCATGCAGCCTATATGCCTATATGCTCTCAATTCTATTTAATTCATATTCATTTTTGGGGGGTTTGCAATTTTTACAACCCATACTAAAGTTTGTGTTTAAATACAGTTTAAAACCCGGAACTGTGTGGTAATTTCAGCAGTATAAGTTATAAATATCGAAACTAAGACTTTATATTAAAATATTATGCTCAAATAGCGGCTTGCTAGTTTAGCACCAAAAGGTTAATGTTTAGTTATTTGTAACTAAAGGGCTGCAAAATGCAATAAACACAATATACATATAGCTGTATAGTAAGAAATAAATGTAAAGGTTTGGTAAAAATGAATCTTCAGGGTTCACTTTTCTCATACGGTCTTTCAGTATAAGGCGGAACCTTTGTTCTTCTGTTTGTTTCCTCCGGATCGATTCTGATTTAACATGTGCAACTACACAACGGCAAGATTTAACGTCAGTAAATTGCCTATTTTGCTCTCTCCGTAAATAGCAGTTGACATAAACATATTATTTCATTAATGTAATAATATTTAGTGCTTTTGAGCGAAGTGGTGCATTCCGGGACCCAGTGGTTTTAGGGCTCTGTAAACTTACCCAGTCTGGCGAATTTAATTCTTTGAGATGATAACAGACTTGCAGTAAGGTGTGCGTTACACTGTTTTGTATTATGATTAACGTTAAACGTTTTTAGAACTTGTCCAAAGGCAGCACATACATGGTATGTCTATTCTCTAAATGTGATATATCTTACTGAATGACCTCTGTATATGTAAAGATTACAGTTTTGCATCCAAGTGCATAGATATGGCCCATAGTATTCAACTTAGTAAAACGTAGTTGAAAGAATAAACTTAAACTTCAAATCCCAATGAATGTATATGACACATTATAATGCATGAATCAGATGTCAGTGTTTCGACAAACCGACTTCAACAAGCCAAACTCCTCATCCTGAGTGAACTGATCCAACACGATGCTGAGGATAAAGGCACTGCCTGTATTGCAGACACATATATCATGTTATCCTTTGGTTGCTCAGAGAGTTCACCAGCTGGCCTCCATCAAACATGTGTCTATGCTCCCTGAGAGGAGGCGTCAGAGTCTTCTGTACCCCTTCAGCAGTCTGGAGGAGCACCTGTCCTCACAGGTCAATCAGGAAGAATTCAAGATCTTTGATCCCAGCTTAGAGGAACTCCGTCAGGCAGAGACACTGTTCACTCCCTCCTCAAAACATAATATTGACTACTCTAACTCTGCGGTCCGGATAGACCATGTACCCGTTCTTAAACAGCCAGAGGTGAGATTAGATTGTCTTTAATCATCATCACTTGATTAAATGATACAGTGGCCTCAAAATGTGGTTTTAAAAAGGCTGTATGTTTATTTTAGCATTTTAATTCATTCAGATTGAGGTTATTCATCATTTTGAATCATTTTAAGTCATCCTGTGGACCTCTGGTTTAGACGCACTGCACTAGACATTTCAAACTGTGTCTCAGGTTTGCTTTGAGTGCTTGTGTGTATTGCAGGTGTGTTTTATGGGCAGAAGTAATGTTGGGAAGTCTTCTCTCATCCGTGCCTTGTTCTCTCTTGCACCGGAGGTAGATGTGCGGGTCTCTAAAACTCCGGTGAGTCTATATGTCATGGATGTTCTCTGCCGTTCATGCCTCCATGGTTAAAAATTACTCATTCTCAGTCTTTATTTTCACACAGGGCCACACCAAAAAGCTGAATTTCTTCACTGTGGGAAAGGCGTTTACTCTTGTAGACATGCCGGGGTATGGACACAATGCCCCACGGGATTTTGTGGAGATGGTTGAACCGTACCTTCAAGAGCGGCAAAAGTAGGTTGAAGTTGATGTTTTTTTTTTTTATTATTATTAACTTAGAATACTGATCATTCTTTTGTATGCTTGTTGAGTTTGTCAAAGTAGTAGATGATAAAGCTTGCTTCAGTATGCATGATAGAATTCATAGTTTTTCATTCTTTGATTTTATTTCCTAATTAATGTGTCCGTAGTCTGGTGAGGACGTTCTTGCTGGTGGATGGAGGTGCAGGTCTGCAGAAGGCAGATTTAGTTGCTGTGGAGATGTGTGAGGAGTTCAATTTACCTTATGTGGTGAGTTTGTCTCTCGTGCTCTTACTGTGACTGTCCAGCAGGGGTCGTTAGATTACTATTTGCTGTTATCAAGTCTAGGTCATTGGTTGTCAACCAGAAAACCTCGGCAAATTTCCAAAAGGCATGAAGATGACTTATTCTTATTTCAGTAAAGAACCAGGGTCACTGCTATGTTTTAAAACCTGAATATACGAGGTAGGCTGATTTTAAGAGGTAGCGTGATATTAAAAGTGTGATTTCTAGACCTTGAAAAGTCATTACATGTTATTTAATGAAAACTTCATGAATTTTAAATTTTTACAGTTTAGGAATTTTTCTATTTATTCTAAGCTCTAAAGATCTTTATCAGGTAGAAATCGTGAGTCAGCATATACAATTCTTATTTAATTCTTATTCTGGAAAACATTAAAAAAAATAGTCACAAAGACTATAAATATTGTTGTGCACAATGGACAACGGACAATTGCCAATCTATAGTAGTCAACATTTGAAGTGGATAAAAAGTTCACCAAAGTTGTTCTAAAACAAAAATAATACCCGTTCTTGTCTTAGGATAACTTTGATGAACTTGTTCGATCCACTTCAAATGTTGACTACTGTAGATTGATCAGGTTATTCTAAGGCTTTGTTCAGACTGGTCCAATATTCTGGTTCCAATTTTATTATTTGTAGCAAATCACATGTATTTTTCACAGTGAGTATTAGAGAAAGCCTCTGTCTTTACTATGGCAACAGATGTAGATACATCAGTCACTGACTATACCATCTGAGGGGAAAAAAACAAAAACAAATCTGTTTTAATTTCTTGTAAAATACCTATGTGGAGAGTCAGTCAGAAATAATCAGAAATGATTACAGTGTGAACTAAGCCAAAAGTTTCCATTTCAAAGTTTATTGCCTCTTTGACTTTGAAATGCACATGATTTTATTGTCTCTTCATTGGAAAAAATGTATTATGTAGCCAAATATACATATAAAGGATGTCATAAATAATTTATTTTTTCCTTTGTCATGTTTTAGCTGGTGGTAACTAAAATAGACAGAACCCGACAAGGCGCTTTGTTGGCTCTTGCTCTACAGCTTCGGGACTTTATCAAAAATCAAACCAGCACATGTTTCCCGCAGCCATTTCTAGTGAGGTATGTAGACACAATAATGATATTCATTTTGAATCCAGAAGCATACACATAAACAGGGTTCAACAATGCAGTTTTTGTTGTTGTTGTTGTTGTTAAGTCAGTATTGCACAAATACATATTTTCTTTACAAAAATAAACTTTACAACAAGCTGGAAAATAAAGAGATATAATGTCACTCCACGAATTCATAAACATTTGCTAAAACACTATTACAAGTCAATTCTGACAAATCATCATTTACGTTAGCCAGCTAAATAACATTATTTAGGTGTCTAATCAAAAACAAAAAAATTACATTAACTACAGCGGATAAAATAAGTATTGAACATGTCGCCATTTTTCCCAATAAATATATTTCTAAAGGTGCTGTTGACATGAGATTTCCACCAGATGTTGATAACAACCCATACATACAAATAAAATAAAACAAATAGTTTCAGAAATTAAGTTATGTGTAATAAAATGAAATGACACAGTATTGAACTACTGAAATTAATACTTTGTACAAAAGCCTTTGTTGGTAATGACAACTTCAGGATGCCTCCTGTGTGAAGAAACTAGTCGCATACATTCACTGTAAAAAATAAAAAACACAATTTGTTGAGTCAGCTTAAAATAATTTGTTACCCTGCTGCCTTGTTGATTCAACTCAAATATCTAAGTTATCACTTAGTATAATTTAACATTTTAAGTTGAATAAACTTTTTTTGAGTTGACTGAACTTAAAATTTTAAGGCAGCCAGGTTACAAATTATTTTAAGTTGACTCAACAAATTGTTTTTTACAGTGTTGCTCAGGAGTGATTTTGGCCCATTCTTCCACAGAGTTTTCAAATCTTGAAGGTTCAGTTGGCCTCTTCTATGAACTCTGATCTTTAGTTCTTATTTTCTATTGGATTCAAGTCAGGTGATTAGCTGGTCCATTCTAGCAGCTTTATTTTCTTTTTCTGAAACCAGTTGAGAGTTTCTTTGGCTGTGTTTGGGATCATTGTTTGCTGAAATGTCCACCCTTTTTTCATCTTCATCATCCTGGTACTGTAGGTCTTGGGACTGAACCAGCTAATATTAATTTCCACTGACAAGGGGGAAGATTGCTTTCTTATTACTGATAGATTTCAGCTGGTGTCTTGGCTTTCCATGCCTTTCTTCATGTGTTCAATACATTTACCCTGTGTCATTTCATTTTATTACACATAACTTAATTTCTGAACTTATTTGTTTTGTTGTCTTTGTATGTATGGATTACTCGGGTTATTACCGACATCTGGTGAAAATGTCGTCAACAGCACCTTTATATTTACTGAGAAAAATGGTGACGTGTTCAATATTTGTTTTAAAAATATCACAGAAAATAAACACAAAAGTTTTCTCTTTCAAATAAATGCAAAAGAATCCTGAAAAGAATGTGTCATGATTTCCAACAAAAAATATTAAGCCACACATCTTAAAGAGAATATTATTCTTAACTTAATAAATGTAAGTAATAATAAATAAACAACTTAATAATAATGTTTATTGAGTAATGGCTGCTAAAAATGACACTGCTGTGTGTGTGGTATAGTCTGTGTTTCAGCCACATCATGGATTGTTAGCCTCATTGTAATGTTTCAGGATATTTCACTTGCCATCTTGCTGATGTGCGTATGAGCAGTGATAAATTTAAAATGCACGCTCATCCTTCGTCGCGTCTTTTGATTTTATGCATATGCGAGGCACTCTTGATCGCCAGCAGTTAGCTAACAGATATATCAGTGCATCTGATCTATAATTGAATAAAATTGAGGTAGGTTCTCTCTGTTAGGTGAAGAATGTTAATGTGGTCAGATGGTTATCAACTAGCTGATAAGATAAGGCTAGACATTCTGGAAACAGTTGCATTTGCTTTGTGTGTCAACACGGGTAGTCACAGATAAGGTGATAAGTAACATACATTATAATATATGTACACATCATTTTCTGTCTCTCTCCCCCCTTCTTATGACCTGCAGTTCAGTCCAGTTCTCTGGGATTTATCTGCTCAGGTGTTTCATAGCGCACGTAACGGGAAATCTACAGCTTAACGCTAAACAGTCGTGAGTGTGCTGCACTGCCTTTCCACACATCACAAAGACAAATCTGAGGTCCGGACCCAATGTTATAAAACCAAATTGAAAATGACTGATTTAAACTATTGAATTGTTGAATCTGTGTGTTATTTTCAAATGCAGAAGCTAGAATCACATTATTGCTGATTTCAGGATTCATTCAGCACTGTGTCAACTCCCTGTGTATGATTTAACAATATTTAATGAGAGTTTAAGGCATACCCCAACACACATTCATTCCTGTTGCTGTATAGTCAAGTGGAATATTGTTCTTCTAAATAAAATAAAGTGTTGCTCTGAATGTTTTGTGAGTGACTGATCAACTTTAAATCTTGCTCTTACTTTTGGAGCTTAAACCAAAATGTATCAGCATTGATATTGGTATATATCTAATCAGCTTCTCTGGTAACTTAATTACTGAAAACTGTGGCCTACTAGTAGAATTAGTTAATTACTGTACCTAAGTCCTAGTAAATGGAATAAACCCAGATAATGTATAACATAAGGGCATCAATTGTCGTAAGGCGGGTTTTGTGATTTCACCCCAGGGTTAACATTCTTATTATGTATTGCAAGGTTAATATCATTGATTAAATAAGTACAGCTTGTTATAATAACTTGTTTTTCAGTTATAGCTGCTTGGACACTCAATACACACCAATACAAAACTACTTATTCAAAATATTTGTTTGATACTTTTTTCCAAATAATGACTTTTTTACCCTTTAGAATTCAGTTCAAAATGTTTAGAAGTTTCTCTGAATACCCTCATTGAAGAAGTCAGCATGGTCATATAATTACCTCATAGTGTAATGACCATGCTAAACCTTGAACAGAGCTTCATAACCAGCCTAAAAAATAATATTTAACAATTAAAAGGGAACTTCAGCTGAGAGTTAAAAACCCTAAACGAGCTAATTTTTATGTTTTTATTTTTTTACATACCCTAAGAGCACTATGGTCCAATTCTATCGATGTACTTTGCACCTACGTGCCCTTACAGATGTTATGCAGGTGATGTAGTTATATAATCGCCTCAAACTGTCTTTTTTTTTTTTTAAAGTTTAACTTTGTGACCAAAGGTCTATGTGTGTGCATTTTTGTATTGAAAGAAGAGTGAGTGAGAATACTATAGGCATATCTCTAAAGGGTCCTTAAAAAAAAAAAATCAGTTTATGACATTTTTCATTTATGTGATGCACATACGGTTTTGGGTCAGGTATGCATCATGCCTTCTCCACAGGGGTGGTGATGGTACAGGGCCGTACCTGGTAAAAAACAATAAAAATTTAAGTGCCACAGTGTTATAAAATGGTGAGAGGGTGCAATTGCATTTATTGTATCTAAACTTAACTTAGACAATTACATTCTTTTTCCTTTTTTTTTTCTCCTGCTGTCTTTCTTTTTATGTGTTGGCATTTGGACACTGACCTCATAAAATATATGCAGCAAGTTAATTATTTTTCAACGTTTTTTCCTCTGAATTTTATTGAGCCCACACAGATATTAAAAGCTCTAGGAGACAAGTAAAAGTTCACTCTTTTTCACCCGGGATGCAGGAACGAAGGAACTGAGGAGGGTGTTTTGGAAAATGCATAGGAAAACTTTAGAATCTTAGCTGACTTTTTGAAAGAAGCCTCATCTTTGCAACCTCTCGATTGGAATCTACACCATCTGCCCTACGGGATCCTACTTTTTCACCACTTCGTTCAAACTCACTTTTGTCAACATGAACACATCAGAGCCCACCTGCCCTGTAAATTCCACCATCTGCGTCGGCAGGTCCTGCCTGGTGCCCCGGGATACGTTCAATGATATCCTCGGCTTGGTGATGAGCACTACGCTTACCATCATGCTGGCCATGGTCATGTTTTCAATGGGCTGCACTGTTGAGGCAAAAAAGCTCTGGATGCACATCCGCAGGCCCTGGGGCATTATCATAGGTTTTCTGTGCCAGTTTGGCATCATGCCTTTCTCAGCTTTTGCACTTTCGCTGATTTTCGACGTACTTCCAGTTCAGGCTATAGTCATCATCATCATGGGCTGTTGCCCTGGAGGTTCCAGCTCCAATGTTTTCTGCTACTGGCTTGATGGAGACATGGACCTAAGGTGAGACTCTCAATCAGTTTCTAGTTCCTAGAAATGAGCTGACCAGAGAACCAGCTCTTTTAAACCTGAAGTCTGTGTTTTTAAATGCAGCAGTGTCATTTGTAGGTTTACCTTAATTGTTTGCGTAAAAATATGCCGTTTTCTCTGCTAAAAAAAAGATTATAGGTGCAACTGTTGTTTCTAAAATTATGTAGAAATTTACAATTATTTTTATTAATTTTATTATTTAATATTTTATTGCTTAATATTTTGGTACAATAGTAAGTATAATAAAACATATTGTGATTACAGTATATTTTAGAAAGTTTTTAAATACGGAAAATATTCAGCTTTAATGCGTTCTTTCTGTTCTTTAGCATAACCTAAAGCATTTGAGCAGCATTTGCAAATCAATGAGATTTATCATCCACTGATGCATGTTTATAAAGTTTGGAGACAGAACGACAATTTTTAGCGCACAACTAAATGCAGATTTCTGCTGTCTGTAGCATCAGCATGACAGCATGTTCTTCGATTCTGGCTCTGGGAATGATGCCTCTTTGTCTGGTCATCTACACCTCGACCTGGGTTTCAGGCGATACTATCAAGATCCCTTACGACAGCATTGGTAAACTGGCTTCAACTGACCTTAACTTAAGATTTTACATTTTATGTGTTTGTTTGGTCTTGTTTCGTGTATTAAATGTTGCTGATGATCTTTCCAGGAATCACACTAGTGGGTTTACTTGTGCCTATTGGTCTTGGGATGTTAGTGAAACACAAGTGGCCCAAAGCAGCCAAAAAGATCCTCAAGGTAAGTTTTAATTTCTGTGTTTATTGTTGTAAACACTTATGCATTCCATGTAGCTTCACACGTGCTTTGTTTTTGCATGTATAGGTGGGATCCGTGGTAGGAATCATCCTCATCATCGTCATTGCAGTTGTAGGTGGTGTGCTGTATAAGTCCTCATGGGTCATTGCTCCTTCGCTTTGGATCATCGGTACCATTTATCCATTTGTTGGCTTTGGTCTGGGCTTTCTCCTGGCACGCATTGTGGGACAACCTTGGTACAGGTAAACATCTGTCATTTTTTTCTTCCCATAAAAATTAGATGGTTTGCCGGAAGAGATTGCGCACATGCTCTGAGGGGTCAATAAATTCTGAAGAATAAAGCACTTTGTGATGGCTTATTTCTCGTGAACGTGTTACAGGTGCCGCACCATCGCTTTAGAAACAGGCATGCAGAACGCCCAGCTGGCCAGTACTATTGTCCAGCTGTCCTTCACTCCTGCAGAGCTTGAGCTCATGTTCGCTTTCCCCTTAATCTACAGTATCTTCCAGCTGGTTGTGGCTGGAATTGCAATAGGACGTAAGATGAAACTTTTGTTCACTCTGCATTTACACATTAGGAATATGATTCACTTCACTTGATAACTCATATCATGATGACTATTCATGTATTTGCAGTCCATCAAGCAATAAAGCGCTGTAGGGGAGGGACATCGTCAAAGGAGGATGAGGAAGCCAGACAGCGCGCCGTTGAGGATCAGGATAAGCAGAGTTATGCCTTGGACAATGGTGGCTTTCACAGTGATGAGAATGGCAACACTGAGAATAAGAACAAAGGTACACAGTTGTGAGCTAATCATCTTTCTGTTCGCCCGTGTGACTAGAGGCATCAACACTGACCATCTGGAGGCACTGAATTTTAAACAAGCTATTCAAGCTCAACGCAAGAGTGTAGCATTAAACTCAACCCCAGTCGAGACAAACGGATGCACATTCCTGCATTATAAAAACAGACTAAGAAGGCATTTAAACATGTTTTTACGATGAGTCTGCCCACAGGTTTACTAACACAAAGCTGTTTTTTGTCTGTGTATTGTGTGTTTTGTCTTTGGTCTGCAACTTTCAAATAATATACCTTATATTCAGCATATTTACTGAAATACACTGACTCTTCTCAAATCCCCTACAAATGCTAATTCCAGCACCGATGTAATAAACAAGTGAAACATTTAATAATTTAAGAAAACATACAGTACATATGTCAAGTAGGTAGTTATTTAAATGTTACTTTGTATAATTATATAATTGTATAATTGTTTTGCTTTTTAAATTATTTATGATACAGAAAATGTATACTTATATTGTAAGCTTTTTTTTCCATGTTTGAGCAGTGGGTCTTTTCCACATATATGGCGAGCAACGCAATGGGGATTTCTTTTTTTAAAGCATTTAATTGCTTTAAAATTTTACATTTAAACATTAAGGTTAACATTGCTCACAAGCTCTCAAAACTTTTAGATAGTCATTTCATGCAGTGTGTTTTACTTTTTATTTTGTTGGTGATATTTATATGCAAAACACCATAAATAAAAAATGAATATTCAAACATGTGATGTCAGATTTTAATGGGGTCATGAACTTTGATCTTTTGACATATAAGAGGTCATAAAAGACATCCTGTAAACTCAACTTTCTTGTTAATCATCTTGAAGCCAGTCTGTCAAAATGACAGCTTGTGGAATGAGCCACTTTAGAATGTAATAGTGTGGCTAAACACCGCCTCAGCAGAAGAGTGCCAACCACCGATTTATGCATGTACTGTAATAAACAAGTGAAACATTTAATAATTTAAGAAAACATACAGTACATATGTCAAGTAGGTTAAATGCAAGCTAATTTATTTAAATGTTACTTTGTATACATATAATTGTAATGGACCTATTATTTAAACCTACTATTTAAAATTAAATAGTAGTGGTGTCAAAATTGACGTGTTAATGTAGGCGTTTGAGTTTTTTTAGTTTAACACGTTAAAAATATTTAACGCAATTAACACAGGGGCGGGGCTAGGTTTGGCCATCCCACTCACAACTGCTAAAGAATTGCGTTAGCCGGCACATGCTCTATTATGCTATATTAAAGTGCTGTATCATATTTAAACCCAAATAAAACTACAAGTATGCAGCGTTATAGTTATGTCATCAGTTAAGTTACAAAAAAGGTGATTAAAGCTGCTTTGAAACTGTGCAAGTATTTATTATTTGTGAGTTACATTTAAAGCAGTGTCAGATCCACGTCAAGTTCAACAGCGGCAGCTTTAATTACAGCAGCCGAAAGATCCTAATAACCAGCTGCTGTGATAACAAAATTAAAATGAGTAAATCAATAACTTATGCAATTTTAAGCTTTATCTTTATTTAGTTTAAAATGTAGTGATTGATAACTTTATTAAATTAGGGTATGTTTTCTTGCTGAAAGGCACTGAATATGACTTTTATTATGATGGGGTTTATGTGAAGATTGTTTTGATTGAACATAAATTAGAAGTTATTTTTAAAGTCTAATAAATGTTAAAGTGATAGCTCTCAATTGCGCCGGGTGTGTGTTCACTGTGTGTGTGTGTTTACTACTGTGTGTGTGCACTTGGATTAAATGCAGAGCACAAATTCCGAGTATGGGTCACCATACTTGGCCTCACGTCCTTTCCTTTCCTTTTTAAAAAAGTGTGGCGTTCTGCATCTCTAATAAGTTTAAAAAAAACTCAAACTTACGTTTTTATATACTGCAGAATAAATAAGACAGACACCTATAAGAGAACAGTAGTAGTGGAAATACAACGTATGAAACATGTCAAGCTTAATATTCAAGCTTCATATTCATGTGCACTCTAGAACCACTTGCCCTGCCATGCAGTTGTGATGACCTGTCATTACAGTTCTCTCCCCCTGCACCACAACCCAGGTCAGATGGGGCTTTACAGTAACCCTCCATGGCTTCACATCATTAGGAAATAAATAAATGATACTGCTTAATATTTTGTGATGTAAATGTCATAACCTATCATAACATTTATTTCATATTATTATAGACAATCCTTTATGAGGATTAGCAATGGTTTCAATGGTTTTTTTTTTTTTTTTTTTTTTTGGCATATTGATTACAATTTATGTAACCAAAGTTTTACTACAAATACTATGGTTAGCCAAACCATGGTAAATTTGTGGTTACCATGGTTTCTTGGTTTTATTTGTAGTAAAACCATGGTTAATGTCCATAAGGAATACTATCCCATTATTTTATACCTTTTTATTTTATCGCATGTATTTGTGAAAATGTTTAGGCTATGCATATTTCATGTTACCTATGTTTTGTTAATGTTATATCATTAGGAATATGATTTATTTTTTTAATATACCAGTAAAAAGAATGAAAGACTTTTCCCAGGTCTTTATCACTGTATATTATAAACAAAATGACAAATTTGAACTTTCACAATGCCGTCACATATTTATGGGCTTGCAGTTAGCTAGAGTCACATTGGTAGAATTTGGTCACAGAAAAAGGGAAGTTTAGTTCTTATTCAAATGTTGTGACGTAGTTAACTATGTCCGGTGAAAGTCAGACCACGCTTAGATGAAAAGAATCATGATCTATAAAGATCATTGGGGAACTGAAGATGGCTCTGCCTCTGTTCTCACTCTTCATTCTGTTTCTGAAGGCTTCATGTGTAATTTCTTGGCTTGCTGATAAATGCCTGTTCTACGGTGATGTGGAAGAGTTTCCTGTTGCCACAACCTGTGCTGGAAAAACAAACATCGCTGAGTGCCATCATGTCACTGACATTAAAGAAGACCTGCGTGGACTTCCATCAAACTTACTTAACCTCTGCATTCACATGGAACAAGACTGTTGTGGTACTTTGGCTCCAGACTCATTCTCACGCTTTGTTTCTTTGGAAAACCTTGAAATTGCTGGATGTTTTTCAGAGATCCCTCTGGAGGCTTTTAACGGATTGACCAATGTAACTTCATTAACATTGTCGTTCTTGTCTTCAAAAAACTGTTGTGAGGTAGCTCTTGATTTCAGTCGCCTTCCCGCACTTAACCATTTGTCTCTTTTACAGTATAGTTTATCATCATTGGCACCAAATGTTTTTGAAATGATTCCTCAGTTGCAAAAATTAAACATACTCAATGTGTGTTTGAAGGATATATCTGAGGTCCTGTGTCGACTGGCAAAAACAAAATCACTGACACTGTTTAAGCTAGAGGAATATGAGCTAAATAGACTTCAGTACCCAAACTGCTCGGTGTTTAACACCTCTGATGATTACGTATCTACTGTGTTTAATATTGAAGAGGTATATTTGAATCTAGGACTAGTAGAGCATGTAGATGAAGGAGCTTTAGAAGTTTTGGGAAATCTCTTTAGATTGGTCTTTGTTTCAAAGACTGATTTCCTCAGAGATCTTTCTTTAATTGGAGTTCATACAATTCATTCTTTGACAGTCAGAGTGGATGTACTTAATGTTGATGACTTGTGTACAGCAGCAAAGTTATATTCAGTTGAGTCTTTAGAAGTTCGTTATGAGACTATTAACTTGCCACCAACTCCTACTAATATTTCACATGGCTGTGAAGACATTAAGGGAATTGCACTCAAAGGTAACATATTTATATATAAGACTGTAGATGTCTTAGATGTATATTCAGTCTTTCAGATTTTCAGAAACCTCGCTACTGTTAACATAAACAAGCATGTGCTCAGACCAAATGATTTTCTATCTCTTTGTGCTTCATTTCCAAAGACAGCTGAAAATCTTTCTTTTATGATACTAAGCACAAATAACATTGATAAGATAGTTTCCCAACAATTTTTGTGTTTTGCAGATCTTGAAATTCTGGACTTATCCATAAGTAACATTTCTAACATAGAAAATTTTGCTTTCATTGGATTGTACAAGTTAAAAGAGCTAAACCTTTGTGGCAACAAGTTATCCTACATTTATCAACATGCGTTTAGTGGTTTGTATGGACTTATGGTCTTAGATCTACAAGAAAATCCTATAATTCATATCGAACCGAAATCATTTGGACATCTGATTAACCTTTGCTCACTTCTGCTGGGAGATCTCAATTTCCCACCTGACGTGCCACTGATCAGACTGCATTTTTCGGACATGTTTGGAATTATTCCATATAATTTAAGTAACGTCTTCATTAGTTCAGGCCTGAGACCAATGCAGCTTGTGATCGGGAACAATGCAACACTGGAACAGGGTCTAAACTTCCACATCAAAGGTAAATATGTGACTGTTGAGGACTGCAACAGTTCGCTCTTGACATCTGTAGTCACGCTTAAGATAAATGCAGCATATACAAAGTGTGGAAATGAATTCATTGGAAAATATGTCAGATCCGTCGTCAATCTGGAATTTGAGTCAATGTTCTCAGACAATATTGGAGACTTGGTTGTAATCAACCAGCTTGTTCATTTACAAACCCTAAAATTGGAAAACATTGATTTGACGAAGCAGCCAAACCTGGCCATAATGTTTCGCAATCTTACAAAACTCCAAACGCTGATGCTGACAAACTGCAGAATGTTCTTTCTGGATGGAAGTCTGACCAAAGACTTAAAAGCATTGACAGGTCTAGTGCTTATGCCAAAAGATAACATCAACATTTTTCAGAACTTGGTGGAACATCTAACTAGTTTGAAGTACCTCCAATTTCAGGGCTTGGGTCTGTATTGCAATTGTGATAATGCATGGCTGGTTTCATGGGTGAAGGACAACAGGAAGGTGCAGGTTGCCATGTTCAGTCCCTTCATGAAAGAACTGCAGTGCTTGACTGACAATGGAATCGACCACCTCAACTTTGTTGATTATTCCAAGAACTGCTCATTTGATGTTGAATTTGTGTTCTTTGCCTCAACCTCTGCCTTCTTGTGTATTTTTATTATTGTGGTACTGTCATATAAGTTCACAGGCCAATACATTGCGCCAGTCTATCACATTGCCAGCGGATGGTTCCGAGAGGCTTTGCGTGTGACCAGTAAACACCAGTACCGCTACGATGTTTTTGTGTCTTACAGCAGTAAGGATGAGCACTGGGTCATTGAGGAACTTCTTCCGAACTTAGAGCGGCGTGGCCCTCCGTTTTTGCGTCTCTGCCTGCACAGTCGGGACTTTCAGTTGGGACAAGACATTGTGGAAAACATCACGGACAGCATCTACGCAAGTCGCCGGACTCTTTGTCTCATCAGTCGCAACTACCTCGGTAGCAACTGGTGTTCTTTGGAGATGCAGCTGGCCACCTACCGACTCCAAGTAGAACACAGGGACATTCTGATCATGCTCTTTCTAGAAGTGATTCCGTCTCGCTTGCTTTCCTCCCATCATAGATTGGCACGGCTGGTTAAAACTAGAACCTATCTAGACTGGCCACAGGACCCGGAGATGCATGAGGCATTCTGGGACAGGTTGTGGTGTAAACTGAGTTCTAATACAACCAACTGAACTTTATTACTTATATACATTTATATACATTATATTTGTATAATGTATAGTTCTTTATCTTTAGGAAAAGAAAAAAAAGAAAGAAAAGAAATTCAACTGGGAGATGGGTAAGAAAAAAAAACTGCATTTAAAATAATTATTTAGATTTTTGTGTTTAACTACATTTTTAAAACATTCATTTTAAATACATAAACATCTAATGACCCTTTTGTAATGTATTAACCTTTTTTTATATGTGTTAATAAACTTGATTTATAAACAAATGATTCGCTGTGCAAACATGATATTTGACTTTTGCAGTTAATCATTTCTCGTATTTTAAAGATTAGCACTTTACAGTTTTTACCAATTGCTTTGGCTCAATTCTGAGAATGAGAGTCAAAACAATTGATTAGTATCTTGTTCAGATTTGAATTTTTTTTTTTTTTTTTTTTTTTAAAGTAAATTATGTGTGTTTTGGCATGTCTGCAAAAAAAAAGTAAAAACGTTTTTTGCACAATAACTAAATGCACATGTTGGTCAAACCTGATGAGCTGATTTTCACTGAAATTGTTCACAAATTTTTGGAAACGTTACAAGATTTTTTGGAAAATTTTTGTACATCTTCTTACATTTTCTGGAAATTGTCTGGAACTTTTCTGCCCCTTGCCATTGTAATCAAATAGGAATCACAATCTTGCCAATCAGTCAAGTTTGAAAGCATATATACTGTATGGAGTTTGCCCGGCACAGTCACTACCATTTTTCAACAAGGAGGAACATCACAACTCTCAACAGCAGTACTGTAAAAATACATTTATATTTGTAATAAATGTTCTGTATAAATAAAATATGTTCATTTTCTTTTTGTGTACTACAGTTGTGACTTTCCCAATACGTTTTACCTGCTATTGAAATATGTATCTGTAGTGCTTTGTGTGACCAACCTGCCATTTTTGTAATGTAGAAAGCAGTCTACAACAAAAAAAGTAGAAAAAAAAATTGCATTATAACAAATATGAAATAAAATGCATATAACAAAGTTAAATTAGCATATAACACAAAATGAAATAATAACAAATATTTATACAGTACAAAAAAAAAAAAAAAAAAAAAAATTTTGAGCAGTGTGGCTTGACAAAAACACTTTTTATTTTGGTGGCATTTGCCAAATTCCTGACACAACAAGCATGTATTAAATGATTTGCTTACTACATTTTGCAGACATGCAATGGTGTTCTGATGTTCCAGTAAACAGCTACAGTTTAAAGAATGTTAAGACTGTGCCAAAAGTGCCAAAGCAATTGAGGAAAAACTGTAAGCCTACATAAACTGATATTTGGAGTAACTATTGAAATTCATCTTCTGAAAATCTCAACAACAGACTATTTCTGAATGTGTGAAAAAGGTAAGTACAACAATCTGTACAACAGTTAAAAGGTATTTTGGCCTGTGCATTTATGCAAATTGGTTTCAGTTCATGTTTTTAAGATGTGTTTCCTGGAAAACCTTCCTTAATGGGGAGGGCTAAAATGGGGATATATATTTTATATATTCTTTTTCTTCTCCACCCACACTAAGAAGCATATTGGGCGAGTCTTTTAAGCATAATTCTATTTGAAATTAGTATTAGTATGTTTTAGTAAGTCCATCCATGAAATCAATTTTGTTATATTATAATATGATGTAGTGTATTTGATACAGTAGTCAACATTTGAAGTGGATCAAAAAGTTAATCAAAGTTGTCCTAAGAAAGGTATTGTTTTTTGTTTTAGGACAACTTTGATGAAAGGTTTTGACCCGCTTCAAATGTTATATATAGTGTATATATATATACAATGACATGCAAAAGTTTAGGAACCCCTTGCAGAATCTGTGACAATTTTAACAAAATATAAGAGATCATACGAAATGAATGTTATTTTTTTGCTTAGTACTGAGTAAGATATCCTGAGTAAGATATATTAGATAAAAGATATTTACATATAGTCAACAATAAAAAAAAAAAAAAAAAAAAATAGCTGAAATGATTAAAATAACCCCCTGCAAAAGTTTGGGAACCCTTGGTTCTTATTACTGTGTGCGGTTACCTAGATGATCTATGACTGGTTTTTTGTTTGTTTGTTTGTTTTGTGATAGTTGTTAATGAGTCCCTTGTTTGTTCTGAACAGACCAAGGTAAACCGTACTTAATTTGTCTTCCGGAAAACATGCAAGTATCTTCTGTTGCTTCCAAAGGGCAGTACCAAATGAAGAAAAAAGATATTTCAACAAAATAACAAAAAATTGGACATCTTCATCTTGTTCAAAAGTCTCATGTTGTTCCAAACCAGTATGACTTTTGTTCTTCTGTGGAACACAAAAGAAGAAAGTTTAATGCATTTTGATGAAGAATCTTGAACCAGACTGTTTTGGTGGCCATTGACTTCTGTCATGACATTTTCTAAAATATCTTTTACGATACATGAGAACGAAAGTCATACAATTTTTATTTGTGCTAGAACTATCCCTTTAACCCTCATGCATGTTTTAAAACCACAGAGAAAAACGGCAACCTACTAGGAGTCAGACATTTGTAGAATTTGGTCACAGAAAAGGGAAGTTTAGTTCTTATTCAAATGTTCTGACATGGTTAATTACCTCCAGTGAAAAACATACAACGCCAAGACGAGAAGAATTATAAGTTATAAAGATCATTGAGAAAATGAAGATGTTGCCTCTGTTCTCACTCTCCATTCTGTTTCTGAAGGCTTCATGTGTAATTTCTTGGCTTGCTGGTAAATGCCTGTTCTACAGTGATGTGAAAGAGGTACCTTTTGCCCCAAACTGTGCTGGAAAAACAAACATCGCCGAGTGCCATCATGTCACTGACATTAAAGAAGACCTGCGTGGACTTCCATCAAACTTACTTAACCTCTGCGTTCACATGGAAGAAGGCTGTCATGGTACTTTGGCTCCAGACTCATTCTCACGCTTTGTTTCTTTGCAATACCTCGAAATTCATGGACGTTTTTCAGAGATCCCCCTGGAGGCTTTTAATGGATTAATCAATGTAACTTCATTAACATTGTCGTTGTTATCTTCAAAAAACTGTTGTGAGGTAGCTCTTGATTTCAGTCGCCTTCCTGCACTTAACCATTTGTCTCTTTCACAGTATAGTTTATCATCACTGGCACCAAATGTTTTTGAAATGATTCCTCAGTTGCAAAAATTAAACATACTCAATGTGTGTTTGAAGGATATATCTGAGGTCCTGTGTCGACTGGCAAAAACAAAATCATTGAAGCTGTTTAAGCTAGAGGAACATGAGCTAAATAGACTTCAGTACCCAAACTGCTCAGTGTTTAACACCTCTGATGATTACGTATCTACTGTGTTTAATATTGAAGAGGTACATTTGAATCTAGGACTAGTAGAGCATGTAGATGAAGGAGCTTTAGAAGTTTTGGGAAATCTCTTTAGATTGGTCTTTGTTTCAAAGACTGATTTCCTCAGAGATCTTTCTTTAATTGGAGTTCATACAATTCATTCTTTGACAGTCAAAGTGGATGTACTTAACGTTGATGACTTGTGTACAGCAGCAAAGTTATATTCAATTGAGTATTTAGACATTTGTTATGAGATTATCTTGCCACCAACTCCTACTAATATCTCACATGGCTGTAAAGATATTAAGGCAATTCACTTCAAAGGTAGCACGTTTGCATATAAGGTTATAAAGGTGTTAGATGTATATTCAGTCTTTCAGATTTTCAGAAACCTCGCTATTGTTAACATAAACAAGCATGTGCTCAGACCAAATGATTTCCTATCTCTTTGTGCTTCATTTCCACAGACAGTTAAAAGTCTTTCTATTATGATACTAATGTCAAATAAGATAGATAAGATAGTTTCCCAACAATTTTTGTGTTTTGCAAATCTTGAAATTCTGGATTTACCAATAAATAACATTTCTAACATAGAAGATTATGCTTTCGTTGGATTACACAAGTTAAAAGAGCTAAACCTTTGTAACAACAAGTTATCTTACATTTATCAACACACATTTAGTGGTTTGTATGGACTTATGGTCTTAGATATACAAGAAAATCCTATAATTCATATCGAACCGGAATCATTTGGACATCTGATTAACCTTTGCTCACTTTTGCTGGGAGATCTCAATTTCCCACCTGACGTGCCACTGCATTTTTCTGACATGTTTGGAATTATTCCATATAATTTAAGTAACGTCTTCATTAGTTCAGGCCTGAGACCAATGCAGCTTGTGATCGGGAACAATGCAACACTGGGACAGGGTCTAAACTTCCACATCAAAAGTAAAAATGTGACTGTTGAAGACTGCAACAGTTCGCTCTTGACATCTGTAGTCACGCTTAAGATAAATGCAGCATATATGAAGTGTGGAAATGAATTCATTGGGAAATATGTCAAATCCGTCGTCAATCTGGAATTTGAGTCAATGTTCTCAGACAATATTGGAGACTTGGTTGTAATCAACCAGCTTGTTCATTTACAAACCCTAAAACTGGAAAACATTGATTTGACGAAGCAGCCAAACCTGGCCATAATGTTTCGCAATCTTACAAAACTCCAAACGCTGATGCTGACAAACTGCAGAATGTTCTTTCTGGATGGAAGTCTGACCAAAGACTTAAAAGCATTGACAGGTCTATTGCTTATGCCAAAAGATAACATCAACATTCTTCAGAACTTGGTGGAACATCTAACTAGTTTGAAGTACCTCCAATTTCGGGGCTTGGGTCTGTATTGCAATTGTGATAATGCATGGCTGGTTTCATGGGCAAAGGACAACAGGAAGGTGCAGGTTGCCATGTTCAGTCCCTTCATGAAAGAACTGCAGTGCTTGACTGACAATGGAATCGACCACCTCAACTTTGTTGATTATTCCAAGAACTGCTCATTTGATATCGAATTTGTGTTCTTCACCTCCACCTCTGCCTTTTTGTGTATTTTTATTATTGTGGTACTGTCATATAAGTTCGCAGGCCAATACATTGCGCCAATCTATCACATTGCCAGCGGATGGTTCCGAGAGGCTTTGCATGTGACCAGTAAACACCAGTACCGCTACGATGTTTTTGTGTCTTACAGCAGTAAGGATGAGCACTGGGTCATTGAGGAACTTCTTCCGAACTTAGAGCGGCGCGGCCCTCCGTTTTTGCGTCTCTGCCTGCACAGTCGGGACTTTCAGTTGGGACAAGACATTGTGGAAAACATCACGGACAGCATCTACGCAAGTCGCCGGACTCTTTGTCTCGTCAGTCGCAACTACCTCGGTAGCAACTGGTGTTCTCTGGAGATGCAGCTGGCCACCTACCGACTCCAAGTAGAACACAGGGACATTCTGATCCTGGTCTTCCTAGAGGCGATTCCATCTCGCTTGCTTTCCTCCCATCATAGATTGGCACGGCTGGTTAAAACTAGAACCTATCTAGACTGGCCACAGGACCTGGAGATGCACGAGGCATTCTGGGACAGGTTATGGTGTAAACTGAGCTCTAATAAAACAAATTAAATTTTATTTCTGTGTATTTAAGAAAAAAAGTTAAATCTCATACCTAAAAATGATTATACATTACTTGTTTTCTAATATGCTTTTTTTTCAATTTTAATAAACCTGGTGTAACATCATCACTGTGCAAACATGATATTTAGCTTTTGCAGTTAATCATTTCGTATCTTTCATAAATGTTTGGTGTGCTTTAAGCAAACGTAAACTGTAAACTTTTCTAATAATCTCAACTACAGACTATTTCTGAATGTGCTGATCATATCTGTACAGCAGTGACAAAGTGTTTTGGGTGATGTTTTTATGCACATTTGTTTCAGTTCATGTTTTAATGTGCTTCCTGGAACAGCTTCCTTAATGGGGTGGGCTAAAACGGGGCATGAATTTGTCATTTGGTACATTAGTGGGGGGGAGGGGAGGGGAGTTCACAAACTTCCTTTTGACTACAGGCTTATTTTCTCAGTTTATTTTCTCAGATTTTCACATTGCATGCATGAGTTAAATGGGAAAGAACGTGTCATTTGTCAATCCAAATTTAAAAATGTGCACAAACTAAAAGTAACATGGCGTACAGTACATAATTTCATTTAATTATTTTTTTCACAGTCATGTAGTCAGTTTTTGTGCCCACGTTTTATCCTAAACGCATGCATTTACCCAACACTATGAAGCACTTAAAATCCAAACGATGCAAAAATATCATCAATATCATCATTTGGCTGATTTGGTTTCTGCAAGGCAGTCTGTAAGTCCATTTTTTCCTCAGATCCAGGTACCTTATTGTTTCCTGACACCTCTTCTTTTGGTGATTGTTGCTGTGGTCTACAGGTTCTCTTGTTTTTCAAGGAAACAAGCAAGTCTTTAACTGGTCTAGAACAAATTCTGGAAAATGCAGATCTGCGTCTGGTAAGTCTGTAGCGTGCCATGAAGCTTCCATGGTGCCATCGAGTTCTCCAACGTGCAGTGGAGAAGCTGGAATGTTTTTGTGGCATCAAAGTCTTTTGAAGCATCAGTGCCTTTTGAACTTTTAACTTAAATGCCTTCAATCTCTTCTCCACCCTGAATTTAAAAATACATATGATTAGATTTGACATACACACCTGCTTAATTGATGTTTTATGAATTATTTAGAAACACAAATTTCAATTAGAGTATTTGTATGTACCTGACACCTTCAGCTTCCAGACATTCCATTCTCAAACACATCAGGTGCAAGAAGGCCAGCTGCTTACGCTTTTGATGAAACTTACAGCTCCGGCACCAGTGCATCATTTCTTTCAGATGGGCAGCCACATTTCTGAAAGAAGACACCTTCCTCAATGACTTCAAAAAGTTCCTTTTTTGTAAGACTGCAGCTTGGCTGGAGATGTCCGACTTCACCTGGGGTTCCAGGGCCATCTTTGGGAAGAATGAATCAAAATTAACCAGTGACTGCATTTCTACAAAAATGTCTGCATATTATTTTTTCTCAAAAATGTATTTGATTTGGAAGCCTAATTGCACCATGTAAGCAGAAAAAAAAATGCTTTGGCAAGGCATAATTATGACATTTAGTATGCCATAATTTCAACATTTTATCTTTTAAAGTCATAATTATGACTTAATGCATTTTTTTTTCTTACATGGTGGAATGTACACATTTTAGTGCCACGTTAATAAAAAAAAATAAATAAAAAATAAATAAATAAATTACGAGATTAAAGTCATATTTCGAGAATAAAGTCGAAATAGTTCTGAGAATAAAGTGGAAATATTATAAAAAAAAGTCTAAATGTTTCGAGAATAAAGTCGTAATGTTCTGAGAATAAAGTTGTAATGTTTCAAGAATAAAGTTTATATCGTAGAAATTAAAGTCATAATATTTTGAGAGCATAGGCAATATTGAGCATGAAAATGGCTCAGATTGAGAGCACCGGGAGAAGATGCCAGGCCACAATAATTTATTTGAATAATGTTGCATCCGAGCAGAGAATATTATTCTCATAATATTTCGACTTTATTCTCGTAATTTTGACTTTATTCTCGAAATATTTCAACCGTATTAGTGTAGAATTATGACCTTATTCTTGAAACATTGCAACTCTAATCTCATAATCTTAGAATTTATCATGGTGCTCCCAATTTGGGCCATCTGCATGCACAATAGGCTAGAATATACTCTCAAAATATGATAACAGTAATCTTGTAATGCTACAAATTAATTCTCGTAATTTTGACTTTATTCTCTAAACAGTTCAACCTTACTCTTGTGGTATCTCAACTTTATTCTCGTAATTCCAATTTTATTCTCTAAATATTACTAATTTACTTAGAATTTCTCCCAATCTGGGCCATTCGCATGCGCAATAGCCTAGAATATACTCTCAAAACAAATTTAATCTCTTAATTGCTACAAATTTATTCTCCTAATTTTGACTTTATTCTCAAAATATTTTGACTTTAGTCTTGAATCATTTTGACTTTATTCTCGGTTTATTTTGACTTTATTCTTGTAATTTCGACTTTATTCTCGAAATATGACTTAATCTCAACCTTTTTTTTTTTTTTTTAAACGTGGCACTAAAACGCTGTAGTAGAAATGGCCTTCGGCTCAGGCGTAAAAATGTGAGTGACAAAAACAGAAATGGTAACATCCCAGTCTATGACATCATACAAATCAAGATCAAATACCTGCTTGGTGGTTTTACAAGACTGTTGAAGAACAACCTTCATGTCCAGTCCACAGGATGAGACAACTGGAGAATTACAACAAGTTAATTATGAGATTACATAACATCCATTTATAATGTATGTGTATATAAGCAAAGTAGCATAAACTATACAAAGCATACAATTATACAAAAACAAAATTAAGAAAGCCCAAATAACCTGGCCATCTCTGTAAAACTGCTGCCCCCAGGTCTAGACTAGAACCTTCATCATGAACAGCAGCTAATATTGGCACTCTCTCCTCTTCTCCATTATCCTCTTTTAGCCCTTTATCCTTAAACAACCTGGAAAGGAGAGAAAAGCCGGACTTCTGTGTCCCTTTTTTGACCCGTACAGTTTCTTTGGTGCTTTCTTCCAACAGTAGATCTGGGTGTAAGAGGCACAGGAAGTCTTTCAGGTCCCCAGGCAAGGTGAAGTTAGTCAGGTAAGCCATGGGATGGAACTGAGACACCTTCTGGAGGAGTTCAGTGGTTCTTTTGTACATGGGGATGAGGACTCTCAGAATACCTCTAAAGAACACCCTAAAAAAAAATATATATATATATATATATATATTTTATTCCATTTTAGAATTACATTTGTTGCACACTGCTGCACACAATTGTGTCTGAAAGCTATCCATAAACCAGACCGTAAATGTTCAATATATGGTTTTTAAATTTCATTATAAATACACAATTACGCAATGGTGACATTCCATAGACATCTATTGTTTTATATACAGCTAGTTATAAATATTATAACCTAATTTATATTAAAATTTTCTGGGTAAAAAAATGGCCAATGTCTATTGTCAACAGTGTAACAATGTAGCCATCTCACACAGAAGCATATTCAAACCAATCAGCTTTCTGTTGGTAAATGCAGAATATTTTAATAATCCAATGAGAAATCGGTGTCGTGAAATCTTTCCCCCTAGGCACAAATACAGATAATGTAGATTCCTATACTTAATCGAGCAGTTACATGGTAAATCATACTGGCAGACAAACTCACCAGAGACGACTGAGCATGCTGGTTATCACTATATTCAGAACAACGAACTCGTTCAGCAGCATGTGTTGTCGTGTCAGTCTAATTGGGGCGGTTAAGGATCATAGCCATGCACAGTTCTTCTATCATAAGCATTTTTAAACCAAAGTAAATGGTTGTGAATGTGAACATTTAGGATACATGAAAGCCTGGGTGCAGCGCTCCTGCGTTCGGGCTAAAAGACTGGAGGCTCCAAGCAGTTTGAGACAGAGCCACTCCAACATGGGCTGACTGGGAACATCACACTCCCCAACCATTGCTCCAGCATCCCTACACAGAAAAAAACATGTTAAAACAATAATATGGAAAAATAGTGTGTCCTTCATTTGACCTACACCTTACCTCTGAAGTTTGTTTGGACACAGTTCCTTCAGATCTTCTATGGCAGCTTGTAACTTCATCTCTTTCAAGCGGTTTATGCATTGCTCAACCTGCAGATGATGCAAATAAGAGCTTATAAACTGCAAATAAATTTGATCTTGCAATGAATTAAATATGCAATAATATGCATATAAAATGTAAACTGAAGCACTGGGTTCCCACCTGTTTTATTGCTCGGAATGGCTTGTGTTGTCTAAAGCTGTTGTTCACAATGTAAAGTAGTTTGTATAGAACACGGATTTCTGTCTGTAGAACTTCACTACATAACAGGGTCAACACTTTATCACAGTCAGTCAGCAGACATTCAATCAAAGTACCTAGACAGAGAAACATTATTACAACTCACAGATCATTTATTTAATTACACGTATTCTCTTAGTAAGTTAAGACGTCTTATACAGTACGTACACTGAAAACACAATAAACGCGCAATTTACCAAGAACGCAGTACACTACTAACACTAGTAAACAAGTATTGTATGGGACAACGCGACTATCTTAAGAGTTTAAAAGTTTTATCACTGCCGACAAAGTATATCACATGTGCATGTGCGTTTCATATGAATCTAACGGATCCACGTGTTCAAATCAAACACGGGAAAACACGCTGCTCTGTGAGTATTTCTTTGTGTGCTCTTTGTGTGTAGTAGGTATATGGGTTAAAATATCAGAACATACCAGTTGAATCAGTAAATTGTATTCTGCTCGAAGAAACAGCACTTGGAAACGGAATATTAATTTTATTCCATGGTTCCTGCGCCATGTTTACAGCTGACTGCCGGGGAGAGTAAACCAACCAATCATACGCTTGTTCATATGATTACGTCATAGTTCC
The DNA here is from genome assembly GCF_022985175.1 of Labeo rohita. NCBI lineage: Eukaryota > Metazoa > Chordata > Actinopteri > Cypriniformes > Cyprinidae > Labeo > Labeo rohita. Next base: position 18,609,866 of record NC_066877.1, read on the forward strand.
TAAAGCTACACACACACCTTTTTTTTTTTTTTTTTGCGCTTTTTCTTTGGTGTCTATTAAATCTATTTTCCCCAGCTGTGTTTTTTTTTTTTTTTTTTTTTGGTCTGTTAAACCTCTATTTTTTTAATTCTTTGTAAATACTTGAAATGTTATTTGGATACTACATCCTCTTCCAGCAATGTCAAAGCCTTAAAATCCTATACGTTGTGCACAAAATGTAATATTTATAATTTGTTTTTATAATGTGCTATTGACAAAGTGTTGGGAGGGTGGGATTTAGTAATTTATATTTTGTATTTGTTCCTTTACTTTCTTTGCAATTCTAATTTATTTTAATTTATATAATACCCCATGGCTTAATGTTTTTGTTGTTGTTGTTATTTTCCAGGTTCTTTGTACATTATTTATACAAAATGTATATATCTATTATTGTTATTATAGTGTATTTTGAGCTGTAAATGTGTATGTATGTTAAATAATAATAATAAAAAATAAATAAATAAAAAATAAATCTTTAAGAAGGCAGGGCGTTGAGTTCAACTGCAAAAAAAAAAAAAAAAAAGCTGGCACACAACAACAAAAAAAGATTACAGTTTTACATAACTTAAGTTTCCCCCCCCCCCCATAGATTTTAACTAGTAAAATGTGTCTATACATAACTATAACACATATCATAAAAGTCTATACATTAAAAGTTATTTAGATGAAAAAAGAAACTATGTAAAAACAGGTCATGTCATGTATTGCTTTTAATACAACAGGTGCAAAAAGATCTGACATGATTTTAATTTTTTATATCTCGTGGTTGAATCTGCAATTTCAACAAGAATGTATACTTTTTACAGCCACTGTATATCAAACGTGTATACACTGTAAAAAAAAAGCTTACTCAACATGAAATGTTAAGTTGTACTATGTGAAAACTTGGATATTTGAGTTGAGTAAACTTAAAATTTGAAGGCAGTTCGTTTAAGTTGAAACAACTTTTTTAAAAGTTGTTTTTTACAGTGTAGCTTATAAACAATGGTTTGTCATATAGCTTGCAAACATTTTCTCTCAGTATGATAAAAAATATGATTGTAATAGTTTAATAAATATCCCAAATAAAGCTTTAATGATAATGATAATTTGTATTAAAAAAAGCTTTGATTTCTTTATCATTCTTACATAAACAAGAACAACGTTAACATAATTATGTACAGAGTGTTAGGGTCAGGCTCAACAGTCCACCATCTTCTTTCATCAAACAGTAATCACCATATTTACCTATTTATAAACATACATTTCATTTGTGTTGTAGTACCCATGCAATAATCTGTGGATTGACTTCCTCTAGTACCAATTCTTCTGTTCTACCACGTACTGCGAGTCCATGGTTTGCATCCTTGACCCAATGAACAGCAGAAGGGCTTTTCATGGCATGCATACTACTTTGTAGAAGATTCTGAAAGGCAAGCAAAGTATATACGTTGTATTGCATTAAAGTAATATGAATGTGAAAGAACCTGTCAGTTCTGTTCTAAGTAAAACTCAAATTGCATTTTAATATTAGACCTTAAAAAACAATACAAACAAAAAAGTATTCCCGTAAAAAAAAAAAAAAAAAAACTTCATTTCTTAAAATATCTTGTGTTCCACAGAAGAAAGAAAGTCATACAGGTTTGGAAAGACATGAGTATGAGTAAATGATGACAAAATTGTTTAACTAATGTTTAACTATCCCTTTAAATGTTCAACAGGTGAAACTAAAGGATGACCATTACTCAATGTAAAGCCCAAACCAAACAGAAAACTTTTCATATATGTTCACCTGTTCACACATGTTATCTGCAGTGCCAGAAACAAACAGCACAGGAGTTTGGGACAGTGCAAGCAGGTCACGGCTCCGCTCAACATGTGTTTGTGGTTTTCCTGGTACATTCATTGGGAATGACAAACACAGGACACCTTGGACTGCATCCTTCTGCTTGTCACACATAAGTTTACACACAGCAACAGCTGTACGAGCACCCATAGAGCGTCCTGGAAACAAATATACATAAATATATATATATATAAAATACACCTTGGAAAAAGTATTTATTATTACGGCCTCAAAAATGGAAATAATAATAGAACAGAGGAAATCAGACAACAATTCAATATTGTTCACTACGAATATTAAAAAAAAAAAAAAATAGTACTGGATATATTTTTTAATTAATAATATTTTTAACCAAATATTTGTAAAGATGTACATCTACAAAAAAAAAAAAAAAAAAATCTGCAAATTTTTTAATTCCTACATCAAAATAGACTACTTTTGCACATTTAAACAGGAAAGAGTGAGATACAGAAAGAGAGAAAGAGAGAGAGAGAGAGAGACCTACCTCCCAAGAAAAGGCTGTTTGGTGCATATCTCTCATGGGTCTTTAAGTAATCCTGGGGGATAGCAAATTGCAAGGGTTATGTAATATTTAATACTGAAATATTATTATTATTATTAAATAATAATAATAATAATAATAATAATACATTTTATATTTTTATATTTTTGCTTTATTGCAAATAATATGTATTTAATATTAAATATTATTATTAATTTCTACTACTTCTACTACAAGTAATAATAATAAATAATAACAACAATGATAACAATAATAATACAATTTTATAAAATATTTTTAGCGTTTTGTTTTATTAAAAAATAAATACATTAAAAAATGCAATTACAATATAAACATTTTGTGGGCATAATGGTGCTTATACACTACCAACCATTAAGATGTTTAATGTTTTTTAAAGAAGTCTCTTCTGCTCACCAAGCCTGCATTTATTTGAGCCAAAGTACAGCAAAAACAGTAAAATTCTGAAATATTTGTACCATTTAAAATAACTCTTTTTCTATTTGAATATATTTTCAAATGTAATTTATTTCTGTGATTTCCAAACTGAATTTTAGCATCAATACTCCAGTAACATGATCCTTCAGAAATCATTCTAATATTCTGCTTTGCTGCCCAAAAAACATTATTATTATTATTAAGTTGAAAACAGCAGAGTAATTTTTTTCAGGTTTCTTTGATGAATAGAAAGTTCAGAAGAGCAGCATTTATCTGAAATAGAAATCTTTCGTAACATTATAAATGTATTTATCATATTTTGATCAATTTAAAGCATCCTTGCTAAATAAAAGTATTAATTTCTATAATTTCTTTTCCCAAAAAAAATATACTGACTCCAGGTTTTTGAATGGTTTAGTGTATAATAGTACAAAAGCCTTTTATGTCAGATAAATACTGATTTTTGGATCTTTCTATTCATCAAAGAATCCTGAAAAAATGTACTCAACTGTTTTAAACATTGACTACTACTACTAATAAATGTTTCTTGAACAGCAAATCAGCATATTAGAATGATTTTTGAAGGATCATGGAGTAATGATGCTGAAAATTTAGTTTTGATCACAGGAATAAATTACATTTTAAAATATATTCAAATAGAAAACAGTCATTTTAAATAGAAACAAATATTTCAAAATGTTACAGTTTTTGCTGTACACTGGATCAAATAAATGCAGGCTTGGTGAACAGAAAAGACTTCTTTAAAACAAAAAAACAAAAAACATTTTGTCCAAAACTTCAAAACTTGAAAAAAACATTTAGTCCAAAACTTTTGACTGGTAGTGTATTAATGAAAAATAATTGCTTACTACAACAGCGCTATAAGCTCTGGTTCTGTACAGGAAGTTCACCGCCCTGCAGGTGAATCGAAGGCACAGAACGCCCGAACGGGCGAGAGCGTGCGCGAGGCTCTCCAGCTGTTTGATGTGCATGTCTCCCCCCCGCGCCGTGCGTCAACACCATAGCTGTGCATCCCGCGGTGACGCCAGCAGGGACCGTAAACACACCGTCCAGCTCTTTTTGCTCGAACGGGATTCTCACATTCTTCTGCGATATTCATATACATAAGTAACTCTCAAAAAGTGTTAAAAACGAAGCTCATTAGACAACGCAACAAAACTGTTTTGTAAGCACTTATTATTTTCCAGTCCGTTTACAAACCCAAAAAATGTGAATACTTTGGATATAATGTTTCTATGAAGAAAATACCTCTGAAAACTCCATTTAGGGATTAATAGTTGCGTGGTTGAAGCAAGTAGCTCTAACACCCGGGTTTCTCACACGTGGACATGTATCAACGTTCATATGATTCACGTTGTTTTTAGCGCCACCTATTGTAAAGGAGTTGCGCCTCAGGTAAGATGAAGTTTAAAAGTTTCCTCATGATGAACTGTTTAACATACACTGCCCTCCAAAAGTTTGAAAACACCCCTGGCAAAGTGTGGTTTTGGACGATATCAGCATAAATCCTTATCATTTTTTTTTTTGGTGCAAATACATTATCACTGAAGACCAGCAATAATAATTTAATTTTGATTACATGATATATACAAGTCAAAGTCAGACATGCCCCTTTGCCAGCTGTGATGCCTGGTTACTGGTTTAAACTTGGCCCAGGTTTTGGTCAGCACACCTTAATAGCTTCAACAATTGATTGCCAATTAAGTTTAGAATACAATGAATTTATGCCAAAATTATGCAGAGCTGTAATAGCTGCTAATGGTGGATATTTCGATGAATCGAAAATGTAAGTTTTTTTTTTATGTATAAACTGTTTATGTAATAAAATATGTTTTCATAGTTTGTGTTGTCCCTTATCAGTGCAAAATTATCACAAATTAAAGAGGATTCATGCCAATATTGTCCAAAACCCCACTTTTCTAGGGCGTTTCCAAACTTTTGGAGGGCAGTGTATAAGTGGAAAAAAAAAAAAAAAAAAAGAAAGAAAAGACCAGGGTATGTTGTCACTCAAGTAAATACTTCTCAGGGTAGGTCAATAAATAAATAAGAAAAGGAAGAGCAATCAAACATTTCCACTGTTAATTATTCTAATTATTCTGTTATAATTATTTATTATTATGAATAAATAACTAAATTATTCTGTTAATTACTATGGTACAAACTTGGTGGAACGTGTAGCTTTACTCGAAGGTTTATAAGCAAGCCCATCTATCAAACTTTCTAAACAAAATATGGTCCTAATATATCATTTATATAAACCAGACCAACGAGAGTGTAGAAATACTAAGATTTAATACAAAAACAGAAACATTCAGTTAAGACATTGCAGTCACAAGACAACTGATACACCAAGTCTGTAGTGTCTGAAAGATTTTTTTTCCTGCAAATCCATTTAAATTTAATGGCTGCTGTTACATAATGAAATAGGTGTGGGCTCACAGCTCATCTCTGACCTATACAAAAATAAAACAAACAATTAGAAATATTTAATCTGACCCAGAGCAAATGCACTGCGGGCTAAAAGAATTCACTTAAACATTTTATCCGCGTATTCTGCTGATCAATCCCATGTCATAAAAAAAGTGTATTGCCCTCATAAACCTAGTGTGTGTGCTTTATGAAATGATAATAAATCCATCAGATACTTAATTAAATGTATTGGTACAATGTTATACTATATGGTGATAAAATGTTCATGGTTGTTTCATAACAATAAATGTTTTATTATGCTGAAAATTTAAAGTTGAACAGTAATTTTAATATGAAAAGTATAAAACTGTATAATGGAATATGGAATCTAGAAATATTTTATTATTATTATACACTGATAACTTTCAATATGGTCAGTGCCATCTCTGTTATTGTGTAAAATAGGTTAAAAACTAATATACGCATTTTAGTGATTTTATTTAATACCAAGAACACAGACCTTTTTTCTTGCGCAATAACAAGGGAAAAGTTCATCCTTTGGCTGTTCCACCAGCTCCATACCATCTCGAACCTTGGGCTCAGTAACCTGCAGCTCAGCGTACTTCTAAAAACAAAAACACAGAGCTGGATGAGTGAAGAAATTTAATTTAGCATACAAAATTTTACTAGCAAAAATAAACAAAGATATTACAATGTTCAGATACATAATCTTTCCATCCAATCACACACCCTCTTATTTTCCTTTTCCTGGTGAAGCACTTTTATTTAGAATGTTTTATTAACTGCAACATCATCACACTAAACAAGCATTCTTATCAGCAGTACAAATCACATAAAATTCAAGTAGCCGCTGTGGTTTTGACCTCCAACACTTCCACACCTAAAATGCACATACGTTTATTGCTAAGAAGTGCTTTGAGGCCTTGCTTCGTGTTTAAAGATTAATGTTTCCAGCTATGGTTATGGAAGACCATAAAGTGCTGAGGTTCATGAACTCAGGGGTATGTGCTCAGTGACTACTGTGAGCACACAAGTAACTTAGGACCATCTAAAAGTAAAGTTATGATATATATATGAAGAGTTCAGATGCAAAACCAGCTAAAAGCCATCTCGGTCAAAAATGAGATATTGATACTTAGTGAATGCTCCTGACACACAGTATTCATCCATCAAATACTTCTACTTCAAACTTGCTAAATTCCAGCCTCAGCCCAATCAGAAGTACCAGTACTTACATAGAAACCTATACAAAGTAGCCAGAAAGAAATGCTAATTTTAAAGAAATATGTCAGATGGATTCAGAGGCTTTTGCATCTGAACTCTTCATATATATAAGAGTAATATATATATATTAATTGTAACACATGTGGTTTAAATATTTCCACACACGCCAGCATAACCAAATTTACGGGTATTTACTAGTTGCCATAGCAACACTATACAAAGAAAAAAGTGCGCCAAAATTCAAATCCAATCAAATTTTGAAGATATCGCTGAATATTTATTTTACCATAGTAAAAGTACATTTCTGGCTGAAGTAAATTTTTCATCTCAGTTTTTAGTATTTATTTGAAATGAGACAAATATGCTATTATTTTAATCGCCAATCTGTTATTTATTAGTTTAGATAGTTTATTGATGCTTGGCAAGTCATCAGAAGTCACGAACCAGTTTTATATTCCAGTTGCGCTGATGGGGAAAGTTTTAACACTGCGTTACAGTCTGCCCCACTATATTAAACTATGCTATTCTATGACATTAGCCATGTAATTTTCACTATTTACTTTTATGGATTTTAAAAAGAAACCACAAGAAACAGGTGAATAAAGACTCACAATCAATGTTTAATAAATTCTTTAAAAACGGCATTATTTTATTTGAAAAAGTTAATCAGTTTGTTTTATTGACAAAATATTTTAGTTTGTCGTGTATATTTTTTTATTCGATAAGATAACATTTTAAGCTGTCATACGGTCATGTTACAATGTGCCCCTCACGTTACAATGTACCCCACATACGGGGCTGTTGTCACTTTTCACTTCCTTTCTTGGTAAATACAAACAAAGCGACATATTTGTACTAGACAAGTGTAAAATTAACGTGGATAAAAAAAAATTATACTTTGAACCCCACATGGATTTACACAAACTGAGAAATTCAAAAAGTGTTAGGTTGTGCCCCGCTCTCTCTAAGTAACCAGACTAAAACATCAATAACCAAAAATAACTCGAAAATCACTGAAACGCAAGTATTATTCTGATTTTTTTTACATTTAGAGCTTTAAGTTTTTGTTCTATTTCAGCAGCAAAAATAATTTCAAATAAAGACAGCAAACCACAGCGCATCTCGATTCATTGCTAAATTACTCACTATTTTGAACAAATCGGAGTCGAAGTTTTATTATCCCATGCACAAACATCATGGTTGAACGACTCACTCATTAGACACTTGCCATCACCTACTGCCATTTTAATTTTGTTTAAAAGTATAATTTCCCCCCACAATTTCTTGTGTATAGGCTATTCAAAAAAAAAAAAGAAAAATCTCATAACATTTTTTAAATCATTTGTATTTGGTTTGTGTAAATTATTTTATTTGCTAACATATAACAATACTCATATTATTGCAATAGTATATATAGATCAAATGTAAGAATTTGAAATGAAATATGAAGTATTAATTAAGTTAGGGGGAAAATGTCCCACTATTAAGGTAAAAAAAAAAAAGCCCTTGAATTAAATATAGAAACATGCAGATTTATGTCACAATATTGCTTCAGAATAATCATATATATATATATATATATATATATATATATAGGAAGCCTGACACCATATAGAGCCCCACCACATAACAAATCCCAATCCCAACACACGTGTGTGTGTGTGTGTGTGTGTGTGTGTGCATGTGCGTGTGTTTTTTTTTTTTCGTAATTCATCTGTAAGCACTACAAATTGGTGACATTTATAGAAGTCAATTGGATTGGCACTGTATGTTTGATCTTTTACACACACACACACACACACACATATATATACACACACATATACATACATACATATATATATATATATATATACACACTACTCAAACTAAATAGTATATTCTGCTTTAAAATGTTAATCAACCTTTTTTTAAGATTTCATTGCTAATTTTGAGGATGTTTATATATTTATATAGAGGAAATAAACAAAACAAACTTACTGACTTAGAATAAGAATTATAATAAAAAAATATGTAAATACCATACTAGACTGTAAGAGTCTTACAGAAACACACTCACGTGTTTTTATATTATATGATAATATGACATTATATGATAAAAGAAAGTACTTCTAGTCAAATTACCATCTTATCAACACAGTAAAATGACTACTGAATGTCTGTGTCTTGCAAATGTCAAGGTGTGCAATATTTAACCTTTGTCTTTGAAGTCCTTGAGAACAACACATAAAACTTGGATGAAGATGGAAGATCAAGACAAGATAAGATATACACTGATAAGTTTATGAAATCAAAAAATAGGAACAGAGAAAATTATAAAGACTCGTACAAAAAAAAGGTGTTACAAGCAAAAAACAAGCAACCTTTAGAAAAAGAGTCTGTAGTGTCAGCAAAACAGTAACCAGTAACCAAACAAACTACTTGGTGTCGTCACTACCGCAACAGACACATCAGAGCACTGAACTGAAAAAAGAAAGAAAAAAAATTTACCTGAAAGAGTTTGAAGTAGTAACAGAGTACACTGTCACCCATCAGATGAGTTCGTGCAAACTGTTGACCTGCCAAGGCGATTCTCTTTGCCTGTAAGATGAAAAAAATCAGAAAGGTGGGATGATGGTTTCTGCAGTTAACTGCTATAGACACATTTTAAATGTTGCAATCTGCACAACTACTGCAAACTTGTTCACCTGTGTCTCACACTACCATCACAAGATTGCATGTAAACCTTCTGCTTTGAAAATAAAGAATAATAGCTTCAGCATCTTCAATTCTACAGACGTAAACAGTTCAAAACAAAGAATCAAACATTTTGTATTTTATTAATAGATTAAAAAGAATCTAAGTTACACAATTCTCGATCCCCACATGATTTGAGCTTACAACTGTGCGTCTGCCAAAATACGTAAATGTAATGTGAGAGTGTAAAACAGTCTCAGAAACATCATCGTAATGTAAAATGTTTCTTGAAAAAATAGAGATAAATGTCTTTTTAGAATTTTTTGAACAGTGAGATTTTTCTTGTTTTTTAAAATACGTCTCTTCTACTCACCAAGCCTGCATTTATTTGATACACAGTACAGCAAAAACAGTACAATTTGAAATATTTTTATTACTTAAAATAACTGCTTTCTATCTGAATATGTTTTACAATGTAATTTATTCCTGTGATTTCAAAGCTGAATTTTTAGAATCACTAGTAGATTTTTTTCAGGTTTATTTGATGAATAGAGAGTTCAGAAGAACAGCATTTATAACATTATAAATGTCTTTAACATCACTTTTGATCGATTTAGAGCATCCTTGCTAAATAAATGTATTAATTTCTATCATTTCTTTCCCCAAAAATATACATAAATACATACATAAAGAAAGAAAGAAAGAAAGAAAGAAAGAAAGAAAGAAAGAGAAAAAGAAAGAAAGAAAAAATTATACTCACTCCAAGCTTTTGGTATCATGTATGTTGTTACAAAAGCTTTTTTATTTCAGATAAACTGATCTTTGGATCTTTCTATTCATCCAAGAATCCTAAAAAAATATTTATGGATTTATTGAACTATTAATTGAACAATTTATTGGTGTCTTTTTATACTGTATTGCTGTTTTATTGAAGCAATATAACACTCAAGGCCTGATAAACACTCCAAATTGATAAAAAGCCTGTGTTCCCAAACATTTTAATATGCAATATTTTGTGTTCATATGAGAACTAGAGATGCGTTTTTGAATGAGGATGATATACCTCTTCATCATGGTCTCTCGCCCACTGGATCTTCTCCAGTAGGTCACTGAGGTCAGCTTTGAAAGGGATGTAGTGCACCCATGGCTGGAGCTGCTTGTAAAAGTGCTCATAATAGATGGAGTCATGTTTGAACACCACACTGTCTCCTGCAAGCAGATAAGGCAGTCTGTACGCTGCTACCGTCCCGTCAACATTTATCTGGTACTTATACTGTTAAAAGAAAAACATACAAGTCACCTCAGATTCAAATAACAACATATACATACATATATATATATATATATATAAATAAATTAATTAATTGATTTGAGGATCTAAGCTGTGTGTACTGCAGTTCTGTGAAATCCTTTCACCTTGAAAAAGTCAAAAAAGGACACATGTTTGACGAGGGGCCCGTAAAGGCTCTCATCATGCTTGAAAAAGAAGAAATTGGTTAAGGCAGCATCAATCATGTCAGGGTTCGCCCGTGCCAGTTTAACCAGCTCAAGACGCTCTTTCCTGCTGTCTCGACCTCTCCAAAAACCTTTGCTGATCTTCTGTTCCCACGCTGGACTTGTGTGTCCCTGAACGGACATCATGTCCAAACTCACTCTGTCACAGAAGAAATTATCAAAGGACAAAAATATATTTTAATCAGTCAGAAGAAGAAAATGATATGTAGCACAGAGATATTATCTCATGTTGTTATGGATTAAAAAAAAAAGATTCATAATTTTGAATACAAATCACAAAACGTTTCTATGCACTTTTTCAGTCAGATTTCTGCCAAATAATTATATAAATGTTAGCCTAGATATTGCATCTTGTTTTGATGGACAGACATTTAAACAGTTATCACAATTATATCATATTAAAAAAGTCATTTATAATCACAGACCACTTAGCCATATAGCATTTTTCGCATATTTCCCTTGTTCGCAATTTTCATAAAACTCTTGTCTGGCATTTTACTATAATAAACAATAATTCCAGAGTTCCTTAAAAATCAATAAAAAGTTTTATGTTCTTCAATAAAAAAGTTGTATATGTTAATTGCATCTCCAAGAGCCACAAGAGTTTGTTTACCTGCCCATAGTCTCCAATACAGATTCAGTCAGGTCATAAGTCGGCATGACGATGTCTTGTGTATCATTTGACCCACACCACGAAAAGATCGGACTGGGCTTATCAGACACCCGTTTCTTTTCCAGGGGCCAGTCCCCCAAATTAACAAAAAACTCAATGTCTGGAAGCTTGACCTGGTCACACACAACAATGTAAGTGAACTGTTCATTTTTCAGTTATAAATGTATACTAGCCATTCAACACAAAACAAAACACATAACATAACACAAAATACAGTGCAAAATTTAGGGTTAGTCTTTGTAATCGATTTGAAAATTATGCTAATGTATTTCTCTTATGCTCAGATAGGCTGCATTTACTAGATCAGAAATGCATTAAAACAGTAATATTGTGAAATAATATTACAGTTTAAAATAACCGTTCTATTTTAATATATTTTAAAATATCATTTATTCCTGTGATGACAACGCTGAATTTTCAGCTCCAGACTTCAGTGTCACATGATCCTTCAGCAATCATTATAATTACTGATTTATTGCTCAAGAAACATTTCTTATTTATATAAATTAAAAAGCTGTGCTGCTTAATATGTTTGTGGAAACTGTGATACGTTTTTTCAGAACTCCTAGGTGAAAGAAAGTTTAAAAGAACAAAATTTATTTGAAATAGAAATCTTTTGTAACATTATTAATGTCTTTACTGGCATTTTTAAACAACTGAATGTGTCTTTAATCAATAAAAGTAATTATTTCTTTCAAAAAAAAAAAAAGAAAAGACAAAAATTGCTAACTCCAAACCTTTGAATGGTAGTGTATGCAAGTATAATTACTGAATACTATATAATTTGCAATACTTACCCTCAAAAAACTAAACTACTTTGGGAGAATGTCACAAACCTATCAACAATACTCTTTTAAGAACTGAATTAACACTGTAACAAGTGAAATTCTTTGTTTTTGACATACATGCTTTCAACATTCTATGTTAGAGTGCCATCTAATGGTTACAAAGGTAAATGACTAAACACATACTTGAGATGTTTATTAATAACATTATTATCACCTAAAGGGGTCATCGGATGCCCATTTTCCATAAGTTGATATGATTATTTAGGGTGTTAATGAAAAGTCTATAATATACTTTGGTTAAAAATTCTCAATGGTTGTGTGAAACAACACCCTTTTTTCCTTGTCAAAATGAGCTCTGCAAAAATCATCCCATTCCTTTAAATGCAAATGAGCTCTGCTTGCCCCGCCCCTCTCTGCTCTCTGTGGAGTGACCAGCCTGTTTACTTTAGCCGCATTTAGCCGCTAAACTTATTAGTTATTAGGAAAGGTGATTGCAGAGATTCATAATAAACCCCTTATACTTACTTCTGCTGTAAGTAAAGCTGGATCACGAATGATTTGCGTGAACATAGACGGATATATGTAGATCGGGAGGCGCATTCCCTTCACAAACAAACCTAATCCACTGCATCTTCAGCAGCTCAGATGTCGGGAGTAAATGACGACTACTATGATCAATATTTGAGATATTGTTGTCTAACTTACATCCCTGCTCTGGCACTGAAACAATGGAGGTCAGACTGTTACAGCTGATGTAGAGCGGGTCTGAGGTAACATGCTCATGTCAATCAACTATCATGGGAGCGGTGTGACGCCACATCGACAGGCATCTAAAAATGGCTCGATTTGAAAAAGGGGATATTATTTTTACAGATTAATTAAAAACCACTGCATAGATTTTTATCATTATAGGGTAGATTTGTACATACACTGCCAACACACATTAATGTTCAAACATCATGTAAAAGTGAACTTTGCATCCGATGACCCCTTTAACATAACCTATGTGCATAAAAACGCTCAAAAACATTTGTATATTGGGCTAATGCTCACTTTACGTGTGAGGGACAGAAGGAAGGCATCCATGAAGATCCTGAATCCAACATGTTCCCCATGTGTTTTTATATAAACCTACAGTAACAATACAAAAGTACATGACATTGAGGCATATTTCAATATCTAATTGTTTCCTTATGTAGAAAGAAAAGAGAGACCACTACAGTGACATTCATATACACAAAACCTCCACACAATCAGTGGTCCAACAATAATTTTAAACAGGTGTCAAATTACTATTCAATTCTTTTTGTGCAAAACCTTGGAAAAAATGTTGTAGTTTATATTTAAAACAGTCTAGAGGTAGTTAAGTGAGGTGTGTGTATGTTTGTGTACCTGGTTGTTTTTGATGGTGTAGTGACACAGGCTATGTCTCTTCCCAAAGCGCTTAAGAATCTCATGTGCATTATGGTCTGGATCCACACTGGGAAAGACAGATAAATCACTCTCTATCTGAGAGTAAGAGTCTGGGCAGTGCATGTTCTTTTCCCATAATGCACCACTGGGCTCTGGGCAGTCACATGATTCGTGATACACTGCACCTGGACAGTGAGAAATAGGTTAGTGTCAACTTCCAGACATTGTTCATCTCTATATGATGAACGTGGACTTGATTCTTCTCACCTTTGAGCACATATGGTGACTTTCCCACCGGCTTGTCTTTCAAAAGAATCTGAATGTGCAGATCTGTGTAACTGGCATACATGCGGTACCGAACCAGAAAGGATCCGTCATTCCGGTCTAAAATCTGGACCCAGATTCTGGCATACGGGTCTGTTGGAGAAGTAATCTTCACTTCAAATGTCTTCTCTCCAGGAGAAGTTGTGAAACTGAAGATGAGGAAATCACAATAACAAGTGCATTATTCTTTTAGCCATGACAGAGGTAAACTAATGCCTTAATGTGGACACATGAAATGTGAACCTAAAGACTGGATGCATAAACAAGATGCTTCTACCGCCCTGGGCGAAACTCAAACAAAGACCTGTCCTGGGAATTTACCGGCCATTTGTTGTTAAAAATAGTTTCATTTATCACAGAACACAATGTCTGTCAGGAGACAAACATACAGTCATAAAAGGCTGACACGATATGACTAACAGAGACTAATTATTACTAATTTGTTCTTTAGCAGATTCATTCAAACACTTACAACACAATTGCCTTGGATTAAATAAAATCTCTTCAGTGCTTCTTTGCATCACTTTAGGGATCAGCAGGGAAGTCTTTTTTATGCTGTATATAGTATTTTAGAAACTTAAAAGTTGATGTTGCATTATAGGTTATTTAGAACTGGATATTGGTCTCTGGGTTCTTTAAGCATCAATATAGTTTACTAAAAAAAAATGAAATGATCTTGGTGGAACCACTGAGGTTTTACTATGTTTATCATTTTTGGTTCTAGCTGAAATCTTTCTTTAAGGCCAGATACCACAGGTAAAACCACTGTTTGTCTCATGCACTGGTCAACTTTTTTCTTTCTGACTAGAGGAAAGAAAACATCCCATTTATGTATTTATTTTATTGCATCTTTCTGTGTCTGTAGACTTCTTTAAATTATATTTCTAAAAATTAGTTTCACAGAACTTTAGTCTAATTTCTATCTATATTCTTTACGTATTTAACAAGTTCATTTATCATTTGCCTAATTAATATAACATTTTATATCACAAAAAAACTTCATTTACAGATATTTTTCCCTGGCTGTTGACAGCATTTTCTGATTTATAGCGTGATAAAACTGTTATATTTTAACAAAATTAAACTAAATCTTGAACCTGGCTTCATCCAGTGTTCAAAATTCTGTTCTGGAAATGTATGTAAATGGATATTTCATGACTATTTCATTAGTTAATGTGTCGTTTGCATATTTAAGCATAACATTTCAGAAAACTAATGTACTGTGATTTATCAACTAGGGAAGTATGGTGATATCTCATAGTTAAAATTGCACCATTGTCACATGTGGTGTGTCTTAATCCAGGGTTTAAACCTACAACCTATATTTTCCAGCCAGATGTTTAACCGCTAAGCCATGGTGCCCCATTCTGGTCTTCCAGCAGCACTCACTCACTTTCTTCCGGTGGAGTCCACTGTCTGTATGAAGAAGAACCGAGCAGGAAGGACAATGTTTGTTTCCAGTCCAGGACCCCAGACCAAAGTTTTGCTCGCGCTGGGCGCTGCCGCTGCCTTTGATCTCCGCGTCATGAAAATGATGCAAGGCATCAAGAGCAGCAAAAGTTTTCTCAACATGTTTATAGAGGATGAGGACACTTTCAGTAGTGGACGTGTTCATTTATCACTTCCTCAGAATGACAACGCTCTTAAGAGCTCTTAAAACAACACTGCTTAAAAACACTGATGATACATTTCACTACATACCCACATTCACCAGCGGTTCGGTGTGCAAACCAACCCTGAGACCCTCGTGAGAAAATCTCTGCAACAGACCCAAGGCGCTCATGTGATTGGTCGTTCGCACCTTGTGTGCGTCAATGACGCAACGTCCTGGAACCTGATTGGCTCTGTAATAGGAAGAGGAAAGACGCTTGCGAATGCTGCTTGTAGTCGGCGCTGCTTCAGTGCATTCATTGTACATTGGGGATCCGTTAATCACAATGAGCTTATAATTTGTATAACTTGCACACAATATGACCAGGGTATTGTTACTTCTATTAAACTCTGGTAAATTAGCAGTAGCCACCACGCTCATTGAAAAAAAGTTATTTAAGAGATTCCAATAACAACAAAGGTAGTGACAATGGTAATAGGAATAATAGCCAATTTTAAATATTTATTGCAGTTAGATATATATAGAGAGAGAGAGACAGAGAGAGAGACAGAGAAATAGTATAATAACTAATAATTTAAATTTTTGCCACTTATAGGCCAATATTTATTTATTTATATATGTATCTTTGTATATATGAGCCATTCTACAGAACAGGTTCAAAGTCAGAGTTTGAAACATCTTGAAAAAAATGTCTTTTTCCACAAATTGTGTATGTATGGAAATTGTATAATATCCAAGGTACACATTTCTAGAAATTGTGCAGTTTATTCTCATACTGTATTTTCAGAAAGTTTTAGAATACTTCCCCAATTTGTCACTACCGAAACACAGTAATATATAATTTAATAAGAAGGGTTATATTGACCTATTAAGATTTTGCTTGCTTACATCTTCCTTGTAAATATATTTATTACTATTTTATTAAAATGTTTTCAGAGGTAAATCAATAAATATTACAATGTTAACAATATTTCGAGTGTGATTTATTAGATTTGTTGTATATTTTGAATCCACTTTTTCTTTGTAAAAGGCAAAAAGTTGATCATACTGATTTCAAACTTAAGGATTCATTAGTTCAAATATACATTAAACCAAACTGATAATTGAGTATACTTTATTTTAAAACATTACGGTTACTACTGAAAATGTTACAGCACATTTTCAGTAGTGACTGTAATGTTTTGGTAGTGATTATATCACATTACAGAATTTTAACCCACATATTAAAACATACTAAAATGTGCATAGCTGTTCTAAAATGTAGTTTACTTTCCCCCCAAATAAAGGATTATGTTTTCTCTTTTGTCACCCCTGGTGAAAAAAACAGCATATGCTGGTAGGTATGTTTTGATGCTGGTTGACCAGCTAAGGACCAGCATAAACCAGCTAAGAACCATCTTAAACCAGCATCAAAACGTACCTACCAGCATATGCTGTTTTTTTTCACCAGGGACTACCGAAACAATGATGATATGTTTTGGTTGTGACTGTTTCGGTAGTGACAATTTTATGGGATAACACCCCGGGAAAACAAAGATGTCACTACCGAAACTTCACTAAATGTTTTGGGGGTGACTGTTTTGGTAATGACAATTTTAGATATTTTTGAACCTAGCTCAAAGATGCTATCAACACATGGTTAGCTAGCACAGTTCTGAACAGCTGTACACATTTAAAAATTAAATGTTATGGAATGACTCCAAAAAAAGTGTGTTTATTCATAGCAAAATGGTGTTTGGTAGAGATTTTTCATACTTTTGAACACATTAGGCTCAAAATGATCAAAATGGCACATCTAATAAACGTGATTGATCTACTCAACTTGTAGCTATTAGAGAGAGGGACACATGAATATTTCCTGATCATAAATGTAGGGGTGTAGTTAAAATTAGTCAATGGACTAAATCATACACTGTTTCAGTAGTGACATGAAAATGCAGAACACTTTGCGGAACAAGAATATATATATATCTTAAGTTAAAATTTAGCTGTTAAGGGTCAGGACAGCCACCTCCAAATTGCAAGCACCCACTAAATGATGATTTTATATATATTCAGCTTACTGATATTTTAAATATTATGGTGGGTTTCAATAGATAATAAAAGGATCTTAGTAAACATCAAAGATTTGAATACTTTTAAAGTTTTTTGGTTGTGGGACAGCAGTTTGGACAAGTTCTGTAGAATGGCCCATATATAAAACTACTAAGCAGTCTTCTTTGATCCATATAGGAATATATATTTAGTTATTTTGTGTTCTCGGCACTGTAGGTTTGATCTTGGTCGACATCTTACAAGCCCATCATATTACAGAAACAAACCAGGCTTATGATGTTGTGTACATCAATAAATGTTTATTTCAATTTGATTTGCATCAACATATTTTTCCATTTTATTTTCAATAACCTCTATAACACTACTAGAATATCGATAAGAACGAAAGGTGGCATTATCCATTTAAACAAGACCGACGTTGCTGCCTTCTCTGAAGGTATCAGAGGACCAGGTGTTGGGGTGGAGGAAACTACAGTTAGACCTACAGAACTTCAGTCAGAATATCAGACACGGTACCATCTTTAAACAGGTACGACATTCACAGAGGAATATCCAAATCACATAATTGAGTTCAATGACCATGTCGCTCTCCTCCAGGTTGAACTGTACATTTTCATATAAAAACTGAGAACATACAAACAAAACACCCTGTCTGTGAGAGTCAGTTTTTACGTATTTTGACACTGAAGAGGAATTATTGGAGAATTTGTTGAAACAAATATAATGGTGAACATGAACTAAAACCCACAGGTTTTTTCAGCAGAGACCATCTTTACATGGTTTTGGCATCTTAGAGTCTCGAGTGTCTTCTTGAGTCCAAATCTCCACACATGCAATGTCTTCCTTCGTTAATCATGAGCTATTATTTCAAAGTAAAAGCATAAGGAAAAAAGTAATATTGCGTAAGAGCCCAAGTTTGACTAATGGTTGATGACGTGTATTCTCGTGAGCCTTGAGTTCGTATTTCAATGCACAACATTTACGTTACTGAGTAGCAGCTTGTATATACAAAGCCAAATGGGCAGAGGCATGGACTACGGAAGATATGCTGAGATCGTTACAATAAAGCACTAGAAGGTCAGAGGTCATCAGAGGACAAATCATAGAAACACAACATGAGTCTCAAATACGATTCTGGAAGATTTAGCTTACACGTAACACTAATTCACAGGCGACTCGCTCGATTTGATCTTTCCAGACACATATTCAAAAAACATGAATATTTATCAGCAGATCGCCCACTGATCGGTCTAAACACCATTTCCACAGTCAATTGACAACCAGAAGACACAAGCGAACAATCGTCTGACACTACAGTAGTAAGGTAGAAAACATCGTTTTGACGTTATATTAAAGGAAAAAAAAAGAAGAAGAAGAAGAAGAAGAAGAAGAAACAAACGAAAGTTGTCCCTTGTACTGGAATGTGAAGGAAATCTCTCCATGACGCATTCAAACTTTGGCAGAGAAAACGAAGGTCACTCACTCGTCGTCCTCAGCGAGGTACAAAACAACGCACAATCTTTGATACGCGTGCCCCGAGGCAACCGAAGAGACTAGAAACGAAATAACAGGCCAGCTGAAATTGATCTTTTAAAGGAAAACGAACATCCTGACGAATTAGAAAACAAATCAAACTGTATTTGTACTTCCACAGACAACCCTTCTGTCTGAGTTCGGCTGGCTTGTCTTATCTACAAGTAAGAGCCCAGAATATCAACCACAGACGAGTTAATTCATCGCTAGTTTACAGTTAAAGATACTTCACCCATCTAGAATATGGCACGTTAAGTATTACGTAAGAGAAACACGCTCGAAAAGGACCTCACAGACACACTCGTCACGTGGCGCCAAATACATTTTACTACTCACACTTCTAAAACCATGTCACGTCATACGTCTCTAGGAGAGGGTGAAGTACCTTTTGAAGACGGATTAAAAAGTTGTTTGTGGTGCTTTTTGTGAGCTAGCAGCAAAAAAACGGTAAAAGTTTGCGTCGTTTGTGACCGGGGCCAACTGAGTCGGCCTGATTTGCAGTACGAGGGTGGATAAATTGCTGTCAAGTATGACGAGACAGAGTGGTAAATATTCTGAAAATATACATCGCTGAAAGGAACAGTATGGCGTCATCAAAAAAACAAACAAAATATTTTGGCCTTATAGCAATGCAGGTATACATTTTTTTGTTTATATATATATTTGTTTGCTATTTCAAAAAATATAAAGTTTTTTGTCATAGTTTCTATTATTGGCTTAGGTTATTAAATAAAAGTTTGTTAATCTTTTATTTCCCTTTTGTTTTAAAGTAACATGCTGCTTTTTAATATGGCAGTTTTACGTTTTTATAGGTCATCCATTTTGTTTCATGCACTCTTGTTGATTTCGTAACTTTCCGAGTATCTACACGGCGTGAGCCAATTCGGTTCTTGTGAGGAGACCCCGATCAACCCCTGTACATAAATGAAGATGTCGTCTGATTTACAACATGGGTATGGAACCCCTCTTACTCTTAAACGCTAATGGTACACGTCCATTGTATCGTAAACTGGTCTTTGCCTTTTTAACCAATCAGAGTAAGACAATCCTGTACACAGACAGAAGAGAAGCTGAACAGCCCTTAAGTCCCTCTTGGTCCATCCGTCTCGCTCGCTCTCCCTCTTTTAAAGAGTGAAAGTCCAAGTACCAGAGTAGCACCCTCTTGTGGCACAAGCGTGAAACGCGCCCTCCCCGAGGATCTTCTAAAACTGATACCACTTCTTGTCTTTGCATTTCAGCATCAGCTGTGGAGGGCGAAAATGAAAACAAAGAGATCAAATAAGCACAATTTATTACATTTCTGTTTTCTCGTTATCTCGCTCTCCTACATACCTCGTGAGCGTGTTTAGAGAAGGTTTCGGCGCTGGCCATCATCAGGGCGGTCCTCTCCTCCAGCTCCCCCAGCCTCTGTCCTCTCTCGTCCAGGGCAATGCGAGCTCGGGCCAGTTCTCCCACCGCCCCGCCTGCTGCAGCCTTCATGCCCTCCATTCCGCCCTGTCCTGGGATGTGCTGTGCCAGGCTACGGGACGCCTTACCCGCCGCTGCCTCACCAACTACAGAGCAGGAGCGATACATGGAAAAAAGGCAGGGTTGTTATTGTTAACTAAAACCAAAATTAAAGGAAACTTAATTACTCATAGTATGTAAATAATACTAAAACAAGGGAAAGTGGAAAAAGAGAATAAAACAGACAATATTTCAGATTTACAGATTAAAACTGATTAAAAGACAATTCAAATTAAACCTGGTCATTTTCTGTTTTAGTGGGCAGAAGTGTAAGGTCTGGATCTGTGAAAATATGATTACACACACACAGAGGAGTAATAAATAACTACACTCACACAGCTCCTCTCGGTCGAAGGTTTGGGCGTTGCCGCCAAAAAAGCCCTTGAGAAAGCCACGGTTCTGAGCCTCTGGAGTCTCGATGGGTGTAAAGAGCTCCCCTAACATCTCCTGCAATTGATAAAGAATCAAATTGTTAAATAAAAATCGTATTAAATGCTGTAGTGAAAGAGATTGCAGGGTAGTCAGTTCAGAACTCAACCAGCAGATGTCAGTATAGTTACACATTTCACAATGTAATGTAAAATGAAAAGTTTTGCCAAAATAAAACCTCTCTCTTGCTATTACACTACCAGTCAGAAGTTTTTGAACAGTAAGATTTTTAATGTTTTTTAAAATTTGTCTCTTCTGTTCACCAAGCCTGCATTTATTTAATTCGAAGTTTAGCAAAAACAGTACGATTTTGAAATATTTTTACTATTTACAATAACTGTTTCCTATTTGAATGTTTTAAAATGTAATTTATTCCTGTGATCAAAGCTTTTTTTTAAAAACAGTTTGATTCTTCAGTTCAGGATTCTTTTATGAATAGAAACATCCATAGATCAGCATTTATCTGAAATAAAATGATTTTGTAACATTATACACTATGCCATTCAAAAGCTTGGAATCTTGGAATTTTTTTGGGAGGGAAAGAAGTTTTCGAAACTTTCGAACAGTGTTTCAGTTCAAATGCTTACGAAAAAATTAGCATACTGTGCACATGGTTCATACTGCATACCGCAAAAATAGAATGAATATCTATGGCATAATGCTATTTCCATCCTAACCAGACAGAGAAGGAACGAAAGAGGGAGGGGACAGAATGACAACCTATGTGGCAGAAATTACAGCCGAGATGCAGCAGGGCTCAGCTCAGCAGAGCTCAAAGCATCCATGACAAGCATGACATTTCACTTCAATAACCACCATCAGCATGCGCGCACACACACCACACACACAACTGTCCTCCTGAACACACACACACAACGGCAGAGCCACCTGTAGGTTGTCACACATCTCCTGGCTGTAAGTGATTCTCTGTATCTCTGTGGGGGAGCACAGATACAGCGCCTGCCCTCCGTTGGTGAAGCAGAATGTTCTAGCAATGCGCATGTCCGTTAGCGGCAGGTAGCTGACATCTAGCAGAGGCCGTAAACTGGGAAGGCTGTAAAACATACACACATATAAAATAACAGGCTTAGCGACTGCATTCCAATATCCTTTGTATTGGAAATGACAGTGAAAACATTCTGATTTATTGCGAAGAATGAAGAAATTCACGCCTAAAATATGATACCGTGCTGAAAGCAGGATTTAGTACGAAGCCAACAAAAGCACAGCCCGGCTCTTCTGACTAGAGGTTTAGAGTTTATTGAAAAATTGAAGTAGTTTCTGTAATCTGGATTAAGCTACGAATCGATACCAAAAAGCTTCTGAGCTGGTATTAAAGGAATGTTCCAGGCTAAATATAGGTTAATCTCTATCGACAGGACCTGTCAAATTCTGTCGATTATCACAAATACCTCAGTTTACTCATCAAGCAAATGTGTTTACAGTAATGCATTTAAAATGGAAGCCTAAGGTGTTCTGGGGGGGTTTAAAAGGTCATATCTCCTGCTAATGCACATTTATTATTCTGTACACAAATGTGTGGATGAATTAGAACAGTCTGCATTATTGCTGTAGTTAGATTTTAGAAACAGACCCTGTTTGAGGGTTTACTGGTTTTACATAGTCATAACAGGGATGAAATCTTGGATATAAGAATTTTTTTTTTTTATTATTCTACATTTCTCCTTTTTATGCCACAAAGATGATCAATAGCAGTGTTGCCAAGTCTGTGGTTTTCACGCAGAATCGGGCTATTTTAACACTTTTGCCCTGGGTTGTTTTTCATGTCCGTGAGTTGAACGTGATATTTATCCCCTGGAATGTGAATTTTTCAAGTGGAACCCCGCCAAACGCAACTGAGCTAGTTTTGGGTAGTTTTGAGTAGAAGTTGGGTGTGTTTTGTTGTGAAAACCTGGCAACCATGATCAACAGAGTTCTATTCAGTTGATTACAAACAGAAATTTTATCTGTCCCTCATTTTGTAAAAGCAATACTACTACTACTACTACTAGTAATATAAAAATTGGGCTACTTTAACACTGTTGCCGCAAGTTGTTTTAATTTCCGCTGGTTGAAGTGACCCCAAAAAGTGATATTTATCCCCTGGAATGTGAATTTTACGAGGGGAACCCCAACAAAAACGTGTATTTTACCCCGCCAAATGTGTTTTTTTTGGGGGGGCCCTCTCGAAAAGCAATTTTGGGCCAGTTTTGAGTAGCAATTGGGCGGGTTTTGTTGTGAAAACCTGGCAACCCTGATCAACAGAGTTCTATTCTGTTAATAATTCTGTTAATTACCGCAGACAGACATTTTTACCAGTCCCTCAGTTTGTAAAAGCAATACTACTACTAGTAGTAATATAAAAATTGGGCTACTTTAACACTGTTGCCGGAGGTTGTTTGTCATGTTCGTGGGTTGAAGCGACCCCAGAAAGTGATATTTATCCCAATGGAATGTGAACCCTGCCAATAAAATTAGTATTTTACTCCGCCAAATGTGATTTTTAACGGGGGGACCCCTATTCTAAATGTAAATGGGGTAGTTTTGGGCTAGTTTTTAGTAGCAATTGGGCGCGTTTTGTTTGAAAACCTGGCAACCCTGATCAATATAATTCTGTTCAGTTAATAATTCTGTTACCTGTCCCTTAGTTTGTAAAAGCAATACTACTACTATTACTACTACTACTACTACCAATATAGCTTTTAATTTATGTTCCTATGTTTGTTTGTTTTTTTTTAATTCCATTCAGTTTTAATAATTATTATTATTATTTCTGTTTTAAAGGATTAGCTCACTTCCAGCACTAAAATTTCCTGATAATTTACTCAACCCCATGTCATCCAAGATGTTCAGGGGCCAGTTGCATAAACTTAGCCTCGATGTTAAGACAGTGTCTTAACTATTAGTCTGACTAACTAGCAGTTAACCAAAGGATAATCATTATTATTTTTTGGATTCAGCTTAGAATAATTTACATTTTTCTGTAACTGTTTTTAAATAAATTATTACCAGTCTTAAAGAAAAAATAGCTGACTAACTTTTTAAGACTAGTCTAAACCTTTTATGCAACCGGCCCCTGGTCTTTTTTTTTCTCCTTAGGCAAGTAATTAAGGTTTTTGAAAAAGACATTCTAGGATTTTTCTCCATATAGTGGACTTCAGTTCAACGGGCTGAAGGTCCAAATTGCAATTTCAGTGCAACTTCAAAGGGCATCGTTTTGCTGGATAAGACCCTTCTTCCTCAGCTGGGATCATTTACAACCGCATTTGGGATCATTTAAAGCTGCATTTAAACTGCATTTTGGAAGTTTGAACTCGGGGCACCATATCAGTCCATTACATGTAGTAAAATCCTGAAATGTTTTCCTCAAAAAACATAATTCCTTACGACTGAAGAAAGAAAGACATGAACATCATGGATGACAAGGGAGTACATTATTTGTTCTGTAAGTGAACTAATCCTTCAATGTCAGTAAATGATCATCAGTTTAGATATTAGAACACCAGCCCTGAGCTTTACTCACTACCTCAGTTTCAACAACAACAACAACAAAAAAAATAATGTTAATGCAAACCTCAGAGTCATTATGTGTCCATTGGCGCAGAAGCAGGCCAAACAAACACTGTTGCAAACCGACACCACATCGGCCCGCAGCACAAAGGATGACTCGGTGATGTTATGCACATATAAACAGGCCTGGGAGGGCATGAAGAAGACCTTGGCCTGCCTCTCTGAACACACCACAGCTAAGTGACCATCTCCACTGGCCTCTTGAGAAGACGAGGGCGAGAAGTTGACCAGTTTCCGCTTGCGGGGTCGATCTGGGTCATCAGGGGCATGTTGGTCCCGCCACACCTCGTAGGGACTATTGATAACAGCACCTCCACAGTCCAAGAAACCAAACCGCAAAACAG
This sequence comes from Labeo rohita, assembly GCF_022985175.1. Lineage (NCBI taxonomy): Eukaryota > Metazoa > Chordata > Actinopteri > Cypriniformes > Cyprinidae > Labeo > Labeo rohita. The sequence goes on from NC_066877.1 coordinate 18,634,801, forward strand.
AGCCCTTTAGCATTAACACTGTTCCTGAGAGGGAAAATAAGAGAGAGAACAAAACATGAGGATACGTACACTCAGGGGCATTCAAGAATTAGAAAAGGAAGAAATCAAGAGATACCAGTGGGGGCCACAGTAACAGGGTCTTCCTGGCGTTCCTGCTCATCCATAGGAATGGACATTGGGATGATGAGCACCAGGCCCAGACTTGTGCCCACCCACAAACATGGCGTAGGCAGGGTGTCTGATTTACGCCCGTACGACTCTGCAAACTGCAGGGTGGTTACGGCCTCTTTAGTCTCCCTGTCTATGCTGGAAACACTAGAGCTCCGGGAACGGCTGAACGAGTTTTCTCTACTCTCTGAGAAAGAACGGAGAAAGGGAGAGAGAAAGAGAGGGTGGGGGAGAAAAAAAATGTCAGGAAAGATGGAAGACAGAGGACAGACAGATGGATGAGTAGTAAAAGACAAAGAAAAAGATGGGAGAAGAATCCTTACGCTGTTAAAAAGTGGAATGATTGAAAGTGGTGTCACTCCATATGTGCATTCACATTACATTTAAACCAGAATCCAAGTTTCAAAGTGATACAGATGTGCAGTCGCAAACACAATTTTTTAGATTTGTTACTGAAAAAGTAAACAATCAGTAATGTACATATAAGACAGAGTGGCACATACATATCGAGTGAACACATATTAAAGTTATCCTTTTAACATGATCACAGATTTCATTCACATTCATTTCATTCACACACAGAGAACACACAGAACACAGTCTCACAATTTCAAACCCATTTGGCATCATTTCCATCCTTTTGACTTTGAATTGCTTCCAGGTTCATATCCACTGCATATTCACATAGCCAGACCCACACATTAAAATATTTCTGGACTTGCCTGATTTACACTTCATTCAATTATTTAAACTCTCTCTTTCCCTCCATATCTTATTCTGAAGCATGCTGAGGAAAAACCCATACAAAGAAGGCAAGATTTTTTTTGGTTGCAATACAACATATATAATGGTAATACATGACTGGTTGTTGTAATTGTCATATCCTATTTGACATTCAGTATCTTGATGTACTCCTGTTTATCCTGCAGAACAAAAGTGTACTGCATTCTCATAACATAAACCCATTATAACAAAACACTGACAGACATTTGTCATAATGTCAGAACATGGGTTTGAGTGTGTAGTGATGGAGGAAAAGTAATTTGTGAATAAAATACCAAATGTTTGCAGGTATGTCAAAAATACCAAAAGACTATGGGTTTCTAAAGTATCAGTTACAATATTTTATAACAATATATGACATTTTCATATATCATAAAAGCCTTTATAATGTATCATTACTTAAATACTAAACTTCTGCGTCTCAGAAGACAGCGTTGTTTGTGTGCTACATGTGTTCCTATGATTTGAAACTATATATATAAATTATAAAATAACATGGTATTGCACTCAGTAACATTATATAATAGATTTATCTCTTTATTGTCTAAATAAATAATAATAAAAAAAGTTTTTAATTGGACTTTCATTACACACCCCTTCATTATGTTACACACTTACATTAGCCTCAACAGTTCAGCTGTTATAAGAAAAAAAAGTGATAGTAATAAATTTTAACACAAAACCCAGGAAAACTGACTGTAAATAACGACCATTATTAATAGCAATTGCATATGCACATTTAGCCTTAAAACATCTTGAAAGGTCAGGAAAAATGCTTTTCAAGCTGAAAGAAATTCAAATAGTAAACAAAACATAAATGGTTTGAAATGTAGCACTTTACACTACTGATCAAATATTTGGGGCTAGTAAGGGTGGGAGCAAGTTTTTTTAAATACTTTACATTAATACTTTTATTCATTATAGATAATTAAATTAAATTAAAATTTTATTTCAAATAAATGCTGTTCTGTTCAGCTTTGCCATCTCAAAAATGGCTATGGAACTATGGAAACTATGGAAAATGGCTATTTTAAATGATAATTTTTGCAGAAATGATTGTATTTTTGATCAAATAAATGCAGCTATGACATAATGCTTTTACAGACACAAAAATTTTAATCAGTATATTCAGGATTTTGTTAATAGCTTTAAATTAAAATATATTAACACCACCACCACCAAAATAAATAAATAAATTATTAATAATAATAATAATAATAATAATAATAATAATAATAATAATAATTTTCCGGCACAAACAGCACCGTTTTTTGAGAATGACTCTTCTATGGCCTGGTGACCCTGGTAAAAAAAAAAAGTAATATATTTAAAATATATTTATTTCATACTAAGCATAATTCAGATCTATTAATATATTTACTGACGTCCTCTTTTTCCCTATTATCTGACACATGTCCATTAAACACATAAAGCCAGCATCATGGATATGATTGCACAACTTACTAAATTCTGCGTACACTATCCCCCAATTTGAATCCTTACCATCAAGGAACGAAATTTGTTTTAAGAGTGACCTCACAACATTCACCTCTACATTGATGACAACAGTGATGATTGATTATACTGACAGAATCATTAGGCCTCCCTTAGACATTGACATACAGAAAGTGTTTTCCTGAAACAGGTTAAGCCTCGCCTTGGACAGATCACTTTTTGTCACATGTAGTCCAGGACTAGATTTAATCTGTGTCTCGGAGATGTCACAGTGCGTGAGATGGACAGACGACTACAAGCCGACAACACTGCAGATCGACAGAGGCTGGTGTGAAACACAAAGCAGACATCATTGTAATGTTCAGCTGCTAGCATCTACGGTGTAAATCCAAACCTGAAGATGAAGAGCAAGGTGAAGACTCTGAACATCATTGAACGTGACGAGAGAGGGATTCTGACCAAGCGACTATGAGCCACAGGACGGGACGGAGCGAGACGTGACGCTACAGGGTGAGAGGTCCTTGTGACCCTCAAAAAGCCCCTCCTTACCTCTCTCGCTCCAGGAGTAGGTGGTGATGTGATGCTCATCATGAGAGTACATACTGACTCCGTGTAACTGCTGCAGCATGGCTCGTCGGGACGAATAACCTATCCATCGAACGCACACACACACGACACCCCAGCGGCCACAATCACACACACGTAAATACAACGATACACGACCACCACATACAAAATGACACATACATAGACACAAATGTCAGACGAAAACACGGAAAAGACGTGACCAGAACATCACGGCGTACAGAGAGTGACAGAAAAAGAGAAAGAGAAAACAGATAAACCAATATGCAAGAAAGAAAGAAAGAAAGGGTCCTGACAGATCGATACTTTTTTCAAATACCTGCCCACTTCAGTAGATTCGACAAAAAAAAAAAATCTGAAAAAACGTTGACAGAGAAATCCTTTCTTGGCTGTGATGGTTGCCTCAAGGATACTGGCAATTCACTCGAAAATGAAATTTCTGTCATTATTTACTCTCTTATGTTGGTGCAAACCAGCAGTACTGGCTTGAAAATATTCAAAAACTTGTCATATAGTGTATTAGTGATGTGAAGATCATTTTCCTGACTTGGATCTTTCAATCATGTTAGCAAAATGAACAAATCTTTATTCAAGTCATTTCATTCATATGAGCAGAGTTATTCCAAATAATTAAAATTGTACATTTCCAGTAGCCAAAATTCTCCAAAATATCTACTTGCATCAACTTTGACCATTCCAAATGAGCAGTGATAGCAGCCAAAGACAAACTTTGAGAAATTATTAATGATTAAATTACTACTCAACTGTGTCTTCCTGTCTTATTCATATTCTGGGAGTATGTTTCCATAGAACCTAAAATATCATAGTCACAGTAAAATATCGTAGTCACCCATGTAATCATTTGTTTCCCTTACATAACCTATGCGGCTTTCATGTGACAAAAGAATGAACGACTTAGACCAGAAAACTCGAGAGGTGAACAAATAATTTCTGGATCTCATACAGTTTTCCATACAACTTTTAAGTCATGAACGACAGGATGTTGCACATGCGTGGTCACAAATACACTGAACGAATCACTCTTCGTGACAACTCGTTACTCCAATATCATTTACTCTAAAAGACTCTTTTAAAACAAATGAACAGCTCATGAGAGACCCATTCAGAATACTTTTACAGAAATTTGTTGACTTTTTGGACATTTCTAGTCACTGTGTGCTTGAACATTCTTCAAAATATCTTCTACGTTTCATACAAAGTCTAATGGGTTTGGAGCAGCATGAAGGCGAGTAAATATTGACAAAATTAACAATTTTTGGGTGAACTACCCCATGAACACTGATCAAGACTGGACACTGATGTCTCACAGCACTCATTTCCCAAACAATGTAACACAAAGCAAACTGAAAAAATCTTTATTCAAGTCACTTCTTTCATAGGAGCAGAGTTATTACAAGTAATTAAAATTAAATTTCCAGCAGCCAAAATTCTCCAAAACATCTACTTACATTAATTTTGACCATTCCAAATGAGAAATAACACCAGCCAAAGACAAACTGTGAGAAGTGATTAATGATTAAACTGTACTACTCAACTTTCTGAGTTATTCGTATCCTGGGAGCGTGTTTCCTCTAGCCTGTTGCCTTGAAGCAGAACCTAAAATATCATAGTCACAGTAAAATATTGTAGTCACCCATGTAATCATTTGCTTCCCTTACATAACCTATGAGGCTTTCATATGACAAAAGAATGAACGGCTAAGACCAGAAGACTTAATAGGTCAACAAATAATTTCTGTTTCCCATACAGGGAACAGTCATGAACGACAGGATGTTGCACATACGTGGTCACAAAAACACAGAACAAATCCCTCTTTGAGACAACTCATTACTCCAGTGTCATTTACTCGAAAAGATTCTTTCAAACGAATGAACGGCTCATGAGAGATCCATGACTTCAGAATACTTTTACAGAGATTGTTGACTTTATGGACTTTCTTAGACATTTCTAGTCACTGTGTTCTTGAACATTCTTCAAAATATGTTTCATACAAAGTCTACTGGGTTTGAAAAGGCATGAAGGTGAGTAAATAATAACAGAATTTTCTTTTTTTTGGCTGAACTACCCCATTAACACTGACCAAGACTGGACACCGATGTCTCACAGCATTCATTTCCCAAACAATACAACACAAAGCAAACTGAACACAAACCCACAAATCCAATCTCACACAGTGCAAAATGGTCACACACGAAATCACATATAACTTTGTGGGAAGACACGCAAATTGACCTTTTCTATCGACGCCACCTGTATCTGCGGGAACTGTGAACATAATTAGTCGTATCCATCCTGTTAGCCTGTTAGTGTGAATATTTCATGATAGAGACGGGTGAGAGAAAAGATCTGCCCGCTCGTTCTCGCTCTCTCTGGGACTCTTTTGCTGAGGTCACTGACTGTCAATCACCACAGGGGAGCCAAATGACACACCTGTTATTAGAAACACCAACAACGCCCTCTCTCTGTGGGACATGTAAACGATTCTGTGGAAATTAACTTTTTTTTCTGTCTGCTGGATTCCTCTGTAATTCTCTTTTCTGATCCTCTGTGTTTATAGTTTGTGTATACGCATAAATGTTGCATAGTCTTATGGAACACAGTCAGCACTATATTTAATTTCTGACGGCAATGAAAACAAAGCTGTGAATTATAGAAGTACAGCGCGTTCAATGGATTGTACTGTTGTTTACCAGCTTGCCAATTCTTCAGCTGACAACACATCTTTCAAAAGGTCTTCCAGCAGACAAAAACTCCATAAAACAGTTTGAAAGTTTTGAGTCATGAAAATTACATGTAATGTAGGAGCTTTCTACAGTTCATCTCTCACTACCTTGTTTTAACCTGTGTAAAATTTAATATGCTGTCTAACTTGACTAAGGTCTACAGTTGTGCGTTCATTAATGAATCAATTATTAAAAGATTAGTTCACTAACAGAATAAAAAATTCCTGATAATTTACTCACCCGCATGTCATCCAAGATGTTCATGTCTTTCTTTCTTCAGTCAGAAATAAAGGTTTTTCCTGGATTTTTCTCCATATAGTGGACTTCAATGAGGATCAGTGGGTTAAAGGTCCAAATTTCTATTTCAATGCAGCTTCAAAGGGCTCTACATCATCCCAGTAAAGAATAACTGTCTTGTCTAGCGAAACTGTCATTTTCTACAAAAAAAAAAAAAAAAAAAAAAAAACGCCCTTTTTTTGCAAAGGGCGTTTGACTTTCTTTGCATGTTCACTTTGTAAAAACTGGGTCTGTACTACCTACGTAACGCATTAAGATGAACTAGTGCAAGATGAGAATTTGTGGTTAAAGAATATATATATATATATATATATATATATATTTTTAAAGATTTATTTTTTGCCATTTTTATGCCTTTATTTTAGATAGGACAGTGTAGTTGGACAGGAAACGAAGTGGGAGAGAGAGAAGGGGGTGGGATCAGGAAAGGTCCAGGAGCTGGGATTCAAACTCGGGACACCCGCAGTGCAACGGCGCTATATGTCAAAAGTACACAGATTTTTAATTTTTTTTAGAAAATGACTGATATTTTCACTAGTTGAGACTCTTATTTCTTGGCTGGGATCATGTAGAACCCTTTGAAGCTGCATTGAAAATGAAATTTAGACCTTCAACCCATTGGCTACCTTTAAAGTCCACTATATGGAGAAAAAACCTGGAATGTTTTCCTCAAAAACCCTAGTTTATTTTCTACTGAAGATAGAAAGACATGAACACCTTGGATGGTGAGTAAATTATCAGGAAATTTTTATTCTGGAAGTGAGCTAATCCTTTGCAAATTCTTATTAAATCAATTGAGTGTGAGATTGAATGATTAAACTCACAAAAAGATGCTCACTTATCGCCACATACTTCATGATGTAACCTGCAGAAAAGGCTCTAAATGAATCTTTCTGGTAAATGGGAATGTGACTCAATAGATTTTAATGGGATAATGGGATGTCAAGGAGACAATGGGATGATTGAAAGTCCCATCCACCACCACTTATTCACTGACTTGTAACAAATTTCTGTAACTGTTCTTATTTTCTAACATCTTGCTCGTATCATGTAAATGTGTGTGTGTCTATCCACCCTTAATGGTGTTTATATGAGACTACGTATCCCAACTTCCCGCAGCTTTCTCTTCCTGTAGCGTGTCTCATTAGCGACGGCCTGGCTCTCCTTGCTGCTAATTGACCTTTAATTATCCCAGCGACCCCACTGCGGCACCACATGCCTGTTACCGTAGCGATAGGGACGCACGCCACGCGTCGAGACCAAAGAAGCGGTAGGCAGTCCTCTAACGGACAATAAACCATGTCTATATCTAGACAGACGTGGATTCATTTGAATATCGCAACATTATTCAATTAAAAAAACTCAAGCTGAGTCTGTACAGGAGAGTTTCAGAGATGAACACTGCGCTTTCGAAAGTTTTAGAATGTCTAGGTGGAAATAAAAAAGAACGAAAAAGGGGTGAAGGGAAGTCGTTTTTACTAGCTTGTGAGCAATTGCATCATTTTTTCTCAAAAATAAAATCAGATATAGATTATTAGGTTAAAAAGGCAATAGCGGCGCACAGCACGTCATTCTGGGAACCATCCGGTCACCGCGAAAACCTTATGAACTCTGTGACACTATTTGTACGCTGCTGTTTGACTTAGGCTGGTTGTCCTGGTTGGCGTCCTTCACGTAAACAGGATTATGGACACAGATGACGGCACAGGAGGAGACACTGCCTATCGCTGCGATTGGATTAGCGAATGACAGGAAGTCGGTGCCCAAGCGAGGATATGATCTAAGTGATGCGTTACCGCCGTACAGATCAGGCTAATATGAACACAACATCTGCTTTAGGGACATATATGACTGACAAGGACAGAGAACTGACATGAGATAAAGACATACAGAAGTCACGTTTGCCTGTGTGTAAGCCCATGATGGCCGTTAAAGAAGTCGTATCACATATATATAATGGACCTAAATTTAATAATAATAATACTATTTATCCTAAGGGTTCAAGGATGTGAAGAGCGCCATGTAATAACATGCAGAAAAACATACATTCCTTTTTTTATGATATGACTCCTTTATAGCCATTGTAACACACTCATACACTCCAACATCTAAACATGGAGGTGATATGAACAAACATTTGAACATGCACACATAATAGTGCTGATTGGATTGTCCATCTGTTTCATTTTGGTAAATTCCCTGCTGATCCAGAGGAAAGAGCTATAATTTCATTTCACATTAAGATTGACGCTTGACGAGAAGTAAGTCTACAACCATAATCGTTGCATAAACTCCAACCTAAGCTTGCTCAGAGACTGCCTACATTAATTTTTTAATTCACATCATCAACCCACCTGTCAAACGACTGTGTGTAGAGGTAGTAATTAAAAGCATTAAAAACAAAAAGTATAATTAGGCTCACAGCGGTGTCTGCCTCAGCCTCCATGTTTGAAGCACAAATACGGTCTCAAACATAAAAGGGACAGAAGATCCCCAAAGCTTGAAAAGCCGAGTCGTTTTTGTGAGTCACACTTTGAAAGGTTTGTGCTGTTTCGTTCTTTCGTTCTTCTTTGTGTTTTACTTTTGATGACTTTTGAAAGGCTGGTTAATAAAATAATACACTTATTTCATCAACATTTATCCTATTCATCCTAATATTGACTTTAATCAGGGTTGAGTTTAATTAAAATTCATAACACAAACCTATTATGAGATCACAAAAACTTTCCACCAAAATTTCAGCAAAAATGCAGTATGGTAATTGGTGCATTAGATACTTTGTTACCCCTTTTCCACCAACAAGGTGCCAGTGCCAGAGCCCAATCTTATCCCGTTTCGATATAAATGAATGGAGATAAATTGTAATTCCAAACCTATATGACTTTCTTTTCCTTGAAACACAAAAGGAGATTTTAGGAAGAATTACTGCTGAAGTCACTGGTGTGGTGGCATACTGTATGTGATAGAGTTCACATACTGTGCTTGTGAGGTTTCCCCTTTAACTCTTTCCTTGTCTTTCCTCCCTTTAAATCTTTCCTCCAAAGAGTTGGCAGGAATGAGTAGTTCACTTCCAAAACAAAAATTTACAGATAATGTACTCATCCAACTTAAAAATCATCCTACATTGCTGTTTTGTAAAGGGCGTTTGACCTTCTTTGCACGTTCACTTTGTAAACACTGGGTTGGTACTTCTGCAGCGATGTAGGATGATTTTGAAGTTGGAGGAGAAAATGAGATGGGAGTTTTTCGACATACCCTGTCTTGAACCGGCATGCACAGAGTTCACACAGAGCTAGACAAGATGACCATTTGAGGTTAAAAAGGATATACTTTTTTTTTTTTTTTTTTTTTTTTTTTAAAAAAGAATGATTGTTTCGCTAGACAAGACCATTATTCCTCGGCCGGGATCTTTTAGAGCCCTTTGAAGTGGCATTAAAACTGCATTTTGGAAGTTCAAACTCGCGGGCACCATAGAAGTCTATTATATGGAGAACATTCCTGAAATGTTTTCCTCAAAAAAACATAATTTCTTTACGACTGAAGAAAGAAAGATATGAATATCTTGGATGACAATTGGGTGAGTACATTATCTGTACATTTTTGTTTTGGAAGTTAACTACACCTTTAAGAGATTTATGCTTGCATTTTGGTTGGAGTGCAATAAGGTGATTCAGCCGCTTCACTGCTTTTCATCCAGTTTCTACAGTGTCTGTGTTCATTTAAACATACTAACACCTACATATGGCGACCCCAACGCGCAAACTGTATCTCCACCTGGCCGAACCACGTTGGAGCTTGCTGTTCCCAAAACTCTGGTACCTTGAGAGCATGTCATCCAGTCAAACCACAACAACAAAAAAAAAACTCTGGAGATGTTCACCTGCATCAGGGTCACCACATGTAGGTGTTAGTGTGTTTAAAGAGGTCATGAACTGGTAAAAATATAATTTTCCTTGATCTTTCAACATATAACAGATCAATGTACTATAATAACACCCTGTAAGTTTCAAAACTCAAAACTTTCTTGTTAGTTTAAAAACAGCTTTTATTGAAACCAAGCTCAGAAAACAGCTTGTTTTGGAATGTGCCACTTTATGATGCAGTAGTGAGGCGAAAGCCCGCTTTTGCAAGAAAAAGATCAACACCTGCTTCTATATCATACACAGTGTAGTGCAAGTTGTGTAAAATAGTCTTTGAATTGCCTTCCTTCATGTCGCGAATCCATTTCTCTTTCAGGTCAGAAACAGCATGAATGTTTGGAGCATGTCAGAAATAGAACAGGACATTAGTTTACTGTCTGGAATTTGTTTTGTCAGTCCGTGCCGCAACCAGTGTAGACAGAATTGCAGATTATAATGGGTTTTGTTGTCTATAGTCGCATTGCGCCACTCGTGTCCGGTGTAAACAAGGGATAAAATTAGGAAAGAGCTCCAGATCGCGTTGGTGAAACACTGTTTGTTTGTTTGCTTTACTTTATTAAGGATTTATTTTTAAACAAGACAGTATGATGCAGGCTGTTTAGAGAGACTGAAAGTAAAATATGATGCAGTGCTGAATCTGACTAAAGTGGATCCAACAGTAATATAGCAACACATAAGTTTGTGTAGAGTTGCTTTTAATATTATTGCATTGTCTGCTCCAGACAGTTTGATATATACTCAGTATTTATATGTTTTTCACCCAAATTACCCATGTTGTTTTCAAAGTACATCACAACAGCGTCCATCTGTTACTTTAATAAGCAAAACTGTTAGCCAATCATAGCAGTAGGTGTTTACTTCAGAGTCTTGAATGCGCCCCACCTATAAAATCAGACCGTTCTGAGAGAGGCTCAAAAGCAGGATAGAAATAATGGTCACACTCCGGGCCCTATTTTAGCGATCTAATCGCATAGTGCATAAAGCGCATGGCACAGGTGCACTTAGGGTGTGTCCGAATTAACTTTTGCTATTTTAAGGATGGGAAAAATGGTCAGCGCGCCCGGCGCATGGTCTAAAAGGGTTGTCCCTATTCTCTTAATGAGTCGTGGGTGTGTTTTGGGAGTAACGTGGCCATGGCGGATTCGCTATTTACACGGTGGAATTTGCGAGAATGAAGGCTGAGCGCTTCTCCAGAGAGCAGGGCGGGTGCAAAGGGGGGCATTCACAGGCTGAGCCCACTCAAATGAGTTACCCCCTTTTAAAACTCTCCCCTGAAAAGTTTTCAAGTGAAACTAAAAAACAGCTCGCATAAGAAAGCGATTGACTATCCATTATGACATGTAGGCATTTTTATATTTATGCATACAATAATAATCTTTTACATTTTAATCCTTTCATTTTAAATTTTTGGCATGTTTGTGTGCTGCTCCGCATCCCTGTGTGTGTAATAAGCAGAGTGTATGTGCATTGTGCACCTGCCTATAGTTATTTCTAGCATGCTCTTTAAATAACAAGAAAAATATTGCGCCATTGAATTTAGACCAGGTTTTAGTTGGTCAATGGCGGAGTCAGTTGCCTCAAAATAGCAACACGCCAACAATGTGCCTGAACACATCTCGTTTCCAGACCAGCATGCCCACAGGCGCACAAATAGGCACAAATGCATTTGCTATTTAAACAACGTGGCGCAGGATACGAAAATAATAACTGCGTTGGGATGAAACAAGCAAAAAATCAATTGCATGGCGCCACACTGCACCGAGGGTATGATAGAGCCCTTAATTTTAAGGTCTAGTTCTCGCTATTAACAAACCATTAACTATGGCTTTTGCCTCAATAAACTCCTAATTTGCTGCTTATTAATAGTTAGTAAGGTAGTTGTTAAGTTCAGGTATTGGGTAGGATGTAGAATGTGGTCATGCATAATAGGTGCTTTGTAAGTACTAATAAACAGCCAATATGTTAATAATAGGCATGCTAATAAGTAACTAGTTAATAGTGAGAATTGTTGTTTTAATGTAAAACCACATCAATATTATAAGTGAACCTCACAGAACATCATAAAACAATAAAAATGCAGTTCATGACCCCTTTAAATAAACACAAGCAATATAGAAATTGGATGAAAAGCCATGAACTGGCTGAACCACTTTATTGCACTCCAACCAAAAACAAAGGTTAATCACTTAAAGGAGAAGTCCACTTCCAGAACAACAATTAACAAATAATTTACTCGCCCTCTTGTCATCCAAGATGTTTATGTCTTTCTGTTTTCAGTCGTAAAGAAATTATGGTTTTTAAGGAAAGCATTTCAGGATTTTTCTCCATATAATGGACTTCAGTGGTGCCCCTGATTTTGAACTTCCAAAATGCAGCTTCAAAGGGCTCTAAACGATCCTAGCCGAGGAAGAAGGGTCTTATCTAGCGAAACGATCAGCCATTTTTTTGAAAAATTAAAATTTGAATACGTTTTACACATATAAGTTTGTGTAACACTAGCTCTGGGATGCGTGTCCACGACGCTACATACTACAGAATCATGTCAAAAGGTCACGCGCAATGTAAGCAGAACTACAGACCCAGTGTTTACAAAGTGAACGTGCAAAGACTAATGAAATGCAAGTAAGTCAAACGCTGTTTACAAACAAAAAGGTACAACAATGTTGGACTATTCTAAAGTTGAAGGAGAAAATGAGATGGAGTTTTTTGCCATACCCTACCTTTTTGAGCCGGAGAACACAGACAATGAACTTAGACAGAGAGAGGAGGCTGCTGCAGCGACACAAGTCTCTCAAGCCTTGGGCACGTTCAAACAAGACATGGTGGTGCACATGTGGAAAATGCCAACCACTGCCAATGGAGCAGGAATCTCAATGCTGTCAAGAATGGACCATATCTATTCCACTGTCGGAAAGAATCATCAAGTCAGGTGGTCAGTCGTGCATGATCTTTTGTCGTGTTTCTGTAGTACGTAGCGTCGTGGACGCGCGTCCCTGAGCTAGTACTACAAGAGCTTTTGTGCTTAAAAAGCATACAAATTTTAACTTTTCAAAAAAGATAAACGATCGTTTCACTAGATGAGACCCTTCTTCCTCGGCTGGGATCTTTAGAGCCCTTCGAAGCTGCATTTAAACTACATTTTGGAAGTTCAAAATTGGGGGCATTATAATGAAGTCCATAATATGGAGAATCCTGAAATGCTTTCCTTAAAAACCATAATTTCTTTACAGCTGAAGACAGAAAGACATGAACATCTTGGTTGACAAGAGGGTGAGTAAATTATTTGTAAATTGTTGTTCTGGAAGTGGAGTTCTCCATTAAAGCACACATCATTATTAAAGAGGAACATAACCTCACTGTACTTGAATTCTGTCACGTCTTGTGTGTACTGTATGTCGCCACACTATGACTTTTACTGCATGGAAAAAAGATGTAATGAAATTAAATGTGACTGAGGCCGTCAGTATCAACAATTCCGGCCAACATCTCCTTTAAGGTTCCCCAGAGGAAAGTCAAATGGGTTTGGAGCAACATGAGAGTGAGTAAATGATAGAATTTTCATTTTTGAGGATGCTATCCATTTGAAACCAAGAAAAAAAGACCATGATATTTGGTTGTGGGCAATTATAGCATTGTTCTGCTCTAAAATGTGGCTCTGGTAGTGCTGGAAAAGGTCCACAGATCCCCTACTTGAGCACCAGCTCAGTGGAAAAGGGATATGCTTCCTGTGTGGCATGATAGGGCTTTAGTAATCACCAATCTCTCTACAAGAGTGGAAAACAGAACAATAAAACCAAAGAAAAGGCAGTGAAATCACAGCGTAAGAAAACACAGCAATAAAACCCCATACCTTCCTCCTTGTATCCCTTGATGAGTGTTAAACATGCATAAAGGGATGGGGCAGTGGGGGAATACGGGAAAAAAGGGTAAATGGATTAAAGGGATAAAGGAGCTGGAGAACAAGCACACACCTTCGGTGAGGGAGGACACAGGCAAAGAGACCTCCATGCATGCGGCGGACTGGGCCTTGCGGAAGGGCGGTCGGCCGGGCCCCCTGCGGGCGAGGCGTGGCCCTTCAGGGCCCCCCGGGACTCTGGCCCTCCCAGTCGGACAGGGCTGGGAGGTGGGGCTAGTGCAATGTCCATTCACATGATCTGCAACAACGGGCATAGCATTAGCAAGAAACCCAAATGAGGTTAGAAACAGAAGAGTGTGTGAGAGAGAAAAAGAGGTGAAGAGGGCAGTGGGATGAAAACAATGCAGCCGCAAAGGAGAGAGAAGCGTTAACAGTAAGAGGAAGCAGTCATAATAGCAGCTTTAATCAGCCCAAAATCATTCTGATTTGAAAAGGAAGATTAAACGGAAAAGGAAAATGAAAAGACAAGGGAAAAGGAAAATGGAAAGGAAAAAGGGTGAAGGATAATGGAAAGGAAAATAAAAGAATGAAAAGGAAATTAAATGGGGAAATAAAAAGACAAAGGAAAAGGGAAAAAAGTAAAAATACAAAAAGACAAATGATAAGGGAAAGGAAAGACAAGAGAAAGAACATGGAAAAGGAAAGGAAAGTTGCAGGTAATGGTAGCTGTTCAAAAAATTAAGCATTCAGAGAGGCTTTCTCATCCCTTCTCAACTCAGACACTTGAAAGGACGAGGGTGGAGGACTTGACTTTACAGAAAAACAGAAGCTTCCATCTGCAGTCTATTTATGCAGGAAGTTGAGGGAGGTCTGGTTGAGTATGCAGGAAAAGACCCAGATTCAAACTCCCTGCATCTTAAACAGCACATTTTTCAGCAACACCTCCAACACACCTGAATCAAAGTCTTACTAGCATCTACCTGAGAGAGACATCCTGCAGCCAGAACCTCTCAGATGGAGGCAGCTTGTTTATATGTACCACAGTATCCTCCAGGATTTCACTGACTTCTGACTATTTTGACATTCTAGCTGTATATTTCCTTCCCTTCCTCCATTTTATATCTATCAATCATGTTCATGCCAAAGCAGCCATCCAAATCCACGACTGTCTGCTGTCATTTCATATCAGTGGGATTTCTACTCAGTCATTTTTATATCACACTGTAGACTTGGCAACCAAAACTTTGACACTGACTCATGGTGAAACAAAGCACTATTAAGAACACCATCTGTAGTAAGTTTGAGAAACTTAAATTGCCATTTTACAGACTACATTTGTTAGTTCATACTTTCTATGAAAAAGTTTGGGGACAGTGATTAAACTAAACTAACTAAAATCCAATTTAATATGGTAGCTGAGCTGGAACACAGAATCTTCAGATGATCATATTCTGTTGATGAAAGTCAGAGAACATCATCTTAGAGAGTCAGGATGAGAAAGCCCAAAAAATGGAGCCCAGTCCGCAGATGCCTTTACATCTGTTTTCCCTGGCCTGCACCAGGGACAATGTTTCTAAATGAGCCCAGGTTCATGAAAAGATCCAAACTGAGGGTTTAGGATAGTAGGAAATCTTGCGGAAGCCCCGGTGCATTCAAAGGGAGACAGTTCCATGCACAAAACTACAGAGAACCTACCTGTAGATACACACACTAACTCTCTATCTCAGCCACACACACTCACACAACCCTCATAAATTGGCTTTCTATTAAGTATTGATTTTTTATGTCCTTGTTCTGTTTTTAAGACCTAAAGATATTTTCATATTACAAAACGACCCAAGACTCGCTTTCTAAGCTCTAATATTTTTCGAGCAGAAATCGAAACCTTTGAGGATTAGAAACAAGTGTAATCACTCATGGCCCAGATGGTCTATTTTCCTTCGTAATGCGGCACAGCTTGACCTGTTGAAGGAACACTTTCATTATTACACATTAGGTCAAGTTTGGCACAAGAAATTGGAGAGGAAATTGTTCAGCCCTCAGCGAGAGGTTTGTTAGTCACAGCCTAGCATGAAACAATAAGCCAGACAAGAGGAAAGAAAAAGGAAAAGAGAACAAGGAAAGATACTCAGCGAAAGAGACAGAGTGAGACAATTCGGAGTGTTTCCGTAAAAGGCTGAAAAATGATCCAAGTCACGATGAGGCAAGCTCACTTGCAGAGAATGATCTCATTACATTAGTGCATGTCGTTCAGAGGTAGAAGATGGTCCAATCACAAATGAGCAGGCTTTCATAGAGTTAGAGAATGGTCCAATAGGGTTAGAGCATGTTCTGAGGTATAGAATGACCCAATTACGATGGAGCAAGGCCCTTATGACGTAAAGAATGAACCAGTCGCGAAAGAGCAAGATTGATACCTTTCTCAACTTAAGAATGAGTATGTTGAACAAACCACCTTTGTAAACACTTGCAAAATGTACATTGAGAAGCATAATTTAAAAAAGAAAAAAGAAAAAGGCCACACGCAGAGATGTGAGGAGGGAAATTTTGCGCCACGTCATGAATTCGAATGGGAAGAAAGTGAATAAAAATGCATTAAGTATGAACTTTAAAATGCAAAGACAAGGGGCTTCGTCATGTCACTCTCAACAGGATGGAAACAGAGAAAGTTGATGCATCGAAGGCAAGAACAAAGAAAAAGATCTGCTCGCTTTCGGCCTACCGTACCAAGATCAGTCTTAAGATCTGTGGGTAGACTTAACTTTCTGCCTGGTCCCTTGACTGAAACAAAAATAGGACAGAAAGGGGCAATTAATCCATTTAAGAAAACAAAACAAAAGCAAAATAAAGAGATCAACTCAAATTAAAATTGCAAAAAGAAATAAAAAAAGAAAATCATTTAGTGTAACACATGCAGGTGTACACACTGATTCGTGATGTTTCATTCGACAGTCATGCCTGAACGCATACTGCCACCAGATAAACGGATTTGTCTGTTTTCAGACAAGCAAACACATGCATGCAGAACGCATCTAAGTACAAACGCATAACTCAATCCATTTCTTCAATTTCCATTTCCTTCATGTTGTTAGGGAAAAATGCATGAATCAATCAAAATGACTGCAAAGTATTTAAAGGATTAGTTCACCCAAAAATGAAAATTCTGTCATTAATTACTCCCTCTCATGTTATTCCAAACCTGTAAGACCTTCATTCATCTTTAGAAAACAAATTAAGATATTTTTGATGAAATCTGAGAGCTTTCTGATCCTGTATACACAACGCAACTGAAACATTTCATGGGTTAGAAACTACCTGATCTCATAACGAAAACATACCTGTGGGAACTTTTTCACAAGATGCAAAATACGTACCATTATATCACTGTAGTTTCCAAAAGAAATGAACACTAGAGGCAGCAAAACAGCGAGCACTTGTAATTGTTTTCGTACACAGTTATGATTAAAGCTCCATATGTAGATTTAATCATAAAGCTCCAGGACGTAACAAGCTTACTCGGTAGCTCAAGAAGCTACTGGCATGCATACTGTTGGGTAGGTTTAGGTGCACTGCGGGTGGTATGCTATTTTAAAAATTCTGCAGCATTAGAGTTATAGCACCACTCAACAGACATTTAAAGTCAGAACTGCGGTGACACACACAAAACCAAAGTCACATAAAACGTACTATATGTACGTTCATCTGTACACTCTTTTAGCGAGTGTGTCATCTTCCGAAAAAGTTCCCACAGGTAGGTTTTCATCATGAGATCAGGTTGTTTAGACTGACCTCACATGGACTATTTTATTGAAGTCCTTACAACTTTTCTAGCCCTTGAACATGGTAGTTGCATTACTGTGTCACAGATTTCATCAAAAATATCTTAAGTTGTGTTCTAAAGATGATGAAAGATGTTATGGCTTTAGAATGAGATGAAGGTGAGTAAATAATGTCAGAATTTTCATTTTTTAGTGAACTTTCTCTTTAAGAATAGAATGTAACTGATTGGACCTATTGTACTGTATTGGACAGAAACCACAAAAACCACACAGAAAGCAATCACGTGTGCATGCATACACAATTAGTAAAGCATAAACACAGAGGTTCAAATTAAAGTGTAAACAGATAAACAAAGTGAGGTCAACATTTTGCAAGCATTTTGCACCGCAAAGGTTAGAGTGTATTCTGAGCTGAATGTCTAATATATGGTAGAAGTACTGCTGAAATGGGATTTAACAGAAAATTTGAAAAATATGTATGAGTGGATCCAAAACACTAATTCAACATCAGTTTCCATTGCTTTGTAAGGAAAGAAATTTAATAACCAAGCATGTTATCCAAAAGAACGTCTCTCAAAGTCTCTATTTATGTGATGTTCTCCAGAACACTAAAACACATCGAGCAGAATACTTCCCAAGATCACACTCTCCTCCTAAGCATCATTTCGATTAAATGTTTTTAAAGTGGAGTGTGATTTTAGAACGTCATTTTCAACAGGGTGCTAATGCGTTTTCACTTATGGACTCCACGAAATGGTTTGATGAATGCAATTTGCTTTCCTATGTTGACCAAGGAGCTCTATAATATCTGGAGAAAGCTGTCCATTAGCACTCCTATTCACCTTACACTTACACTTATATGTTACTTGCAAAAATTTTACATTTCATTTTGAATGGAAGAATGGATTTTTAGAAGTATACCAGATGGTGTACGTGTGGCAGAAACCAGCCCCTTCTAACTGGATCATACTAGTAAACCAAACAGGTCAAAGCGGAAATTGCTTGTGGAAATAGCAGTAATTAAAATTCTGGGATCAATAACCTGTGCCTTAGATGTGGAATGCCTCCCATTACTCTTGACACTGATAAGATCGGTCTGTACACACATGCGCAGGTGTGTAAACATGGAAGACAGATCCACAGGAAGTGTGGTCTACCTTCATGTTGATATGAGAGCATCAATTCAGCACACTAAAGCCATTTTGCAAACCATATTCTCTGTGTGTGTGAGTTGTGGATATAGACTCTGTCTGAATAAACCCGTGTTGGACATCTTTTGTTACTGTTATCCAGTGGCACAGCTACAATGGCAAACATAACAGCTGGCATCCGCTGATTTCAACATCAGACCTCAAGTGGCCACGCTGTATTATTGTTTTTATCCATGGGCACAAATTCAGAAGTCGTTTAGCTGCTCGTTAGAACGTTCCGAGCGCCGTGGCTTCAATCCCGTTGACTCCTCTGTGAGCCCGACTCGGATGAACGGTAATTTGGGATTGTTTTGGAAATGTCTCAAAAAAGTCTTCTGCTATCCTGCACTGCAATTTGCATGAATTACCAACTTCTTTGCTTTCAGCTCACGTCATCTTCCGCTAAATCGTAGAGGCGGATATACTTAGGAGCAAAGATCTCGACGCCAGACTCTACGATGAATTCAGAGGAATTTCATCTTCAGGAGCATGCATTAGCATTTTTGAGCCACAGTGTTGTTTTTGCTGAAATAAAATGTCAAATCTTAACATTTTCCTCTCTTGTAAGCCTTTCGTCAAAAACACATTCATTTACTTACGTCTGGCTAAAGAAAACGTCACTACTTAGAATCACCAATTTGGTGACCTTTGTAGTGACCTAGTAGTTCTTTTTTAGAACTGTGAAGGCCATTCACATGCAGCACATTTTCAAAAGTGAACAAAAGCACTATTAGCATATAATTCTCATGCTTGTAGCCATTCTCTCTGCCATGCTCTCGGAGACAAAGCTTTGCACTTTGGCACTTTTGCATACTGTTCACATTATATAAATCCATTCACATTAGTTGCACCTATGCAACTAACTATAAGCTTGAAATTTTAGGTATTTCCTATGCCTTCTGTTACAAACTTTAACAGAACTTATAATTTTCTAAATGTACTAGAGCATTAGTCATTTGTAATATACTGCAAGTTAGCCAATGAATTAATTCAATTTCAAGAAATTGTAAGTGTCTTCAGAACAAGCATGTACTCAATAACACACATACAAGCATGGATGGCAGAGCTACTAAAGGCCAAAGAAATACCCTTGAGACCCTGTTGGGGTCTAACTAAAGCATGGCGCACACTGCACAATTTTGTCTTTTACGGATTTTCTTTGTCATATTGTACAATATGAGCCCAGTGAGATCTTGAAAAAAAAGCTACATCTTAGAACTGATTTTATTAATCATATTCATTTACAAGCAAAATTGTAATGGTAGGGTACAACGGGGCTGAAGGCACGTTTAATTCTAGTTAGTCATCTGAACCACTACACAGTACAAAACACATTTTTTTAAACATCCGGACTTCACTATGCATGGGGAAATTTGGCTGATTTGTGCAAAAAACACAATTCTGTGTAAAGTTAAACATATTTATTCATTCATTCATTTATTTATTTATTTCATATGTATGAAGCAAACAAGAATCAATAAAATCACCAAATATATTTTGAGACAAAGGTCTTGTTAATGTTTTTTGGTTTTGTTTTGTTTAAGGTAACAATTTATTCGTTTTTCAATAACTGAATACAAAATTATGGTATTTCGGGGAAAAAAAACACTCCTACTGTTGATGTGACAATAAATATCTGGCGTTTTCCCAGGTATTAGGACTTTTATGGCTTAATATAATGTAAATGATATCTCTTACTTAAATATGTAGTAGAAAATCCATGAAAGACTATTTTAAAAAATCCACATCATTTTATGCATATTTTGGACTATGGGGCACCATTATTTCGATGATGTAAAAAGGTTGCACTTGTTGAGCTACTGATGCTACCTGTTGCTATTTTTATCACAACACAACCACATTGTGCGTCGTAATTTTCAGTCAAAGGGCAAAAAGAGAAGCAATGAAAGTCTTTGCTGCTTTCTTAGTGATAAGACGAGGCAAAAAAAAGGGGAAGGTGCCTGTGGATGAAAAAACTTTCTAAAGATCCGCATCTTTGTTCTCTCCACAGCTCTGATGCCTCTGAGGCTTTTAGTAGACCACATCTACGGCAGAGACAAGAAATGCTAGATGCCATCCTGGCAGGATGTAAACGTCAACCAGTGATGGAATAATGACATTCTAAATAAATGCAGTTTCTTTTTTCAGTAACAAGTAATCAAACGAATTACCGTTTACAACGCTGTTACCGTTATTGACAATAAAATGTGGCGTTACTATACTATATCACGTTGCGTTCTTCTTCTAAAGTTAAATTCTGGCTTATTCCTCTCAGCACATCTTCTTCCAGAAACGAAAAGTAGCCGAGATGAACTTGATGAATGTTCACGTTTGTTTACGGAGGTGATGTGGGTGTTTACCTACATGTCAGCGTGTCTCATGTGGATGTTTAAAATTTGAAAAGTGGAGCCGCTCGCGGGCATGATTACATTAGTGTTCAGACGGTAAAAACAGGAGCTTGCATTAGTATCATACGGATTACTTTATCAGAGAATATTTGTTTTTGACATGACTTTTAAAAGTAGACATTTCAAGCTTTCTATACATATATTTCTCATGTCTGAGGCAAGTATTCACAGAGATTCAGATTGTTTTATTTACGTGTCTGTGAAGAGAGGTGACGGAGGCTGAGACAACAGAGAGTGCACCCTGTTTATTTTCTTTATTTTACAAAAGCACATCGTTTTTTTGTTCTTAAGACAAATATGTTGTTCTTACAACAAATAAAAGTAGACTCTTTGCAGTAATCATCAAAATGACTGAGTATTTGTAATTCTTTTTGCAGTGAAAAAACGAGACAGACTGCACCGGTGCTGTCTTCGACCCCAGCGGGTTAACAGTGTTGCCACGGGATGTTTTTCATGTCTACAGGTTGAAGCGACCCCAATAATGTGATATTTAGCCCCTAAATAGATTTCACTCGATACTTATATCCATCACCTGTAAGTTCTTTCAGCCGTTGTGGTCATTATATCAGTATTTTATTTTCCGAGTTGTTTTGTGGTAAAAATAACAACAGGTAGCATCAGTGGCGCCCCACATAGTCCAAAATTAAAACTATTTTTAAAGCTTTCATGGGTTTTCTACTACATATTTCAGTAAGAGACATAATTTATGTTATATTAAGCCATACAAGTGAAAAAAAGTGTTGTTGTTTTTTTGCAATTATACACTATGTGAGTACTAAATAGAACATTTCCTTAATGTTTTAATGCCTTTAGCCTTGTTGTACCACAAACCCAAACTAGCCCTGTCAATAGTGCTAATGCTAATGTTTGGTAAAAAGAGGACTGATGTGCTGCTCATGCTAAAGAGCAAACTCAAACTTATGCGCTTTTAAACCAAATGACAGAATTTAGAATTTGAATTGAATTTTGAAATTCAGTAAGATCAAGAATAATTCTGTGTCAAGTCAGCCAACGGAAACCGCATATGGCAAAAATAAATACAGACTTATTTAAATGTCAAAAAATGGGTCATTTGACCCCACTGGACTTTAGCGAGCAACGCTCTGTCTGGGTTACACCCACAATATCATCCCTCTCATCAACACACACAATACATACTACCTACTACCATGCCTCAATCACACACATGCCTACAATAACCACATGTGAAGCACACTTACACATACTCGCATTCGCACTCACACACCTACACCTACACCTCAGCAGCATGGAGCGTGGCACAGGGCACTACGAGCGTGAGGCTACTTCTACTGCAGCATGCAACCCCCAAACAAACACCCACACACACGCAAATTCACACGGAGAAGCACATGAGCCACGGGCTTGCTGTGTGTGGGTGTTTTAAAGGGGCTGGACACATTCTTACCATTGTCCAACAGGTAAAAGACAGGACTGTAGTGGCAGGACCGCAGGTTGGACACAGGTTCTCCTGTGCCTCGAGGGTCATTATGGAGGGAAGGGGTGTAGGGTGCTGGAAATCAGAGATCACACAGTCATTGTCACATACCAGGCTCAGCAAGGTTGAATTAAAGTAACTTTCAGTTGCATGATT
Source organism: Labeo rohita (assembly GCF_022985175.1). Classification (NCBI taxonomy): domain Eukaryota; kingdom Metazoa; phylum Chordata; class Actinopteri; order Cypriniformes; family Cyprinidae; genus Labeo; species Labeo rohita. The sequence continues at coordinate 18,657,598 of NC_066877.1, forward strand.
TTGAATCTGTTAACGGACAAAGAGCATTTGAGGAATCTTAAGGCATGCCATTTTATTGCCCTTTGTTCAATGTGCATTTCTTAGAAAAGCCAGTCTTGAGCTTGGAAAATATCTGGTGGAATTTTTTTTCAATTACCAAGAACATTTCAGCACACACAAGTATTAGAATGGTGCATTTAACCTCATCAGACAAGATGAATTTATACGGCTGACAAATCGCTGCAGGTGTCGACCTGACGGTATAAATCATGATTGCTGTGTGAATTGAGGCCGAACTGCTGAGGGTAAAGATGAGAGAACAGTGTGGTGAGAGACTGACAAGTGCATCACAGGGCTCCTGCTTATTCTGCTTTAACAATAATGGACTTCCTCAGTCTTTTCTGGAACCATTTGCCCTCCCTATCCAAAAGCATTTTGCTCTTGTTTAAATACTGTTTCTTGCCATTTGATGCCGACATAAACTCTGTCCACATTGTTTCAGCCATCTGTGCTGCAGCATCAGGTTACATTACATTGACTTGTGCTTTGACTTTCTGCGATAACAGATAAAATAAAAGGTGGCGGCACAGCTGGTATCTAAAAAATTTTGGTATTTAAAAACAGGGTTATTATTCATTTTTAACGAAAAGCAAATTAATAGTTTTTTTTTTTCCAGTCTTAAAAAAAGCAAAATACAAATCCCACAGGAGGCAATTTATTATTATTGCAAGAAATTAATACTTTTATTTAACTATGACGCATTAAGTTGATCCAAAGTGACAGAAAACACATGCATAATGTTACAAAACATTTCTAAATACCCTAAATTTGAAAAATTGAATTCCGTTATTTTCATGACTTCATATTTAAAACATTGGTATCATTATTGAATAAGTGTAATTTCTGTGCCATTTATCTGCTGCAGCTATCAAACAGGTTACACTGTAAAAATAAACTAAAATAAAATAGCATTTACTGACATTTCTGTTACTTTTAAAACACAATGCAATGTGCAAGTGCAAAATTAAAAAAAAAAAAAATCCTTAATATTATTATAGTACACTGTGTTCTTTTTCTACTTTTTTTTTGTTTGTTTGTTTGTAGCTGTTTTTTTTGGAACTTCTAGCTGGTTAAAAAGCTACCCTGTACGCTGTACGAAAAACAGCTTAACCACTTAAATGACCAAATTAGACCAGCTTAGAAGAAGCTAGAAACAGGCTACCAAATTCTAGAATACAGCAATAACAGGGTTTAGACTAAAAATGTCAATAAATGTTTTGAATATTTCATGATGATATGACACATTAAGTAAAGCTTTTGTGCTGTGGAAGTGGTTTAACGCACACTCATCTCTGCAGGTTAGACAAGTACAATAAGCTCATCAGAAAAATGGAAAACAAATTACTGCTTTCTGTCCTTTCACATCCTTTTGCTTTTGTTCCCATTATTCCCTTTCATTCCAGAATAATCTTTTTCTAAAAATATCTTTGCTGGTCACAGTCGATGGCTGACATTTCAGCTTATTAACCACCTGGCAATGTGCCACAATCAACAGGGTCTCAGCAACCCACCTCAACCCTGCTGACAAAAACAACACCCGCACAAACAACAAACAACAACAACTAGTCGACTAGACAGAGAGAGATAACACTTATGAGAACTTCAAAGTGGAGTGCAGCCCAATTACTGGACTTGATGGAGAGCAGGGCAGACTGAAAATCAGAGAGGAGGTATACTCGAGGTCAAAGATGATATGAATAAGTGCCAATAAATAAGATGAGAGAAAGATGATGTAAAACTCAACCTTTTCCAGACAAAGTAAATACATTAGCGGCTAAAGCAGAGTGTGATTTTATGCCAACTGAGGTGATGTTAGCACAGGCAGTGCTTGTAACGGTAAAGGGTTTGTACCCCTGAGCAAACGCATGAAAACGGCACCAGAAACATCCGCGCAACCTTGAGTCCATTCATTATTCATCTATTCTAGCTTAATGCTACTTTCAAAAGCACACATCTAAAAGCTGAGCTAGAAGTAACAACAAATAAAAAAAGGTCAAATAACAACAGTGCCATCAAACATTTATTTGATGCAGCCAATTTCCATCATCTCAAGGTTCAAAATTTTTCCTGTGAATGTAGCACAACAAAAAGAGTGATATGCAAATAACATCCTTTCACCTGTGGTAAGTTAATAACGCTGAACCCTGCCTATTTTCCCAAACTTTGAAATATCAAGTTTAGAATCATGCTTCTACAAATACAGGCAGTATGTCCAGTAATGAATTTATACAAAATAAAATAGTACAAAAATAAAACAACAACAATATTACAAAATATAACATTTAAAAGTGTACAAATAACACTGTCCAACATCAACACCAGCAGGTAAAATTCCCCTGAGCCCATTGAGTTTTAACAGACCCCCTAACGCATGCAGCGAGTTTGTTGGGGGTAATTGAGGATGAATGGGAGAAAGTCACGTGAGAGGAGGCAATGCCTCCATCACAATATGAATAGATATGACTGGTTATGATTGGCTGTGATTGCTTTATGCAATAAATCCCGCCTCTTGTGTTCATGCGTGTTCTTTCACAATTCACAAATCAGTGTGAATGAGCAATATAATGGTGTTAATCGGAAGACTCATTTAAAAATGTAAGTAAACAACTCACACCCTTCGATATAACCACTTTGTTATGATAAAATAAGACTTAAAGTGGCAGGAAAACAGTGGGAGTTTTTAGTGAGTAATGAGCTTGGTGAAATTTAAAGTAAATCTGTGTCTGTGACCAATATTTGTGAGCTTTGATGACTGATGATCCGAAATATTCAAAAACTGGTATAAGTTAATAATTAACAAGAATAGCTGAATATAAGTTCACAAAAAAAAATATATTGTCTAAATTGTTACTGCCTTGAGTTAGCTATTATTTTGAAATAAATGTAAAATGTTTAAAAACACTAACTTGATGAGAAATATATATGGCTTTAATAAACAGAATATTGATTACACTTCTTTTTCTGATAGTGAAAGTAATGCTTATTTAACCACGAAAATGCAACTGGGACATACATTTACATTTGACTTAAAAAAAAAAAAAAAACGGAGGACTTTCGAACATTGTTGTACTAACTAGTGTTTATTTTCTAATAGTATACAGGTCCAACAGTGCCCATATTTGAAAAAAACCCCAGGACATTTAACAAACACCAAACTTGAGTGCACTGAAATACTCACATAAACACACACACACACACACAAACAAACACACACACAAATAATGTTTTCTTCTTCATTTTCTCCTTCCTCATCATTATTTATATTTTCTCTAGTCCTTCAAACTCTCTTTTTATGCTTCAGTGGCTGATGCCCAGAATCTCAGTCCAATTTTTGGCTGAATTCCCCAGCCAATCGTAGAAGGCCATTTCCTGACTCCTGTCATAATAGCTGCTTCCACAAAAACACATCTGAATTGCTCAGCAGCCTGAAGCCCAACGCAACAAATCCCACAGAAGAAAACACACAAAAGCTACTGTTCTGACAGTCAGTTCTTTACCACAGACCATTCTAGAGAAAATCACACACATGTGAATCCTATGCTTCACTACAGGAACTGAACTGAGATTTTAAAAGAACACTTCACCCAGAATTCACTCAAATTCACTCAACAATTCTGTCATTGTTGTCCATGAACGGGCATTCTTCAAAATGTCGTATTTTCTGCATTCCACAGAAGAAAAAATTATATCCACTTTTTTCTTCATTGTAAGAGCAGGTACGGCCATTTGTAAATTTTATGGGTGTAGCTTCCTGTCTCATTCACGTCCAGCTATTTTTAGCTGTACAAAACAGCTCCATTTGCTGCTTGATATTGCAAATTGGTGTGTCTTAACATATTATTTTAATGCATTGTCTTAATTATGAACACACTGGTTTGTAGAGCAGTTTTACTGTTTCCTGCACGCTGTTATTTCCCTATAGCGGATAATGAACCGGAAGTCTCACCCACTCAGAGGCTTACTTCCACGATGAGGAAAAAGGTGGATAGGTTTGCAAATTTTTAGGTGAATTATTCCTTTAAATGCTTGATGCACAGCCACATTTTAGAAGTAAACCTCATGTCTCCTCTCTATCTCTCAAACTACTAATGTCAGGCTACATCCCTCAGCTCGCCATCCCAAGTGACTTCCATCTTTCAGGCTGCCTGCTGAGCTGGGAAGTGGGAAAACAAGCAGAGGCTTCAATTGTACTGAGACATGAGAGTGAAGTGAGAGAGAGAAAAACAGACAGCAAATTTTGAATTCTTGAGACACCACACAAAATGTGCCTCTGATATTTCAAACAACAATAACTTAAAAAAGACACAATGCAATATATCTTCCCCTGAGAAATCAAAGCTTTACTGAAATACCTCTAAATTAAGAGCTCTATTTAGATCCTCAAGGACAAGCACTGTTGTTGTCATCATGTTCATCCCACTGAGGCGATGCAAACATTGAGTAAAGCTCTGTAAACATTATCATATCCTCATAAAAATTCTACACAGGTTATGATGGCTTTAAAGAAGAAAGAAGAAACAAAGACGTTAGAGTAAGAGAGCGGAGGAAAGAGCCTCCAGGGACTGAAGACCTGTGCTGTGGGGAAACTTAAAAAAAAGGACAGAAAAGAAAAAAAAATGCAGGATGAAGTGTTATTATTTTAATGTTTTTGTCATTAAAGCTGTAATGTGTGACAATTGCACCACAAGTGGAATTTCAAAATTAATGACCGTTATCAAACAGGTTTCTCAAACACTCCCCTGCCACTGTTTTCTGTGGGGTGTGGCTATTAGAGATGCGTGTGGCTGTGTGAGTGTGGTTATATTGGGTATATGTGGCTAAAAATGGGTAGTGGGCGTGGTCATGAGAGGGTGTGGCTATATTAAGTAGGTGTGGCCAATCATGGGTGTGGCTATCAAGTGTGAGTGTGATTATCAGAGATGATGAGGCAATGAGAGGAGGGCGAAGTCATGATTTTACAGGGTAGGAGTTGCCAATCATGGGCTATTAGTAGTATGTTAAAGGGATAGTTCACCCAAAAATGAAAATTATGTCATTAATTCATCTTTGGAACACAAATAAAGATATTTTTGATGATATCCACTGCATAGACAGCAAAGCGTGACATGTTCAAGGCCCAGAACGGTAGTAAGCACATCCTTAAAACAGTCTATGTGACAGCAGTGGTCAGAAAGCTTTCATCAAAAATTTTCATTAAATATTTTTTCATCGAAATATCTTAATTTGTGTTCTGAAGGGTTTGGAATGACATGAGGGTAAGTAATGACAGAATTTTCACTTTTGAGTGAACTATACCTTTAAGTACTGTTGTTTCCAAAATGACAAACTTTTTTTCTGGTTAAATACGTATTCCATCTGGATATTTTAAGTATAATAGAAAGAAAAAATATGAAATAGAAATGGAATAGAAAAAAAATATGCAAAAATTGAACACACCCTAGGCGTGATTATGATTGGTTACATGGCTATTTGAGGTGGGTGTGGTCATTAGTGGGTGTGGCTATATTTAGTAACTGTGACCAATCATGGGTGTGGCTATCAGAAGTAGGAATAGATGTGTTATATATATGAGACTTGGTCGTGAGAAGGTGTGGCAGTATTTAGTGGGTGTGACCAATCATGGGTGTGGCTATCAAAGATAGAGGTATGCGTGATTATCAGAGGTGGTGAGGAAATCAGGGATGTGTACGCACAGGAGTGGTTATAGTTACCTGAGGTGGGTGACTTGCTCCTCTCTAGGTCCAAAGACACCTGATTATCAGAAAGCTCTGTAAGGCCTGTCATGGAGGAATATGGAAGGCACAGTAAGAGGAAGTAGATAACAAAAATAACCAGGTTCCATTACCACCAAACACATTTGCATGCATCAAAACACCAGGACAAACAATGTGGTCTGAGACACTATTATGATCCTGGAGCGATGCAAGAAAGATGTACACACAGTTTTTAAACTTTTAACTGTGTATATACTTTTAACGTATATATATATATATATATATATATATATATATATATATGTATATATATATATATATATATTTAGCCACAACATGGTTGTTCTACTCCTGTCTGCTGTGATATGAACTCTTTAACCACTGTAGAAACACTGGGTATATTAACTCCAGAATCAAGCACGTGCACCAATACCACCAACAATCCCATGCATGTGTGTGTATGCATGAGAGACAAAAATCGCATCGATGTTACTCAAGGCATGACGGTAAAAATATGATAAGGCCTGCACTGCTGAAATATCATCATTTTACAAGTGTGTGTGTGAAATAAAGTTCTTCTGCAAAGTACACACTTAGCAAATCTTGACGAGTTCAAAATAATAATAATAACTTTATTATTATGGTCATATACAGGAATGCAGTGAAAGCCTTATTCTCACAAATGAGATATATCCTTTGGCAGAGTATTTTTTTTTCTCTGAGATATTGAATTTTTTTGGGATATTATGATTATCAGGTACTTTTTAGATTTTTAAAAAAGTTATACTGTAAATAATTTAAATTCAGTTACAATGTTTGTTTTTTTTTTAGCAGTGTTGATTTTTATTGGCATTAAAAATATAGTATGAATTAGTATTAAAAATGTCTTTTTTTATGGAAAAAGATTTTATGGATAGTTTTCCTTTTCATTTAGTGTGAGAACACGGTTATGTGTGTTTGGTTCATTACACAAACCTTCAGCACAAATCAATAAAACACTTAGCAAGGAGACAATCAAAGATTGTTATCGGATGTTTCAGTGTATGCAAATTCAGAATATGTGAATATGATATTCTGTAACAATCAATTCAATTATCATAAATAACAGTATACTGTACAGAGCGTAATATGGTAATTCTACCTTTTGTTAAACTTCATGAAAGTAGCACATTTGATAAATGACATCCCATTGTCTGTGCTTTGCCTCCTTGCTTTTGTGTTGCCCCCATTGGCGTTTCACTGGAGACATGACTTACTCTGGTAGGAAGTACGGATCCGTTTCTTTGAATCGGAATAAAAGTTAGACAGGCCGCGCATGCAAAAGTCTGCAACAGCGCCCCCATGCCCCAGCACCGCCACCCACGAGAGGAGACATGGAGCGAGGGAGGAAAAGAGGAGGAGAGAAGAACAAAACAGGCTCAGAGTGACAAAACGCGTGTGACCGCAATCCGAGCAAGACCCAGTGTACTGAGGGAGAAATGAAGGAATGAAAATAGGAAAATGTAGCCTAACTTTTTGCATTTTTTATTTCTTCCGAAAACAACAAAAAATAAGGCAGATAACAGAACTCAACAGAGGGAAAAACCATTTGGGATTAACAGCCACCGAAGAAAGTGGCACTGAAATCGTACAAACAAACCAACAAAACAAACATAAATATCAACATAAATAGAAATGCCTTTTCTTTGTCTATCTAAAAGTGTATATGTGAAGATGTATTTTTATGCATGAGTATTAGATATGGATTAATTTTGCTGATGGATATCCTGTCTAAACCGAACGTGAGCAACAGATAACAGGCGGATCACAAGCTTCGCTGTCTTTATACCTATTGGAAGTTGAAAAAAATTGTACAATTTTAGTTTTATTGTGTCGCTACACATACAGTGTAAACTGCAGCACTGATACAGTGGAGTCCAAAAAATCTGAGACCAGACTGAAGTTCTGAAATTTATTTCAAACCTGGAGATAAACAGAAAGCTTTTGGATTTTAAAATCTGAAACAAAGAATTTTTATAATACAACACAAATACTTTCTGCACTGTTTTTGTCACTAATCAATTAAGCCTATTTTTGACCAATTCATGGCCAAAAAACAAAAATTTATTGGTTTTTAACTCATATGGGTGTACATGATTTAAACATATTTACAATACCAGACTAAAGTTTGGAGTCAGTGAGATTTATTTATTTAATTTATTTATTTATTTATCAAAAAAAAGGATGCATTAAATTGATCAAAAGTCTCAAACAGCTGGAGTCAGTGATATTTATCTGTCTATCTATCTATCTATCTATCTATCTATCTATCAAAAAATGATGCATTAAATTGATCAAAAGCCTCAAGCAGCTGCTTAAAAAATCATATTCATCAAAGAATTATGAAAAAAAAACACCATCACAGTTTCCACAAAAATATTAAGCAGTGAAACTGTTTTTGACAATAAATGCTTCTTGAGCAGCAAATCAGCATATTGAAATGATTTCTGAAGAATCATGTGACACTGGAGTAATGGTTATATCATAGATATCATAAGAATTATCAGGGGTGGCGACGACGGTCCTGGAGAGCTGGATCCCTGCATAGTTTTGCTTCAACCCTTATCAAACGCACCTGAACAAGCTAATCAAGGTCTGAAGGGTTACTAGAAAGCAACAGGCAGGTCAGTTTTAATTAGGGTTGGAGCTGAACTCTGCAGGGCTGCGGCTCTCCAGGACCGGAGTTCGCCACCCCTCATATATGTTTAAAATTTAAAATTTAAAAATAGAAACATTCTGACCAGTGGTCTCAGACTTTTGGATCCCACCATATATAAAGCGAAAGACTAAAGTACATAATCAATGATAGAATCAAAACTGAGTGGGCCTTCTGCTCCTTTCAGGCCATCAGTTTGGAAAACAGAGACAGAGTGTACAAAACAGTCTCTTTATACACACTGGCCTGAGTGTGTGGGTGAGAGTTAAGACGTTCTCTCTCTTTTTTGAGAGCTTACATAAGCTACGGATCAAAATCACTCTTCGACCGCACCGAACGACCTTTCTGCCCACCTCTGCATCTCCATGTCGGCTCAAAGCCTCTCAGTTTCTAAAGATACGGCTGCCTGAACAAGAGGAGGGAGAGCAACCACTTTGAAGTGAGGAGCCAGCATGGCCGCCTCCCCGCAGCTTCCTTTTGATGAAGCTCTATGAAAACAGATCTTCATCTTCAGCTTTCACTTATGACATCTCCTTTCTCTGGATGGCCCGTGTGAGCGTGTATGTGCGTGAGCAGTCGGGGTAGGAGGATAGAGGAGGGCAGGTGGAGTGTGATCTGTGCTGGATTAGTAACAGCGAGTCCGTATGGCAGGTTACGCTGCGTTCTCTGTTAGGTGTCGTGCTCAGGCAAAGACCAACAGCAACAGAGATACAACAGACGACATGCAGAGAAGGCAACCATGAATGCAGTCTGTCCCATGCAGTTAAAGACAGGGACCGTGTGTGTGTGTTAAATGAAAGAGAGGCAGAATATATACAGGCAAGGACAGAAGCCTGAGATTTGAAAAGTTTGTTTTTGATAGCTGAAATGCTGAGCATGTGTGCAGATGCATGCCAGTGATGTGTATGCTTACAGCTGATATTTATTTTACAGCTTTGTTACACAGTGAAACAGTGTATTTGAACATCTGTGGGATTCTGAGACACATGGTGCATGTGTACCTGATGTGGACTGCCGGTTTTTGCGAGGAGAGCGTGTTAGTCGCTGGAAAGGGTCTGCGGATCCATATAGCTCCAGGGTGCTCATACAAAGCAGAATGGTTTTCTGCAGGTAGTCCACAACTGCCAAACCATTGCAGTTACCTAGAGCCAACCTGCAAAAACACACACACTCACTGGTCATACACAACTACAGTTCAGAACATAAGTTTACATATACCTTGCAGAATCTGCAAAATGTCGTAAAATTTGACCAAAATAAGGGGGATCATACAAAATTCATGTTATTTTTTATTTAGTTCTGACCTTAATAAGATATTTCACATAAAGTCCACAAGAGAAAACAATAGTGGAATTCATAAAAATGACCCTGTTCAAAAGTTTACATACGCTTGATTCTTAATACTGTGTTGTCACCTGAATGATCCACAGCTGTGTGTTTTTTTTTTCTTGAGTCTCTTGTTTGTCCTAAACGGTTAAACTGCCCACTGTTCTTCAGATAATCCTTCAGGTCCCACAAATTCTTTGGTTTTTCAACATATTTGTGTATTTGCACCCTTTCCTGCAATGACTGTATGATTATGAGATCCACCTTTTCATACGTAGGACAACTGAGGGACTCAAATGCAACTATTACATAAATTTAAAACGCTCACTGATGCTTTAGATGGAAACACAATGCATTAAGAGCGGGGGGTGGGGGGTGGGACTTTTTGAATTTGAAGATCAGGGTAAATTTAACTTATTTTGTCTTCTAGGAAACATGTAAGTATATTCTGTAGCTTCTGAAGGGCAGTACTAAACGGAAAAAAAAAAAAAAAGATATTTTAGCAAATATCTTCATTCTGTTCAAAAGTTTTCACTCCCAGCTCTTAATGTATGCTGTTTCCTTCTGAAGCATCAGTGAGCATTTGAACCTTTCCGTAATAGTTGCATATGAATCCCTCAGTAGTCCTCAATGTGAAAAGATGGATCTCAGAATCATGCAGTCATTGTTGGAAAGGGTTCAAATACACAAAAATGCTAAAAAATTTTGGTTTGTTTGATTTGTTTATTTATTTATTTATTTTAGTACTGGCCTGACCAAATACTGGCCAGATGTACATATGGTCCACAAATCTAAAGTGAATACACATAAATGATCCTGTTCAAAATTATATTAAAATTCTTAATACAGTAAAATGTAAATAAGATTACACTGATCAAAAGTGAGATAGATAGATAGACAGACAGACAGACAGACAGACAGACAGATAGATAGATAGATAGATAGATAGATAGATAGATAGATAGATAGATAGATTGATAGATAGATAGATAGATAGATAGATAGATAGATAGATAGATAGATAGATAGATAGATAGATAGATAGATGAAGGTTCATGTGGTATTGAAAAATGTTTAATCACTGGTAAATCCCACACCACTGGGTCCAGTCATGAATTAACAAATCACAAGACACGCACAGTTCTGGCTTGAATGACACTAAGCGTGCAGTGACATTTAATCTGCTGGACTGAATTCAAAGGAATTCAAAGTCTTTCTGACCACTGTAGCCAGACATCACCATAGCAGCCTTTGCCTGTAGTGATAATGCATTAGTGATTAAAGCTGCACATGGTTGCGACTGAATCAAAACAGGATGACAACAAGTGAACGATTCAAAAGAAGGCCAAATTATAATTAGAGTTTCACCCCTTTCATCAAAAATCAAACACCCTGGGAGCTGGAATATTAACAGCTGGACACATGAGTTTGGAGTTTTGATGATGACAAAATCATTTACATTAAACAGGGGAGGACTGACGTTTGATTACGCATATACCATTGTAAATAATCCCAAACAAGTCCACAAAACCATGCTATTACCATGATATATTTGAATACTGTAGTATGTATTCACAAGATAATTAGATCAAACAATATTAAAGAAAGAGTTCACTCAAAAAATGAAAATTCTGTCATTAATTACTCACCCTCATGCCTCAAACCCATAAGACCTATGTTCATCTTTGGAACACAAAATAAGATATTTTTGATAAAATCCGAGAGCTTTCTGACCCTGCATAGACAGCGACTGACACGTTCAAAATATAGAAAGGTATGAAGCTATGAGAATACATTTTATGTGCAAAAAAAAAATATATATATATATTCAACAATTAATTCGCTTCAGCGCCAGTCTTTGATGTGCGTTCAACAGAGTACCACAATTTCTTTTCCAATAATGAACGAAGGTCTTACAGGTTTGGAACGACATGAGAGTGAGCAATTAAAGACAGAATTTTCATTTTTGAGTGAACTAACCCTTTGACTTAGAGGAAAAATGTAAGATTCTATTGGCTGAATAAAATGGATGACATAAAAAACAAGGGGCCACTTACAGTCCGTAGGCGGAGTTTAAATCCAAGCTGGTGATTTGTTGTGGTGGCTCTCCATCGACCCATAATAACTGAACCACCAGCTCTGCCTGGTATCCAGGAGGCATTCGGATCATACGATCTTTAACCCTGTGTGAGGTCAAAGTATTCAAATTAAGTTTACTATGGAATCTCATTTGATTGTTACACTTGTATTTAACCTAACAATGTCTTGTCAAGTCATCTGTAAAAAAACATAAATATTGAGAGTTTCTGTATAGTCTCACTTGAGGCAAGGAATGCTGTCTCGCACACTGTCCGGCGTGTTGCTGCGGGGACTGGGAGGCTGAGGTTGGGGCGAGTGACCGCTGGGGTCTGAAAAACATGGAGTGTTCTCTGTATCCGACGGAGAGATGACGTCCTCCATCTCACACTGCAATCGCACTTCTAGGGACTACACACAAATACAACACGTTAATCTATCAAATCCACAGAACGTACTTAAACTTTTAAAGGACCACCTTAAAGGAATAGTTCACACAAAATTACTTTCTTTCTCCTGCTAAAAACCAAAAGACACAAAAGTGTATTTTGTCCATTCAATATAAGTCAGTGGCATCCACTGTTGTTTTGGAACCCACTGACCTTAACTGTACAGACAAAATATTCTTCAAAATATCTTTTGTGTTCCACACAGGTTACACAGGTTTGCAATGACATGAAAGTAAGCGTTGACCAAATTTTTAGGGGAACTATCACTTTAAGAGCAAACTCGTTTTCTCAACTCACTGTGATGGTGGTGTTGGCGTCATGTTTGCTGAAGCGGTACAGGATGACGTGGGCGCTGATGCCGACCACACAAAAGATACGGCTCTGCGGGCACCAGCTGATCATCTGAATGGCGTAGGGGTCTTCCTCCACAAGCTCAGCGCTGCGTCCCACATCTCCACTCTTAGGCTTCTCAAACACCTTTGACGTCTTGAGCTTATACAACATCTGCAGTGTGACTGACAGAGATGGAGGTTATCACCACATCACATCTTACTACATATTGAATGTGATGTACAAGGTGTTTAAACAGAAATAGTGCTTTAAAGGAAATATTAGTGTCTGGTGCAAGTTAAGATCGATCGACTACACTTAATGTCATATATCATATATCATATATATATATATTGGTCATATATCATTTGGTCTGAGTTGTACAGAATGAAATGAGAAATGAGGAAACATATGTTAAAGCATCAAGGGAGGTTGTTCTTCCAAAATGAGGCAGCGGTAAGAAAGAGTGAGACGGAAACAGCATGAGACTGAAAGGGGGGAACGAGCTTGTCAAAGCATAGACACTTACTCGCTGTGGCATCCCAAAACTTTATTGATCCGTCTGCATGTCTGAGGGGGACAACAAAGAGGAAGGACAAAAAGCGTTCGTATGAGCGAATGAGTGTGTGTGTTAAACCGCTTAAGAGAAAGCAAGCAATGACAGCTATGGAAACAGGAGGGGAAAAGAGGCAGAGAGAACAACACGCAGGGTCAATAGCGCTATTGAATTAAAGCGGAGAAGTGCGATACATTTACCAATGAGAGCCAAGTAGAAGGGCACATTTTAGACATCATTGACTTCAAATGAAAACAAACGGAATCAATGCACGCTTCGGAACAAAAACAAAATCAATCCAGAGTTTTCAAGCATATAAAAATACTATAAATGACCTCCACATGTGGGTGGAAAGTTTCACTTTTTGAGGCAGGGGTGAGAAACTATTTTAGGTAGGAAGCGCCAACTTGTGTGAGCCGTATTTTTTTTTCTATTTGTTATTCCTGCACAACAACCCTTCTTAAGCTACTGAAGTTCAAGATAAAGTGCAACAAGCACATTTTTATTTAATTTTACTAATTTTAATCATAAGAAGGTGTTTTACTTTTCAGATTACATGAATATATGAAATCATAACATCATGTGACTTGGTGTAAATAATACTGTGATATTACTGACATGAAATCCATTTGGGATGCATGTATGTTGAACATTGTTGGTAGATACATGAAAAAAGACTAGAGAAAGTCTGGAAAGCCAATTTAACCCTTTAACTGTCACTCTCATTTTGAACATAGACATTGTCTGATTTTAAAATGGATTTTAATGAAATTTTAAGTTTTCAGATGATATATAATTTCTTATGATTTCTAAAGCGTGACAGGGAAAAAGCCAATTAAGAAAGTCTTCTTGTGACAAAGATCAGAACTCTGTTATGATATAGGGTTTTGAGGTGCACTCTTGTCATACATTAATCTATTACTTTTCCTACATAATTTGCAACACAAAACAGTGATAAAATATATATTTAGAAGTCTTAGACCTTTCCAACTATATATAGTTTGTCATGATTAGATTAGGATTTATTTGTAATATGGTGAAGTAAACGTAGGTGTCCCGCTGGTGACAGTTAAGAGGTTAAATGTTTATTTTGTAAAAGTCCACAGGGTCGAAGTTGACCATTTTTGAAGAAACACCCATTAATTTACACTACCAGTCAAAGGTTTTTGAAAAGTAAGATTTTTAATGTTTTTTTTTTTTAAATAAGTCTCTTCTGCTCACCAAGCCTGCATTTATTTGATCCAAAGTTTTAAAAAAAATTATACTGACTCCAAGCTTTTAAAATGGTATAGTGTATAATATTACAAAAGCTTTTTATTTCGGATAAATGCTGATCTTTGGATCTTTCTATTCATCAAAGAATCCTGAACAAAATTCACTGTTTTAAATATTGATAATAATAACAATGTTTCTTGAACAGCAAATCAGCAACAAAATATGTATTACTGAAGACTGGAGTAATGATGCTGAAAATGTAGCTTTGATCACAGGAATAAATTACATTTTAAAATATATTCAAATAGATAACAGCTATTTTAAATAGTAAAAATATTTTACTTCGGATCAAATAAATGCAGGCTTGGTGAGCAAAAGAGACTTCCTTACAAAACACTAAAAATCTTACTGTTCAAAAATTTTTGACTGAGTGTATCATATCTAAACATCATTCAATGGAGATTTGGCAACAAGTGTGACACTCAGTTTTTACTCCCAATATTTTTCTGTTTACCTGTCAATACTGCTGTGAGCGACAATGTGATAAATGCACAAGCATCCAAGTGAGAAAATGAAGTGTGTTGCTCAGGGACAACTATGCCATCCACACGTTCAGTTTCAGATAAAAAAGCACATATTTTACTCAGCTTGTTTGCTTATGTGTTTGTATGTTTATTTAAAATGCTAAAAAAGCTTTTTTAATCCTTCTTGCCTTCAACGCCTTAGAGTAAAATCCAAGTAAATATAATGTGTAATTAACAACTTTTTTTTTTTCTGTTTTGTTACAAAGCATACACTACAGTTCAAATTTTTTTTTTCAAATAAATTATGTTCTTTTGAACTTTCTATTCATCAAAGAATCATGAATCAACAAATTGCATTTTAAAATATATTACAATAAAAAACAGCTACTCTAAACTGTAATTACTCTTCACGGTATGACTTTTTGAACTTTGTATGTTTTTAGTAACAGTTTAAGGTGGGTAACATAAAGCGCATACAAATCCACTTACCCTGTGATGATAATCTCTGGATATGTCTGTGAACCAACCGTCCATGTGCCACCACTGACTGGCCACTCCTGAACACAAACACACAAACTGATAAAAACTGTTTCTAAAACACTCAACTGACTTGCAAAATAGATGGTACGTTGTCGTACATTGACTGAGCATTTCAAATGAAAGCCTGCAATTTAGCCCACTGAAAAAGAACTTTGACAAACCTTGTGACTGTAGCCGGTCTTTTTGTGTTTAGCTCCTATGGAGTAAAGCACGGGTATGATGTCGGGGGGACATTCGGCAAAATAAGCCGTGCACGTGACTGGAGACTCATGGATGTCCATGGGGTAGGGGTTCTCAAAGATAGGAAAACTAAAGGAGAGAGAGACTTTGAAATAAATAACAAGCATTTATAAAACACAGAAGACTTTGACTCTCAATTCTGAATGCAAGAGTCACATTCAATTTTTCATAAAATATACACACGCATCCGTGAAATGAATTGTGTAATAAAGTGCATTATGCTACCATAAACAGCATACAGCAGGGGTCTCCAACTTTATTGTAAGTGAGAGTGACCGGAAGGAATAAAAGGGCTACATGTTTGAAATACTTAAGAAAGAGCATTATTATGATAAAAGAAACTGAGGCTATTTATAGAATGTGCTCTGTGGGCGACTATAAGTGGGCTAACAGGTACTGATACCCACAGGTACTGTATTGAAGCCATTAGCCTATATTTAAGCAACTGAACTATATTATCCATCAGAAGAATTAATAATAATTAAGAATGTAATCATGATAACACATTTTAAGTGTAGTGTTATTTTTATTCCTAATAAATGTACACTTCCATTCAAAAGTTTGGGATCAGTAAGACTTGTAATGTTTTTTAAAGTATCTTATGCTCATCAAGGATGTATTTATTTGATCAAAAATACAGAAAAAATGGTAATATTGCAAAAATGTTATTACAATATAAAATATAGGTTTCTATTTTAATGTACTTTTAAAATATAATTTATTCCTGTGATGCAAAGCTGAATTTTCACCAGCCATTACTCCAGCCCTAAATTCATTCTAATATGCTGATTTATTATTAGAATTATCTATAATGGCAACAGTTGTGCTGCCAAATATTTTTTTGGAATCTCTGTTTAGGGGTTTTTTGATTAATAAAAAGTTAAAAAGAACAGCATTTATTCAAAATGTAAATATGTTCTAACAATATAAGTCTTTGCTATCACTTTTTGTCAATTTAACACATCCTTGCTGAATAAAAGTATTAATTTCTTTCAAAAAAGAAAGAATAAAAATGTATTAACCCCCAAACGGTAGTGTATATTGTTAGAAAAGATTGCTATTTTAAATAAATGCTATTCTTTTTAACATTTTATTCATCAAAGAATCCTGAAAAAAAGTATCACAAGTTCAATTAAAAAAAAAAAAAAAACTGATAATAATAAGCAGCATATCAGAATGATTTCTGAAGCATCATGTGACACTAAAGACTGGAGTAATGATGCTGAAAATTCAGCTTTCATTACAGGAATAAATTAGATTTGAATGTATATTAAAACAGAAAAAAACATTATTTTACATCGTAATCACAATATTAGATTTTTCCTGTATTTTTGATTAAATAAATGCAGCCTTGATGAGCATAAGAAACATGAATGTTTAAAAAAAACATTAAAAATCCTACTGATCCCTAACTTTTGAATGGCAGTGTCTTGAATGGAAGTGTCTTTATCATATTGCTATTGCTGATCTGAAAGTAATAAGCTCAAAGCTGTGTGTGATTTTACCACACTTTAAAGAGAGCCTGTATTGTAACATATATTGCAGCCTTGAGGGGCTTATTGCTTTTACTATATAACTGTTTTTAAAGAAGATCAAACTAAACTAAAATACAATTTAAAGTTTGAGTTTAATGGAATTTATGGACGACCGTCTGATTCTTTGAGAGTTTGAGTTCAGCAGTTTCTTTATTCCTTCAGTGCGTCCTTGTGAAGAAATGGCCTTATAGCAAAGAAAACATCTGATGTCAACTGACAAAGTTTCTATGGCAGGAGTAATACTTAAAAGAGTGACAAACGGCCAGTTGGTGTGTGCGTGAGAGAGAGAAAGAGAGAGTGTCAGCCTGACCTTGGCTCTGCTTCCTAATAATGACTCAGTTGATGGATGTTTATGAGTGACAACTCCAATGATATTTACCCTTAACAAATAAACACACTACCACCACACACTCTCAGATTTAAACCCTTCTCCACAAAGCATCTTCAAAAGGAACACACACACACAAAATTTATTGAGTGTTGGGCGATGTTGCCTCTGGTGGAAGTACTAGTGTGAGGTGTTGTTGGAGTACATCACATTGAGTTACATCATTCAGCCACACACACAGGGCATTAAGTGTGTGAGTATGACAGCGGAAGGAGAAAGAGAAGCTGAAGAAGAGATTGCTCACTTGCTCTGGGTGAGATCGACCACAACGAAATCTTTCTCCAGCAGAACCGCCACCGCATATGGCTCCTGGACCTCTGTCGACACAAACACAACATCTTAACAAATCACCATTGATGAATTCCAGATCATAAGGGCACAAAAACATAGATTTATGACTCTAGATATGGAAAGTACTTCATTTAAATAAGACGTATGAAACGACAACACCGGATTTCTATTGTATGGACAAAAAAACACTTTTTCCATAATTAACATGTTATGAATATTTGTGTTCTACAGAGGAAAGTCATAACGACATTTTCATTTTTTGGTAAGATATCATTGTAATATGTAGATAAACCATTTGCAGGTTAACTTCCCCATAAGTGTAACCTTAACATTTCTTCGTTTATTTGAGCATCCTGACTAGCCTGTGAGATCTGTTTGTCTGGGCAGTGGAAGATGGAGTGAGTTATCAAAAAAAACTCATTATTTTTGTAATTCCCTTTATTCTTGTGGCGCAGAAATTACACACTTCAGCTTTAAGCCTTGTGAGGGAGAACTGATGACAAGGTGACATCTTGAAACCAAGGGGACGAAGGCATTAATTATCTTCTGTGTGTTTGTGTGTAACAATTATGCTCTGAAGACACAGTAGAATCCATTATTCTCTTTCGTGAAAATCGTACAGGTCGTGCAAATGCAGGACCATGTACTGTGCTGTATGTGCACTAGTTAGAATGAACACAGGCAGAGAGTTGAGAGGGAGAAAGGAAGATAAAAATGGGTAACAATTGAAATTACTTCACATTTGCTGGATGTTTGCCATCTCTTTGCTGTTGTATTCTGGGGAGCAAATTCTGTGCATGTGTGTACATGTGCTTGACAGGGCTTTGTCTGTCTCTGCTTTTCTCAGGAGAAAAAGACAGATATAGCGATACACTCTTTCCCCTTGACTGAACAGAGCTGAAGATGTCACTTCTCAAAGCATTCGGAATCAATTCCTCTGTAGCATCTCACCTCACTGATGTCAGATTCTCAAATGGATTACTCATTTGAGCTGGCTGTTTCTAAAGATTTTATGTAAATGATTCACTACTATTTGAATGTTTGGTTAAGACTTCTGATGACTTTTATAATTACCAAGGCTAAATTTATTTGATCAAAAATCAGTAATATTATGAAATATTACAATTAAAAGAAATGTTTGCTTTCATATGTTTTATTTAAATGTAATTTATTCCCAGTAATGACAAAGCTGAATTTTCTTATTTCTTATTGTTATCAATACTAGAAAACCGTGCTACCCTTTTCAGGATTCACTGATGAATATAAATCTTAAAAGAAATAGAAATCTTCTGAAACATTACAAAATCTTACAGACCCCAAATTTTTGAATAGCTGAATACTTGATATAATCATTAAATTGTAATGGAGAATTTTCTGGGGGATTGAACAATAAATTGAGATACATGTTAAAACCATAAGCTTAAATAAATAAATAAATAAATAAATAATCTAACAGTGTCTTTATTTTTATTTTATTTTATTTATTTATTTATTTATTTTTAATGTGCTGTAGTACAAACACAACCAGGATCTTATTTAAAGTGATGACATCAGACTGGACCAAATATATAAAATTAAATTGAAATATAATACCACACACTAATTTGTCAAACTTAAAGGGGTCCTATTATGCTCTTTTACAAAGTCTTGATTTTGTTTTGAGGGTGTACTAGATAGAACATGCTCTCACGCTTGGTGGTTCGAAAAACACATTATTTTTACATAATTTACATTATTACAATACTGTTCTCCACAGCCTGGCACAAATGGCTTGATTAGTTACGGGTTTGATGAAGGGCCCCCTTCCGAAAAACAAAATGTATTGTGAATGGTTAGCTCTCCCACTGCGTTGTGATTGGCGAACAGCTTAGACTGTGTTTCAGTACTGCCAAGCCCCTTGCCAAAGCAGCAAGCTGAGTCTGCTCCTTTATAGTTAAGGATATGTTAAGGTATAGTTGATGCTACAGTAGTGTGGGTCCTATGGTCAACCTGTGAGATTGCCGATACATGATATTATCATGCTAATTTATTTACATTTTTACATACTTAGTTTCATTGCCCGAAACCATCTCCAGCATAAGGCTACAAGCAGCCTAATATTTTTAATATGATTTGTATTTAAAGGGGTCATCAGATGCCCATTTTCCACAAGTTGATATGATTCTTCAGGGTCTTAATGAAAAGTCTATAATATATTTTGGTTAAAAATTCTCAATGGTTGTGTAAAACAACACCCTTTTTACCTTGCCAAAGTAAGCTCTGCAAAAATCATCTCTTTCTGGTTGAGGCTGCTTTAAATGCAAATGAGCTGTGCTCGCCCCGCCCCTCTCTTCTTTCTGTGGAGAGACGAGTCTGTTTACTTTAGCCGCATTTAGCCGCTAAACTTGCTAACTAGCACATTATTATAAAAGGCAATCGCAAAGATTTATAAAAAAACCTTTAGACTCACTTCTGCTGTAAGTGAAGCTGGATCATGAATGATTCGTGCGAACAATAATAATGAACATAGCAGTCGTCATTTACTCCTGATATCTGAGCCGCTGAAGATGCAGTGGATGACTTTTGTTTGTGAAGGGAATGCACCTCCCGATCTAAACAAATGAATCTATGTTCGCGCAAATCATTCATGATCCAGCTTCACTTACAGCAAAAGTGAGTATAAGGGGTTTTTATGAATCTTTGCAATCGTCTTGCCTAGTTTTGTGGCTAAATGCGGCTAAAGTAAACAGGCTCATCACTCCACAGAGAGAAGAGAGGGGCATTTAAAGCAACATCGACCAGAATAAGTTGATTTTTAAAAAGGGTGTTTTTTACACTACCATTGAGGATTTTTAACCAAAGCATGTTATAGACTATTCACTAAGACCCTAAAAATCATATCAACTTGTGGAAAATGGGCATCCACTGCATGGATTTTTATCATTATAGGGTAGATTTCTACATACACTGCCAACACACATTAATGTTCAAACAACATGCAAAAGTGAACTTTGCATCCGATGACCCCTTTAATGATATTCTAATGGGCAGCGTTGTGACGTCACAGCACCCGGAAAACAATGCTGTAGTCCAAAGGAGCCGTTCGTTGTAGTTCTTGAAAAGGAATTTTTTAAAAACGAAATATCTCGCTTTGGAGTGGACTTTGAAGTTTGTAACTTTGCAGATCTTTTTTGTGCCCAAACATAAACACCACACACTGACTAAAATTCAAAAACTGAAAAAGCACAATAGGACCCCTTTAATAATACCAAAAATTGTGTAATTAATGGTAAATAAATATTTCATTTCAAAATAAGAAAGATTTCAAATGTAGAACAGGGACTTCTTGGAACTCTACTTAGTAATGCTTCAAATCAATCAGTTGTTTTGAACTGAATCATTAAGAACTTTCTGAACGAATGAACGGATTCACTTAAATTAATCTCCACTCTCTGTGAACATCAATGATTGGGTTTACAATGAGAGAAAGAACAAAAACTTGATTTTACTCAATCCAGTTAAATATCCCACCAAAAACAACACCAATGATATGGAAGACAGCAGGAGACAGGACTGACCTGTTTAGTACACTCACCGTTGAGATAGGGCGTCTCACAGAGCACTAGGAAGTCCACTATTGGATAGTCCATCTCTAACACTGTAATGGCTTTGCCATGCATTATGGTTAGGGTGGGTCTCCGTCCTGCCTTATCATAGGAAAGGCCTCCAGAGAAGACAACAAATGCTTCACTACTGCAAGACGGAAAATACAAAAAAATGTGTTTGTCTGAATTTATTTCTTTATCATGTCAAGAACCAATAGCTTCTATGTTATTGGAAGGCGTGTTTTATGCCACACAAAACAACTTTGACATTAAACATCCCCTAAATACGTGGATACTGTAGGAATGCATTGTTTCAATTTAAGTCTTTTTCACAATCCTGAAATACTCTCTATGCAAATAGGAAGAAACAAAAAGGGAAAAACAATATTACAGCCGAGCTAATCTAAAATATCATTAAAACTGAGGCGGCCACTCATGACCACTTCGTTGAACAGAGCATGGGGGAAAAGGCAAAAAAAACAAGCAAAGATAAAAGTTTCTTCAAATTATGTATTGCTGCTCATCTCCCAAGGAAAACAGGCTTTATAAAAACAAGCAGTAAACTTTAATTGTTTTGTGACAAGATAAAAAAGCAGTAATGGTTCTCGAGTGGAACTTGGACACATCTGTCGCAAACAAATAGGAGGATTAAATTTATCCACAACACTCGAGCTGCATATAGGTGAGTTTGGGACATTTGTGTGTTCTCTTATGTACCTGTTTCTGGAGGTCTTGTATTCGACCTTGAGAATGGGTTTACATGACTCTTTTCTACCATCTCTCTGAGTCTTGCCTGAAAAAAAAGAGAGACAACATGGTGAGTTTTTACTGTTTCACCTGAAAATTTCTTACGTAAATGTCCAGAACTTTCTGATTAAGAAACCACTTTTCCCAGTGTGAGCGTGTTCATCTTTATATAACCACTGAGCTCAAGGCCGGGACCCCAAACATCGTGGCAAAGATTGAGAGTGAATCATTTATTCCTGTCAAATCAAAAACACACACTGCGAACCCACACACTGAATCATCCTCCATAATGAACACACCTGGTGAGGGGGTGTGTTTGCTGACTACGTCAGAGTCAGATTTCACTAATAGATGGTGAGTCATGGCTGATGGGGTCTTTAACTGTGTGCGTGGGTTTACTCAACTATACTTTGGGGTCAAATTTAGCCACAGATGTTAGGTAAGACTGACATATTTTTTTAATTCTAAAAATGCTTGTTTTTAAGATTCTTTTGGGTGTGGGTTAGGGTTAGTCTGGTGTAAATATATAATGTCCAAATCTTGGGCGTAAGGATGATACACCCACAACATTTTTTTTTCTTTTACAAGTTAAAATATCACATATTGTATGATAGCAAAAAAATGCAAATAAAACTGCAACTCTAATTATTGCTTTTATTTTAACTGTAATAAAATAAAATAAAACAAAATATTAAATTAAATTAAATTAAATAAAATTTGGTAATTTGAGGTCAATGCCTTTTTCATGTATATGCCTTTCAATTTCTTTAAAAACATTAAAAATACAATTCATATAGAGCATGACTGGAACATGTTTGTGTAACCATGCTTAAATTAAATTAAATACAAAAAAGTGTAAACTAGTTTTGCACTAGTTATTATTAGTATGTGATAAAAGACCATATTTTATGTGTGTACCCACCATGAGGGAAGGTGACTTGAAAAGGTTTGGCTGTGTTTCTCAGATTCCACATGCTCAGACTGCCGTCAGAATGACTACACATGAACTGCCGCCCTTCATGATGCCAACTTACTGAGTGAATGGCCTGACAGAGAGACACCAGAAGAGAAGCAATCAGGACTACATCAATAAACATTTAAAATTCTGCAAGATCATAACACAAATCATTTGTTTCATTATGTTAATTTATTTGGCCACTTTTGTGCCACAGTGCAGCCGAGGATAGGAAAGAAGGAAGAAAAGAGGAGGAACATGACTCAGCTATTGCTAAGCATATATAATTACTTCATTTTAGAATGTTTTCTAAAGGATCTTGTCACACTGAAGACTGAGAACTGATGAATGTCTGCTGAAAATTCAGCTTTTCTATCACAGGTATTAATTACATTTTAAAATATACTAAAATAGAAAAGAGTTATTCTAAATTTTAATAAAATATCATACTGTTGCTGTTTTTACTGTATTTTTGATCAATGCAGCTTTGGTGAACATAAGAGAACAAACCACAGAAGAAGACAGAGAAGCAACATTAATTAAAGCCGTAAGCAGAACTGAAAGGGCCCTCACACCCAGGCTCACCGCCACCTGGTGATTTTAGGAAAACAGCGAACGGTGAGCAATATGCATTTAAAGTGGTAAATATAAAAGGAATATGTCAAAGTCAGTTATATGTGCCAAACTTCCTGCTGTCAGCTGGTGGTGATATGATTTAACTGAATATTGGCATGTAGACTTTTATCAAACATATGAAGTTTGGTGCAGATTGGACATTGCATGTTTAAGTTAGTGTAAAACAAGTCATTTCCTGTTGCCAGCAGGTGGCGCTATGATTATACCTGAATATTGCCCTTTAGATGTGTTCAGGCCAGAACTCTAACTAAACATGTGAAGTTTGGGGCAGATCCGACATTGTATGGCTGAGTTACAACTACTTCTTTTTCCATGGAAAAACATTAAACATTTGTCAGGCCACCACAGACACGCCCTTTAACAAAAACTCAAGATCTTCACAATTTAACATAGCAAAGGCCTTAAGATTAGATTGACCAAATATAATGTCATTGTCATTAAATCTCTAGGAGGAGTTTGAGTTTGTTACAGCATAAAACATGTCACTTCCTGTTGCCAACAGGTGGCGTTATGACTATAACTGAATATGGGCATGGGAATGCGTTCAGGACAGGACACTTATCAAATATGTGAAGTTTGGTGCAGATCAGACATTGTATGCCTCAATTATAACAATTTCCTGTTTCATGGAGAAACATCGAGAAAACTCAAGATGTTCGCAATTTAACATCACAAAGGGCTTCAGATTACACTGACCAAATTAGCTGTTGATCTGTTTAAATCTCTAGGAGGAGTTTGTTTAAACGCTTGAAAATGGCAAAAACGGCACAAAACCTGACGAGAAAATTCAAAATAACAGACTTCCTGTTGGGTTTCAGACTTCGTACGGGGGGGAATTTTTTGTAGGTATTGGTGTGTTAAATGTGTCTACCGAATTTCATACATGTATGTGAAATGTAGCTTGAGGGGCACTTTGTTGAAATTTTATAGGTGGTGCAATCAAGCCATTTTGCCACACGCACTTCTGAAACCTACATAAGATGTAAATATTAACCACTTTTGGAGTGTGTGCAGTTTCATGAGTTTTAAAAATGCCCTCAAAATGCAATTTATTTTGGAGAAGAAGAAGAAACTGAGCAAATCCAATAGGATCGCATCACCGGTGCTCGAGCCCTAAAAATGCTCAGAGAAAACAGAAAGAGAGAAAAAGAAATTCAGAGATGCTGTCACATGTGTGCATCTTCAGTTTGGCTCCGGAAATGAGAGAAATCAGAGAACTAAAGACATGACTGATAGTTCCTGCTTGTCAAAGTCTCTTTCCCTCTCTCTTCCTCTCTCTACATCTCCGTCTCTCTCTCTCTCAGACTGTTATCCATCCGAGAATCAATAATCCGATATCAGTAATTACTCCACCATCAAAGCAGCCTGATCTCCACTCATCTACTTACTAATGTCACACAGTAAATAATAAGCGAAATGTTATTAGTGTCAGATTTATTTGATGTTTGTTAGGAGTGTGTATGAAAGCGTTGAACATGTTCTACTGTATATTATTGAAATTTAATCTAAAGGTGGTTGGTCAACATGATAGTGGTTGTTCTCTGTTCAGTCTATTTGTAGACATGAGGGAAATAGTTTTTGTACCTTTCCGAATCCATTCCTATTCCGTTCAATACTAACAAATGCATTCCTTTGTGTCGAGCTTCTCATTCCATCCTGTCTTTTTGCCCCCAGTTTCTTCCCTCACTCATTCAAAGTCCTTTCTATTAAAAGTATGTTTTTTTCCACACACGTGCATACCAGGCGGGCATCTAAAGTAGCAATTAGCAGACCCCTAGACATTTCCATTTACCCACTCTGACAAACGCATGCCGAGCGATGGTGCCTCTGTACAGGCAGCGCTGACAGATGATCAGAGGGCGCCGTCAACGAATTGAAACCCGCAGTAAAGCGTTGGAAGGAGAAAAGGGTGAGTTTTTGGAAGGTTTTGTGCGCACCACTGTGAGCCAAGGGGCGCTGTGATTGAAACATGTTTTGGAGGGATGAATGTGAGCAGCTGGCTGCAGGAGGCAGTTCCCCTTTCAGAAGAAAGATAAAGTTGTGTGCCAAGCAGTGATTATGCTAAACAGATCCACATGGCACAAGGAGGGAAATTAAATCAGAAAAGTGACTTGTGCTCAGTGTTGTTGTAAATCAGCAACAGTGTGATGGGGGGGGGGCTCAAGCAGATGAGCCAAGTGTTTCGCACCAAAAGTAAATTTATTTGGACAATGGAGAGCGAGAACGATGTCATTTTTTATTTATATAGCCTAGTTTTTTTGTTCTTTCTCCAATTTATTTTTGTTTGTCTTGTTTTTGGCTGAGGGCTGGATTATAACAAGATGATAAACCGGAGCTTTCGGGTCACAAATACGCACACACACATAGACACTGTGCACCCACACAGAGACAAAAAAATAATATGAATATAAACATATATACTGCCGTACAAAAGTTTAGGATCAGCAATTACTTGATCAAAAATACAGGAAAAAAATAATCAATTCTAATTAAATTCTAATATGCTGATTTATTGCTTTTGTTATCAATGTTGGAAAAAGTTGTGCTGCTTAATGTTTCTTTGGAATCTGTGATTTTTTTTCAGGATTTTTTGATTTAAAAAACAGCAATTATTCAAAACAGAACACAGAAAACAACAAGTCTTTGCTATCACTTTTTATCAGTTTAACACATCCTTCCTGAATAAAGGTATTAATTTATTTCAAAAAAAGAAAAAACAAAATACCCACTAAAAACTTTTAAATGATAGTTTATATTGTTACAAAACATTTCTATTTTAAATAAATGCTGCTCTTTTTAACTTTTTATTTATTAAAGAATCCTGAAATGTATCACAGATTCCAATAAAAAATATTAAGCAACTGTTTTTAATAATAATAAATCAGCATATTAGAATGATTGCTGAAGGATCATGTGACTCTGAAGACTGGAGCAATGATGCTAAAAATTCATGAAACTACATTTTAAAATCTATTCACATAGAAGGAAGGTTTTTCTTTTTCTTTTTCTTTTTTTTTGTTTTGTTTGTTTTTTTTTACATTGAAATAATATTTCACAGTATTACTATTACTGTTTATTTCTGTACTTTTGATCAAATAAATGCAGCCTTGATGAGCAGAGGTAATCTCTTTAAAAAAGCTTTAAAAATCTTACTGATCCCAAACTTTTAAACAGCAGTGTGTGAGCATCTTGAAACATTAATCACAGTTTCAACAAAAATATTAAGCAGCATATCTGTTTTCAAAATGAAAAATAATTAAAAACAAATCTTGAGCACCACTCAGCATAATAGAATAATTTCTAATAATTTAGCTTTGGCATCACAGGAATAAAATACATTTTAAGACATATTAAAATATAAACATTTGAATATTACTCTTTTTACTGAATTAATAAACACAATATTATTAACACAACTTTTAAAAAAGGTTCAAACACTCACTGATGGTCCAGAAGGAAACACAATGCATTAAGAGCCGGAGGTGAACTTTTGAACAGAATGAAGATGTCCAAATTTTTCTTATGTTGTTGGAATATATATATATTTTTCCATTTAGTACTGCCCTTCGGAAGCAACAGAAGTTACTTGCATGTTTCCCGGAAGGCAAATTAAGTACAATTTAACTTGATCTTTAAATTCAAAAAGTGCATTGTGTTTCCTTTTGGACCATCAGTGAGTGTTTGAACCTTTTTTAATAGTTGTATTTGAACCCTTTAATTGTTTTCAGTGTGAAAAGATGGATCTCAAAATCATACAGTCACTGCTGAAAATATGCAAAAGATGCTGGAAAACTGACGAATCTGCAGAATCTGGAAGATT
Organism: Labeo rohita; assembly: GCF_022985175.1. Taxonomy (NCBI): domain Eukaryota; kingdom Metazoa; phylum Chordata; class Actinopteri; order Cypriniformes; family Cyprinidae; genus Labeo; species Labeo rohita. Next base: position 18,685,258 of record NC_066877.1, read on the forward strand.
TTTATCTGAAGAACAGTGCTCAGTTTAACTGTTCAGAACAAACAAGGGACTCATGAACAACCATCACAAAACAATTAAACAGTCGTAGATCATTTAGGTAACCACACACAGTATTAAGAACTGTATATATATAAGTAGCTTTATGCAAAAAAATACATTTCACCTTTGTAAGGAAGTGTAAGTGACAAACAGTTGACACTCACCTCATCATAATATATCCTGAAGTCAGCTCTTTTGGCCCTCAGGTCCCACATTACTATCGTACCACTCTCAAAACCTATCAGCAACTGAGGAACACACACACAGAAAAGAGAGAGAGAGAAACAGGAGTCTATAAATCCCAACAGAACGGCAATAAATAGTGGAAACAGAGGTAAGAGTGTATGTGTTACAAATGTCAAGAGCCTTTTGGCTGCTTTGGGTCAGAACAAAACAGACACACCAGTGACTGGGCACATTTATTATTTAACTGGACATGATGGAACAAGCAGTGATCAAGAGAGGCCCATGCTTCATCCTGAGAATCTTCTCTCTGGCACCGATTTTGGGGGGGTGGGGGTGGGGGGGGGTTCTAAATTTAGGAACTGGCTCCCTTTTGGTTCATGTATGTGAATTTGAACTGAACTGGTCACACACTACAGAAAATTCAACTGGAATTTGAAATTCAAATGAATTAGAAACTGAACTGTCTCTACCTCCTATATTTGTCTTATATTTTCTATTTTGTCTACTTCTTACAAACCATTACCGGTCCCCTAAGCCTGTCCGTATCTGTTCCCATTATGCATCTGACCTGCTGTGGCTACAACAGCATGTAACCACAGCAATCATGCATGATTCCTTTCCTGGAAGATGACCTCACAGTACCCACTCCAAAATGCCATGCCTCCTCCTGGAGACAGCAGATCAGAGAAATGCTTTAAAGAAATAGTTCACCCAAAAATGACCATTTCATCACTAACCTCCATGTCATTCCAACCCTGTACATTATGTTCTTTCTTCCAGGAAGCACAAAAGACGTTAGGCTGAATGTCCAAGCTGTTCTTTTCCTTACAATGAAAACTGGATGGGGAATTATATTGTCAAGCTCCAAAAGACCTACTGACTACTTGGAAGTATAAATCACTATCCATTTTCATTCTGCATAAAATAACTTTCCACATACAGGGTCGGAACAAAATGAGGGTGAGTGCGTGATAATAAAACGTTCATTTTTTGGCTGAACTATTTCTTTAAATGAATGTAAATTTGTGAGTTTGTGAGAGTGAGAGAGATGTTTTTAGTATGCATCCTCAATACAAGATGTTAACACCAGTAGTCGGGGTGAACATCGGGTCACATAACAAGTGTATGCATGCGTGTGTGTGTATCCTGATGAGTGTTAATGAATCAGAACTGTGCCAACGCATGCAAAGTACCTTTTATAAAGAACTCCAGCAGTCACACTAAGGAACAGTAATGTTCCTTTTCTTAATAGCGGTAAAGCCTTTGTGTTCACTAGTTCAAAAGTTTTGAGCTCTTGATACCAGTGAAAAATGAGAAAGGAAGAAATGCATTCCTCACCTTTCCCTCATCTTTTGGACTGTCACTCAGATGAACAACAGGGCCTGGGTGTGTCTTTGTTGATCTGAGGAAGAAAAAAAAGAAAAGAATCCTTCAAAAGATAACAGGAGGATGGAAATGACACATTCTCTGTGCTTGCGGCTTCATGTCTGTTAGCTCTGAGGTCATCTATATACTAACATACTTATAAAAGCTGACAAAATAAACTTTTAGCAGATGTAAACATGTAAAATGTACTGTACAGACTTTCTCTTTATGGTTTAGCAATGTGTCTTAAGCTAACTTCTATAGCGAATCTATAAATGATAAGAACATCCTGTTTCAACAGGAAATGCATCAAGGCCGAAACATCATTTTATTAAGGGGAATAATAATACCAAAGTCAATGCACTAATAATCACGTCTCTGGTTTTGCAGTAATCTATTCCTTTTAGGCATAACATAAAATTGCTGTATAGCTGTTCGGACATTAAACTAAAAAAAAAAAAAAAAAAAAAATTAATGAAGAAAAAAATTAATAAAGAAGAAGAATTTCAATAAAGAAGAAGAATTTTGTCACACAACAGGTTACTGGTAAATGCTACAAAGGTCTGAAAGTGTTTTCAGCAGAATTGGACACATCAAGGTCTTCTTTTCAGTAGTATTTCAAAGGCGAAGAGCGACAGGTCAGAAAATGTGCTCTGACAGCCTCCAGTGAAATTACTTCCCTGGTATTGTGTGAGGATGTGCCAAGTACAAGAGAGACAGAAAAATAGTAAAACGTTGGTCAGAGCGAGGAGGATACAAAAGAGTTTTACCCAGACGTCATTCCTATTCAGACTGATCCCCAATGGGACGAAAAAGTGGCCATGGACTTCAAGGTACAGAACGGCCCATCACACCTGGTCTTCAACACTCCGTAACATAACACACTCCACACACATAACACTGATGCATTTTATAAATACATACACACATATGGGTTTTGGAAAAATATCTCTATTGCAGTTTGTAATGTAGCTATCCTTCAGTGTAAACAGTCTTTGTTGTTAATCAAAAAAGTTCATTATACATAAATGTATTGTCTTTCAAAAGAAAGAGCCAACTTAGAATTGCCTTTACAAGTCGTTATATTTTCGAATCTTTTGCCTGTTACCGATCTACGTCAATAGGTAACGTATTAGCATCAAATACCAACAGTCTGACCTGCCCACAAACACTTTCGCTAGTTAGTGTGTTTACATCATGTTGACAAAATGCTGAGATCTGGGCTGTGAAAGTACTTTTTTTTTCATTGCCGAAAGAAGATGATGTGAGGAATCAGTGGTTAAAATTAATTTGTTCCATGATACCACAGCAATACAATTCGAACCTTTTGTTGTGCTCGTCATTTTACTGAGGATTGCTTTTCTAATCTTGGTTTTTATCTTCTTTGGCTTTTAATCGTATTTATTTATTTAACAAGCATCTCCGAAGCACAACCTGTAAGTACGATTGATATGTTATGTGTTCATTTTCAACTGAGTAATCATATATTTCTTTTTTGTGCTAATATATGATATATACCTTATGCAGCTTTAGGTTTCCAAGTAAAGCATGATATTACTGTCTTACTGAAATAGTTCTTTTTGTCTTTCGTTCTTCAGACATTACAGTAGACATATTTTGGTTTACGAACTGTATTGTTTCATCAGTTAGCACTCGGCTAACTCATCCACCATTATTGTTTTGTTTAAAGTTTAGCAGCTAAACTTTAGAGGCGGGCATGATTCGCTTGCATAAAATTTTTGTCATTAATTTAAGAACAGATTGGAGCACTATATTATTGTTTTATGTAAAGATGCATACTAGGGTTGCCAGGGTTGTCACAACAAAACCTGCCCAATAGCTACTCAAAAGTTTGAGGGGGTCCCCCGTTAAAAATAGGGTTCAGGGGTGTAAAATACATGTTTTTTTGTCGGGCTTCCCCTGGTAAATACAAATTCCAGGAGATAAATATGATGTTACTGCTTAAACCTGCGACATCAAAAACAACACAGATGGTAGCACTCGCTAACTTGCTCAAGTACTCCTCTCTGTACAAATCACAACAGACTTGGTCAGCTGACCAATCAGAGCAGAGTAGGCTTATGGAAGGGAGGGGTTTACCGACATTACGCTCAAAATAGATTCAAACAAACTGTTCTGAAATCATAGACAAATGACTATGTATAAATGTACATTCCGGGAAAATTACAATGTTTTCTGACCTTAGATGTAGGTGACTCCAACACAGTATTAGGACACTTTAAAAAAACTATATGACCTGCTCTTTAAGATGTGACACTGTCCTATGAATTAAACTTGAAAATATTATTGTAGAAAAAAAGTTGATTACCTCATCTTTATAGGCCTACTAGAATTCTGTCATAGTCTACTCACCCTCATGTCACTCCAAATCTTCACAGATCCCTTGAAGTTATTATTAAAATGTCAAAGCTGCTCTTTTTCATAGAACAAAAATGCATGGTGATCACTTGTCAAGTTGAAGTTGCAATTGTGCTTGGATTATTAAAAAAAAGTTATATATTAGGTTGGGATTTGAACTTTGGAATGCTAAATGAAACCTGTACCACGAGACTAACATGTCTCACACATATATTGAATTTCACACATATATTGCATTTAAGACACATATATATGTCTTTTCTCACCTAGGGCACCAAGTGAAGCAGGACTGCCACTGTGCCTCCTAAAGAAAATAAATATATATGTACACTACCGTTCAAAAGTTTGGGGGGTCAGTACATTTTTATTGTTTTTTTTTTTTTTTTTTTTTTTTTTTTTTTAAGAAATTAATACTTTTATTCACCAAGGATGTATTAAGTTAATAATTAAAAGTTTATTAAAAGTTAATAATAAATAATTTACATTGTTATAAAATATTTACATTTTGAATAAACACTGTACTTTTTAAACTTGTTATTCATGATATATCACAGGTTCCAAAAAATATTTGGCAGCACAACTGTTGATATTATCCAACATCGATCATTCTAATAATAAATCCGCATATTAGAATGATTTCTGAAGGATCATGTGACACTTAAGACTGGAGTAACAGCTGATAAAAATTCAGATTTTCATCACAGGAATAAATTCTATTTTAAAGTATGTTAAAATAAAAAACATTATTTTATATTGTAAAAACATTTTGCAATATTACTGTTTTTTTCTATATTTTTAATCAAATAAATGCAGCCTTGATGAGCATAAGAGACTTCTTTAAAAACTATTACAAGTCTTACTGACCCCAAACTTTTGAACGGTAATGTATATATGATGAACCCACATACACATATGCAACAAGAGACACACATCTCTGTCTGTCTCTGCTACTGTAAATGTTATTTGACTAGACGTTACAGAGATGCTTGTCCAACAGAAGCCAAAATATCCCATACTGCCTCCAGCCATATATTTGTATTGAATTCTAGCACCATAGCAGCAAAGAAACTTATTTGGCCAAGTAATCAATCACTGTGTAGAAAAAAATAAATATAAAAACAGAAATTAACCAGCCCGTAATTAATTGTGTGTGTGTATATATATATATATATATATATATGCCTTATCTGGCTGGCTTCCCCATGAGAAACAGAGTCATCACATGTCCCCTGCAGAAAGCTGATGATACTTTTGTCAACTCATCATTCTTGTATCAATGCTGCTGAGGCTGCAAGAGATTCAGTTGCCTTGAGCAAAATAAGGTAACCAGAGGACAAGTGCACAAGCTAGTATGTGAGCAAAATTTTATGCCCTCTCCACTCTTGCAATGTAAACTCATGCCATGGAGATCTATAAAACTGAGTTCCCATTCATCTTAATGGCAGTTCCAATTATTCTTAGCTGTTAAAAAGAAAGAAAATCAGAATAGACAGCTACTTTATGGCCATCAAAGAAGCAAGAAGCTTTCTGCCCCCATGATGTGGCATCAACTAGCAGAGGCTAAATGGACCACACTAACCAGCCAAAGTCTTGCACACAAATCCCTAGATTAAATGGTAAAGACGCACCATGCTTGTCAACTAAAATGCATGTTTTTCTTAGAAAAATCAGCAGTCTGCGCTCAAAGCAAAACATAATCTCATAGTATCTTTCAAAGTGCTACTTTCATGTTGAAAGCAAAAATGCAGCTGTGACTCTTCATTAATTATCAGACTTGAATTTTGTTGCAGCTTTTTTGATTTTATCGACCATGATTCTTCATATTAAAAAGCAGCAAAGAGGTATTCAGCAAATAACATCAGTGTCAGTGCAGATATCAAATGAGGTGTATATAAGGTGCATATACAGCACATCTAATCTACCAAGCAGCTTTTCTGTGTTGTTATATCACATCGACTTTCTCAAACACCTTATCCACTTCTGCAGCCCTTCATCTTCAGCCTGAAGTCCCTTTGTCTACTGCTTGTTTCTCACACGGACTGCTTCGATCCACACCAGTTCTCATAATCGACTGACCTTTAACTCCACCAGACCATGACCTGCCCATCATAATAACTCTATTTCTGCAATGGCTCTTTTCTTGACTTTGGGATTAAGCACTGCTTTTTTCTCTTGTGAAGCCTCCACTTCCTAACTCTTCATTTTATACCATAAGCCTTAGAGTTCTGTAAAAGGGATTATTACTATATTTATTTATGTTATAAAAAATATAGAATTTAAATTATTATCACTTATATTAAATAATGTAATAAATCATAATATAATTTCTCTTATTATAAAAACTTATTATAAAGACTTTTTCTGTGTTTGCAGGTCCCTCTGTGCATCTACCAACCAAGAAAATGTGAAAAAGGACAACCCAGTAACTTTGTTTTGGTAAGCCTTTCTCTGCAAGCATGTGAAAAAACAAGCCGCTGAGATTTCAGTCCCCCTGTGATATAAAAAGGGAATTTTATTATAATATTAGCTTCTCCTAATCTGCACGTTTACACCCACGGCACCGTCATTTTGTTTTCGTAAGCGACAACGGTGTACCAGTTCTAACGCCATGACAAAGGTTTAAGCAAAGCATGCTTACCGTTCTATCGTTGGCTGCACAGACGAGCACAAAACACTATTTAGAGTCCCAGCCTCAGAGGAGACAAGAGAGAGGTGGATTTATTGATTTATTTACAGTACATTACGCTGCTGCCACACAGATTTAATATAAACATGCAATTTCTTTCCCAGCTGTTTACCTTCACAGACATAACCGACTGTATTTGACAGTTTAAGCACAATAAGACATGAAAGAGAACTTAGTTTAGTACTCACATGCTGTGTGACAGCCACTTTCTGTGCGCGTGCTTTGGACGTGTGTGCTCAGAAAACCGTATCAGAAGTTTAAAATGGCTTTAAATTGCATGATTTCAGCACGATAGACATGATAATCATAGCCAAACAGATGTTTTTTGGCAGAGTATCTGAGGTACAAGCTGTAAACTGACAAGCTACGCCAAATCGCACTCATAATCGCAGATGAATCGCATTCGATTATGAGCGCGATTTGGCGTAGCTTGTCAGTAAATTACGGCTCTGTGTATTAATTGCCGCTCCAGCTGAACGCACGTGATGGAGCTTTACTACTAATCAAAGTACCGGCTTTACTGACTAAGCGCGCCTCATAAATGCATTCGATTAATCGTGCAGCCCTACTGTAAAGGCACAGCCCTATTCTAGAAAAGGGGGTGGGGAGCAGCAGCTCATTTGCATTTAAAGAGGCATGCACAAAAACAGCCTGTTTCTGCTTCCACTCAAAATAGGTGTTTTTGAAAATGATATGATAAATGATTTGTGGGGTATTTTGAGATGAAACTCCACAGACATATTCTGGGGACACCTGAGACTTATATTACATATTGTAAAAAGGATCATAATAGGTGCCCTTTAACAATTTTATGGTTTATAAATGAATCTTGATTAGTGTAAGAGAACTGGACGTATTAACTTACACTGAATACAATTTTTTAAAAGCATATAGCTATAGAATAGCTACTGTAGATTTTTTTTTAATAAATCCGCTTACTTGAATCACTGAATTTTTCATTCATTCATGAACTGTTTCAGTAAACTAAATTACTAATCCAAATCAGATTTGGTGGTGAAGTTATTGCATTTGCCAGCAGGGCCTAACTGTTCGGAATTTGTTTGGGAAGATGTGACTCCCCAACCAAAATCAAACACTTTTGAGTCCGCCAATGAGACATCACCCCGAGAGATAAAAGGGCGACCTTTGGAGAGCATTTTGACCGCTTGCAGGTTGAAGAAATGATGAAAAAGAGTGATCATATTACTGAAAGACAAAAGCAGAAAGGACATAGGACAGATATGTCATCCCTAAACGAGTCTCTGTCTTGCTGGGCTTCAAATCTAATTTCAGACTGATGGAATGTCCAGAACAGTGTTGATTCTCTTCTCAGCTGTACTTTGTCTTTGCTCACTATGAGGCCTGTTATTGTGATCTAACACACTGATAGTCATTGTTAGAGCACCATAATATACTCCTCTTCTCTCTTCATCTCTGTCTAGCAGAACACACACCAAGATATTTAACTTTCCTCTCAAATCAATTATATCTATGTATAATAGGCTTTTTTTCTTTCAACTTTCCATTTCCACTGATTATTTCTTCCACCTCCTTCTGAAAATGCTATTAAAATTGTTTTTCAAATGATTTTGGGATAGTTTTGACTTGAAAATGTGCAAATGGTCTACCTCAAACGCACAGACTATTAATTTACTCCATCAGCTATTCATTTATTAACTTTTGTTTTTCTTTTCTTTCTTTCCACTGATTATTTCACCCACCTCCTTTTCAAAAAGTTTGTGAAATTACTGCTTTAATGATTTTGGGACAGTTTAACAAGAAAATGTGGACATTTTGCCTCCGTCAAATAGACTACGCCTTTATCAATACAGTAAAAGGTTATGTTCAGTACATATAAGCACTTTCCATTTTGTTACAATCAGTAACAAAACCTTTTCGCAAAGCGATAGCCAAGCTTTTGTCTACCTGTGTAGCTTTCTGAGCAGGCAGACAGACAGTTGTGATGTAGACAGAACACTGTCTGGCTCTGTATGTGTGTAAAGTGGGCCATAGCCTGACAGTAAAAGAGCCCAGGATAAGTGTGAGTGAGTGTGTGTGTATGTGTTTACACAGGACAATGATAGAAAAGTAAACTGAGAACAGGAGGTCTTTGCTTATCAGCTGAAAAAGGAAGACAAGCCTCTTCTCCCTCACCCTTATCTTTGCTCGCTACCTGTGTGATCGCACAAGCCTCAGGCAAAAACACACAGACACGCATACGCAGCGGCTCACAGTGCAGATCAGAGCTGCGGTCTAGAGCAGGACTGCTGTTTGCATCCCATTTGGTCATCAAATGCCAAAACATTCATTTATTGTAACTCATCGTTTGAAAGCAAACGTGAGGCGCATGCTTACGCTAGCTCGCTAGCTGTGAGTGCACTCTTTCTTTTTGAGTCTAACTTCAAAGGCAATGATAAGAGTCGCTGAAGTGCTTTCAGTGCTTGTGATGGTTGCCGTGGCAATGCTGGCAGCAATCTCATTCAGGATAATAGCTTTGAATATTATGGTGAGGAACCGGAAATTGGTTGGTTGCAATTTGGTTAGCGTGATTTGAAAAGCTTAAGAGTACCACAGGGTATTTTCTGATGGATAGTAATGTGTTTGTACAGCTTTTTTGTGCTATACAAACAAGATCTGTGCTCTATCTATCTATCTATCTATCTATCTATCTATACTTGGGAAGAAGAAATACTCTAATAAAATAGTTTTTTCCAGAATCGTTTTTCAGTGACTGTAGCTTCATGAAGGTTGACAAACCTAGTTAACATCAGAATGCAAGGAAATTCTGGGAAATAAAAACCATTAAAATCCTTAATAGGCTTGAGAGGCACTGACATGCTCCTGAAATATCCTGAGAACCATTAGAAGCGAAGTTATGTAAAAACATCAGCCTTGTATAAAAAGATTTGAAAATCGTAACAGACAATCCACATTTCAAAACGTGCAGCATGACCTAGAACATGAAATTCTTCCATGGCATTTCCAAAGATGCTGAAAGTCTAAAACAGATTACTTGGAAATGTAGGCGTGACGTTAGCTTACTGCTGCAAGGCAGATCCATGGAGTACTGATTATGTTTAGGATCAGGGTTCCTAGTGTGCTCGGCAAGCCCTTCAGATATCCTCAGAACAGGCACAGAGGTTTAAGATAAACTGTGTGCAGAATCGAGACAAGCTCATGTCACACGCAGTGATGTTCCTGTGATGGCTGAGAAGCTGCACGTTCAAAGGTCGTCCCACAAAAATAAAGGACGTGTCAAATATCTTGCTCGATATGACTTTGAAAGGTTCTGGTGAAAAATACAGATCTGATGGAGTGAATACTGCAGGCTGAAGGCAACTGGTTTCAGTGTAGCACAGCAAGGAATTGTTCAAGGTTGTAAGGTTACAGGATCTCAGTTAATCCCTCACACCCTGTTGAATCGCTCTCCGGTTTTCATCTCCCTCACTTATTCATGTGTGAGTCAAAAGGAAGAAAAACAAATCTCTGGCTTCTCTTCCATCCTTGTACTTGATTTCCATCAGAGGACGCCTGCTGCCGGCGCACAGGGGCCATGTTTATATTTATTCATATTTATTTATTGAAATGAGCTGCACTTTAGCTCTGTAAAGGGGAATTCTCTCAATACCACAAGTGTGTGCACGCATTCATTTTCATCTATTCTCAAACACTGCTGAAAAAAGGTCGCTTTCTTGTTTAAAAACCCGGCAGGTTTACAGTTTATAGAAAGTGCCACGTATAAACAGTTGGGCAATTGACATGCATTCTACAATAAAATATAATAATTATCATCTGGTATATGATTTAAGAAACATTGTAATTCTTTTTATGTGCTGAGATATATTAAGCAATAAAATAAAATATATTTTTTTCCACTTAACGTACCAAATATCAAAATGTACCATAGTAATACCATGTTTTTATTTATTATTATAAATTATTTTCATTATTTTGTTCTGACTGCTAATAGTAATAAAATAAAATAAAATAAATAAATAACATCTTTTGGATGTCTTTAACAATATTACATATTAAATTCCATCATTTTTTTTTTCATTCTGACTGCTGATAGTCTATTAAATACAGTAGGAGAGAGCTTTTTTCATTTTGCAAATAAAAAAACACATGCAAATAGAAAGAACACCTGCAAATTAAGAAAACATTTCAGCAGTTTGACAACACGTGCTGGAAATACTCACAACGTGACAAAATACAAAAAAACACTGCAAATGCTCGCAACACAACCAAATACAGAAACATGCTGCAAATACTCACAACCAAATATGGAAGCACACCGCAAATACTCGCAACACAACCAAATACAAAGCAGTACTGCAAATACTCAAAGTGACAAAATACAAAAAAGCACTGCAAATACCTGCAACACAACCAAATACAGAAGTGTGCTTCAAATACTCACAACAAAACCAAATGCAAAAAAGTGCTGCAAAAACAGAAACACACTGCCAATACTTGCAACACAGTCAAATACAGAAAAATGCTGCAAATATTCTCAACCAAATACAGAAATACTCAACACGACAAAATACAAAATGGTGCTGCAAATACTTGCAACACAACCAAATACATGCTTCAAGTACTCACAACAGAACCAAATGCAGAAATGTGCTGCAAAAACAGAAACACGCTGCAAAAATTTGCAACACAATCAAATACAGAAACATGCTGCAAATACTCGCAACACAAAACCAAATACAGAAATGCGCTGTAAATACTCACAATGCGTCAAAATACAGAAACACGCTGCAAACACTCAACGTGACAAAATGCAAAAAAGTGCTGCAAATACCTGCAACACAACCAAATACATCCTTCAAATACTCTCAACAGAACCAAATGCAGAAACGTGCTGCAAAAACAGAAGCACACTGCAAATATTTGCAATGCAGCCAAATACAGAAACGCGCTGCAAATACTCAACGCAACAAAATACAAAAAAGTGCTGCAAATACTTACAACACAACCAAATACAGAAATGTGCTGCAAATACTCAATGTGACAAAATACAAAAAAGCACCGAAAAAATACACACAACACAACCAAATGCAGAAATGAGCTGCAAATACTTACAACACAACCAAATGCAGAAACATGTTCCAAAAACAGAAACGCGGTGCAAATACTCAACGTGACAAAATGCAAAAAAGTGCTGCAAATACCTGCAACACAACCAAATACATCCTTCAAATACTCTCAACAGAACCAAATGCAGAAACGTGCTGCAAAAACAGAAGCACACTGCAAATATTTGCAATGCAGCCAAATACAGAAACGCGCTGCAAATACTCAACGCAACAAAATACAAAAAAGTGCTGCAAATACTTACAACACAACCAAATACAGAAATGTGCTGCAAATACTCAATGTGACAAAATACAAAAAAGCACCGAAAAAATACACACAACACAACCAAATGCAGAAATGAGCTGCAAATACTTACAACACAACCAAATGCAGAAACATGTTCCAAAAACAGAAAACTGCAAAAACTCAAACAATGTGACAAATACTTGAAACACACACAAAAATACAGAAAACTGCACTAATTGCAAAAACTCACAATGTGACAAAATACAGAAACACACTGCAAATACTCACAACACAACCAAATACAGAAACGCACTGCAAATAATTGCAACACAACAAAATACAGAAACGCACTGCAAAAACTCACAATGTGACAAAATACAGAAACACACTGCAAATACTCACAACACAACCAAATACAGAAACGCACTGCAAATAATTGCAACACAACAAAATACAGAAACGCACTGCAAAAACTCACAATGTGACAAAATACAGAAACACACTGCAAATACTCACAACACAACCAAATACAGAAACGCGCTGCAAATACTCACCACCAAATACAGAAACATGCCACAAATACTCACAACACAACCAAATACAGAAATGCCTGCAAAAACAGAAACATGCTGCAAATACTTGCAACACAACAAAACACAAAAAGAGTTGCAAATACTCACAACACAACCAAATACAGAAATGCCTGCAAAAACAGAAACATGCTGCAAATACTTGCAACACAACACAAAAAATAGCTGCAAATATTCGCAATGCAACAAAACACAGAAACCTGCTGGAAATACTCACAATGTGACAAAATACAGAAACACGCTGCGAATACTCACAACACAACCAACTACAGAAATCTGCTGCAAATACTTTCAACACAACCAAATACAGAAACGCACTGCAAAAACCAGAAACACGCTGCAAATACTCGCAACACAACCAAATACAGAAAGACGCTGCAAGTAGTAGTTTACATGTGCTGTCAAACTGATGAAGATGTTTTCTTAATTTGCTGGTGCTTTTTCTATTTGCATGTGTTTTCTTAAGTTGCAGCATGTTGAGCTCTCTTGGACACTGTAATTAAAACTGTCTTATGGGATAATGATATGTGTTATGCTTGTCATGGAGCAACATTAAAGTGATCTTGGAATGAGAGAAAACACCAACGCTTTAAAAAACACAAACACTCATTGCTCCAGGCAAAAACATGCAACATTGCTCCCTTCTCCCCTTCCACTCTGCACCACTCACATATCTTGCATTAGAGAATCATGTACGTTAAAAATCATATGAATATAGTACATAATTATGGTCATTTTATCATACTAACAAAGCCTTTTAATCATATTAACCATATTCACAATACCGCTAGACTTAACTCAGAACAGACCCTATATAAGTGCAGCACTGTACTAATTTACATGATTAAACCACTTCTGTGCAGAAGCATATAAAAACTTCAATAAAAGCCAGAAATGAGTGCATTTACCATCAGGCACCTTTAAATAGCCCTTCAGAATAATCAAACACTAGGATCAAGTTCTCTCATTTGAAAAATACAGATATACTAGCACACTCAGTGTGCCACTGAGCTACTTGAGGAGGTGAGGGGATTGTGGGTAAAGGATTTGTAGTGGGTCGCAAGTAGGCGACAGGGGATCTACATGTCCTTCAGAAATGCATCTACGATTACTCACTACTAATGTTAATGTCTGTCAGCGGGGATGCTACCAAGAGCCTCTTGTGTAGAAGGAAACTTGATTGACACATGCAAGCTATTTGCTTGTCAGATTATCACTCATGAGTATGAGGTTTTGTTGTTGACTTACACATTTATTCATGAAAAGTGCCATAGATGTGCGCAAATCGACGGTTGTTTGTGTGTTTGAGTGTGTCTAAATGTGTAACTGTAGACAGACAGATAAAACGAATCTTCTGGGGTTTGAAATGTTAAAGCGTGATAACTTGTTTATTCTTCAGCCAGGATGTGGTTTGCATTTGTTGTTGTTGTGGATTTTGTCACGTGTTTAAGTTACAGACATCGAAACAATGTCTTTAGATCTATGGAGAGTGATAGTCAGTTTGGTGATGATTTCATCACAACATTTAAAATAAGAAATGAAGAAATGTGGCTTGAGGCACTTCTGCGTTTTTTTGGAAAACATGTACTTGTGCTTCAAAGAAGCTAGACTTCACTTTTTTCAAAGCAATGATACTTAGAACCTGTAAAATCATCTGAAGGATTTCTGATATACTGTAACTCATAAGTTACAAGAGGCAAGTTATTTTTTAAAGAAATAGTTCACAAATTCAAAAATGTTGTCATTATTTAACCTCATTTACTCAAAAAAGAAAAATAAAATGACATAAAAGCTTGTTTCCTAATCTAGTAGCCCAATAAACCTAGCACTGCAGAAAATGCATATATCGGTATGTATAGGTGTGTAACTGATGACAGAAATCTCATTTTGGGTGAATTATTTTATTAGGGCTGTAATTGTGCTAAACCTCTAATGTTTCTCCACTTTATAACTGCATTTATATTAGTTTCATATTCCAGATGACTTAATAGCACATCATCTTTATTGGATACATGTATCATTTGATTGCGTGGGTGCTCTGGCATTCTATTAATTTGCTATTTATTAGTCATGTTAGCTGCATTGACTTTGATATTTATTGAGCTGCATTGAATTTATATTTACACTTATACTCACAGTTCTATGGCCTTGTTCCACATGATGACATATCCAGACAAAACGAAGGATTCGATGTTCACTATGTGTGTATTTCCACGCTCTGTCCCCACATAAAGCCACTTACTTTGAAACGGAAGATGACAAAACGTGATCCTAAAAGAGAAATGAAAAGAAGAGGAATCATATTTGTGAAAGAGAGTTAACACAGGATTTGTCAGCACCATATTAAAGTATGTAATTAATATCTCACTAGAACCAGCAAGCCAATAATGACCATTCTAAGTAATATATTTCACAGTTTTTATTCATATCTATATCATATTTTGTCTAATTACACAGCAGTCTGTTTTCTTCAGAAAGCTGCAGATGGAATTACAAAACCCCATAAGAATGTGAATTGTACATTTATTCATTACCAGAATGTAGTTAGACAGCTAATTGTGCAAAAAACTAAACAAGAGCCAAATTATGTATGTGTACGTTTAAAGTTCTGCTCAAATGTCCTTGCTCATCTTTTGAACTAGAGTTGAACTCTTAATTAAAATCGGAATTACAATATGGCCTTGTGTGATTATTAAACTGGAAAAAGGCTTCAAATGAATGAAATAAATATATGGTCTGCATGCAGTGTGGGCTTCAAAGTGAAGGGGGCGGTGCTCTGTTTTGTCTCTCGACTATTACACAAGCACACGTGGGCCTCATGATAGGATGTTTTCACACTCGGCTCATTTCAATGGTCTCACAGAGCGTTTGCAATACATGAATGCTGTGCACAAACTCCATCACTGCAGGTGGGCCGAGTTTGCTTCCCTTTGAAATCTATGGTGTAGCTTGCTTTGAATGTGCATGTGCAAAACACTCTAGGTAAACATTCATGTAATTCCAAACATTTTCATTTCTCTGTCAGGTTTGTAAAGTAACTCTTCCCAACAAAACACCATGCAAACATCAAAATTGCTTATTATTTCTGTGAAACCGTACATGTTTTCTTATTCAATATTTAGAAAGCATAAAAAGAGCATTCTAAACATTTAGATGAGTAAACAAAAAACAAAACAGTTGTCAACAGTTTTTGACAGCATTTCTCCAGATCATCAAAACAAAACAAAAAAACAAAACAAAAAAGGCTGTCCCAGCCGAGGAATAATGGTTTCATCTAGCTAAACGATGGGTCATGTTCTAAAAAAAAAAAAAAAAAAAAAAAAAAAAAAAAAAAAAAGTCTATACTTTTTAACCACAAATGCTCGTCTTGCACTAGCTCGACTTCACGCATTACGTAAACACATTGGAAAAGTCACATAAGCAGAAGTACTGACCCAGTATTTATTTATCAATGTGCAAAGAAAGTCAAACGCTCTTTGCAAAAAAGGTGAAACAACGATGTTGGACAATTTTGAAGTTGGAAGAGAAAATGAGATGGAGTTTTTCGCCTTACCCTGCCTTTTAAACCGGAGTACACAGACGAAGAACTAACGTCGCGTGACCTTTCCAATGCGATTACGTAATGCGCGAAGATGCAGATGTGCATTGTAGAGCTGGTGCACGATGAGCATTTGTGGTGTTAAGTATATCTTTTTCTTTTTTTTTTAAGAAAAATGACTGATCGCTTCGCTGGATAAGACCACTACTCCTACGATCGTGTAGAGCCCTTTGAAGCTGTATTAAAACTGCAATTTTGACCTTCAACCCGCTGATCCCCATTGAAGTCCACTATATGGAGAAAAATCCTGGAATGAAAAACATTTGTCTTTTCAACTAAATTTTCATCATCTTCCCTACAAAACCTTAAAATTACACATTTGTTGGTTTATTTAGCACATATTTACAGAGATCAAAATTAAAAGCCACCATTTATTTCAAATGGATTATGTCTTCTTGTATGTTAGTGATAATAGAGTCTTATTTTCAGTAATACATAAATTTATTGATACTGTATCTAAAATACAATTTTTGTAAAATTCTATTCATTGCGACAATCTAATGTCTTACATTATCTTCATGTGGCGGTTTCTGTCAGCAAATACTGATAAACAATTGTAAATAATAAGCTTATCTAATCATGAAATAAATTGTATTCATTTCTTTTTTTAATCAGAGCCCAGATCTTACAGTCTAATTTCTTGCAGTTGTTCCTGTTCAGAGGCAGTAATTCATAGCTCTCTGTGGTTCTCTGTTTCTTTAGCAGTTGGAAGTAACACATATCACACTTGTTCTTGGTGTTGCCTGGTTTGGCTCTGCTCTAGGGCTCATGCCAGTCAAACGTCAGCCCCTCTTGGGTACACTTGTGTGTATTTTGGGATACAGCAATTAATTGGAACACAATTACCTCAAGACAAACTAGAGTTAATGAGACGTGAATGAGATGAGAGGAGACACTGACTCTTAGTTTTTTACATATGTTTTTAAATATGTTCCTTATGCAATCTTGACCGCTCAACCCTGTTTTTCTATTCCAGGAAACCACGTGTATGACATAAAACGATTCCCCCATGCTGGTGTGTTTACATGTGTTTATTTTCATAGCACGCTGCTGTCTCCAGTGTCATCAAAAGGTTAAAAGAAAAGAGTAAGATTATATTTGCCTGGTGCTCACTACGTTAATTACGAAATAATTACAAAATTAGGCAGACTATTAGCACTCTGATTTATCTCTGCTACTGTCTCAACAGAAACTCTCCAGGGAATGGCTTCTAATAACACGCCACATATTTCTACACATGTAAACAGTGTTTAGCATTAAAAATGAGTTGAGCACTGCTTATTCTTAATGATGAACATGACATTCTATGTTTTATTTATTAAATATTACATGTGGTAAGCTGTGATTCTCTAACATGTCACATCAACTTCTGGCTCAACCAGTACTGTGAGCAAGATTACCTGTCCAAAGAAAGGCAGGGAGAAGTTTGTTTTTTTGCAAATGATTGCGAATGGAAACTGTTGCAAGCCAGATTCAAATATCATCCACAGCTAATTGTGACACATGCAACAGATAAAACTTCTTGATAATATGAAGTATCTGGTGAGTAATTATGAAAATGATAAATAAACTATCACATATCCAGGGTCTGTTTGAGATTTCATGCTGAAATCCATCTAGTGGCATCATCCATCATCCTTATAAGCAGGTTAACTAGAAAATAAAGACCAGCACATGGTAATTCACTGCTGTCCACACTCATTACATCTCTCTCTGTTTTCCTCCTTTCACGCCCCTGGGGTCCTCAGACAGTCGGGGTGATTGGAAATGAAGGTTGCGAGACGCTGGACAGACAGCTAAACTTGTCAGGGTTAGAATGCTAATGGAGCACCTGGCCATGCTAATGTGCGGTTTTCGGTTTCTGACTGCAACACATGGGAAATCCAGATTAGAAAATGACTATCATGGTGATCATTTCATTCAGAGAGCAACTGTTCCAAAATGATCTTTTGTTGGCTCTGTAGATATTTAACCTGTTGTAGGCCTCTGAGGCAGCCAAGGTCAAAAATACACAGGCCAAAAGAGATGTGAATGTGTCTGATTAGTAGTGCAGGATCAATATTTTTCTGTTTGCTGTAAAAAAGCAAAAGTGAAGATTTTATGTAAACTATACCATTCAGAATTATTTTATTTTATTTGTTATTTATTGATTTTTTTTCAGTGAACTTTTATTCAGGAAGGATTTAACATATCAAAAGTGTTCTAAATTTTTTTTTTTAAATGCTCTTTTTTAAAATGTGCTCTTCTTTTAATTTGCAGGTGAATAGGGTAAAATAAAAAACCAATAGTTATCACTTTACTTACCCAGTTGATTGAATGCATTGATAATCGCAAACATTTTTTGTATTACAAGTTTTCTAAAATGTTAGGTTTAAATATGCAAACAAGGCATTATTTAATGAAATATGCGCTAACTTGCATACATTTCTAGTACAAAAATCTGAACACTGGATGAAGTCAGTTTCAGAATTTTTGTTTATTTATTTATTTATTTATTGACAGAGTCAAATGTTTTTACAGACTGACTTTTGGGCATCTCACTTTTGTCACTCCATAATTCAGAAAATACTTAGAACAGACAGAAAACAATATATTTTTATATTTTTTTGAGGAATAAAATGTACATAATCAAGCAAATTATAGAGTAATCACTGTTGAACAATCAGCTTTGCTATCACAGGAATAAATTACATTTTAAAATATATTTAAATATAAAATGGTTCTTTTAAATGGTAACAATGTTTCAAAATACTATCAAATATCAAACAAATACAGCCTTGTTAAATTAGCAGGCATTAGCATGAAGCATCTTTTTAAAAAAACATAAAAAGTTGTAACGCTACTTAAAGCCTTTATGTATAATGCATTATAAAAGTAGTCTTAATGCATTAATTATGCCTTATAATGCATCTTATAATGCATTGTAATCTTATGAATAATTGTAACCGCAGTTTATACATTATAGCACTTATCAATTCATTCTTACACTGTGCATTTTAAATTCGGTTATAATTATTTACGACAAGATATAATGTATTACAACACACATTATGAATAAATCTAATGGATTATACCTTTCAATAACCCTATATAATGCATTATACATAAAGGCTTTAAATATTACCAAAAATCCTAAAGACCCCATGTCCTCACGTCAGGTATGTATGTATGTATGCATGTGTGTACAAAGTGCACCATAAAAAAAAAAAACAATTCCTTGTGTTTCTTCACACACTTGGTGACTAAAACTAATTCTGATTCTGAACATATTTCAAAAAGCATCCCTGAATGACACCAAGCTTGCACATATTTTGGTTCTGTATATTTTGGGCCAAGCACACCTTGGATACAAACATCAAATGAATTGATCAGCTAAAATGGAACGTCACAGGACTACGCAGTTCTGTTGTGCGATGAAAGCGTCTTGTATTTTTGTGACAGACAGGCATGCTGAGTGTCTTGAATCAGTCTTATAGCCCCCCTGAGTCTCTCTCCTGACCCTGCTGAGCTGAAAATCTCTGTCATCTGACACAGCCGTGCACGAGAGTATGCACCCAACCGTGTTCACACACACACTCAGACAGGCACCTACTGATCTGAGAAAACATTTCTCATTGCATGTGAATTTGCATAATTTTAATAAAAGCCAAATATAAAACACTTCAGGGTCAAAGCACACACACACACACACACACAAGATAGAAGAAATCCCTGTCAATGTGTGTGAAACTGTCATGGTGGGAGAAACCAGGACTTTATTTGTTTGTTCCAGACGGTCTGATGAGGTGATGAACACAATCATCAGTTATTACAGACGGGAACGAAGCACATTAGCCATACCCAGAAAACACAGAATGCACAAAAATCTCTATCACACAACACTTCGTACACTATTCCTAAACTTTCAGGCTTTAGATGACTATGAACCAAAACTTTAACAACTATATGTTTTAAGTTCTGTTGCACAATATGCTCAGTGAGACTCATTAATCAGCCTTCTCAGTGTGATACCGATCTAATGCTTGTGTTTCATGAGGCTGATGTGGTTTCTGAGTATTATAATCTATCATATAAACTTCACAGTGTGAAAAATGTGTCAAAAAACAACAATGGTCAAAAATACACTACCGGTTGAAATTTAGGGATTGGTAAGATTTCAATCCAATTAAAATTTAATTTGAATTAAACTCAATTGGTTCGACTGAAGCTATCAGTCTGATTACTAATGGATCATTTGGTGGCATGTAAATATAATTGTTAGCTTCTGATACACTAAATAACCAAATGCATTCAAATGTAAACATTTCATTTCTCCATGAGGAAAACTCAATATTCAGTCAACTAAAAAAAAAGAAATTTTCTTATCTCACACATATGTGCAAATACATGCTTGGACATATTGATTTCATATGTAGGCAGACAGGTACAGGTGGATACAGAACTAGCTGAAAACATTGCTAGCTTAATGCTAAATACTGCCCCAGGCATCACAGTGTAAACGCATTAGCATATTAGAAAGCAGTTACAGATTGGCTGGATATGAATATACAGCACATTAGTCTGAAAAAAATAATTTACTGGATGTTATGAAGATGCTAATGCATATGGGAGTGCACAACTTAACACAAATGTGCACAGACAACACATTGGAGCTTAGTTTGGCATCTTCTTGACTTATGTGAGCTGCAAAATGTCACAGAGCATTTTGTCATTTAGCTGTTTTGCCTCCAGGATTCTTGTGCCAAAACACTCATCGTTTTCTTTTCTCATGACCGATTTCCTACCCTTTCTCCGACCCTCACAATTAAACTGATTTTTTTTGCTGTTGTGCCTTTAAAGGAGAACCAAGATGTTCATGTCTTTCTGTCTTCAGTCGTAAAGAAATTAGGGTTTTTGAGGTAAAAAATTTCAGGATTTTTCTCCATATAATGGACTTCATTGGTGACTTCAATGAACTTCCAAAATGTCAAAGGACTCTAAACGATCCCAGCCGAGGAAGAAGGGTCTTATCTAGCGAAATGATTGGTCATTTTTTTCGAAAAATAAAAATTTGTATACTTTTTAAGCACAAAAGCTTGTGTACCACAGGCTCTGGGATGCGGGTCCACGACACTATGAATCACATCTAAGTTCATCATCTGTGTACTCCAGCTCAAAAACAGTAGAGTATGGCAAAAAACTCCATCTTGTTTTCAGGTTACAACTTCAGAATCGTCCGACATTGTTGTACTTTTTTATTTGTAAACAGCGTTTGACTTACTTGCACTTCCTTAAGGGGTGGTCACACTGCACTTTTCATTCCATTGACTTCCATTCATATGTATGCGAATGCGTCAGACCAGAAACGCAAGCCCGTGCGAAAAGTTTCACATTTTGCTGTGTTCCAAAGTTCAAGCTTGGTGAACTCTGACCTGCAAATTCGCATCACGTGACACCATGTGACCAACACCAGATCGATACGTCACAGCATGAACTCATAGCTGAATGAAAAGAACATAAATTTAAAACTGCAGAGCTGCGGGAAAGTGTAGTAGATTGTATGATTTTACATTTTAGATGTATTATTATTATTAGTCGTGTTGAATTTAAGTTTTTAAAAAAAATGCAGAGCATGATGTCATATTATAATTTTGCATGCTCAAAGACTAGTGTGACTGTGGCTTAAGTCTTTGCGTGTTCGCTTTGTAAACAATGGGTCTCTACTTCCGCCTACGTTCTGAGTGACCTTTTGATGTGATTCAATAGTACATAGCGCCGTGAACGCGCATCCCAGAGAGCTAGTGCTACACAAGCTATTGTGCTGAAAAGGTATCCAATTTTTTTTTTCTGAAAAAAATGACCGCCCGTTTTGCTAGATAAGACCCTTCTGCCTTGGCTGGGATAGTTTAGAGCCCTTTGAAGCTGCATTTAAACTAGATTTTGGAAGTTTAAATTTGGGGCACCAATCAAGTCCATTATATGAAATGTTTTCCTCAAAAAACATAATTTCTTCACAACTGAAGACAGAAAGACATGAACATCTTGGACGACACGAGGGGTGAGTAAATGATTTGTAAACTGTTGTTCTGGAAGTGAAGTTCTCCTTTAAGACTTGAATATAAAACCCTCTTTGTATATGAAATTTTAAAGAGGACATACCATGAAAATCTGACTATTTCCGTGCTATAATCGGGTCACCGGTGCATCTACCAACCTAGAATATGTGAAAAATGACATGCATGCTGGTTTTAGCTGGTTTAAGATGGTCCTAAGCTGGTTTATTTTGGTCCTTAGCCAGTTTAAAGGGATAGTTCACCTAAAAATTAAAAATTTGATGTTTATCTGCTTACCCCATGGCATCCAAGATGTAGGTGTCTTTGTTTCTTCAGCAGAACACAAACAAAGATTTTTTAACTCAAACCGTTGCAGTCTGTCAGTCATATAATGGCAGTCAATGGCATCCACAGATTTGAGAGTCAAAAAAACATACACAGACAAACCAAATTAAACCCTGGGGCTTGTGACGACACATTGAAGTCTTAAGACACAAAACAATTGGTCTGTTTATGAAACTGAACAGTATTTATATAATTTTTTACTTCTGATCCACCTCAATGTCCATGTGTATTGAGTGCATTCACAACAGTCGGCGCCTGATGTGTCAATGAGCTCTGGCATAGTCTTTGAAAAGTCAACACACCCGGATGAGTTTGTGCAAGCAAACGTAATCTTTTAGTTTTTAATCAGTTGCAACAATCAGGATAAGCACAAGTAATTACCAATCTGAGTAGCCATCGTACCCACAATCCCACTGTGTAAACAAAGAGTGACATATACGCTCGACAGATCGCTTCTGCGCATCACACGCCCGCTGTTGTGAACACGCTCAGAAGGGTTGGACATTGCGGTCGATCAGAGGTAAAAAAATTATATAAATACTGTTCAGTTTCTTAAACAGACCCATTGTTTCGTGTCGTAACACCTCAATGTATCATCACATGAATCTCAAAGCCGTGTATGCCATTGACTGCCATTATATGACTGACAGACAGTTTGAGTTAAAAATCTTTGTTTGTGTTCTACTAACGAAACAAAGCCACCTACATCCTGGATGCTCCGGGGGTAAGCAGATAAACATCAAATTTTCATTTTTGGGTAAACTATCCCTTTACGCTGGTCCATAGCTGGTTTATGCTAGTCCTTAGCTGGTCATGTGCTGGTCTTAAGCTGGTCCTGAGCAGGAGGGACCAGTTTAGGACTAGCACATGACCAGCTAACGACCATCTTAAATCAGCAGAGGACCAGCATAAACCAGCTAAGGACCAGCTTAAACCGACTCAAACCAGCATCCATGCTTCAAAACCTACCTAACCAGCATATGCTGTTTTCTTCAACAGGGCAGTAACTTTGTTTTGGTAAGCATTTCTCTGCAAGCATGTGAAAAAAAAGCTGTACAGATTTTGCTCCCCTAGTGACGTAGGAAAGGGATCTTATTGTAATATTACCGCCAGTTAATCTGCACATTTCCATCCACGGCACTGCCATATTGTCTTTGCGATTTCTTTCCCAGCTGTTTAACATCACAGACATAACTGACTGTGTTTATATAACTTATGTGTTTTTAGACATAAACTTGTGTGTATTTCACTGTTTAATAAAGAAGAACTTAGTTTAGTACTCACATGCCGTGTGACAGCCGCTTTCTGTGCATGTGCTTTGGATGTGTGGTCTTAGAAAACCCTTTATTATAAGTTTAATCTGATATGACTTTAAAGCACATGATTTCAATGCGATAGACTTGATAATCAAAACCAAACAGATGTTTTTTGTTAGAGTATCTGAGGTACGAGCTGTAAAGGCACAGCCCTATTCTGGAAAAGGGGGCTGGGAGCAGCAGCTCATTTGCATTTAAAGAGACATGCACGTTAACAGCCTGTTTTTGCTTCCACTCAAAATAGGCGTTTTCAAAATGATGCACAATGATCTGTGGGGTCAAGACCCATTCTGGGGACACCTGAGACTTATATTACATATTGTAGAAAGGGACTAATAGGTGCCTTTTAACAGCTTCGTCCTGCACTCTCACACAAGCTGCAAGTTTGTTGTCGAATCCTACATCGTTCATTGCAATGTGCCACTCATGCTAAAATGTGACTGTTAAAAAGTGATCATGCTGCTAGAATCCTACAGAATCATCCTGAGTATTGATCTGCTATCAAATACATTTCTCTTAAGGGTAAGTCAGGTAACTTTCTCCCAGTTATCACAAAAAAAACATTTTCCTCTTTTATTCTTTCTTTCCTGTTTCACAGCAATCAATACAGTGCTAAGAAGCCACATTTGGACAAGGTCCTTTTACACGTCGAGTGATTAGGACGTGAAGAAATCAACAAAAAAATCTGAAAGGCTGCTCATGACTTTCTATTCAACTCACTCAAGGTCTTGCTGTTTGTACAGAACACATCAGTATCGCTGTTAAAACTTCCTGAAAGGTTTCTATACTTCTATACAACTCCAGGAGGCCATTACCCATAACGCAACTGTCACAGCTCTGAATGAGAGCGACATTTATTAGAGCTGACCCTGACTCATTCAGCAAGGGAAAAAGAGTAACAAAAGCTGCATTAGTCATACCTAGTGGGTCAGTTTCCATTGCGTGAATAGTGCACAGTTTGAGGAGCCGGGGAAGAGTCGCCATAAGAAAATTAAATGAGGGCTTAAAATACTGAGTTATGGTCAGTGGTTAAAGATCCCATTAAATGTTTTATAAATTAAATTTTCTATTTCAGTGTTGACATATTTCCAGCTAAAACAGGTTGGTACCTTTAAAGCTGGTACAAACAGCTCCAATAAATACCTACATACGGATACATTTTAAACATTAAACTTATTTTATACAAAAAAAGTGCTTGCAAGTTATACTCATAAGAACACCTTTGCTCATGTGCAAACAAGTGTGCGCACAACCGTGGGTGATTCATTTTCCACTTAAGTCGAGTCTGGGATGTGCATTGTACAGTATATCTTCTGCAATAATATGGGTTCAGTGTTAATGTGTTAGGTTATATCACCAAATCACACACAGAGTGCAAGCATGTTGATTTATTAGTCAATTAAAACTCAAAATTCCAGGCTTTTTAAATGGTAGATGGATCAGCTTTTTGAACGATTCAGTTGATAAAAATGATTCAGCAATTAACTCATTAACACAGTCAAATGCCTTGTTCCTGAATAAATCAGCCATTTGAATGAATCGGCTGAATCTCAATGACTCACTCATTATCAGTAACTTGCTGCCACCTACTGGCAGTTTTAATTTCACATTTCGACTATTTTTTTCATGTCTTAAATTATTTCAAATATCAGTATTTAACGCTTTATGTTAAAAACAAAACATTAAGCCTATTTATGCATTTGTAACTGCAGTTTAAAAGCATCCATGTCCTCTCTGAGATACATTAAACTGTGTAAATACATCTAAATTCTATTTCAGATGCAAATTCCAGAAATTCCAGGCCTCATATAAATAGCCAAATCACAGTCATGCCAATATACAGCCATAACACACTGCTACAAGTGTGACATCGCTTATATAACAAAAAATGCTAGTGCTTAATGTAGGGAAGCATAGTAAAGGTTAATACTATATTTTCTATGATGGATACCGTACTATGCTCATTGCATTTTGTGAGAAGAAAATCCTCACTACTTGCTCAGAAATAAACCAGAAGAGAGAAGACAGGAGCTGCAACATTTTAAAATATTGAGGTTTGGCTTGACTCTGCATCCTTGAGCTATCTGTGTTTACTTTATCATATATTCATTTCTCGCTTTCAAGGTAAAATTAAATATATATATATATATATATATATGTTTTTATTTTGTATGAAATCCTTGGGAAGTTCATTTTTGACTTGATAGATTAAGTGTGCTCTGAGTCTGTGCACATGCCTATGAATTCCTAAAAACTAGTGTACACAGTTGTGTACTGTATATAAGCTTTACTCACCGTTCTCTGTTGAATTTGAGAGAGTGTAGGATAGCCGGACGTCGCTGTCGCAAGTTCCAGAGGTGCAGCGTGTCATCCGCACAAGCTGTGACCAACGCCCCCTATGGACACATAAGTGTAACCAGAACACTCAACCCATGCAATGAGATAGCAAATTCACACCAATATTAATATTTACTAACAAAGAAAGTTGCATAAATTTGTGACACTAAGACTGGTGTTTTTATTTCAGTCGCCAGTAGCACTGCGCGTATCAGAAGTCACATTATATTAAACATATAAGTTTGTTTTCTATTTGTGACCTAAAATCATGCATTTTATATACTATGTACATAATAACACTCTTGGAATTGAATTGCTTGTATGTAAGGTTTCAAATGTGTTTCCATTTCCACTTGAATGATGGGAAAAATTATGCAGTATACAATGTATCTTCCAGGTCACAAATGAAATAAGAATTTACTCATAGAGTTGCTAGGAAATGATCAACCTTAATTTATTCCGTCACATCGATATGTTTCAGTCTGTATAACTTTGCTGTTTTCTCATGCATTTCATGCATATTTCATGATATTAAAGTCTCCTTGGATGGAGACTGAAACAGTCTGAAGAGAGAGAATTGCCACAAGTAATGTTGTGCTCTATGTATTACAAGACTCAGGATGCTGTTCATGGTTAATGGAGGACAGAATGAAGGGGAGAGCAAAAAAAAAAGTGATGAAAGTGTCCAGAAGTGTGAGTGTGAGAAATCTCTTTTCCACCATGCAGTATGACAAAGGTCTTTCTGACCTATTTTATCTGGAAGCTCTATATAATTTTGGAAGCCCGTATCTAATTTTCTTTTCAAATGCTGGCCGCAGTGTTCAGGAAGCAAATAATACAGGACAAACCTAGAAAAATGAGTGACAGTTCATGTCGTGGATGAGAACATGCCAGTATTAATCTGAACTCGTTTTGTCAAATCACTGCGTAATTTGAGGGTGATCATGGGGCAGCAGGAAGTCTATAAACAGTTTATCTTCTTCATGACTTTGTGGTTTTGTCTCCATCTTTGTTCCTTCTCAGTGCTTTGGATCCAAATCCATCAGTCAGATGACTGACAACTGTGTTTCCATGGAGATGCTGTTTAGGTAAACACAGATTGCACCAGCACACCAAAGGACAACCACAGAGAAAAACAGATGCTGAGAGGGAATTTTAGTTGTGCCGTGTCAAAGTCAATGTGAATTCCCATGCGTGACCCATTATAACTTCGTAACATGGTTTTTCCAAGTGAAATGGGATATTCAACAAGGAGTTAAAAGTAAGTCTGACTGAATTGAATAGTTCGGGATTTGTTTAGATTTCAAAAAGTGAGTGTTGCACACCAAATTAATTTAAATAAAATAAAGCTAATTTTTTTTTTTATGACTAAAGCACATAACAAAATGACTAAAACTTACACAGTATTAATAAATATTATAATAGTATATAAATAATACTACTACAACCCAGATCAGAGTTTGCTAAAACAGTTATTTTGGCTATTGGTTATTGTCTAATAGCCTGCATGGCCTAAGTGATGTCAGTAGGAAAGGAAATTTGTTTCATAAGAAGTTAAAATATCAAGACAAACACATTTTTTCTTTGAATGAACATGTAATGATGGATCACATTCCCAGTTAGACCTGGGATGTGCATTTAAAAAATAAATAAATTAAAAAAAAGTAAATAGGGTTATTTTGATTTTATGTTTACTTTAAGATTGAGGAAGGTTGTGAAAATGAAATTACAGTAGAACACTAATGAAATTAGTGTTGCAATCCACAATGACGGGTGTGGGACTGGTGGGAGATATATTGTACTGTATGAATGTAACCATCTGGTTAGTGAGGCACAATCCCTTGTGATGAAGAATGTTATTTACAGCAATAATTCAGTGTTGTTAATAAAATCAATATGAATGAAAACTGAACCCCTGAAGTGTAATATCTGAATAATGCACCTCAGGATAAAATGTCAACAGTGTGTGCGTACAATATTTGTCCAATCAATTCCTACAGTCTCATGTCTCACTAAATGAGCTGATTTTCAGGGTCTGGTATAACATCTGCGGCTTATTGTGAACAATTCATCAGAGCATGGTATTCTGAAGAAAAAACGAATGTTTGTCTTTGTCGTTTTTAATCAAAATGCAGTAATTTTCTCTTCATCTGAAACAGCTTTCCTTTTCAGCTGAATCATCACTTAGGCAAATTAATGTTAAAGGGATAGTTCAGCCAAAAATGGAACACAAGTTCATCTTCGGAACACAAATTATGATATTTCTGATAAAATCCGAGAGCTTTCTGACCCTGCATAGACAGCAATGTAACTACTTTGTACAAGGCCCAGAAAGGTAGTAAGAACATTGCTAAAAAAAAAGTGTGACATCAGTGGTTCAAATTTAACTTTATGAAATTGTTTGTTAATTTTACCTGTGTTTCAGTCTTTGACACACATTCACAATAGTACATCGTGAACGCATGTTGAAGACTAACCTGGAAGAGAAGTTTTTTTTTTTCTTTGTGCACAAAAAGTATTCTCGTAGATTTTGAACCACTCATATCACATGGACTATTTTAATGATGTCCTTACTACTTTTCTGGGCCTTTAACATGTCAGCTGTGTTGCTGTCTATGCAGAAAACTCTCAGATTTCATCAAAAATATCTTCATTTATGTTCTGAAGATGAAGATTATGTTCTGAAGAGGTCTTACGGTTTGAAACAACATGAGGGTGAGTAATTAATCACAGAATTTTCATTTTTGGGTGAACTATACCTTTAAGCAAAAGCCAAATTGCTATTTATGGATCATTTTAGGTTACTATTTTAGGTTCTAACTAGTCTAATCACTAGTTAACAGTACACAATTATTTAAAGCAAGTAACAAAACATTTAAAAATAGGGAAAGGAACACTTTGGGATGCTGTAGGGTGAACTTGACCTTTAACCTGCACATCCTCACCACCATCTCAAGTTCTCAGCAGGTAAGAAGCTCAAATAAATCTGGCCTGATTCCTGAGGCAAAGATTTCATCATCTCCACAACTCAGATTCAGGTCTGGCTCCACTTTTCATCAACCGACGAATTCCCGACGGATGAAAAACCTGCCCTAAATGTTTGCACGTTGGATATTCTGCTTCACTCTGAAAAACATCCCATTACCAAAGTAAAATGGCTTGCAAATGCCATTTTCTATTGACTTCAGATGTGTTTATATGGGCTGATAGAAAGAACACAGAAATAAATGGAGATAGTGGAGAGCGTACCTAAATTGCTGTAATCCAAAATGGCCACCATGGCAACTCTCCCACTTTCCTTCTTTTGTGAGCACACTAACTTCTCGTTATTCATGAGATGATGCGGCGCGTGTGCATAAGAGCGAGACAGAGAGGCTGAGAAACATTCACCACTTGACACGTCTGATGGGAAGTAATGACTGACTGCATTAACACCACAGGGCTGAGAGGGAAGGCGGCTCTTGACCTAAACGTATTCCTTTGTAGAGCTGAGCATGCATTTAAACACACACACACACGCGGTCTATCCTAAAATACAGATTAAAACACACACATATGCACTCTGCCCTCCTACGTGCTTCCACATATGCTGCGTACATGAAAATGTGTTGTAATTTATGTGTGCCTGCAAGTGTGGGTGTTTGGTACCTCGTTGATGAGAAACTGCAGTTGGAGAACTGCCGCCCCACTCTCATGCTGGCAATGACAGTCCACTCCTGGCCGTCCCAGACTGATGACATCAAAGAGTTAAGGAAAAGAGGACAGGCATTTACAATGAACCTTTAATGCTTCAAGGCTGAACTTTCAACATTTCCCATATCGCATTAAAAGCTGGATTAAACAGATAGATAGCATAGCGACCCAAGTAAAAACTGTCTGAAAGACTATTCATGAACTTTGAAAGTTCTAAAAAACTCTAGTTTGGTGTATGTGTAAAAGAAAAGAGAGCAAATCTGTGCCACAGGCTAACAGATCTTCCTGTAGGAATGTGCTTAATGATTTATCTCAACTGTCCACACACTCACACACACACATAATGATCAATCACAAGACAGTGGGAAAAGGAAGAGCATGGTGCCATCATTTGTCTCTCCTCTTATCTAAACGTCTGTACACACAGCTGTGTCCGACCACTTCAAAAGACAGTAAAATACAGGTATTAACAAAGGAGGAAAATGCTTTCATGTCAGAAACAAGGTCAAACTCATCCAGCATTGTTCGGACCACGTACGAAAGTGGTTTATATCAGTATCTACTTATATAGTGTATATACTTTATATTCATCAAAGAATTCTGAAATAAAAATGTATGACAGTTTCCACAATAAAAAAACTGTTTTCAGCATTAAAAATAATAAGGAATGCTTCCTAAACACCGAATCAGAATATTAAAAAAGATTTCTGATGGACCATGTGACACTGAAGACTGGAGTAATGGCGGCTGAAAATTCAGGTTTGCCATCACACAAATGAATTAAATGTTAAAATATATTTACATAGATATTATTTAAAAGGTAAACAATATTTTACAAAATTACATTTTACTCCATTTTTGGTCAAATAAATTCAGGCTTGGTGAACATAAGAGACGTCTTTCAAAAAAAATGTGTAAAAAATCTTACCGACCTAGGGCTGGGCGATATGGCAAAAAAAAAAAAAAAAAAAAAAAGATTTTCTCAGAATGTCTGAACTACTCTTGATTTTTTATGATTTTTAACTAATCAACTTGAAAATGTAACTACAGCATGATTCAAGTAACTTTTTCTTTATTAACCCTCTAGTTAAAGAAAAGTCTATGTCAAGTGCACCACACATGAAGTTGTCAAATATTACACAAATCACGTATTAAATATATTTGCAGAAAAGATGCATGAACTACAACTATATCTTGTACAAACTTGTATTACACATATTTGATGTTAAGAAATAATACAAGGAAAATGCTTTAAAAAAAAATCTCCAAAGTCAAGGTAATTAAAATTCAAGGTATAACACCAGTAGACTGTTAAATGCTTTCAGTCTGTCATCATGATGCAAAGACGAAATTTCAGACATACAGTAGTAGTTCTTCACAGACTTATTTATCTAATTGCGCTGCTTTTCCATAGTATTTTTCTATGTAAACATGGATGCGTTTGACTGTTGCACTCGTGTCTCTTGCAACGTGATTGGATTGTTCTTTTGTCTTTACTGTTATCATTGTCATATTGTCAAACTCTCTAATTCTAACGTTTGGTAATATTTCTATTCAAAATCGCGATTCCTCGTTTTCTAAAAAATAAAATCATGGCAAAACATTAAATTCAAATTTCGAATTGATAAAATTGGAAAAATCGTCCTTAAATTGACCTTAAACTTTTGAACAAAACTTTTGAACAAATTAGGCATAAACCACAAACATAAACACACAGCTATAGTCTAAGTGAAAACAAACAAGCTTGCAGTCTTGCATCCATTAAACAGTTGACATGGCTTTACATGAAATTATTTTAAAATAAATGCCTGCCAAATGCATACTGTAAATATAAATGTATACAAGTAATGGCGTATACAAATTTTACAACACTAACTTCTTTTCAACTGTACAAACTCGCTCTAAAACACCACTGTCCGGAGACATGTCAATGAATCCGAACATGCAAAATGATTGACAGTTAGCGAGGTGCCTCTAGGTTTTTTTAGGTATCATGCGTGGGCTCAGATTTGCTCATTTTTTATATATATTTTTTTAAGGCTGTCACAGAAACAGATGTGATTTCTCAAGACTATCTAATATATTTCAGTGAAATATGTCAGGTAGCAGGGTCATTTTATGCAGCTTTAAACAACAAGATCCCAAGTCCATTAAACACAACAGAGCAATCAAACAGTCAACCCTCCACTTTTATTTGCCCGTCAGTCCCGGCTGCTGCTCAACCAATCACACAATCACACAATCAAAAGTTCAAACTGCACACTGATGGAAAAAGACAGAACGTTCTAGAATAAACCCCTACAGTCAATAATAAAAGTGATTTTACAATCAACCGTGGTTATTGGTGATGGACGCTCAGGAAAGGCAAGTGTGTGTGCAAGTGAGTGTATGTGTTTTGAGGGGGATCGGTCATAGGTATAATTGCTCTGCATGCTTGATTGGCTCTTAATTGCGCTTAGTTAAATTGTGTTGACAAAAATGGGCGTTCAACCCACATGTTTAGGAATCAAGATGTTCAGTAGTGCCTGGGATGAAAATCACCTCTGAACACACACAGACTAATGCAAGAGCTTCTCTAGATTAAACCATGTGCTTTATATATCAACTGCACAAATGGCTTGCTAATAAGATGAACATCCATTCACGGATAAACCACAGGCTCAACACAGCTACACAGCCTCTGTAAAAGACCACTTTAGAGTTTTTTCCTGTGCTCCAAGTATTTTTAACCTTGTTTTTGAAGCCTTGGTTATATTTATGTATTTGACAGATTTAGATTTTTTAATATTTGGTTGTATTTTTAATGAAAACCTTGCATTAAATGCAATGTATTAACATTAATGTATCTGTCTGTTAGTTTTTATTTATGACTTCCATCAATTTTTTATCAGCTTACTTACTGGTAGCTTACCTACTTCTAATGTATTTATTTTAAAATGTATGTTTAGCCTTTAACCCTACTGTATTATATTTGATGCACGCATAAATCTACAGTTGAAGTCAAAAGTTTACATACACCTTGCAGAATCTGGAAAATGTTAATTATTTTACCAAAATAAGAGGGATCATACAAAATGCATGTTATAGTACTGACCTGAATAAGATATTTCACATAAAAGACGCTTTCATATAGACCACAAGAGAAAATAATAGCTGAATTTATAAAATTACCCCGTTCAAAAGTTTACATACACTTGATTCTTAATACTGAGTTGTTACCTGAATGATCCACAGCTGTGTTTTTTTGTTTAGTGATAGTTGTTCATGAGTCCCTTGTTTGTCCTGAACTGCCCGCTGTTCTTCAGAAAAACCCTTTACGTCCCACTAATTCTTCAGCATCTTCGTGTATTTGAACCCTTTCCAATAATGACTGTGATTTTGAGATCCATCTTTTAACACTGAGGACAACCGAGGGACTCATATGCAACTAATGCATTAAGAGCCAGGGGTGTAAACTTTTGATCAGAATGATCATTACATTTTTCTTATTTTGCCTAAATATCTTTTTCATTTAGTACTGCCCTTCAGAAGCTACAGAAGATACTTTCTTGTTTCCCAGAAGGTAAAATAAGTTACATTTACCCTGATCTTCAAATTCAAAAAGTTTTCACCCCCTGGCTCTTAATGCACTGTGTGAATTTATTGTATAGAAAACACAAAAATATACTGCTATATATACTTATAAACTTTTTTTGTGTACTAAAGAAAAAAGAAAATCATACAGGTTTGGAAACATGTGAGGATAAATGATGACAGAACTTTACTTTTTGGAGGATCTATCCCTTTATAGCTACAACCAAGGCTTTATGAGGTTCAAAACGACCACTGAGAGAAGTTTTGGTGATGAACAGGTCGTTAGATTGATGTTTCCATTGTGATACAAGGCTGAAAAGAAAGATACATGATCGATGGAGGAAAAGGGAAAAGAGTTAGGAGATGTTGAAAAGAAAGACCGGTGACTCAGACCCTTAAAAGACAGGATGGAGGAGCAGAGGTGAAACCTAGTGTATCAATGCGGCATGAGGTGAAAGAGAGAGATGAGTCAGAGAAAGAGAGAGAGCCTTCAGTAGGTTTGAAGCGGTGACTCAGATTGAGTAGGAGAGAAAGATTGAACGGATGAGTTGAAATCTAATGGTGTCCATGTCATAAAGCAACAAACACGCACACATGTAAGGTGACGTTTCATGACTCATGCTGGATTTACGCAGTTTATACACTCTCAACTGTAGATTTTCCCTTCATTTTTCAACATAAATTTCTGATATTTGTAACCCTGGACCACAAAACATAAGTTGCACGGGTATACTTGTATGGTTCAAAATGATAACATTTTCTTTAATGCCCAAAATCATTAGAACATTAAATAAAGATCATGTTCCATGAAGATATTTTGTATATTCCTACTATAAATATATCAAAACTTACTTTTTGATTAGTAATATGCATTGCTAAGAACTTCATCTGGACAACTTTAAATGCGTTTTTTTTTTTTTTTTTTTTTTTTTTTTTGCATCCTCAGATTCTAGATTTTCAAGTAGTTGTATCTCAGCCAAATATTGTCCTATCCTAACAAACCATACATCAGTGGAATGCTTATTCAGCTTTCAGATGATTTATAAATCTTAATTTAGAAAAACTGACCCTAATGACTGGTTTTGTGGTCCAGGGTCACATTTCTGTTTTCAGCTTCACCGACACACATTAAAAAAATCTCAGTTTTTGCTTCATTAAAGATCTCATTTCATGTTTTTTAGCTTTGTGGTCAATATTCTGACTCTGATAAACTAGCTATGATTTTTTTGTTGTGTGTACATTTCATAATTTTTATAAAATTATATTTCCCTCTATATACAATATGATTTATATTTTTCATAGAGAAGATTCTCATCGCAATCATCACACAACTGTACTGAGGACCCAATCACAGTGATAAAAACGCATTGTTAGATTTCCTACAGAGCTACAGACTTCCTCCGCTGATATAAAGAGAAAATTATGTTTATGAACAATATGACAATTTACTGAGCATTCACAGCAAGAGAAATGAATCAGTCAAAAGGGGTAGAATTATTGACTGAATAATTGCATGCAAAATGGCTTTGCAGAGAGGGAGAGAATCTGTCTAAACTATTCTCTCATGAAACCATACAGGAGGAAAAACACATCGCTAGAGAGAAGCAAAGAGCATTTCATTTGTTTTCTTTCTCTTCTGCAAACATCTCCTTCCAGTGTTGCTAATTAAAAACATTGGCTTTACTGTAGCCATGCTAAATTATGGAGCAAGCTGTTTTCAGTGGGTATCCCCCAGTCAAATGTGTGAATGTCTGTGAGTCTGTGAGAGAGCGATTGTATGATAGTCACTATGAGTCTGATTGTGTGTCTGGTGACAGAAAAAGTCTGCTAAATCTGAGAATTCATTATCACGTTCACTTCATCACTGCTTTAGGAAATATCAAATATACCGTAAAATGTCTCATTTATAAAACAGAGCAAACCTTAATATTTCTCTGGAGAAAAAGCTTCAGAAATCTAACGTGTGTCAGATTTCAAAAGACATCTCAATCTCAGCCTGTGTTCGGATTTGCCATGATAAAAGTCAGAAACCTCAATATGAACTCAAACATTAAAAGACTGAATTATCTAAGATATGCTAATAATGTTCATTTTACAGCCCAAAACTCCATTTCATGTCAACATTTGTCTTATCTTGATCTTGACCTTGGCTATTTTATCTTTTCTAGAGAATGTTAGTAGAAATATACATTAATGAACATTAAAGGGGTCCTATTATGCTCTTTTACAAGTCTTGATTTTGTTTTGGGTTTGTACTAGAACATGCTCTCATGCTTGGTGGTTCAAAAAATGCATTATTTTTCACATAATTTACATTATTACAATACCTTTCTCCCCAGCCTGGCACGAATGGCTTGATTAGTTCCGGGTTTAATGAAGGCCCGCCTTCCAAAAAAAACGAAATGTGTTGTGATTGGTTAGCTGTCCAACAGTACTGCCACGCCCCTTACCAAAGCAGCAACTTCCGTGTACAACTGTTAGCGCAAGCTAGAGTAAAGTCTCACGTTATAAATATGGATAATTTTCTTACAAAAAACACTGATTTGCTACAGGAGCAGATATAATTGAAACGCTATTGGCTGTTTATAAAAGGGGACAGAGCTGCTCAATATGTCTCACCCTGTCTTCCTGTTTCAATTGAAATTACGTCACCACAAAGAATAACACTGCATGTTTCAAGGCACTTCAGTGGACCTTTAACTAAGAGCTCTGGCGCAATGAAAGACCAATCTCTGAGTCACAAAACTTTCCTTTGGATTATTTTATTAGTTGTGACATTGGTGGGATTGACGTAGGATAATGTGAAGGGTCAGGATTAGCCTGTCAAAAATCATTTTCATATATGTGAAAAAGCTTGAGTTCTACAAATAGTAAGTATACACAGTTTTCTTTTTTCTTCTGTTATGTAAACAGATACGACCCCTGTTACCTTTTGAAATCAATTAGACATGCAGAAGAGAAAAGCCATAGGGTGTGTGTGTGTGTGTATGTGTGTAGGTGTTGAAGTGATATCTCAGCTCCACACTGATATAGTCATCATGGGGAAGATGATTATTGTAAATTAACACACCAAAAATGTTTACCTTGCTGGCTTCTCTCATTTAGCTGTGTATGTGCATCTTGTGTCTTTAATTAAACAAACAAATCACCATATTTTTTGTGTTCTACCATGGGAATACTGTAGTATTCAAAGAATGACCTTAGTAAATACCATGGCATATGAATATGTTAACCACTTACATTTATGCTTTTGGCAAATGCTTTTATCCAAAGTGACTAACATGGCATTCAGGGTATACATTTGATTATTTCATGGCTTCCTTGGGAAACAAACCCACGGCTTTGGAGTTGCTATCGCTTTGCTCTTTTGTTTGTGTTACAGGAGTGTTTGTGTGCTTGTATCTGAATGCACAAAAGCATTCTGTTTCCTTCTATCAGTCTCATTTCCTATCTCCTTCCATATTGTTTCTTGTCTCATTGTTCCATCTATAAAATAGCAAAATGGGAAATATAAAAAACAATTACTATTGTTTTCCTCAGGTGATTTGAGGTCTGATCTATATCACACAAATAAAATGGATCCACTGGAAAATGACTCACTGTGGCCAAACTGACAACCGCACTCAAAGATAAATCAATTTAAGTGTTTATTATTTTGTTTTGAGTATTGGTGACAGGAATTCTATTTTTTTTAAAGTAAATCTATATGTACAAGCCTCGGTGCTTTCATACTCGATATGTATGATACAGTCTCCAAACAATGCCCGGATGACACAGCATTTGCTGAGATTTTAAAATGACCAAGCAGTCAAAACTATCCCATAAGACCACATGACCTGCAGGAGCCATTAAATTCAAACAAGTGGAAAAAGTGCACAGAACAGTGAGTTAGGCATCTCCTTTCAACTTTAAGTGCTGTAAGAATCAAGAAAGTTGTTCCTTGTGATTCAATTAAAGGTGTAGTTCACCCAAAAATGAAAATTCTGTCATTAATCACTCACTCTCATGTCATGCCAAACCTGCAAGACCTTTGTTCATCTTCGGAACACAAATTAAGATGAAATCCGAGAGTTTTCTGACCCTGCATAGAAAGCAACGTAACTACCATGTTCAAGGATCAGAAAGGTAGTAAGAACATTAATAAAATAGACCATGTGACATCAGTGTGACATCACCTTGAAAGGTATTTTCTTTTGTCTTTCTAAACCGCCTCTGATGAGCAGTCAATGCCCGCCTTGGAGATCAACAAGTGGGCTTCCGAAGGGGCAGATCCTGCACTGAGCAGATTTTTGTTCTGCGACAAGTGATTGAACAATTGCAGGAATACCAACAACGGATCTCACTGAGCTTTACTGACTCAGTGACTCAGAGAACCGAGAAACGCTATGGAAGATAAACCGGGCTTACGAAATTCCATCTCAATTTGTAGACATCTTTTGCAACCTTTATCAAGGCTCTCGATGCTGTGTACAAATGGAAGAAGGAATAACTGATTTCTTCGCGATTAAAACTGGTGTGTGGGTGTGTGCTTTCAAAGTTATTCCTCCTTGTCATCAACTTCGTCACCCGCCACTCCATCGACCACTTACACGTCTGCATACCTTGGACAGTTGGTAGTCTCTTCCTTGCCGATCTCGACTTTGCCGACAATATCGTCAAAAAATCAAGAAAACCAAGCGGCCAGCGCTGGACTCCGAATTAATGGACAGAAGACCAAAATCATTCACACTGGTTATGTAAACTTGAGAGCTCCAATTACAATCAACAGAAAAAAAGCACTTCATTTGTTTTCTTTCGACAGTCCACCACATGAATAGCTAATTCAATTGCATGTAAATAAATGCAAATATTCCCTAAGAACACCCAGTGGGGTGTATACCCACTTCTCCAGGCACCACTACACCACTGATTTAGAGTAAGTGGTGAATAGTAGATATAGCTACTGTATATAATGCATGCACTGACGGTATAAGGACGCGCTGCTGAGGCGAGGCTCACGCAGCCTCTCCAGTAGAAATTAAAATGTGCAACACAAATAAACTCAGCATGATGAGGTAAAAGTTCAGAAAATAAAAAGTTTTTCTATTTAAATTACAGTTAGACCACCCACACATTGGCATACCTTGGACAGTTAGTAATCTCTTTCTTGCCGATCTCGACTTTGCCGACGATATTGTCATTCTCGGCCTGACTCAAACAGCCCTACGAAACCTCACTATGGCCCTAGAAAATCAAACAGCCAGTGCTGGACTCCGAATTAATAAACTGAAGACAAAAGTTTTGTGCATCGGTTAT
Organism: Labeo rohita; assembly: GCF_022985175.1. Classification (NCBI taxonomy): domain Eukaryota; kingdom Metazoa; phylum Chordata; class Actinopteri; order Cypriniformes; family Cyprinidae; genus Labeo; species Labeo rohita. The sequence continues at coordinate 18,724,023 of NC_066877.1, forward strand.
GAAACTTGAGAGTACCAAATACAATCAATGGAAAAAAAGAATTTCATTTGTTTTCTTTCTCTTCTGCAAACATCTCTTTCCAATGTTGCTAATTAAAAACGCTGATTTTACTGTAGCCATGCTAAATTGTGGAGCAAGCTGTTTTCAGCGGGTATAACTGGTGTACGACAAGGGTGTATGCTTTCACTGATGTTATTCCTCCTTGTCATCAACTTTGTCGCCGACACTCCATCGACCACCTACACCTACACATCGGCATACCTGATCTTGACTTTGCCAATGATATTATCATTCTTGGCCCGACTTAAACAGCCCTACGAGACCTCACCATGGCTTTAGAAAATCAAGCGGCCAGCGCTGGATTCCAAATTAATGGACAGAAGACCAAACTTCATTTGCATCGGTTATGTAAACTCAAAAGAACCAATTACAATCAGCGGAAAAAAAGTGGAGGTTGCAAACTTCACTTATCTTGGCATTGTCATCTCCTCAAATGGAGATCATCGGCAAAGCATTTGCCGTGTTTTAGCAAAATCTGGAACTCGCCTTCCCTCTCTCTGCAGATTAAACTGCAACTCCTGGCTACGATCGATATGCCAACGGCGACCTACGTGTGCAAGACCTGGAAGATGACTAAAACCATTGCTCGAAAGTTGGACGTTTTCCACCTCCATTGTTTGTGATGCATCCTTAAGATCACTTTCCGGGACCATGTCACAAAGATGGAAGTATACCGTCGCACCTACACACAGCCCTTCTCTGCAACAATTACAGAACGCCGTTTTCGTTTTGCCATGCACATCTTACGCCTTCCTGACCATCGGATACTCAAGATGGCAATATCCTGGCAGCCTACACAAGGCAAATGAAAACATGGACACCCTAAAATCACCTGTCAAAAAACTTTTATGGAAGATCTGTGAGCCGTTGACATTCCATGGGATGAGGCTGAAGTCATGGTCTGGGATCAAAGCCGCTGGTGGAATTAAAGTTATGAAGCTATGAGAATATGTTTTGTGTGCAAAGAAAACAAAAATGAGTTTGACGCATGTTCACGACAGTACCACAATGTAAAAAAAGAGCTACAGCCATAAACATTCAAGTTTTGTACATACTGTATGTGAACCGGTCTAACATCAGCATATTAGAGTTTATCGACCTCGTGTGTAAAACATTAATACTCATGCAGATGCTGCTAGCCGACCTCCAGTAAATCCACTCTGATTAATTGATTGTGAATAAGCAATCTTTCTCCTATCTTCTCCTCACAACGCTGTGAATTATTCAGCGAGGGGTGATGTTTTTAACTCAAGGACATTCAGTTTGGTATCCAGACTCACAGGCTCAAGGGCAGAGTGGAAATGAGGGTGTGTGGGAAGCTGTCAGCCTGATTCTTTGAATGTTTTTCACTTTTAACGTAAGCCTTTCATTGTAATTCTCCGGGTAAGAATAATTGTGCAGATGAGGATGTTGGCACCCTGGGCATGTTCCTCACGCCAGATCCTAAGCTAAAGCTCTTTTTAAATAACGTTCAGCGAACGAGACATGGGGGACTATGATGATCTCAGAGAGTTGAGGCATTCGGCTTGCGAAATGTCAGCAGGTAACATGATTTTTCTGGACTGTGTCATTTCCTGCGCAATTCTGCCGATTCAAGTTGGCAGCATTGAGCCGGCCCAGCGGCGTCCTGGCTATCGCTTTTAATTATGATCCCTCATTAGGCTGCGCACATTCTGCCGAGCCAGAGGATCCAGGTGTTAACGCCCGCAACCAAACCTGCTCTGACAAATGACCTCATCCTGAGCTGAAGCCCTTCTGGCTGCGCCTCACACATCTGCCAGACGGCGAGAACGCGAGGACGCAGCGAAAAGAGTGCGATTGGAGACATGTGACCCTGACGGTGCACAGCTTATGTAGGTCTTTAATAATAAAGACAATAGGAGGACACAGGTGTTCGTTACAGAACGGAAGAAGCCAGCAGCGGTAATTGATAGAAGATCCTCCAGCTGTTCCAGTATCAGTGGAGAAAAAAGCTCTTTCTTGCCCAGACAGGACTGCTGACCCGGGGCGACACATTCGATTGGTCTGCTATTGCGTTTTTGCAGGGTGACATTTTATGGTCCCTTTCACACCGAACGGCTGACAATTAGAATAAAGGGCGAGAGGCAATTTGCATACGGCAGCCCATGATGACTGCCAGTTATCTGAGATAGGCATGCTCTTCTCTATTGTTAGATTTTTTTTTTTAGCATTCTCTAATGCATGTGATTGGCAGATATAGCAGGTCTGTGCAGATTATGCAGTGTGTCTGAGGCTTGTTCTATTATTCTCTGTGACTTCTACTAGGGGTGCTGCTATAGCAAATATCACTGTTATTGTTGCTATAATTTTAACATGCTTATTGTAACTCATCCTGTGCTATAGACATCAATGACACCTCAAAACATGCAGCTTTGATTTGTTTTGCAACAGGTTTGTAAATACTTTTTCTAAGCAATCAGACTTTTTGCCTGGTAAAAATACTGAATATATTCAGAAAGGATTATCAAAAGTGACAAAACAAACTTTGGTAACACTTTACAATAATGTTCCATTAGTTAATGTTGTTTAATGTTAAAAAAAAACAAACAATGAACAATACATTTAATACAATATTTACTTTTTAATGTATCTTTGTTAATGTTAATGAAAACGTGAATTCACAGTGCATTAACTAATCTTAACAAGCACAACTTTTGATTTTAATAATGCCTTGTGTTCAAATTAACATTAATAAATGAAATAATGTTAATAAATGTATTGTTCATTCTAAGTTTATGTTAACTAAAGTAGTTAACTAAATGAACTAAATGATGTAAATGTTAACTAATGAACCTTATTGTAAAGTGTTACCAACTTTGTTACCAAATAAATAAATAAAACAAAATTTAAATAAATGCTACACTTTTGGACTTTTCATGATAAGAATGAAATCAGAATGATTTCTGAAAGCTCATGTGACTAAAAATTCCCGCTTTGACAATCACAGATTTAAATGAATTAAAAAATAGTAATTAATAATAATAATTAAATAAAAAACAGTTGTCTTAAACTGTAAGTTTTTCTATAATATAAACTTTTAACTGCATTTTTGATCAAATAAATACAGCTTTGGTAAAAAAAAAAAGATAATTTGTTCAAAAACATTTAAAAAAAACACTTAAAAGGTAGTGTATATAAATTTTAATTTATTAATAAAAATACATACAGAGACTATAGTGGGTGTGATTTTTTTAAAAGATAAATTTTCTATTTTTAGTACTGAATGTATTACTAGTTTCTTTCAAAAAATGTAAAATTCAAAATTTACACATTAATCAGTGAACAAATAAAATGTTTATTTTTGGGAAACAAAGACATAAGGTGTAGTCTCTAGAAATGGTAATATTTTAATAAAGGAAATAAATTACTGCAGTGAGCACATAGCAACAACCTAGAGACTTAAAAAGTCAAGTTTTGCACCAGCATCATTATTATTTTGTTTAGAAAATCAAAAAAGTCTGATTATCATTATAATTTTGGAAAACACTCACACTTGTGTGATTTCCTTCAGCAATTTTTTTTTTTTTAGGTCTTGAATTTGTTCTGCCGTGTACATCAGTTCTGTGTTTCAGGTCATCTTGTTCTATTTTCCCATAATACTTTTCTTGTTTTGACCATCTTCTGTTTTCCGGCATGTTTCGTCCTGTACCGTCTTAATTACCCTCAGGGGCAGAATGGCTTGTTCCCGTGACAACGGACAAGTCAGGCAGCTGCATTGGGGTGACAAATTAAAGACCAAATCGATCACCATGATTACAGTAGAGATAAAAAACCCCTCTGTCTCTCACTCCTTCCCTCTCTACTACCTGTTTTTGGGGAACCGGTGCCTGACGGTGCGGTAAATAGCAGTGTTTGTTCACTACGCTCCATTTAATGAGGATAAGATCAAATAAAGGCAAGATGATTGCGCTTAAAGGGGACGAGCCAATGAAAGTCACAAGATGAAGAGAGATGGAGGTAATGAGGGGGAGGGGTCAGGGGTGTCCAAGAGCGATCAATAACCCTTGAGCAAATTATTATTGGCTTGTCAGTCTCAGTATGCTAGAGCATGTTAAAAAAAGCCATTCTGTTGCCCTCTTTCCAAACATGTACAAAAGAGTCAATGAAAACACCTACACTGGAGAATAACTGTCATTTGCAGTTTCTGTGCTCATTGACAGAAGAAAAATAAAATTGCACAATGTGACATCCAATATTTTCGTATTCAAAATCTTCAATAAAGATTGAACATACACTGACATATAGCGCAACTGCGCTTCAGGCCGACCTGGGTTCGAATCCCGACCCAACACTTTTCTGTCAATCTCCACTGTCCTATCATCCAAAAAGCACAAAAAGATAATAATAGAAAATAATAATAATAAAAAAAGACATAGATATAGATCGGGGGTGCCCAAACTCGGCCCTGGAGGGCTGGTGTCCTGCAGAGTTTAGCCCCAACTTGCCTCAACACGCCAACCTTTAAATTTCTAGTATGCCTAGTAAGAGCTTGATTAGCTGGTTCAGATGTGTCTAATTGAGGTTGGAGCTAAATTCTGCAGGACACCGGCCCTCCAGGACTGAGTTTGGGCACTTCAGATATAGATACACGTGTACACACATAGACACATCAGCTATCCTTGTAGGGACTCTTCATAGGCGTAATGGTTTTTATACTGTATAAACCATATTATCGCCCTACACCAACTCTACACCTATACCCATCACAGGAAACTTTCTGCATTTTTACTTTTATAAACTCATACTGTATGATTTATAAGCTTTTGCACCCATGGGACCTCAATTTAGGTCCCCACCGTGACACAAGTCCCCATGAGTGTGTGTGTATTCAGGTTTAAGGGTTTGAGGGTTTAGGAAGACTCATCTAGATAAGACTCATCTATTTCATTTACAATGATTTATAGGAATGGGAAATGACTGTTAAGCTCTTTGGCCCGTGATTCACTCCAGAATTAAAATTTCCTGACAACTCACCACCATTTCATCAGATATTCATGTCTTTCTTTCTTCAGTCGAAAAGAAATTAAAGAAAAAATTCCAGGATTTTTCTCCATATAGTGGACTTAAATGGGGATCAACAGGTTGCAGGTCCAAACTGCAGTTTCAATGCATCTTCAAAAGGCTCTACACAAGGAATAAGGGTCTTATAAATTATATACTGTATATATACTTTTTAACCACAAATGCTCGCCTTGCACTAGCACTAGCATTACATAGTCATTACACATGCATCGCAGAGCTAGTGCAAGACGAGCATTTTGTGTAGAGCCCTTTGAAGCTGCGCTGAAACTGCAGTTTGGAACTTCAACCCACTCATCCCCATTAAATTCCACTATATAGAGAAAAATCCTGGAATGTTCAACATCTTACACTCTTAAAAATCAGGGGCCCTATTTTAACGGTCTAAAGCGCACGGCGTGTCTGAATCCACTTTTGCTAGTTTCACGGCAGAAAAAACGGTCGGCGCACCCGGCGCATGGTCTAAAAGGGTTGTCCCTATTCTCTTAAGGAGTCATGGGTGTGTTTTGGGCATAACATGCGCTAAACCAATCAGAGTCTCATCTCTCATTCCCTTTAAGAGTCAGTTGTGCTTGTGCCATGGTGGATTCACTATTTACACAGAGGAATTTGAAAGAACAAAGACTGATCGCTTCTCCAGAGAGCAGGGTCAGCGCCAAGAGGGGCATTCGCGGGCAGAACGAGTTACTATGTGCACACCCTTTCCATCCTTTCCCCTCCTTGCTGAATGTGGTCGTTTGCGAAAGCGAAAGTGAAAGTAAAGCGAAAAAAAAAAAAACAACGCGCATAAGAACTATGCATTACGACATGTAGCCATTTTTATATTTATGTACACAACAGTAATCTTTTACATTGTAATCCTTTCATTTTTAATATTTGCCATGTTTATGTGCTGCTGCGTGTCCCTGTGTGTGTAATAAGTAGAGTGTATGTGCATTGTGCAACTGCCTATAGGCACATATTACTAACACGGATGTAAAAACACGGATGTACAAATGGGCGCAAATGCATTTGCTATTTAAACAACGTGGCGCAAGACGTAAAAATGATAACTGCGTCGGGCTCATAGCTGCGTCACGCCGGGTGTATGACAGGGCCCCAGGTTTCTTTATTGGCATCAATGGTTCCATGAAGAACCTTGAACATCCATAGAACATTTCAAACGCAGAAAAGGTTCTTTATAGTGTAAAAATGTTTTTTAGATTTTTTAAATGTTCTTCAAAATGTTTCTTCTAAGGCAAAATTCCCTTTGGAGCTTTTCTTTTTAAGTGTGCAGATGACAACTTCAGATGTTATGGTTTGTCTATCTTAAAATGTTTACTCTTTATAGCTAAATAACAGTATTTCTATGGAGAAAATGAATGGATCTATTATTATGTTTTTTATGAGAAGCTGAATCTTGGACCAACAATGTAGACGCACAAAGAAGCAGAAACCAAAAATATTTGGATGCTTATCACATAGCTCCAAGTAAGGACATCAGACGGTGGATGTTGGAAACTGAGAACTAAAACAATTGAATAAAAACAATAATGTTTCCCAAAAGTTCCTTTTGCTTTTCATCTGTCCTTATTTAACTCTCTTCTCTTTTTCTAGCACTTATCTTGGTGTGAGCACACCTGCGTAGTCCCAGACACAGGCCTTCCGGATCACTGTCACTCCATTAGCGTATAATGTCAAAACTATTTTCTCTATCTCACTATCTCGCTGTCTCTGTCTCACACACAGAGCTGATCATCCCAGGAGGTGATGGTTTCAGTGCATGCTTACTGTGTCACTCAGTTTGGGGCAGAGAGAAAAAGGGTGCAATTAGACTGAGTGGGGTGCCATCACTCCACCCTATAAAAAGGACAAAGGAAAAGCAGAAAGGATGACAGGACGAGTGGGAGAAACAAAACGGAACTTTTGCCAAATTGAAAGCGATCCGATGGGTTCTACGGGGATATGTGCGATTTGATAATGATCCTATTGGCACGACCGCAGTACGGGACGCTGGGCTCGTATGATGCGTGTAGATGAGGGTCAGCAGAACGGAGATGAAGCTGTGAACATAATTGAGTTTTTCACACTCCTCCTTCTCAATTCACTCCTTATCTCTCACTGGCTCTCTCTCTTTGGGGCTAGTGCAAGAATCCTGCTCAAAATGAACAATTTGTTCCATCTGCTCTAAAATCAATTACTTCCCCGGCAAGCCAGCAGAAAATGGTTTCTGGGATATGCAAGAAATGCCTAAAGGACAGAGAAAAACACATGTAAACCCTTAAGAGAGAGAATGAATGAGTGTAGGGAGGAATAAGACAAAAAAAGAAGGGGAAGAGATTAAAAGACATTTCATTGGGGGAACAGCCAAAAAGAGACTTCTTTTTTTTCGTTCCAAATGCGTATGACTTACTTTAACGTCATTAGCGTCTTGTTCAAAGAACAACTGTTGAATAAATACATAATTTGCATTACACCTCACTGTTTTGTTGTTCTTGCTGTTTTACAGTGACACGGCGATCAGAATGGTTGCTTTGAAACACGCTTGACTCAACAAATCTCCCACTAATTGGATCAAAATTCACCAGTTCAGTCACTCATAAACAAGAGCGCATAAAGTGCAGATACTACTCCTACTGTCGTCTGTTTGTACAAAGAATCACTTACGCTAATAAACACACACACACATACACACAAAGGGGTCAGTGCACATCTGGAGATGGAGAGATGTAATGTGAGCAGACAGACAGACATGCCGTAAACTCAGTCACTATGACAACCAACAACCGAAGGACAAGGAAAGGAAGTATGTAAGGAAGACAGACACAGTAACAAGAAATAAGAAAAATAGAATGTAATTAATAATATTGCATTTAATAATACAGTATTATTATATTGTTTTTTTTTTTTCATAAATATTACTAGACCCTTTAATAAAACTACTTTTAAATAAAAATACAACAAAATGATATATGTACCAAATTTTAAAAGACTATGATATAGAAAGACAAAAATCAGCATAAGAAAAAGAAATTAAAAAGATGGGAAAAAAACAATAAATGAATAAAATAAATTAAGATAAATTAAAAGAGTGATGTGCTCATTTAATTCATTTAATTAATTTCATGATTTTGAATGCTAAAATTTGGCAATATATAAACATATTTAAATTTGTAAATAAATAAACAAATAAATAAATAATATTGAAATACAATATTTTTTTATTTTGTTTTTATTTAATAAATATTAATAGACCCTTTAAAACAAAATAATATATGCATAAAATAAAAAAAGACTGTTATACAGAAAGATAACAAACAGCATAAGAAAAGAAATTCAAAATATAAGGAAAATTAAATATACATTTATATAAATTAATTTTATACATTTGATTATATTTGTATAATAATAATAATAATAATGATAATAACAATAGAATATTATTATTTTTCATTATTTAGTTATTTAGTTTCATTATTATTTAGTTTATTATTTAAGACAAGAATTAGCATAAGAAAAAGATGAAGAAAATTTAATTATTAATCTCATGGTATTAAATGCTAAAATTTGGCTATACATACATGCATTAAAATTAATGTAATAATAATAATAATAATAATTTTGAAATACAATAATATTATATTATTTTTTATTATTTTGTTTTTATGTAATAAATATTACTCAACCCTTTAAAAACATAATATAATATGTATTAAATTAAAGAAGACTATAGAAAGACAAAAATCAGCATTAAAATGTAACTTTTTATTATTTTAGACCCTTTAAAAATAAAACAAAATAAGATAATATGTAACAGATAAAGACATCAAATGACAAGAATCAGCATAAGGAAAGAATTGAAAAAATGAACAAAATCAATTAGTTTTAATGGTTATGAATGACAAAATTTTGATGTATGTATACACATTTTAATGTTATGCTTTTAATTGTAATATCATATAATTTTATGTATAATATCTAATATTGTTGATGCAGAAGTAATTCATTTATCTTATTAATGTATATGCTATAACATAACACTTTACTTTGACAGCTCTACTAATGAATAATGAAAAGGTCTCTTTATTATTTTAGTATTTTAGACCCAAACAAAACAAAATAATATATGTATCAGAGTAAAAAAGACTGATATAGAAAGACAAAAATCAGCATAAAAGACATTCAGTAGATGAAGAAAATGTATACACATTTAAATGTGTATTATAACAACAATTTAATACAATACATTTGTGTATACTTAACAAAATTGAAATACAATATTAATATATTAATATTTCACTACTTAGATAAAAACAAAGCAATAAAATATGTATAAATATTATGTATAATATATAATATTGTTGCTGTAGAAGTAATTTAACTTATTAATGTATAAGCTATAACATAACACTTTACCTTGACAGCTTTCATTATGAATAATGAAAAGTTCTTAAAAAGAGACTGTGAGATAGAAAAATGAACAGAATAAAACAAAGCTTAAAAGAACGACAAAAGATGATGAAGAGAAAATGAAACATAAATGAAGAGTGCAGTGTGCCCACTCTTCTGAAAATAAAGTGGGCACTTCATTATGTTGTTTTCCAAACCCTGCTGAAAAACATGAATATGCATCTTTCTGTCTCCTTCTCTCTTTCTCCCTGATCTCTCTCTCTCTCTCTCTCTCTCTCTCTCTCTCTCTCTCAAACACACACACAGAGTCATCTGACATTAAGCTGAGGTTTTGTTGCATGTACTCAGCTGAGCTGAACATTACGACACAGCAAATATTAATGTGAGGCCAGCTGATATGCATACTAATAAGAAAGCCAAACAATACATGAATATTCAATACGTAACAAATCTCTTTTTCATAAATCACTTCATTTCCTTTATGATGATGAATGGCATTTGACAACACATAATAACACAACAGAGCATTCATCTGCAAAATGAAAAACTTAATCTCACATGAAATGAGATCTTATTGCTTTAACCCCACAGAGGCCACACCAGACAATCATCTGTGTCATCGCTTTGTTTCTGTTATGTTAAATCACAAATTAATTACTGTTTCCTGTAAGATTTCATCTTATTGATTTTGCTGTTTTCTTAGGTGTGCGGGACATGGAATGTGTTTTTGTGTGAAACTACAGACTTAAACAGCACTGAATGACAGACACGGGTTGAGACAGACTGTGTCACATTTTGACATGAATACACAATAATGCTTGTCCTCACAGTCATTCATCATCGTTAAAGGAAGAGTTTATAATTGAGAAATGTACATTCTGTCAACCTCATGTCTTTCTTTCAACCTATAACAACAGGCTTTCTTTCAGTAAACACAAAAAGAGATATTTTAGAAAATGTTCATGCTGCTGATTTCCATATAATGACAGTACAGTGGCAAAGGTCTGTCTAAAAAGGCAAAACACCTCATATAAGTATGGGTACAAAAAGTATCATTGCCAAAAAAAATACATAAAATGTTTCAATATTTAATTTAACTATGTTAAGTATGTTAAGTACACTGTTAAATGCTTTTCTATATAAAGTAACTTTAATGCATAAACTGTACACTGTAACTTGTATAATCATATTTTTTCTTTTTGTCCTGGCTAATTAAGCTCTAGGATATACCCAAAATGCACCACTTCAGGTAAAAATGAGTAAAATTTTTGAATTATTGAAGTGGATAGTTTAAATAAATAAATAAATAATACAATATTATCAAAAGCATTTATAATTATTTATTGTTATAATAATTTGTTAAAGTATTATTGTTATTATTATCAACAAATTAATAATTAATTATGGTAACTTTATGTTAACAAAAATACTATTATTCTCACAAAAACAATATTAAAACATTTATTATTATTTAAGTTACAATAATTTATGTTAATATGATAAATATTATTAAATTTACTATTATTTTGGAATTTATTTTATTCATTATTAATATTCATAGTATTATCAAAAACAAACAAACACATAAATAAACGTTACCATTATTTAAAACTTTTATAATTATTTATTGTTAAAATTATGTATTATGTTAACTTTATTATTTATTATTGTTGTTGTTGTTGTTGTTGTTATTTATTTAGTTATAATAACTGATCATGTTAATTTTATTGGCAAATAAATATTATTATCACAAAAAAATATAAATATTATCAAACAAACAAATACATAAATAAACATTACCATTATTATTATTTTTTTAGAATTATTTATTGTTATAATAATTTATTATGTTAACTTTATTATTATTATTATTATTATTATTATTTTATCATGTTAACTTTATTGAGAAATAAATATTATTATTATAAAAAAACAAATAAATAAATACTAGTATTAAAACATTTATTATTATGTATGTTAAAGTGATAAATAAATATTATTAACAAATTTTTACCTTTACTGGTAACACTTTACAATAAGGTTGCACTAGATAACGTTAGTTAATGCATTATCTAACATTAACAAACAATGAATAATACATTTATTACTGTATGTATTACTAAACATCTACTAAAGCGTTACCAATTTACTATTTTGTCATTTATTTTCAGAGCTCTTAATGAACATGTAAGGGAGAATTTTTTTTTTCTTTCGAAAAAACGTATAAACAATTACTGTACACTGTACAACGTACACATAAGTAGTCTTTACAACTCATGCGCTATTATGGGTGCACCGTTGCTTTAAATTGTATCCAACAGTGCTAATTATGTTCTTCTTACATGCCAACAGCAGGAGGTAAAGCAAGACCATCGTAATCATCTGACAGATACAGTGTCTTCCTGCACGGACAGTGATTCAGCATCACGGTCAGCAGCTCTGTGCCACTACCCGAGATGTTACGGGCCGCAAGACGATCGAATAAGTCAAGGCTGAATGCTGCCGCTATGAGCTCAAATGCCAAGTACATTCTAATAGCCTTAAATCCCACACCTAGTTTACCATACTCCTGTAATCTCTCTGGCTCCGTGATGTCCCTCTATATTTCTCTAATGCTGGGATTAATCTAGTACAGCATGCTTTTCAATGAATTGCTCATGAATATTTCTCGCACAGAGCTGCGCGTAAGGTTATGCAGAGGTCTGCTGTCCTTTTGCCTATAACTGTCTATCATTCACGTACAGTGCTGAAGGTCTTGTGTTTTATGTGGATAATTCCCTGCAGGAATCAAACAAGCCCCTGCCTACATTTTCTGCTCCAAAGAGTAAAGTGCAGCTAATACAGCATCCTACCAATCCTCTCTATCTCTGATTCTCTCTCTTTCACACATACTCACATTGCTGCGGCTAGTTGGCAGGTCCCTCCCTATTACCCCTTCACTGCCCTCTGCTTCTATCTCTCTCTCTCTCTCTCTCTCTCTCTCTCACCACTATCAGGAGATATTGATTTTGTAGCCCAAAGCCTTTTACAGCATCAGGGGCATTGTAAGAGTTCTCTATCATCAATGTACAAGCAATCACACACCCATGAATGTTTCACACAAATCTGCACGGTTACACAAATAGGGAGTGCGTATGTGCAGTGAGGTGGTTATATACAGAACCTGTGCTTGTAAAATGCTCCCTGATAAAAGCGGTCACATCTACCATTGCTATTTAGTTTGAAAGTGACTTGCAGGTGTGAGCATTGCTTCATACTTCGCTACGTTATTGATTAATGTTATTAGGTGGTTGATTATATGTAAATGGTTTGCAAAATAGCACCAAAATAGAACTAATGTAACCGCATCTAAACTTTGAATAAGGTACAGTATTACATTATATTCAAAAATGTTCTAAAGCTATAAACTTAGAATATGCTCCAAAAAGTGCAGTTAAAAAAAAAAAAAAAAGATTGAATTGAGATCAATATCGTATATATATATATGCTGTTATACATTCAGTAATGAAAATAGAAAATTTCTTAAAAAAAAAAAATCACAACCCCTATAATCTCTGTATTGCATTTTTAGTCAACTAAAATGTCTTATACACTACCAGTCAAAAGTTTTTTAAAGAAGTTTCTTCTGCTCACCAAGACAAGACAATCAAAACAATAAAATTGTAAAATAATTTTATTATTTAAAATAACTGTTTTCTATTTGAATATATTTTAAAATGTAATATATTTGTGATTTCAAAGTTAAATTTCTAGCATCATTACTCCAGTTACATGATCCTTCAGAAATCATTCTAATTTTCTGATTTGCTGCTTAAAAAAACATTTATTATTATTATTATTATTATTATTATTATTATTATTATTATTATTAAGTTGAAAACAGCTGAGCAGATTTTTGTTTTTCAGGTTCCTCTGGTGAATATAAAGTTAAACAGCGTTTTATCTGAAATAGAAATATTTTGTAACATTAAAAATGGCTTTAAAAGTGTTAATTTCTAAATCTTTTTATTTGAGATAAATGCTGATCTTTGGATATTTCTATATCAAAATATCCTAAATCATGTGACACTGAAGACTGGAGTAATGGTCCTGAACTCACAGGAATAAATAATATTTTAAAATATATCCAGAAGAAGGAGTGTACTACCTTTTAAAAAAATATATAAATGAAGAATCACAAAAAAAAAAAAAAAAAAAAAACTTAATTATATGACAAACCCTACACTGTAAAAAATGACAGTGGATTTAACAGTAAAAAACTGTAAAAATTCTACAGTAAAAACAGTAAATGGTTAACGGTAAAAGACTGTAAAATTGTTGTTGAAATAACTCTTTCTTCTTAGATTTCAGTACTTCAATAGGTTGGTACATTAACATTATATCAGTTTACAGTATTTATCTGTAAATACCAGCTGCCATTTTTTTTACCGTAAATTTGACTGATTTTTAATTTTTTTTAACTGGCAGCATTCCTTCAATTTTCAGTGAGATTGCAAGATAGTGGGCCTCTCTAAGGTGACTGAAAGCCTGCAACAGGAGGTTGTCCAGACGAAGGCCAAAGGCATGACCCTTTTAGCAACTGCAAAAGAAGTTGGTCATTAAAAATCTGTGATTTCTCGATACTGCAAGTTTCCAGTGATACTACTTCATTCTAGTCCCCAAAAAAGGCTGGTCATCCATCTAAAATGCACGAGAAGAGAGGATAATGCAGAGACTCTCAACGGGGAATTGGTTCAACACCGCAGCTGGAATTGCTTGCCAGTTCAGTGCTGAACAGGGTAAGGATCTGTCTTGGCATGTTTCAGAGAAGCCGGACTGAAATCCCACTCTGCAATGACCAAGCATCTCATCAACAGAAAGAATCAAAAGGCTAAGCTCACTTTTGCTAAGAAGCATGTTGTATGGAGAGAGGAGAACTGATCCCAAGTTCACTTTAATGATGAGAGCAATTTACTTGGGTCCAGTGGGAAACGTTTTTTTGGCAGAAATTATAATGCTTTTTTCAGGCTTATTAAAAAAAAAGTTTTTTTGTAACATTATGGATGTCTACACTGTCTATACTTTGTAACAATATCTAAAAGATATTTCTCAATATCTGTTACGCCACGTCTGAATGCTGAAAATATTGAGACATATTTTTGCCCAGATCTATACTGTCAGTCTAAGCCACAGTCTGGACATCTAAATTTATACATTTCTTATTAAAACCACACAATCAAATGTCTGTCAAGCAGACAGCAAACATGAAGGTTGGGGCCAATGGCTCTATATGGCTGTTTTCTCTAAGCTGCTCTCAGAGGGCACATATATCTAAGCTTTTACTCAACTGTGGCCATTTCTGATTTTCAATCCCTCTGTTTTCACTTCCATCCATTTACAGGATTGGCAAACACATTTTCGTAATGTAGCCAATACATAAACACAAAAAATCAGCCCATAAAAATGTGCGGTACTCTGTGGATTTCAAACAAACACACACACGCCTACACGCTCACACACACAAATGCGTCCGTAAATGCTCACAGATTTTGACAGCAAAAAGAGAGAGTGCAGCAATCATCATGTTGATGCCATTGAAAACAAACCCAATTACCATCATCGATGGTTTTGTCTGCAGCCGACATCATGGCAGAAATGTTTGGAATCATTTTATATACATCAACAAGTCAAAAGTTGAAGCAAACTGCAGTGCATAATTCAGTGTTTCTGAACATTTTCCTCATTCACTGCCCTGCACTGACATTTTGAAATTAACAACTGAGGCTGCGCATTCAAAAATGAACAGAACAAACAAGGCATCTTTTTCATCAACGAATTGAACAAACAAGACATTTTGTTCGTAAATGAACTAAACGAATAAGGTATTTTGTTCGTGAATGAACTAGTTGAGAATGACTGAATGTTCATGGCAAGATGTTTGTTAAAAATTATTTGAACTTGTCAACTCTTCAGTTTATCATGTGAGTCAAGCTCATTCTATCAGTAGAAATTCACAATTTTAATGACAGGAAAATATTCATCAACAAAACAGTTAAGTGAATTATTCAACGAGTCCTTCATTAAAAAAAGACTAACGTAACCTACTTGCATAAAACTGTAACCTGCAGAAAGAGTCACTTATAGATTCAGAAAAGGAGCCTTATTAGCAGGGGTGCACATAAGTGGTCTGCAGGTCCGTATGCATGACCAAAATAAGAAAACGCATTGTGTAAATACGTTCAGAGCATGCATTTGCTTTAGATTTGACAAACTGCAATACCATATAAGCTTCCTATTTAAACTGAAAGGATAATTCTAGGCTAAACACTGCCATTTTCAAAGCACAATGCAAAAAAGTGACATTTCATTCACTGACGCACTGAACGCTCTTCAGTCGGAAGCGCTAAACTGAGGAGCATGTATACTTAAAAGACTAAATAAAGTCCAATAATATTATTATCACCATTACTAGTTTATTTAGAGTTATATTTAATGGCTCACACTATGTGAAGTGTGAAGACCAAAACAAATCTCCAGGTACTCTTATAAGAACCAAGCTAAAAAAAAAAAAAACACTTATGTGCACCCTTGCTTATTAGTAAACCAATTCAAAAGATATGAGTCACTGAGAATCAAAATCCCTAAGGCCATGCATCTCTAAACTGTGGCACAAATTCATCTGTTAGCTAAGTTGGGCAGACGGCAGATTTTTGTATGACCTGCCCTCATCCTCAACAAACATGAATGAAAATATCTGAGGTAAAAGAAACTGCAGACTACTTTACAACTCAACAAACACAAACCTGATGATATCCAGTGTAAAATCAACCATTTGAGAACCAGTAAACTATATAACACACACACATACTGAGAGAGGATCTGGGATCTACTCTCATTCTCTCTCTCTTTCTCTCTCTCTCTCTTTGTGAAACATGAGCTGGTCGGATGACAAGTGGTGAGTCACAATGTGGGCTGGTGAATAATCTTGATTTAAACACACTCATACACCCACACTCCCACACACACGCATACACACGCTGACCTGTGTTCTAAATGTGAGAGATATGTCTTATGTAAAGCTATCGGGAGATTGTGAAGCTACAGCTTCAGGAATTTGCTTCATTCACTTCAGTTCAAACAGAAAGAGGTGAAACACGGTCAATCTGGTCAGAAAAACACACTGCAACATTCAACAACAGTGTTAATGCTGAATATAATGATGGCATGCACTATTGTTACGTAAAGGTTAAGTGTGTTGTTTTCTTTGACATTACAATATTTCTCTTACCCCAGTAATATTATGCAGAGACAACTAGGGCCTGTGAAGGCTGACTTTCAGAAGACTGTAAACACTGTGGCTCTGTGGCATTTTAAAAGCATTTCTTAGATTGATTGAGGGTTCTGACATGTCAACATCTAGCTTAACCAATGTCATGAGTCTGGGGCAGCACAGTCTGTTTCTTTCGCATTTTTCAAAAGAACAGTGAAACCTGTTCATTTTTTTTTTTCCAAAAAAGCTAATGCTGCTGATATAATACAGTGCACATTTAAATATCAGAATGAACAGTTTATACGAGCAGAAAAAGACACAATCTCATTGAAAATAAAGTAAAATTTAAAATAGTAATATCGAATTTCTTTTTCTGTCTGTTTGTTTTTCTCACTCTTTCTGTCTGTTGGCGGCTAGGGAGACTTTGCGTAATGAAAGTCATGCCACAGTTCCCAACAGAACAAATCTATCAGTCCTTCCCTAGTACTTTTTCCACTCTAATCAGTTCAGGAAGCAAAATCTAACATTATCTAAAAGGCCAAGCATATTTAAATGAAAGGCATGTCCCTCGTTCAAGGGCAATCACTAATTATAATGATGACGATAATAGTAGAACAGATGACTGATTGCAAAAAAAAATGAAAATGGAGAAAAGGACAATGGATAATAGCCGAGCGCTAGAGATTTTTTCAGTTGCCGCAACCCTCATTTTAGATAAAATAACCACCTGCTGCTCTGCTGCTGTGGGAGTGGAAAATGCATATGACAGAAATTAGCATTTTCTTTTTGGTATATGCATATGCGTTTGTGTACGTGTGCCTATGTGTGCTGTACGGTGCTCAAATATGAATTAACTTGTGTTAGTAATAGCACAAAAATTAACATTTTGCTAATTCCTCACATTCAAGTTCCATATCTGTATCTCTTCCAGGAACATAAAACTTAATTTCCATACAACAAATTAAGTCAGTGCATTTACAAATGCAGTTATAATCAATACTGTATATAAGTATATAAATATACTGACTTGTGTCAAATATATCACGTTTTTGGGTGAGCTATACATTTAAATCACACACACACACACAGCAAGTCACTTACTGCAGTGGGTGAGCACAGGGGCCCATCAAATCAGTTCTGCTCATTCATCCACCCATTCATCCACCTATCTCTTTCTCTTTATTCCATTTCCTTCCTCTCCCTTTCTGTCTCTCTAATACTCCCATTAGCCTTTTTCTATCTGCTTGTCATTGAGGTTAAGTTCACGAGTGCACGCACACACACACACAGAGCTAAAAAACCACAACTGAATTTGTCTAGCAAATAAAAAGTGGACAATTAAAAGATAAAACTAATCATTTTCTCTTTCTGACTTTCTCCCTTTTTCATTTTCTATTCAATTTAGTGTATCTCATGCAATAAAAACTGCTGTCAAAGCAGTGTAACATAACATAATGCAAATAGAAAAATAAATTAAATAATGAAATAAAATAATTTCTCCAAACCTCTCTCCATATGTTTCTCTAACTCTCTCTGTTTGTCTAAACACACAGGATGCTCACAACAGCAAACAGAACAAAGAAATTAGGAAAAAAAATAAATAAATACAAAATATAAAAGAAACAACATAGGTGTGAGAGGGAGAGACAAAAAGTTTAGTGCTGGAAGACACAATATTTATTCAGTAACACATATGTCTTCACTTTTTCCTGTCCTATCTGTTGCTGAGTTCATTTGGAACACTTGAAAGGCAATCAGGAAGGCCCTGACTCCTGAGGATATCGACTGAGCACAGGTCCACGTGTGTCTGTGTGAGATTTGATCTGTGTTCCGAACTCTCATGGGACCACTTTTGTATGCGTTTGTGGACAGAATGTGTAGTACTTAAAGGGATAGTTCATCCAACAAAATGAAAATTTGGTCAACATGTCTTTCTGATAAAAGTTCTCTAAAAGTGGTTCATACAACTCTTGCACTGAATTCAAAGGTCCCACTAGAGTAAATAAGGTTTTACAGTCTAAACACACCTGGTGAACATTTATAAGCTTTATTGAGCTTTTTTATTATGTAGTTATTCAGTAAAACATCTATGTGGCAGCCAAAAACCACCAAAAACCAATTCGCTGGACTGTATTAGACCAAAGAATATGGAAGCCAGTTTCCACCCCTGAATAATAATAATAAAAAAAGGTCATTGCAATCTTTTTATCTCACAATTTTGACTTTTTTCTCACAATTCTGACTTTTTATCTTGTGAATTTTTTTCTCACAAATGCAAGTTTATATCACGCAATTCAGACATTTTCTCAGAAATGCAAGTTTATATCTTACAATTCTGATTTTATAACATACAGTTGTGAGTAAATTTGCAATTCTGAGAACATATCATTATTTTTTTTCCCTCAAAATTGGACTTTAAAACTCACAATTGTGAATTTATATCTCAGTTAGAAGTTAGAATTGCATGTTAAAAGTCAAAATTGTGAAATATAAACTCGCAATTGTGAAAAAAAAGTCAGAATTACAAAATAAAAACTTGCATTTGCAACAAAAAAGTCTGCAATTCTGTCTGTATTTCTCACAATTGCAAAAATAGTTTTTACATGGCAATTCTGCAAGTTTATATCATGCAATTCAGACATTTTCTCAGAAATGCAAGTTTATATCTTGCAATTCTGATTTTATAACATATAGTTGTGAGTAAATTTGCAATTCTGAGAACATATCAGTTATTTTTTCCCCTCAAAATTGTACTTTAAAACTCGCAATTGTGAGTTTATATCTCAGTTAGAAGGTAGAATTGCATGTTAAAAGTCAAAATTGTGAAAAAAAAGTGAGAAAAAAGTCAGAATTACAAGATAAAAACTTGCATTTGCGACAAAAAAGTCTGCAATTCTGTCTGTATTTCTCACAATTGCAAAAATAGCTTTTACATGGCAATTCTGCAAGATGACATCTCGCAGTTCTTACTTTATAACTCGCAATTGCAAATTTGTCAATTCTAAGAACTGAGAAGTCAGAATTGTGAGATAAAAGGTCGCAATAACCTCTTTTTATTTCTATTCAGTGCCAGAAATGGGCTTCCATAAAAAAAAGAAAAAAAAAAAACTAGATTGTTACATCAATAAATCTATTTTAATCTCCAAAGAACCATAATAACCTCAAGCTCCAGTGGATGACCAAATGAGTTTTTTTTTTTTTTTTTTTTAATTGCCAGTGCCAATATCTTAGAGAGCCACAGTGGCAAATGTTTGATATAAATTCAATATGTTATCACAAATTTATTGTAAAGATAGTAAATTGTACGTGCACTTAAAGATTCATGCAGTATTTACTAAAACATTTTAAATAATTATTTTGAAAATAATTAATTTGTAAAAAATAATGTAAACATTAAATAAAATCAGTACCTCAAATTTATTTGCTGTCAAAATAAAATACCAGTTTCAAACACATACCAGCTGATGTAATACATTTTTAAAAATGCTATTTGCCACTATTACAACCCTATACTAGTGGTTCTCAACCTTTTTGACTTAAAAGTCAACCCACAATATACTGTATATAATAGAATACGATTAGCTATAATGGTAATAAAAATATATTTTTCACAAAAACTGGGAGTGTCAATACAAGTCAGTTAATGAACCACAGTAAAAACAACAGATACTGGCTAATTGGAGGGATATAAAAATAATATATTTTAAGTTACCTTGCAACTTCTTTAAAGTTTGCTGAGGTTGAAAATCACCACACTTTACAGTATAAAATATTTTTGATCAGTAGATCTAGTTGCTACAATGAACCACTAAAGAAGCTTTTATTCTATTTGTGCAGGAATGTTCACCTCAGTGTGAATACACTTGAGAGCTGTGTGTGTGAGTGCGTTTGAGCACATTTGCTCGTGTGCCAGTCACTCAGTCAATTTTTTTCCTCCATCATTCTTTTGATCTGCTCTTCAACCTCTCCACCTCCACACTCATCAAGCCCATAGGCCTTTCTTTTCAGTAGCTCTAATTGCAATCATTTCTGCACAATGACCGAATAACACCATTTATCTCTCTTTTCCTTGCCTTGCCACCACCCCTCCCCCGCACTCCCTCCATCTTTCTAATAATCAGCCAATCAACATCCGCTAAAACTTGACCACTCCATCAAACCGAGACCAGGTCAAGGAGGCACTTGACATGCATAACACGCAGATCAAGACAAAAATCAACATAACACACATGCACAACACATAATACACCAAGGCAATTTGTATGCTGGTTAATTGAAGCCTGAAAGGACAGAAGTCTCAAGGACACACAAACATAATCCAAATATTATCTTAATTAAGTAAAGAGTGAAAGTTCTCAAACGCACACACAAACGTTAATCACACATGATTGACCTTTCTACGCTGCTGCTTTGAATATCTCTATGACCTTTCATTATATTCATAACTAATATCCACAACTATATATAGTAAAATATATGCTTACATTGTGGGGACCAAATGTTCCCAGATGGACAGTAAACCAGAAATCACTGTCATTTTGTGGAGCAGCCAATGGGCCCGAGAGGAAATGAATCAACAAGCATACTAAATGATGTTTTAACAAAAATGTAAATATGCCGAAAGTTTTCTATGCAAGTTAGGGAACAAAAAATATTATAAGCTCAGTATAAAATAAAACAGAAGTTAATGTGAAGGCCATATGCCATGATAGAAAAACGAATGTGTGTGTAGGTGTGTGTATGTCCTGTATCTTGTTTCAGCCATAAAATGTTCATTAATTTAATTAGCGGCGTTCACTATAAATCAGTTTAAATCAAATGCAATTTAGCTCCCTGCATGGGTCCCTCGCTACAGTCTGTGTGTGCGTGTGTTTGTCGTAATCGTGGGCATATGGCTTGGCAACGTTTTCTGAGTCCACAACACAGAGGTTTGCTAACAGGATGAATAATAATAATGCTGGTGACATCATTGTAATACTTGAAACCTGATTTGTGATTGGTGTTCTTTATCTTGTATCTGTTTAACCATCTATAGACCTTAGTCAGGGTAGTGATCTATTTAATTCCTGACAGGAATAACAATGAGGCTGTGAGGAACAGACATAACATACAAACTGTATAATATGCCAACTGTTTTTAGCAGACAAGACATATCTCCTAAGAAAATTTTTAGCAGACAAAAACTTTATAAAACAGTTTTGAAAGTTTTGAAATGTACTTGTTATAGTGCCTTTAGACAATAAGTACTGTACTGTTGTAAAGACTGTAGTCTGTCTCTCACAGCCTTGTTTCCATTCATGTAAAAATCAATATGCCGTCTGCCCTGACTGAGGTCTACAGCCAGCTTTACACTACAAAGACAGTGATGTGTACATGTTGATTTTTGTGCACAGGTGACCAAAAAAACCTAGACGTAAAACATTAAAGCGGTCATGAACTGCCTTTTTTATTATTTTGTACTGTACTGAGGTCCACTTATAATATAATCAAGATTTTGACATAAAAAATATCATAGTTTATTAGTAATAGGCTGTTTTCTGTTCTGTTTTGACCCCCCCTCATAAGAACACTGTTTGAATAGGCGTGGCAGATTGTAGACTATGATTGGCTAATGGTTGTGTATGTTTGACAGCCTACATCCTTCACAGATGAACGCTGCTGTTAATTAGGTTGAAATGCATAAATAGTACATATCAAACGATCTCTAATAACAGACAAAGCAATAGTGAGCATGTAATAAAAACAGTTACTCACACTTGTGTGATGCAACATTACTGTCGGATCCAATATAGTCGATAGTTTTAGTTTTAATCTTTCTGAAAAACCTGTGTCGAATTGTGGCTTGTTTGTACTACATGTGCAAAACAGTAGGCGGGGCAAAACAGGCAGTGATGTAGAAGTAGGCGTTGATCTACTTTTGTGGATGCAGTGTTTAGTCACGCTATTATGTCATAGAAAGACGACATTCCACAACCTGTCATTTTGGCAGATTGGCGTCAATATAAGCTGTTTTTAGACTAATAAGAAAGTTTTAAGTTCTGAAAGTTACAGAATGTTTTAATAGCACAGTGACCTCTTCTATGTCAAAAGATCAGGGAAATTTTGATTTCTCAGTTCATGACCACTTTGCCGCATTGCAAGTAACCTAAGTTACATAATCAGATTACTTTTTTCAAGTAACTAGTAAAGTAATGCATTACTTTTTAATTTACGAGAAAATATCTGAGTAACTTTTTCAAATAAGTAACGCCAGTTATTTTTTTTACCTTATTTATTGATTAAAAGCTCTCCTGTCCCCATGTTGAGAGAAATCAGAAATAAGATGTTACTTTAGTTCTAGACTAAATGTGAACATGCATTAATTCATCTCACTTACAAAAAAAAACTTCAGTATTCTTCAAAATGAATAAAAACTTGCAACTTAGAATATGACGCAAACCTGCAATTAAATATGTTAAATAATACAAATATTATATATCTGTATATTTCTGTATTTAATCCCATTTTATTAACCACTGTCTTTGTTACTGGCCTTCGATGATCCAATTCAACTATAATAAGATAAAATTACTCGATTAATTAACATTTGTTCTTTATTTTATTGCTGAAGAGAGTTGAACTCTCTTCTTCTGCAATCTGCTGTACAGGCAAGTACAATTTACTTTTCCTTCAGCTTGAAGCTTTTGGTGCAAAAGGGCCTTTACATTTGCAAAAAATAGAACTTAAATTAAAAATAAACAAGCAAGTCCTGTCCAGGTTTAAAAAGTAACGCAAACGTAACGTAACACATTACTTTCCAAAAAAGTAACTAAGTAACGCAATTAGTTACTTTTTTAGGGAGTAACACAATATTGTAACGCATTACTTTTAAAAGTAACTTTCCCCAACACTGGTGGTGACAACATCTCAATCACTGAAGCTGGTAGTGAATGTATCCATAACCAGTCATGTTGGCCCTGTCCCAAATGCTGCCCTTGTGTCCCTCCTCCGAGTCCTCACTTTGGTGAAGTAATGCTGCACAGACTGTTGGGTAGTAGTCTGCATCAGTGCAGGCTCAGCAGAAGTGTACATTGAGGGTACATAGTGGCCATAAAGGGGAATCAGTACCTTATGGTCTCATAGGCTTCACAGACACAATCCACTGCAAGACTGCAAATACACATGAAGTGGCCCATTTGGGACAGGGCCATTGCGTAAGGGTTCCATGCATAAGCAAGAAGTTTAGTCCACATTACAGCTTATTCTGGCCAGCGTTCACTTTAAATCAACCAAGCAGTTCACTTTTTTGTGACATTCAGAACTAGGGTAAATCTAAAATCAGTTATATCATGACAACTCTCTGAAGATTTTAGCATGGTAATGGATATGACAGTGTTAATGTATTTGGTCTTGGCGGGATAGAGCTGCTATGTTGCTGAATTGCTGCTGCTATTGGTTAATGCTGTTGATGTAGATTATTGCTGCTTCTGCAAAGCAAGTTCAGGAACTTGCTACTACCAATACATCACCGATACAGTGCTGTGAGCATTTAAGACATACTGCTGCTGCACAAGTAACATACAAAATAACCTGTAGCAGATCTACAATTGAAATAACAATTTTCTACTTGAATAGATTTTAAAATGTAATCTATTTCTGAGATGGGAAAGCTGAATGTTCAGCAGCAATCACTCCGGTCTTCAGTGTCACATGATCCTTTAGAAATCATTCTAATATGATGATTTGGTGCTTAAAAAGTATTTATTTTTATTATTATTAATGTTGAAAAGAGTTGTGTCGCTTAATGTGTTTCTGGAAACCATGATACATATTTTCCTAGGATTCTTTGATGAACAGAGAGTTCAAAAGAAAGTGCAAAAGAAAAAAATTAACAAAACAATGAGTCTAATCAATTAGATTTGAAAGCATATTTTGTATACTATATGTATGTACTGTATGTGGTCATGATTTATTGAAAAGGGATAATTTAATGTTAAAATCAAAGTGTAACAGGCAAAAAAACAGAATTTTAAAAATCAGCATGAGAGACCTGGTGCAAAGATGTTATAAATATTAAAAGAGGCTGTAAAGAAGGGTGACATATTGTCAGCAGGAAAGATGGCAGCAGCGTGCTAACTATCAGCGTCAGCGCTAAGATCTCAGCATTATTCACTGTCACTCTGACCACACGCACAAGACATCTGTCATTGCCTTGGTGTTTGTGCATGTTTCTGTGTGGCTGCATTAGATGTGTTTGGATGAGCGTGTGAGCACGCGTGTGTGTTTCGCCCATCATTCCGACATTAACTAGACAGAGGCTGCGGTGAACTCTAAACGTGCCCTGCCTGATAATGAAAACAGTTCCTGCTCTTTCACACTCTCTCTCCTGGCTCCGATAAAAATGGAACAGAAAGAGGGGAAAAAAATGATGCAGAAGGTTACATGACTCCACCCACCTCTGCTTTTGCCATCTCACCAAAATTCCTCATCACTCCCATACCAATTCCTCTCTCCCTCTTTTTCTGCTAGTCCGCTTTGATGAGAATCGACAGCTTATCACAGAGGAGAATTCTATTACCTGTTCTCATGTACGCGCTTCCACAAACTGACACACATACAAACTTACAAACTCTCAGAGAAATGCACATCAAATTGAATCACGTCTCTGAACACATACATGCGCACACACACGGCTAGAGAATTCTATTATCAGCCACCTATTGGACAGTAATCCTCTCTTCACTTCCTGCTATGATAAGGACTACTTCACACAAAAAGCAGCCCGTAGTGCAGCCGTGTCACAGAGGAGATCCTAACAAAAACACCAGAGATGAATGACACATATGCTCAAAGGTGTAGATCTGAGAGGCTGATGTTTGGAAGGGAGTCAACTGTTGCCCTTAATCATGCACCAGTCTGATTTTATCACAATTGAAAATGATTTAGTATGCGATGCCAGTGAATTAGAATTGACTGCTACAGGGTTACTATAGGAGAACTCATGAGTCATGCAGGTGATGCTGAATTAGTGAACTTTATTTAAGCTTGTGTAAGCTATATATGTATGTATTTATTTATTTTTAAGATTAGCTGTTTTTTAAGACATAGTTAGATGCCAGTGTTTCCTGTCATAGCTATGCAAAGACTTGATTTCAAAAACAGTATCTTAGCTGGTAAACTATTTCTTATTATTTAAAAAAAAAATATTTAACCTCAGAATAAAAAGAGGTGCTAAAGTCTGATTTTGTGGTGGCTGTGCTTTAAAAAAAATCATTATAATCTTAATTCAACCAATGAAGGATTTTGAAATCAGTAATCAGTGTTGAGTACTACTGTAAGGTTAACCCTGCCTGGTTTAAATGTTTGAAAATGAATAACACTTGAAAACATTCATTACACAAGTAATCAAAAAGAAATCAAATGCAATCA
The DNA here is from genome assembly GCF_022985175.1 of Labeo rohita. Taxonomy (NCBI): domain Eukaryota; kingdom Metazoa; phylum Chordata; class Actinopteri; order Cypriniformes; family Cyprinidae; genus Labeo; species Labeo rohita. The sequence goes on from NC_066877.1 coordinate 18,750,169, forward strand.
GTTGCATTACTTTAATACGGTAACTGAAGTAGTTACACTAGCTATAAGAGCTACTTATTACATTTTAACTTGCGTAATCTGTATGTAATCTATAACATTACATTTCCAAAGTAACCTTCCCAACACTGGTCTTGGCGCCCTTTTCTGTACATACAAGAAGTGGTGCGGAATGCAGAAGCATATGTAGTTGCTATGGTAATAAACAATGATGGCTGCCAGTGGTAGCAAGTGAAACAACCTGTATAAGACGCAGTTACTCTCTACTATCTATCTAATATATCTGATGTTTGGTGAATGTAAATTGAAGATATATATATATATATATATATATATATATATATATATTGATGATTACAGCCTACAGCTCATGAAAGTCAAAAATCCAGTATCTCAAAATATTAGAATATTTACATTTGAGTTTCATTAAATGTCCAACCCTACAGTATAAATTCCAGGTATCTATTTTTCTTTGAAACCACAATAATGGGGAGGACTGCTGACATGGCAGTGGTCCAGAAGACAATCACTGACACTCTTCATAAAGAGGATAAGTCACAGAAGGTCATTACTGAAAGGGTTGGCTGTTTACAAAGTGCTGTATCAAAGCATATTAAATGCAAAGTTGACTGGAAGGAAGAAATTGGGTAGGAAAAGGTGCATAAGCAACAGGGATGACCGCAAGCTTGAGAAAACTGTCAAGCAAAGCTATGGGAGAAACACTTGGGAGTGGAATGAAGCCAGAGTTAGCGCATCAAGAGTCACCACGCTCAGACGTCTTCAGGAAAAGGTCTACCAAGCCTCTTCAACAAACAGAAACAATGTCAGAAGCATCTTACCTGGGCTAAGGAGAAAATAAACTGGACTGTTGCTCAGTGGTCCAAAGTCCTCTTTTCAGATAAAAGTAGATTTTGCACTTCATGTTAAAATCATGATCCCAGAGTCTAGAGGAAGACTGGAGAGACACAGAATCCAAGCTGCTTGGAGTCCAGTGTGAAGTCTCTGAAGTCAGTGATAATTTGGGGTGCCGTGACATCTGCTGGTGTTGGTCTACTGTGTTTTCTCAAGTCCAAAGTCAATGCAGCTGTCTACCGGGAGATTTTGGAGCACTTTATGCTTCCATCTGCTGACAAGCTTTATGGAGATGCTGAATTCCTTTTCCAGCAGGACTTTAGCACAGTGCAAAAACCACTTCCAAGTGGTTTGCTGACCATGATATTACTGTGCTTTATTGGCCAGCCAACATGCCTGACCTGAACCCCATAGAGAATCTATGGGATATTTTCAAGAGAAAGATGAGAATGTCACAACATGTGAGATGAAAGGCCAACACGAAGATGAAATGCAATGAAAAGTCTTTAATACATAATCCACACGTAAATCCACACAGGTAAATCCACAAAAGGAAGCCAGGAACACACATACTCATTGACGAAACCGGACAACAAACACTGAACTGAAAGCAGCTTATAAAGATTGGCTAATGATAGACAGACAGGTGCAGGTGATTAACTAAAAATGACAATAACAAGGACAGGAACACCATATATTTGAATATGAGGGAAAACCCAATACAAATAGTCCAGGGGTGTGACAGTGAAACAGTCGATCCAACAATATACAGATGATCTGAACGCTCAATAGTGCCTCAGCAGTGCCTTTACTGATGCTGTAATTTGTGCTAGGAGCAAGGAATTTGCTGTAATATGTGCTGCCGACCAAGTATTGAGTGCATAAATGAACATACTTTAAAGAATTTCTGTTTTGCAAATCCATTTTTTGGACTGATCTTAGGAAATATTCTAATATTTTGAGATACTGGATTTTTGATTTTCATGAGCTGTAAACTCTAATCATCAAAATTAAAACAAAAAAACGTTAGAAATGTTTTACTTTACATGTAATGAATCTAGAATATATGAAAGTTACAAACAAAAAATTAACTTTTTCACAATATTCTAATTTTTTGAGATGCACCTGTATATATACATGAGATGAACCTCATGTTTTACACTTTTATCATGTTACCACGTAAAATGCTCTTTACAAACACAATCCAGAGTGCAACTTTTCTAAATAACCTAAACTCTTACTTACAAACAGATACATATGTTGCACACCATTCTGTAATTGTGCCATTTTTGAAGAATTTGACATGAACAGACATGACACAACATTGCAACACAAAAGAATCATTCAAATATCACAGCCATTCAGAAGCGCACTGCACTCCTAACAAAATGGACAAGTTTATAATCTAATTCATAAATGTTAAACCTTTTTAACATTGTTAAAACTATATACTCAGTGACTGATACCATCTTTGTCATGGAAAACACTTGTTGGTTCCCATGGAGTCAGCTGTCAGAATCAGGGCACCATAGCAGTCCATTATATGGAGAAAAATGCTGAAATATTTTCCTCAAAAGCATAATTTCTTTACGACTGAAGAAAGAAAGACATGAACATCTTGGATGACAAGGGGGTGAGTACATTATACGTGAATCTTTGTTTTGGAAGTGGACTTCTCCTTTAACAAATCTTATTCGACTATGCAAATCCTTAGTCTGGGACACCCCTTCTTCATACTCTTAACGCACACACAAGCATAATCAGTTAAGAATTTTTTTGTCAGGATTACTTGCTGTAGGCCAGCAGTCAAATTCATTTGCAAAATGGAGTGAGCAAAATATTTAGTGTACTTTCTCAAAACAGAATCTTAAGATGGATTTTCGCCTGTGTTTGGTTCTATAACATTGCTTTCTTCCCACAAGTTCAGAATGACAGTATTGGATTGGTATGAGATTGATTCTTTGTCTTCATTCATGGGGCTTGTGCAGTTAGCTGACTGCAGTGAAGTGAATGCCACACCAATCTCAGCCCTGCATACTGCCACCCTGCCAAGATCTGCATCACAACACACACACACACAGATGACATCAACAAATCCAGTTAGTATGATGTGCTCCTTGCTTACTTCAGCATTGTGCCTATTTTTATATACAGTACATAATGCGAACGTATGGTTTACACCTGTCAGCTGTCTTTCCTTACTAAACTATAAAAAGAGATGGTACTTTAATATATATTTACAAATCTTTATAAAATAAGCACTAATGCAAACTCATACACACACACGTTGAGTATTCTCCTATAAAAATGATTTGCAGACAGTGTACGCAGTGAGTGCACAGAGAGGTTGATAATCAATAGTGCAGTGTGAATGTTTAACTTTGGGCTCTTTCAATCAATACAGAGCTCTGAACAAGAACTAAATATACCATTCTACCCAGAGTCAGAGAAAGACAGAGAGAAAGAGTCAGGAAAGACAAAAGTGAACAAAATGACAAATGTAATCTGAAACAAACACAATCAGTAAGCCATCTGAAAAATAATCAACTGTATATCCAAAAGTAACAATTCTAGGGTATTTTGTCTTTTGAACGATAGTGTGTGTGCTAAACAGTAAATAAAAAATCTCTAACACTGATCCACACCAATAAGCTGTACATCCCTAGACAAAAGCATGTGAGCCCTCAAACACCCGTATGTGCTTGTTGAACCTTTATCATTTTATAACTAATAAAAGGCCTAGGCATACAGTACTCCTTGCAGTGTATGTCATGCAACAAAATACAATGATGATCTAAAATTTGTGCACACAGTGAGTTCTTCAAAATACTCTATGGCAAAACTGTCAGTTGACACAGAAATGACACCCAACAGAGTCAAAGCCCCTTCTTTTCATGTCTCATTAGCATGTAATACATATGGAAGAAAAGACAGACAGAAAGAGCAGAGAAAAAGTATCTGGAGGAGAGAGAGAGACAGGGAGAGTCATGCTTTTCACAGTTAAGTAACACAGTCCATAGTTATCTACGGTAATGACAGGTCCATAATTAGCACAAAGCTAATTCACAGTGATGCAAAAATGGCCTACTATCTCTCTTTTCTTCTCTCCTTTCATCATCTCATCTGTCTGCCACATGATTTCTGGGCATTTCTTTCTACTCTCTACTTCCTGCTTTGTCTGACTCTCTGCACACAGACTTTGTTTCCTCAATATTGCAAGGAAACCTCTTGTGATAAACCAAATAAACAGCATGATCTTTGAGGACAAACAAAAAAATTACATTTTGTTTTTTTTTTTGCAAGCAATGTTTCCAAATCATAAAACACTCCAGACACTCGAGCTGTACAAGTGCTGGCATTGAGTTAAAGGAACATGATTAATTTATTCATGCGACTGAGAAAATAAATTACACAAACCACAAATCAGATCACACATTTTCACTTCTAAATTCCCATCTAAATTATAAGCTCTCTCCCCTTTTTGTGAATTTTTATTCTTTGTATCTGTTTTGGAATGAATACTTTTAATAAGGCCAACATGGAATCGGCTGATTTTGTATTTTCTATGTTTTGTGGAAAATCTGCAGAATTTTGTCGAATGGATGTGGAAGAATGTAGTAATACTGAATCTTATTAGCTGTTTAAAGCGTTTTAACTTCAAGTGTGCTTCGGTACTGCTCTTTGCAAACCAGCTGGACCTTCTTTTATTGTTAAGAGACATGATGTAAACACATGAGGACGAATGACCGAAGCCAGGAAATTTCCCAGTAAATCGAATCAGACATGTCTGAAAATAAAACATTATTGCAGGCTTTCTGGTAAGGCAAGAATACTGATTTAACTCAATAATTCATTTGCTGTGGAGTTTTCCACACACAGATTCCATGTGGGCCTGCTCAATAATGCTGCCAAAGAAATTACAGAAATGCTAATGCTAATAGGGATTTCTGTTAGTGTCCAATACTCATGTTTATCCATTATTTATCCAGCTATGTTGGAACTGGATGTCTCACCCTTTCTGTCTCACTCTCTCTATTTTTCTGTCAGCCATTCTCAGTATTAATGCATTAGTAACATTGTGCGGCGATTCCTCTGGGAGTCAGTCAAATGGTCTTACACCCCTCTATGCCACAGGGAGGTCTTTAAAGCGAGGAAACATGACAGCATTATACCTTACCTCAGACAGCAGCTATCCCAAAGCCCAAAAGTCCTTCCAAAGTCTTGAAATTACTCTGTGGAGCAAACAGCATTGCATCACTGAAGGGGAACAAAAGGATACAGCCGTACTCCTCCGGAACGAGAGCCAATGGCAAGGATCTTCTGCACCGGGTCAAATGCCAGAGCTGTGGGCTGATAGGGAAATCCATGACGCACCGTCTACAGAGAAAGGAAAACAGAGAAAAAATGAAAAAAGAGAAAACATGGTGTGCTACATTAAGAACAAAGTACTGTAGGCAACTTCAGTCATTCATTCCCACATAATAGTGACACAGCCTACGGCCTGCCTGCACCCCCTGCTACTCTCCCGAGAACAGCTCACATGAAACAATACTTCAGCATTGTGCTGCTCAGTGTGCAGCCACCTGCTCCCTTCCCTCTGTTTCAAGATATATCGTGCAATATTTTATTCATTTGGCATACACTACAGTTCAAAAGTTTGAGGTTGGTTAGATTTTTTAATGTTTTTGAATGAAGCCTCTATTAAAATATTATTGTATTAATATTATATGTATTAAAAATACAGAAAAGTAATATTGTGAAATACATTGTTTTTTTATTATTATTATTATTATTTTTAAAATAGCTTTTGTGTACTTTAATATATTTTAACACTATGTTTTTTTCTTCAAACTTAAAGGGACAGCTCACCCAAAAATGAAAATTCTGTCATTAATTACTCTTTCTGTCATTCCAAACCCATAAGACCTTCGTTCATCTTCGGAACACCAATTTAGATATTTCTGATGAATTCTGAGAGCTTTCTGACCCTACATGGACAACGCAACTGAGACGTTCAAGGCCCAGAAAGATAGTAAGGACAGTGATAAAACAAAATCAGTGGTTTAACTGTAATTTTATAAAACTATGAGAATACTTTTCATGTGCAAAGAAAACAAAAATAACCACTTAATTCAACAATCTGTGTCAATCTTCGATGCGCGTTCATGACAGTACCACAATGCAGGTGTGTGATGATGCGTTGCACTTCGGAGAAGCAGAAGAACACACACTATAAAACAGTCTTCGTAAACATGTTTAAAGATTTCAAGATGAAGATGAAGATGAACTAAAGAGAGATGGACATTCTACATCAAAACGCCAGCTCCTGCGTCAGCAGCTCCACATGCATGCATTGTGGTGCTCTTGTGAACCCGTGGCAAAGACTGACACGGAAGAGAAGAAGTTGTTGAATAAAGTCATTGTTTTTATTTTCTTTGCACACAAAAAGTATTCTTGTAGCTTCATAAACATAAGATTGAACCACTGATGTCACATGGACTATTTTAACTATGTCCTTACTAGCTAACTGGGCCTTGAATGTGGTAGTTCTGTTGCTGTCTATGCAGGGTCATAAAGCTCTCAGCCTTCATCAAAAATATCTTCATTTGTGTTCGAAAGATGAACAAAGGTCTTACGGGTTTGGAACAACATAAGGGCGAGTAATTAATGACAGAATTTTCATTTTTGGATGAACTATCCCTTTAAGACATACTTCTCAATTTTTTATGCAAAACTATTGATCAATTACTCATATAATACACACAATGATAATATACAAGTTGAATGTTACCATGTAAGATGAGGGGAAAACCTTATGCATCCAATTTAAAATGCAAAAAAACTTTCTAAGTCTGGCTGCATTGACAGATTCTGGCGCAGGATCCATTAGAAACAGTACTGAAAGCCTCCCACAGCTCAGAAGCATTTCCATATTCTGTTGCATTTGTCCCCCTCATTTAAAACCATTTTTAACTCTTTCCAATCATCTCTCTATGCTATAGGGTAAGTGTACCCTTTAAGCCCACTTTCAACTTTGAAGTCAAATTAAAAAAAGGAAAAGAAAAAAATATATTTTATGCTAGTCATTATTTTAGCCAGTTCAGTGATTTGTTAATTTCCTGATATTTGTTATTGCATACCAGTCACATATGGCAACGTTGAGTTAGCCCCACCTATATGAATGCTGTCTCAGGGCACCTCACGCAAAGACACCCAAAAACTTTGGTGTTTTGGGACCTTTCAGAACACATTTATGCATTTCTTTGTTAGGTACATTGATATTATGTCAAATAGAAGATAAATGTTTTGTTTTTGTGTATGAAGGTACTTTATCTTTTTATATCATTTTTCTTTAAATGGAAAGATGAGTTTTATTGGCCTCACGCACAAAGGTAATCTCAAGGTCAAAACATTAGCCTTACTAAAAGACAGACTGATGAAAAATTAAGCATGTGAACTACAAACACTAAATGTTTTGTGCTTCATTTTGCATTAATTTACAAATAAAAACATCATAAATTATTTTGCATTTTCATAAATTAACTTTTTTTTTAAAGATGGGCTTAAATGCCAGCGCCACAAAACACATGCAAACTATAGTCAACACAAGCTAACCTTGAATGAACAAAACGTAACATTTCTTAATATGGGGACAATGGAAATTACTATGATGCTTAGTCCACAATATATTTAAGCTTCATGCGTGTATTTGTAAAGATATCTTACATTTTTAATGGAAAACATTGTCTTTTTTCACCATTACTCGCTGTGGAACCATTAAACACCTTATGTGTTTTAATGAGTAATTCCTCTAATTACAAACTTTGATCCATTTTCTGAGTTAAAGTGTTTAATGATAAGTTCTTTGTGTGCTTTTTTACTTTACCTTACTTACTACCTTAATTTACAGCTATATTTATACTATATTTACGCCTACAAATTACACACTGTGTATTATAATATAATGGAAGTCTTCTGATGTTTGAAAATACAAAAATTGTAGAGGCATGTCGCCTTTACCATGAGGGCACAGTAAAACAAAATGGTTTGTTCTAGCAAAACAGTTTGGAGTGAACAGAAGGTGTTTTTGGGAGTGAGTGAAGACCAAGATCAGAGTTGATGCTCATCAGGGACAGGAGACCTTCCTCAGTTCAGCAGTAGAGAGCAAGATATAAGTATACAGTAAACAAGAAGCTAGATTATGTTGCTGAAAAAAACTGCTAAAATTATAAAATTATAGTCTTTACAGGTCCTGTGTGGCTGGGGTTAAATTTTATTAGCACAGGTAATGAGCGCTAGCATTAGCATTAGAAAAGGAATTTTTAAAACACTGAATAAATATATTGATGTTTGACTTCTTTAAAATCAATAATTTTTCTTAATATTTTGTGAATAAATCTTGATGTGGCCTTATTTGGGACTCATGCAGGCTTGAATGGTGCCAAAGTACCAATTAAGCCAATGTCAGACTTTTGACTTTACTCATAAAATATCTTAATTTTATACTCTAAAGTGTACATCAACTAATTAATATATTTTAAAATGAGAGATACACCTTGCATTTTAACAGTTGATTTTTCTTATAAACCATGTCAGTATCTATGAAAAACACATAAACTTAGATTTTGGTGGGCTTAATGGGTACACTTACCCTACCTTCCATACCTCTGCTGCTTTATGTCTGCAAAAAAAAGCCTCTTCGCCTATTAAAGTTTGACGTTGAAAGTACCATACAGTAGAGGTCAACTTGCTACTTAGTTTACTGAAAAACAAAATCACTTGGGATTTGAACCCGGGTTCCTTTCAATCACATAATCATATATCATCAAAGATGATGATGACACCAGATCAGTTGACTGAGCCACTAAATCATATGGCACTTCATGCTGCTGCCATGCTGACAACACTCCACTTTCCATCTCATTTCCTTTACCATGTCTCCATGTCTACAATCTCAGCAAAGATCTCAGCATGCCTTTCTGGCACCTCGCTAACCACTCAAGCTCAGCTTCATCAAAACCGAGCTCCCCTACCCCCCAGCCAAAGCTCCCCCACTCAGTCTATCGTCATCTCAGCTGAAGGTCATACAGCTGTCAATGCTTACTGTGCAAAAACGATGGAGCCCCCAAGGCCAGCCATCACATTTGTGGACAAAACTGCAACAACCACCTAAACCAGCAAGCTTTTCCCGTACTTCTACACCAAGCAATTGTTTTAGTTTCTGCTTATTTAATAACAAGATTACTCACTTCTCATTGGCCTTCCTGTATCTGCTACATGATCTCTTAAACATATTCAAAACATTGCTTCTCATCTCAATTTCAATTCAATTCAATTTACTTTAAGTACTTTATTGCTCATATTGCCACAACATCAATACACACAAAGTAACAAATAACCTGAATAAAGTATTATTAATTAAGAAATAAATAAGAAATAATCTATCAGTAATGCCAATAAAATAAAATAAAAACATTTAACAAGATTTTAGACAAATGTAAGGTAGGTTAAGTGCAACCTTCTGGTTAGGAGTCCTGTGATTTATTCTGTAAAGCACACTACATTTAAAGGATTAGTTCACTTCCAGAATAAAAAAAAATTCCTGATAATTTACTTACCCCCATATCATCCAAGATGTCTTTCTATCCTCAGATTTTTCTCCATATAGTGGACTTAGGGATGGGGATAATGGAGATCAATGGGATGAAGCTCCAAATTGCAGTTTCCGTGCAGCTTCAAAGGGCTCTACATCTAAATGCTCGCCTTACACTAGTTCAACTTCACGCATTATGTAGTCACGTTGGAAAGGTCACGTGTTTACAAAGTGAACGTGCAAAGAAAGTCAAACAGCCTTTACAAAAAAGGTAAAACAACAATGCTGGGTGATTTTGAAGTGGGAGGAGAAAATGAGTTGGAGTTTTTCACCCTACCCTACCTTTCTGAACCGGAGTACACAGATGAAGAACTAACCACATGAACTGACCTTTCCAATGTGATTACATAATGCGTGAAGTTGTAGAAGTACATTGTAGAGCTAGTGCAAGACGAGCATTGTAGTTAAACGTATATATATATATATATATATTTTTTTTTTTTTTTTTTCAAAACTCGTTTCACTAGATAAGACCCTTATTTCTCGGCTTGGATCATGTAGAACCCTTTGAAGTTGCACTGAAACTGCAATTTAGACCTTCAGCTCATTTCCTCCCATTGAAGTCCACTATATGGAGAACCTTAATTTTCTTTTCAAAAACCTTAATTTCTTTTCAACTGAAGAAAGAAATACATGCACATCTAAATTATCAGGAAATTTTTATTCTGGTAGTGAACTAATCCTTTAACCTCTAGAATTTCTCACACGTTACACTTCCGCACAAATCAAAGTCAAGATGCTGTTATCTGCCATTAGCAGACAGCTAACTGTAAGGACCCTGTGGAGCATCACTGGGTTAAGTGCTTTGCTCAAGGACACAACAGTGACATGGGAATCTATTCCTGCTAATACACCTGCAACCAGTGTTAATCTTGTTATCAATAACATTACTGACAAAATGCTTGTCACTGATGAGTTTAATCAATAAAAAGGCAAAATTGTGCATCATGATATGAGATGCCAAATATAAAAATTCAAAAATATGACAAGAAAAAAAAAAAACTACAAGCTAACAGTTATTGAAGAAGATTATTTTACAAAGAATATAAAAAATGTTTTAAATAATGCAATCACAATCAATAATAACAGGGATTGCCTTGTTTGAACGTCTGAAAGCGAAAGAACACCAGTAAACTAAAGCACTTTAGTATGAGATCAATCATATAAAGTTGAGGTCAAAAGTTTTCATACACCTTGCAGAATCTGCTAAATGTTAATTATTTGACCAAAATAAGAGGGGTCATATAAAATGCATGTTATTTTCTATTTAGTACCGACCTGAATAAGATATTTCACATTAAAGACGTTTACATATCATCCACAAGAGAAAATAATAATTGAATTACCCTGTTCAAACTTATATATATATATAGGCAAAATAAGAAAAATGTACACATCTTCATTCTGTTCAAAAGTTTAAACCCCTGGTTCTTAATGCATCATTTTTCCTTCAGTGAGCATTTGAACCTTCTGTAATAGCTGAAAATGATCCCTCAGTTGTCCTCAGTGTAAAAAGATGGATCTCAAAATTATACAGTCATTGTTGGAAAGGGTTCAAATACACAAAAATGCTGAAAAAACAAAGAAATTGTGATAAACGATTTTTCTGAAGAACAGCGGGCAGTTTAACTGTTCAGGACAAACAAGGGACTCATGAACAACTATCTCTACAAAAAATAAAACACAGCTGTGGATCATTCAGCTAATAACACTATCAAGAATCAGGTGTATATAAACTTTTGAACAGGGTCATTTTTTAAATTCAACTATTATTTTCTTTTTTGAACTATATGTAAACATCTTTCACGTGAAATGTCATATTCAGGTCAGTACTAAAAAAATAACATGCATTTTGTATGATCCCTCTTATTTTGGTAAAATAATTAACATTTTGCCGATTCTGCAAGGTATGTAAGCTTTTGACCTCAACTGTATATATACATAAATGTAACATTTATTTGCATCCGCACAAAATGCACACGTTAACTAAGTTACATGCTAGTCAAACTGTGTAAGGTTGTGAATACGCTGTTTCCATAACAACACAATGAACCAGAAACAATGAATAATTGCATACATATTCATACTGACTGTATATTATAACACTAATTACAGTAGAATACTTCGATATTACTTCAGTAGATCAGGTTTTTACATCTGGGGCAGTTTTCACACATTTTTGTTGAATTTTAATATGTGCTTAAATTGTATTTTAAGCATACTAAGCAACTAAAATGCCATTTTGAGCAACTCACTTTAGAGTAAAACTACAGTAACTAAAAACATCTGTTGGCACATGCTGGAACTCAACTTGAAACTTTTTCTTATATTAACTAGTAATTTACATTCCTGCACCACACACCTGTCCCCTTGTTGCAGCTGGCATCATGTCAATCTTTAAATAGCCAACAAAACAATTAAAGTGCTTCAAAGTTCCCAAGCCTCTCACTAGCAAGTCACTTATGTGCCATTTTACACAATGAACATTTACCTTGTTACACTTGCAGCAAACTGCCTGCAATCACAGTAATCAATCAAGCTGGTCAGGGGCCAGCTTCAAATCATGCCGCTGTGAATATGTTTTATTTGGTGCACTGAACTGTACAGAAGCTGTCCAGAATGTGTGCTCTGAAATGTAAAAGCAGGTGCTGTGTCCACAGCCATCGGTGCTGGAAGCGTGCAACGAGAGCCGTCCACAGCCTGCGGGTCTGTGCTAGTGCTCTGGCGCCGGCGATGGCCGCCACAGATGGTGTTGAAATCCATCACACATGCGGCTCCAGAGCTGTGACGCAAATTGTGACACTGTCCAAAAATATTTTAGAAACAACTCTGCAGATTAGCGTCGAATAATTTCTGATTGGGACTCTAACAGAGAGTGTAACAAATTCAAGTGGCCTATGAGTTCATTTGACTTCTTTTTTTTTTTTTTTTACATTTGACTGGAAAAATCGTCTTTCGCGCACTTTCGCTCACTCACTTTCCCCATTTGTTTGGCTCCCTTATGAAGGTACGTTCATCAATAATTCATCTGCATGGCTCTGGACTGATGCAAGCAAGTACTGGATGAATGAGCAGGATGGAGTGATCACAAAGCAAGCGAAAGACAGAGAGAGAGTGAGTGAGTGAGTGCAATGTTCCATCCGAGGCTATTAAGCAGGAATAGAGCTGTGACGAAACCATTGTCATGTCCAAATTCTCTCGATTTGCGACTACGGCTGCAGGTTTATTGTCTGCTTATGCAGACGTTTGGAATCATTGGTCTGAGTCTGCATGGGCGTGGCTGCGTTTGATGTTTCGGTGCATATGTGCATGTTGCTTTATCGTCTCTATTAATCAAACGAGTGCTAATGAATGCCTCGGCGTATAGATTTTCATTCAGTGCTCTGCTTTATTGCAGACTATTTAAGCATCCCCCTCCCATTCCTTATTCATCTCTCGGTTTCTCTCTTCTCGCTCTGTCTCTCGCTCTCTCTCATACTGATATGGGCTGTTGTCTCCGCCGTTTAGCTATTCAATTTCTCCACCCTATTTCTACTACTCCATGCTGTTCTATCACTCTTAAAGAGACAGTTCACCCAAAATCGAAAATTTCTTTCAAAAAAGAATGTCATACAAGTTTGAAATAACATGAATTGCAGTTGGCATGAACCATTTCTTTCAAAAGTTTGGGGTCAGTCAGTTTTTTGTTTTTTCACCCAAAAATGAAAATTGTGTCATTAATTACTCATCATCATGTTGTTCCAAACACGTAAGACCTTTGTTCATCTTCTGAACACAAATGATCATATTTTTGATTAAATCTGAGATCTTTCTGACCCTGCATAGACAGCAACACAACTACCACGTTCAAGGCCCAGAAAGGCAGTAAGGACATTGTTAAAACAGTCTCTCGGATTTCATCAAAAATAAGTTAATTTGTGTTTTGAAGAGGAATGAAGGTCTTATGGGTTTGGAACGACATGAGGGTGCAATTAATGTCAGAATTTTCATTTTTGGATGAACTATGACAGCACAGACATTTATAAATATTACAAAATGCTAGCCTACATGTAACCAAACATACTGATACTTACACTATTGTTTGAAAGTTTGGGGTCAATACATGTTTTATTCTATTTTTTATTTATTTATTTATTTCAAGAAATAAATACTTCATCTTCAATCTGATCAGAAACGACAGTGAATACTTTTACATTCCATTTTTACATTAATTAAAGAACCATGCAAAATAACAAAAGCATTTCCACAAAAATATTTAGCAGCTGTTTTTTATGGAGCCCCACACATCGTGTGCATGGTTTACTAATTCATTCCCTGGTTTTAAGTAAATCATGCGCACAAAATAATCATTTGTGCCCCAGTTTTAAGTAAATTGTGTGTACCAAATAATAATTTGTTCTACTTTCTGTCCGCAATCTCATAAACTAATCTAGATGCCTCTCGCTTAAACTGATTCCATGCAACGCTGCAAGGCTTTTGAGAATGTCTCTATAACTTATTCTAAACCCCCCCAAAAAAACAATGAAAGGACATAACATAACATAACATAACATAACAACAGCAACAGGTTCATGAGAATGCAGACAGGAAGTAGAACAAATTATTATATCGAGCACACAATTGTCTTTTTTTTTTTTTTTTTTCTTTCTTTCTTTCTTTCTTTTTTTTTTTTTTTTTTTTTTTGTGGGGCTACGTAGTTTTTAACACTGATAGTAATAAATACTTATTGAGCACCAAATCAGCATATCACAATGACTTCTGAAGAATCCTGTCACACTGAAGACTGGAGTAATGACTGCTATAAAATTCAGCAGTAAATTACATTTTTAAAATATATTCAAATACAAACACTATTTTAAACTGTAAAACTATTTCACAATATAGTTTTTACTATTTTTCTCAAATAAATGCAGCTTTGCTGACCATATGAGACTGCTTTCAAAAACATAAAAATCTAAATTTAAAGGATTTTTCTCCATATAATGGACGATATGGTGCCCCGATTTTGAACTTCCAAAATGCAGTTTAAATGCAGCTTCAAATGATCCCAAATGCGGCTGAGTTCAAAATCGGGGCACCATATCAGTCCATTATATGGAGAAAAATCCTGAAATGTTTTCCTCAAAAAACACAATTTCTTTACACCTTAAGAAAGAAAGACATGAACATCTTGGATGACAAGGGGGTGAGTACATTAATAAATTAGTGAGAAGGAGAGAACCGGTGTTCAGCCGTACATATGGGAAGCCAAACACACCAAAAGTGGGACGAAACAGCACGATGTTACAGAGAAGTGTCAAGGGCATGGCTTGACTTGACAGTGAAGGAAGGACGTATTTGCTAGCGTCACTGAACAGAAGCCGCATTGTGAACTACTCTCACAAGCACTGAGCTGATCAATTAAAATACTTTGTTCACGTATGCACACAAATATGGTTAAAAACATTAACTAAGCGCTATAACAACATGACATTCGCAAAGCAGTCTGGAGAGAAATTATTTGCGCAGACATAAATGTGTTTAGGCAGATTTTGAGGTGCAGAAAATGTTCAGTCTTACATCTAAACACACCGGGATTGCTTACAAGACAGTGTTGACATTACAGCTGCTCAAGCACAGAGAAAATGGTACAACCATTTTACAGCCGAAGCATACAACCGAAGACAACTCGCTGAGGGCGAAAACTATGGCAATGCAGGACTGTCAGTCAGCGGCAGTGGGTGGGGCCTAAACAATGTGATGTCACAATGTTTTGAGAATCAAAATCTAATGAGACTGACTTGGTTTAATGGGGGTTTAATTAATTATATAATTGTAGGGTGGTTGTGTTCACACACTGCCAACACGCATTTATGTCCAAGTATCACGTAAAAGTGTATTTTGCACAATAGGTGCCTTTTAAAACCCAAACTTTTGAATGGTAGTGTATTTATCTCATTCACTTCTTTAGTAGCTTCTACCCATGATTAAATATCCTTCATCCACAAACATACAACTGAAACAACACATTCTTCTTCATTCCCACTCACAGAATCAGATGCTGTGGTCACACCACACATCTAGGTGTCACAACCCTGAAAAAGGTTGTGTGTTAATTCAGAGAATCAGGCCAGAACCACATATGTGGTGTGTTTGAACGTGCAGTAACATGCTTTTGTGCCAACCAAAAAGCAAACCCGAAATGAACCTCCCCACCCCCGCTCTCCATTTCTCCAAGTCATTCATACAGGCTATATCAGCTTCTACATGCTGCGCGTGTCTGTCTCTCTCTGTCTTACAGTTTGCTAGATAATGCAGAAAGGAATGAAATATTTCCAGTAATGTTGCTGGTCTGCTTTCAACTCATACTTCTGTCAGTAGCCGATGCGATGTCGTGATAGAAATAAAAATCTCTACAGCTGCATTAATACTACCCCAAATGGATTTTTGAACTGTGGCTTTGTGACATTTTGTTCTGTGTAAATGTTTTAATAGGAACTGTGTGACTGGAGGCTTTTATGGGTTTCCTGCATCAGCTCATGCTAGTAAAGATGGGCAGAGTAACCATAAAGAACTGCAATTACCACACAGAATAATTATTTTAATTCACTCCATCTCTGTATATAAACAAATAGGAAGTGAGTTTTGACCATAAATGCCTTAAAGGGGCAGATCACCAGAAATTCTGTCATCATTTATTCACCCAAAAGGTAAACAGGCCAAACCCCAAGATGTACAATAAACCCTTATGAAAGTTCAATAGATGTAGTCTGTATGTATATATATGAATATATATGGAGTATATATATATATAATTTATTAGAGCCTAGATAAAATGTATTTATTGGAGACTCACATGCCTGCTAGACATCCATATACTATTTCAAATATTTCCTATTCATTTAAACATGCTGAAAGCTAAGTCAAAATCATTGTCTGTGGTAATTGACAGCATGATACAGATGCGGTCCACAGACATTAGGTTGAAAACAGCCCAGAATATTACTTTAATGAGCCACACACACATACACTCACACACCCCGTCTCCCGCAGCTGGAGTAGGGGCGGGTGGTCCGGGTTTGGCAGCTCTGCATCCTTTAATCATGGGCTGGAGAAGAGGTTGACACACAAGGGGGCGCTGACCTCCTGTCTGTCCCAGCAGGGCAATGCGACCTGTGGCAGGAAGGAGACGCGGAGCCCCTGGGACCTCCCCATATCCATGCATAAACTGTGGGGGGGGGGTGCAAACAGGCCCCATACGGCCTGCAAAGAGAGTCATTTGGCATTAAATATACATAGTACAGAGAGAGGATGAAAAATACATCTACTGGCCCCAATCTTTAAAGCCTCATCCATATTTCATGACCAGAAGATCCATTTTTCCCCTCTTTTTCTCTCCCTTTCTATATCTCTGGCCTTCGCCTTTAGTTTTGGTTTTTTCGGCAATCGACAGCGTGTTTAAATTCTGCATTGGACAGCCACGGGAAGGAAGAGAGCAACATACTGTACAGTAAAGAGACCTGGGCGGCACTGATGTCATAGAACTCTCCAGAACACTGAGCAAGGGTCTCTCTCGCTCCCTCTAGCTCTATCTATCTCTATCTAATTACATTTTAAACCACTCTTTCGCCATCGCTACAAATATTCCAACACACACACAATGAACTCTCTTTCTCGCTCATTCACTCAGCCTCTTCTTTCAGAGGGGAGGGTGGGCGAGTCTAGATCCCAATCTAAAAATAGACCACACATCCAGTGCTCCCATACACCGCTCTGTGCCTAAGACTGCAGATCTCGCTCTCACACTCGCGCTGTGTCTCTCACAAGCACGCACACACATCGCACATTATCGTTTTAGCGATACAACAGGTATTGTCATATGCTCTCCCAAATATTCTTGGACGGACTGTCGACATTCATATAATCCCTTCTCCCTCACACACTAATTTATTTATATATAAGACACGGCATTGATCTGTTGCTGCAATGCAATATAACACAGTGTAAGCAAAAGATGGTCTATATAAATGTCTGTTGAAATCATTATTAATGCAGCATGTATTAAAAATGTATTGAGGGAACTATTAATGCCATACACATAGTAGATGCCTTTTGCACACGGACACTGATCGTTTGTATTGTTATACGTGTTTATGTCAGATTATGCACATGAAATATTAAGGAAGAAATGAGTGGTGAGTATATACACACACACACACACACACCAGTTCTTTTTGGTCCTTGAATCTGATTGGCTAAGAGGAGTGCAATATTCTAGTGATATGGGAACTCCAACCGTTTCAACATTTTTATCACCCCGCTTGCAGCATTTTTCACAGCGAGTGTAATGGCGGACACCCAAATCCAATATAATTTTACAAATAACACTGTTTTTGTGTCACAGAATGTAGTTTTAAGAGTTTTTAGGTGAGAATGTACTTGTTTAGACTTCAAATATACAATTTTTTAAACAGATAATGTCTATTTGAAAATTTGCTTCGATGTTTTCCGAGATGTAAGCTCTAGGGCATCAGCGGTCATTCAGTGCTCACGAACCTGCCGAGAGAAGCCTTACCTCAGCCAGATCTTCTGGAATTTACCGCTGGCTTTGATGTCTCTACAGTGGTTAAACATGAGATATAAGTTGTTTTGGGTCTAACAAGCTGTCTTTGGTCTCATTAATCTATTATTTTTTCCAGAAAAAATTATTTTGGCTAAGGGCAAAATCTCATCATGTTATATTTAATGTAAATGTAATGTTGTATATCAGAACGCTACCTTTGTACTTTAAATTGCCTAGCAACTTTTATGTTGGCTGCTGCTTTCATTTTTTAAATATCAATACAACAGTCGTATTTAATAATAGTTTTGAGTAGTTACATTAATCCACCATTAGATGGCGACAATTTTTTATTTTTATGAGTGAGCAGTAAAGACGTTTATATTGAAAGAGACTGAAACAGGTTTGTAAACAAGGAAGTAATTTTTACCTTCAACAACACCTTGTACGACGCAGCCAGCATATGCACTAAGCAGCGCTGTCATCGTAAATCACCCTTAACAAATAAAAGGATAGTGTGACAAAGATACCGCTTTCCTCAGCGGACATTCAAACTAATTTTTATTATGAATATGAAATTGAACTGATGAATGAATGCTGTATTAGATGCAGCTAAAACTGTCAAACTTAGATTTGAATCCATGGCAGAAAGTAGTTTGCACAAAAGAGGTTTTTAAAGACATTTTGTTGTTGTTTCTTACGTTGAACTGTCGGATAAATGCAATATCACACTCATAGCTGTGCAATATTTTGCCTGTATTTTGATTTCCTATAGCTGAATCACAGTTGTGCCGATATTCAGCCATATCGCACTGCTACAAGCGTGATATTGTTCATATGCAATTAAAATGTCATAGTCCTGTGTATATTTCATACCTTAAACATGTATTTGTTAAGCTACATAAAAATGTTTTGTTATTCTAAAAGTCAACGCACAAATATCAGCATCGTTCTTGACTTTTGCTTTTAAATTTTTCCAAAATTCCAGAATTTAAAAGAAGAATAAATAGCTTTTTCTGCACCTTACACTAGTAAACTTCTCTGGTCATATGTAGCAAATCTTTCAGAGCTGCCTGGTACATATGGTGGAGACACTCAGACTGTTGTTCTCTGATAAGCTCTATGCCTTTAATATCCCACAGTCTATCCGTACATGGTTCAGGAGGAGAAGCTTCCAGATTGGCACTTTGTGGTGTATGACTCATACACATGAAGTTAGAACTACATCCTCTCAATCCTTCAGCCAAAAAAGAAACATCTAGACACTGAACTTTTGACTAAGTTTTGAACCTTTAAAGCCTGAGACATTGACAAAAATTTGCTCAAATTGAGGGTCGTTTGTTAATTGTTAATGTGTCAGTTTCAAACTTATGATCAGCAACAAACTCCAGACTAGCTCTTGTTTTTTGATGTAATAACAGGGACAGATGTGTCTGATAGGGATAGAGGCATGTCTAGTGTTACATAAAGTTACGTAAGCACTTATAAAGTAGGCACTTTGACCTAAAGCATCTTATTACAGGAGCACTGTTACAGAATATAAAATAATTAAAATAAAATAAAATAAAATAAAAATCTTTGCACTCCTCATTTGCAAGTCACTTTGATTAAAAGCATCTGCTAAATGAATAAATGTAAATGTAAATAACTCTGAAACTAATCTGACACATTCACTACTAACTTCCTCAAACGAAATCCTTATCTTTCAAGTACTCAGTGACATACAGTAACTCCCAAACTTCAGCAAGTCCTGCAATTACTTCTTTCTCAAAATTACGTAGATGCCAGCCAGTCAAATTCAAACTGGCAATTTTATTTTCATTCAGGCGCTTTTTCCACAATAGACATCAGCCGGTCCGTGAACGGTTTCTGGGTTATCTGTCTGAGAATGAGACTATAGCGCAGGGTGTAGGACACTGTGTTGCTTCGTTCTGGGGTCTAAGGTTTAATCCCTGCAATCCCAGAGGATAGTTATATTGCTCAGAGGTTGCTCTTTCAAAGATGTGTTATTTGGTGACTGAGAGAGGTACAGTACTGGGGATTGCCTTCAACAAATCACTTAACCCCAGGTTGCTCAAGCAGGACCAAGCCTGTAATAAGTCTACTGTAAGTTGCTTTGGTTAAAAAAAAAAAACATCTTATAAATAACAAAAAACTCCTCAGACTGCAGAAAACAGGTAAAGGTATAGAAGAAAACACATAAAGAGGTAACACACACACACAGCTTGTTGCAGTCTCCGGCTCAGTTCTGTCAAAAAGAATAATCTTCCATAGACAAAAATGAACTAGGAATGCAATCTGATTCAGAATGCATCCATAGGGTTAGTGCCTTTGAGAAAGTGAATCTGAATAAAAGAAAGAGACAAGAAAAAGAGAAAGAGGAGAAAGAAAGATTTCTAACATTCCTATATGGCAAGCAAGCAAAGCAAAGCTAAATAAATAAATAAATAAATAAATGTGGCATAAGGAAATATATTTATTTCCATTTGAAATATATATAGCGTATACTGTCAGAAAAAAGGTACAGTTCTGTCGCTGGGGCAGTACCTTAAGGTACAAAGTGAAAAGGTACAAATATGTACTTTTAAAATACTAATAAGTACCTCTAAGGTACCAATATGTACTTTCAAAGTACTAAAATGTACCTTTAAGGTACTAATATGTACTGTTTAGGGGTAGGTAAGGTACAAAGAACTGTACTGTTTTATTATTATTATTTTTTTTTTTTTTTTTTTTTTTTTGTAGTGTATATATATTTAAATGCCAAAATATAGTACAAAATGTACTTTAAGTGGCAAAAGAAATTCCTATTTAAAGTACTATTATTTTGGGGATATTACAAATATATTTACAGTAGATTGAAATATTTAAATATAATACAAATTATAATAATATAAAAAATATAATAATATAAAAAAGGAAATAATATAATATAATATAAGAAATACAAGTAAATAAAACTACTACCCAAACCTAACCCTTTTATATATAATAATAATAATAATAATAATAATAATAATAATAATAATTAAATAAATAAATAAAAAAGATTTTAAGCTTATTTCCTGAAAAGTGAATGTTTAATATAAAAAGTCTAAGTGGCAAAAGACATTCCAGTCCAAAAATCCTTTTTTTTTTTTTTTTTTTTTTTTTTTATTTGGATATTGCAAATAAACATATTTACAGAATATTGGAATATTTAAAAATGTAAATATAATCATGTAAATAATAATAATATAAAACAATATATTAATATATAAAGATAAATATAATAAAACAAATATGATATAAATAAAATATATGTAATGTAAATATAATACAAAGAAATACAAGTAACTAAAACTACAACCTAACTACAACCTAACATATATGTTTTTTCAAGCTTATTTCTTGAAAATGGCATGTTTAATTCAATTTGTTATTTGCCATTTCTTTGTAATTATTTGAAAATATATATATATTGGCAATTTATGAGTTAAAATAGTTTCAAAGCAAATTAAATACAAATTAAATCAAATTAAAGTAACATTTTTTCATTTTTACATTGCATGAAAACACTATTAAGCATATTTATAATGTTATTTTTCTCATCCGCCTATCCTCTAATTATTTATTTAATCCCCATAATGTAGGGGAAACCTGACCCACATCTACAAGCTGTAACCCTAAGACATACAGTTATATCATTTACAGAAGAAATTTCCTTTGAAATAAGGAAGACAAATACAAATAAGGAAAGAATAAAACAAACAGAGCAGGATTCGCTGTCTAACCACTGTCCACCAGAAATCTGGTTCAATCAACCTGAAATGTCATTAAGCCTCAAATCCAACAAATAACGTTAAAACAATTGAGTGAACAGGAGGAAGACAAAAAGAACTGAGTGGTGGGAGGGAGGGGGGGTTGATACCAGATAAGAGAAATGAGGCTCTTTTATTGGGTCAATAAGTGTGTCATCGCCCCGGTAAATCCACATGAGGGCAAACAGCCCACTTTAAAAGCAGTTCTGTCACCAATCAATTACAAACCAGACCATCATCCTGCACACACACAGCAGAATATGACAGAAACAAAAACAATCAGACAAAATCCAGTCCAAAGTACCAAGAGATTAAAAAGAAACATGAAGGTTAATTGAGAGTATTTGTCCTTTGAATGACAAGAAGACTTTTAATTCATCCGTCTACCCATCTAGTCCTTGTCAGAGCTGCTGTATGTGTATAATACATATCTAAACGTCACTTAAAACGGAATGTGTGGGTGCAGCTTGTTTGAACCCTGCTGCTGTTTATGCTGCGGGCATCAAGCTGCGCTAAGAGCGAGACTTAGAATGCAATTACTGAGCTTACAAGCCATTGTGTACTTGAGCGTGCATGTGCACGTGCCTAACTGGATTTCTGTCTACTGGCGTATCAGCTATCCCTCGCCTATCCAGAGAGGGAGACTGTTCAATGCTGAAGTCATCGGAAAGGGAGGCTATGGAAGGACGCCAATCACAAATGAACGCATCTGTCGGGTGTGATATCATCACTGACTTGACACAAATATTGACGAATGTTGGAAGTGAGCTTGACATGGAGGTGAGGCAACAACTTCTTAATTGAGCACTCGATGGCGTTTGAGGCAATCGCACAATTCCAGCCAGACTGTTACATTTGTCTCTTTCACTTTCACTGTCAATATACATGTTACGGTTATCAAGCCTGAAAAGGGTGACGAATAAAGCGCACAGTTGTCTGTCAGAAGGCTGTCGGAACTCTGTTTATGCTTCTGCTACTTTATATCTCACACTTGCAACATTGTTTCTCATATTTGCAACATTATATCTCACATTGTGACTTTTTTTAAAGGATAGTTCACCCAAAAATGAAAATTCTGTAATTATGCATCTTCGGAACACAAATTAATTTCAAAATAAATTGTTCACAAGAGCACCACGACGTATGCGTGTGACGTAGAAGTCGGCGTTCTGAGGTAGATCACGGATGCGCAGCGCCTGGTTTACAAGCAGAGGAAGACACGCTATACATAAAGCAGTCTTTGTAAACATGTCTGAAGATTTCAACAGAAAGGATGACTTGCAGTTTTTTGCCCAGCCTTACTTATTTGAGCCAGAATGTACGGACGATGAACTAAGAGAGATGGACGATTTACGTCAGAACATCAGCTTTTGCGTCAGAAGCTCCACACGCAAGTGACGTGGTACACTTGTGAACGTGCTTCAAAGACTGACATGGAATAGAAGAAATTGCTGAATAAAGTTGTTTTTTGTTTTCTTTGCAAAGAAAAAGTATTCTCGTAGCTTCATAAAATTACAGTTGAACCACCGATGTCACATGGACTATTTTAACAATGTCTTTACTAGGGCTGCCCCCTAATAGCTGACTAACCGTTAGTTGACGAGAAGAGGCTTGATCGACCAAAATTTTATTAGTTGCTTAGTCACAAAAAAAAATCCACAGGAAGTTGCCTGCAATCGCATCAAGGATCAGACAAATTTGCACGTGTATCTTGAAAAGCGGATGTTTTGGAAAGTGCTATGCCACTTTTTTCTGCCATCTATTGGTTTAGAGGAAAATAATATCAAAGGCGCCTTTAGCCCCATTCTACCCTATACATCGGGCAGGACACTGACCTCAAATGTAGCTTTTCATTCAAAATATGTAAGTAGTAGCAACTTTACATGGCAGCTCAATCTAATGTTAACCTGGAAAACTAGACACTATTCAAGTGTGCGGAGTGTGGAAGCTGCATGACAGTAGGAGGCGCCGATGCAGTCACTTGCTCTGTCATTTTTGGTCATACAGATAAAAGTAATACATTTTTTGAATCTGTAAAGACTCTACTGTACGTTTATTTCTGTGCACTCACAATAACAACCAAACCAAAAACCACTGCGCTTTTGTAAAATAATTTAGGCAAACATGAAACTTCGAAACTCCATGTAAACTTGCCTTACAGACATGAAAAATACATATATAGAGAGTGAAATGTCTATTTTTAAATGAATCAATTAAAATAGAAAACAAATAATCTCAGATTATGTCATTTGTATGAAACATGCATACAGGTGCATCACTACTGCGGAGATGACGAGTCAGTGTCTCCTACTTCATCTCTTAAACCGAAAGCAAAGCGCTAGTTTATCGATAAATTATTAAAACGTTAATGCAGTCTCCTTGCTGTTTTTCTCTGACATATTCATAATTATTATATCAGCCGGTGTGCTGTGACAAGCTTTTTCTGTGTGCGCTTGAGCGCTTAATAAGCTATGTAGGCAATTAAAGGCTCACTATTATGATTTATATGGTTTATTAATAAACATGCGACTAATAATCGACTAAAGCTTAAAATGAACGGACCAGAAAAAATCTTTAGTCGAGGGCAGCCCTAGTCTTTACTACCTTTCTGGGCCTTGAATGTGTCAGTTGCATTGCTGTCTATGCAGGGTCAGAAAGCTCTCAGATTTCATCAAAATGTCTTAATTTGTGTTCTGAAGTCTTACAAGTTTGAACGACATGAGGGTGAGTACTTAATGGCAGAATTTTCATTTTTGGGTGAACTATCCCTTTGGTGATTTTATAACACTGCATGACTTTTTCTTGTATTTCTTGTCATTTTGATTTGTCTCTCACAATGTTTTTATATAAAAAATAATTTTATGTAATAGCAGCTAGCAATTGTTATAAGTTCTTAACATCAAAACAAATACATATGCACACAAAAATACACAGAAGCACAAAAAATCGGTCCTTCCACACTCTGTTTTGTACAAGTCACTAAACGACAAGAGAAAATGGAGGGGGATCAGAGAAGTGGAGTGGAAAAAGGTTTCAAGGATATAGATTGACTGAATAGGGCTATTCATTTATGGGTGATTACAAGCACAGAGCTGTTTGGAGTATTAACTATCTTAGCCCTGCCCAGCCACTGGAGAGACAACGCAGAGTTTGAATGATGGAAAGAAATAACATTCAGGTTCAAACAAGTGACACCATACAAAATCAATCAATTGAGCAGATGTAAAAATAAGAAGATAAATAGAAAAAGTGAGAGAGCGCGAAAAAAAAAATGGCTCAAACAGCACTGACAGGAAACTCTATATGAGTCACTAGCTACATGTCACTACTCCACACATCTTTAGATGTCATTCCTTTCAGATAGCAACAGCGAGAAGACTTGGATCCTCTGATGGGAAAACCTACTGTGACGAATAAAAGAAGTCTCTAATTCTCACCAAGGCTGCATTTATTTGATCAGAAATTGAGTACACAAAGTCATATAGCGAAATATAATTACAATTTAAAATACAGTTTAAATAAACAGCCGTTTTCTATTATAGTATAGTTTAAAATGTAACTTATTCCTATAAAGGTGAATTTTTAGTAGCCATTACTCTAATCTTCAGTGTCTCATGATCCTTCAGAAATCATTCTGAAGGAAATAATATGCAGAAATAATATGCTAATTTGGTGCTCACAAAACATTTACTATTATTATCAATGTAGAAGCAGTTGTGCTGCTTAATAAAACTGCATTTTATATTTTATTTTCAGTTTTTTCGATAAATATAATTCATACATTTCATGCATCCTTATTGAAAAAAAGCATTAATGTTTATTTTGATTTTTACTAGAAAGGACTGGAAAGGATCTTTTATAGGGGTGGATGGATATACTGAAAAAAAGAGGAACATTAGTTCACTCATAATGTCTCTACTACCTTATTTTTAGCTCTTTGCTACTATCAGTCTCATCATTTCTATCTGGCCCTGCTATTCTGCTGAATCTATTCAGTGTTGATGATGAAAAAATCTATCAGCAATAGGGGCTGTACAATACAATTCATGCTTGTTTCCCTTTGGTTGAGTGAGCACAGCTTTCCTGTTGAGAGATGAGGACACATGGAGACAGAGCGGGCTGCTCTAGAGCACAGGCTGTGCCGCCACTGCGGTCTCGGAGCACTGGAGAGGAAGCCAACATTGTTGACAGAGCACTAACAGAATCATACCTCAGTATCTACCTTGTTTTTTTGTCATTTGCCAGAACCCAAACTTGCTGATCGGTTTAAAAAAACAAGCACCCTGCAGTTTTACTTTCCATTATGATGTTACATATGCATTTACATTTTCTTCTATTTTTGCTCTATGCCTTTGAGCCTATTATTCCTGTGTGCATCGCAGATCCATTCGGGAATATACTAAAGTGAGAGGGGGAGAGAGAGGTCTAAATTCTACCACACATGAAACATGACAACCAATGACGGGAGCTGTTGTCAAAGCTCATGATTCAGTTGAGTGATCATAACCAGAAATGGGTGTCACGGAGTGTTCTTGAGCACATGAGAGGGTGTTCGGCAGTCTATTTCAGATGTGCGTCTCCAGAGCACTGTCTCTGTCAACATTCCAAAGAACACATCCCTCAACAGACTAAGAGGCGGATCCTTTATTCTTGTCTCTGGAATAATAACTCATACAATTCACCACTGCATAGTTTGCTTGTATAGATCAGGTTCCATTTTCATTGAAGGGGTCATATCATGAAAATTTAGCGTGTTTACTACACGAAAAGCAGTCTCAGTCTCAGAAGTCACATCCACAATCCGCTGGCTGAACGTCTGATGCATATGGCACACAAAATTGGAAACACTTCAGGAGTTTCAAGGTCATCAGATTGGTTGAATTATACAGGATTTCCAGAAAAGGTATGTGTCGTATTCTTTAACGTTCTGCCTGGAAACAAAGATTCCGTGATGCCAAACCCCCTCACAAAAGAAAGCCATAGTGTTTACAACTGTCATGATGAACGTTAATCAGAATCAACTAAACGCTGGATTTCAAAAGTATGTGAAATATTTAAATTTCGCAGCACAAAATCTTTAAAACACGTTCAAGTTTTACACACCGGTCTGTCATTGAGGGGACATTTCCACGCCCCTAAACATGATGCGCCACAAAACGAAACATGATTGGTTGCTTTACCTGTCAGTCATATGGCCTCTTAAGCAGGCCTTGGCTATTCAAAGCGGCCAAGGTTCCCAGACCTTCTGCTGTCAGTCTAAAGGTCTGGCTACGCAAGACTAAACGAAAAGAGACGTTTGATGTTTGATTTTTAGATTCTTAGAGAGGTTCTCAGACTGTCCCTTTTCAGGCAAGTATAAATACAGCATTACAATCTCATATTCATGAGTTACAAGGTTCCTTCCAAGCTAGCATATGTTCAACTTGTGTGGCCTAGAATGAACCTGTTTTAGTGAGCAAACCCATCTAAATTCAGTTACTTTTAAAATGAATGTTTTACATCAACAAACTGTTATAATAAAATGCAACCTTATATAGAAGAATGGAATTTAAAGGAATCCTTTCATGAGGAATTGAATTTGGGGCCTCAGGGAACAAAAGAAAAAAAACACTTGTATGTTATGACCCCTTTAAAAGAAAACAAATAGCTTATGTTTTTGTAGTAGTGGCCATTTATGTTGTACTCTAGAATAGTTCAAAAAAAATTTTTCTGAATATCTGACCTCCCTCTCAACATTCATGCAGCAACAAAGCACTCAACATCACAACATTGTTGACACAATCATGTTAGCTAACTATCAATCCTTCACTGAGCTGTGGCTAACTTTATTTCCATTTTGTTCATTTTGTTGTGATTTATAATTAATACAGTTTAAGTGCATGTGCTTGACCAGGGCATGTTTTTAAGAACTTAATCTACCTTTTAAAAATCATATCAATTTCTTTTGTTAAAATAGCCAATAATGAAAAATTTGCTGAAAATGTATTATGCTCAAGTCATCCAAGATTTAGAGCAATTTTGCTTTTGGCATTTTAACATTAAACTATTGCTTATAGCTAAAACACAAGTTCATTATCGATACACTTCCTCCAGTGAAAATGTCCACCTAACATATCCATGTCCGTTAACATATTTGTTTAAAACAGATTTTGCTTATAAACAGTGCGTAGATTGTGCATATTTCTCTTCGATTTTGAAGTCGATATTACGGAGGGTGGAATTACATGTTAGCCAGAAACATTCAAAATGTTTTGTAGTGGAAAAACATCTTGATGGATTAGTTTATTAAAAACGCACAGCTTTCACTTCACAAGATGTTAATTAATGGGCTGGAGTTGTGTGGATTACTTATGGATTGTTGTGATGTTTGGACAGCATTCTGCCGGCACCCATTCAGTGCAGAGGTGAGAAAGCGATGTAATGCTAAATTTCTCCAAATCTGTTCAAATGAAGAAACAAACTAATCTACTTATTTATGGCTTTTGGGTGAGCATTTTTTTTTGGGGGGGGGGATGAACTGTTCCTATAAATTAGCCTACATCAAAGGTACATTCATAAGTTAGAAAAACGGCACTGTATATAATTATAACAAAAACCAGACGTGCTACCTCAGGTAGAAACATTTTTTAAGCTGGCGATGAATTCTAACAGTCTGTTTGGCTACACATGTTGCGAATCGTTTGCAAGTCGTTTCAAATAAAAGCGTCAGCTAAAGGCATCAATGAAAGCAAAACGTCACTCGGGGCTGTTGGGTCTATATCAGCGCGAGTCTCTCACCGTATATTCCCCGGGGAGAGCACAACAACACCGCGGTCCCATCACTATACACGGTGAAAACGCGGCGTGTGCCGGTCGTCAGTGAATGAATGTGCCGTGCTGGGAATATTCACAAATAGCTTCATAAACTGTGATTTCTGCACGTGACACATTCCTGCAGTTCCATTCAACCCGCACGGCTATTGTTCGTTCTCTCTTACCGCGTCTCCGCTAATTTGCTATGTTGGGGAACAACACATGGACGTCCTCGATCGCTCTACAGTGAATTTCAAGCTTGAACCGAACTGATTTAAGTGGCGGCAGAAGCGCTGCAGTCAGCTTCCGCCATCCCGACCGGCTGCAATAGGCCCTAAAAATATCTAAAAATAGCTTCAGGAAATATCACACAAGCCCGGAGACTACGGCAGGCTCTCTCACTTTTTATACAAGCGAAGACACCTCGGTTATGTCATCGATTCCCTATCACTTGACTTCTTCACTGCAGAGTGAATTGTGTCCCAAGAATGCCTAATCCTGAGGATCTCGCTCCCTATGCATTGGGTACATACTGTATAACTATAGATAGAAACAGACAGACAGATAGATAGATAGATAGATAGATAGACAGATAGATAGCAAAAGTTAAAAGGAACTTCTTAGAAACTTTGACAGAAAGGTTGGTTTAAAGCGATGGTTCGCCCCAAAATAAAACTGTTTATACTGTCATTGTTTACTCATTATATTATTCCAAACATTACTTTCTTCCACTAAAGTGATGAAAAGTAAACTGAGAAATGGAATAAAGGCTGTCAGTCTCTAACACCTCATTTTTGTGTTCTTCAGGAAAAAAATAAAAAATAAATAAATAAATAAATACAGATTTGAATCAACATGAGAGTCAGTAAATATTGACAGAATTGCTATTTTTGTGTGAACTATCAATTTAACATTTTAAAATGGTTATGCTGATGTGAAAGGCTGAGAAACACTGAAGAATTTTTATTTTTGTGTGAAATATCTATTTAACACTTTAGCATGGTCATACTGATGCTTAACCACTGGACTGAGAAACATTGCTTGTCAGTGGTCGAGAGTGTCAGAACTACAGTAAAAATGTAAATGCTAACAGTCCAAATGTTCTGTCTCTATTTTTTTTTTGGACTGAGAGCATCCCCTGATAGCACAGGTACATCTTGGAGACATCTATTTGATGTCTGCATTTACATCTGCAAGACGTAGTTTTTAGATTGTTTGCTCATCTGCAAACGTCTATAGGACTTCTATCAGATGTCAAATAGGCACCTATTAGATGTCTATAAGATGTTTATGATTTAGAATGTATGTAAAACTGACATCTTACAGACGTCTGTCAGATGTTGGTACACAGCAGATACTTTCCAGATCAAGTGATGTTTAACAGACATCTTGCAGACATATGTGTGCTATCTGGGTCCAGCATCTCACCACTAGCGGGTTTGTTTGTTTGTTAGATTTTAACAAGATGAAAAATGACAATTAAAAAAAATCTATAATTTACTCACTTTCATATAATTCCAGAATGTCTTTCTGTGGAACATAAAATTATATTTTAATAAGAAATGTTGTTTCAGTGTTTTTGTTCATAGAAAGGTATACAATTTTTGGTTACCAAAATTCTTAAAAATATCTTCTTGCGTGTTCTTTGGAATAATAAGGGTGTGTATTTAGAGAGTGAATTTAGATTTTTTGGGCGAACTATCTTTTAATGATTTGAAGGTGAATATATTTGTGGTTAACAATGTCTTTGCACTACAGTATGTATCTGTGTGTATTGTGTCAGCTGCTGGTGCACTGCAATTTCTATTGTGGCTCCATCAACAACAGTTCCCCCAACAGCTGCATTGATTAGCACAGGCCTCTTGGCCAAAACTAGCTGCACATCTCTACTGCAATGACAGACGAGCCCTTTGCGACAAGCTAGAGAGGGGCACCCACCTTACAGATCTGGAAGTGCTCAGACATCAGTGTCTCCTGAATTTCCAGCTCCCGCGGTGTCGGTGCCGTACTGGGGGTCCCAGCCGCACTGCCGCACGCGGGAGATCCACCTGGATTGACAGGTGAAGAAGTGGTCAGCCCATCCAAAACCTTCCGGAACTTCTTCATCTTTATCCTTGTGTTTCTACTTCAGCGTTTCTCTTGAACAATCTCAAAACGTGCCGTCGAGACGGTTAAAACGGCATAGGAGATGATGCGGCTTCACAGCACGAATTCTGACTCCTCGTTTCTTCTTCCTTTCAGAATTTTATGTGCACAAAAAGTCGCAGAAGAACCTCATCCTCCAAAATAAGACTGATGATCACAAAAGAAGATGTTGGGTTTGGGGGGAAAGGCGATTTGAGGTTCAGTGCGCATTAAAGCCTGAACCAGGCTGGAGAAGAACCAAGAAACTTCATGGCACTTACGCAGGACGGTATCGCATCCAACTAGTAAACATTCTCAGGAGGCATGTCAGAAACATAATAAAGTACAACTGACTTTGGTCAAATGAATGTTACTTGCCGTGTTTTATCGAGATTCAATCGCTTTGCACGGCAAAACTCACGCTGAACGCTTGTTGTTTGGGATCCCAGACGCAGAGGAGACACGCCGCAGAGAAGCACCGTACAGCGACGTGCCAACGTCGAAAATGAATCAGAAACTGCCGCGAAAGACCATGGAATTTCACCACCTTAAAGATTACTTGTGAAATACCCTTCTTTGTTTCTTTCTTCTGAGTAATTTGGGAGAAGAGGAGGCGAGCACCCTCGACCCGCACCCAGAATCTCTCCCGCAGTCGAGTGC
Organism: Labeo rohita; assembly: GCF_022985175.1. Taxonomy (NCBI): domain Eukaryota; kingdom Metazoa; phylum Chordata; class Actinopteri; order Cypriniformes; family Cyprinidae; genus Labeo; species Labeo rohita. The sequence goes on from NC_066877.1 coordinate 18,781,586, forward strand.
GAGCTGCTGTCCAAGGTGCTGAAAGATTGAGCGAAAGACAGCCACACCCCTCTGTGTTCTGATTGGACCATGTGCCAAGGCCCTACTGTAATCCCCGCCTTCCAGCTGCAGCGATTGGACCATGTGCTTCAGAAACCACAAACAATGAAATAGTGATTTAATTATTTGCAGAATTTTTCTTTAACTTAATATTATCTATATTGCATCATACTAAACTACAAGCGCTTTGATATTCAAATGTAGAGTTTTTTTTTTTTTTTTTTTTTTCACGCCAACAACTAAAATTTAAATCTTTCAGATATTTAAAACACAGAGGACCACAAAGGTCCAAAACACTATGTTGGCATCGGTATACGTCCTGCAGAGTGCTGGTTGTGGTTGAGTTCATTTCAACGTAGAGGTGTAGTTTATGCTTTGTTCGGTAAATGACTAGTCTCAAAACAACTTAAAAAGATTAATATTCGCTTAAGAATTACACAAAGACATAAGGAGAAACGTTGGAGCAGTGGCTAAATTATGGTTCTCTAGTTACCGGTCACACTTTATCCAGCCTGTCCATAATGTGACTCCTCTGAGAGGCAGCGGTTGCCTCCAGGGGGCGCTGTGATGTGCATCTCGCAGATGCAGATTACATAAGCGCTTACATCATCTCTCCCCTCTGCACGGCTTATTCCATTGAGTCTTTTCCGCTGAAATCTGCTCATGTTGCTGATACCAGCTCCAGAGATTTTGAAGCTGATGATGCTAATGTGAATTTTATTTGGAAGCTTACGATTAGATGGAACATCACAAAACACAAAAAAAGCTATGGTAACTCGAAACAAATTGATTCATTTATTTAATGTACTATAGGCTACTATATAAATATGTATAGAATATATTTATAGAGAGAATTTATGTAAAGTATATAGATTATATGTTTGGTCTTCGGTTTTAAATAAAATATTTTATACAGTTATAAGTCAAAAGTTTACATTTTGCAGAATCTGCAAAATGTTATTTTACCAATATAAGAATGATCATAAAACATGCAAGTTTATTTTTTTACTTAGTACTGACCTGACACTTCACATAAAAGACGTTTACATATAGTCCACAAGAGAAAATAATAGCTGAATTTATAAAAATGACCCTGTTCAAAAGTTCACATACACTTCATTCTTAAGACTGTGTTGTTACCTGAATGATCCACAGCTGTTTTTTTTTTTTTTTTTAAGTGATAGTTTATGAGTCCCTTGTTTGTCCTGAACAGTTCAACTGCGCACTGTTCATCAGAAAAGCCCTTCAGGTCCAACAAATTCTTTGGTTTTTCAGCATCTTTGTGTATTTGAATTGTGTATTCAAATGCTCACTGATTCTTCAAAATGAAACACGATGCATTAAGAGCCAGAGGTGTACATTTTTCTTATTTAGCCTAAATATCATATTTTTTCATTTAGTGCTGCCCTTCAGAAGCTACAGAAGAAACTTACATGTTTCCCAGAAGACAAAATAAGTTAAATTTACCCTGATCTTCAAATTCTGTCTCTTAATCCCTTGTGTTTCCTTCTGAAGCAACACTGAGCGTTTGAACCTTCTGTAATAGTTGCATATGAGTCCCTCAGTTGCCCTCAGTGTGAAAAGATGGATCTCAAAATCATACAGTCATTGTTGGAAAGTGTCCAAAACACAAAAATGCTGAAAAACCACTAAACACTAAAACAAAAAAACACTAAAAAGAAAAAAAAAACAGCTGTGGATCATTCAGGTAAGAACACAATATTAAAAATCAAGTCATTTTTATAAATTCAATTCAACTACTAGTTACTCTTGTGGACTATATGTAAATGGATTTCATGTGAATTACCTTCGGGTAAGTACTAAATAAAAAATAACATGCATTTTGTATGATCCTTCTTGTTTTGCTAAAATAATTAACATTTTGCAGATTCTGCAAGGTGTGTGTAAACTTTTGACTTTCAACTGTATGTCTTAATCTGTTCTTTTGGATATTATATAATTTGCAAAAAGCACATTAGCTGCTTTACAAAAGCATTTGTTTTCCATGTTCCAACTTCTTTCCAACTAAACTTTTTAAATTTTATTTAACAAAATTACAAATTCTACAAGATGCTTGAAGCTACTTACGACAAACTACCTTTAAAACTGTGTCCAAGGGCGTACATTTCATGTAACAGTAGCATAAAATTTCTCAAGAGCAATTTTTGAAGGGGACACAAATAATACAGCCAAAATTGTACTTGGATAGATATGTGTACACAGCATGTACACACAGCATGGAGCATGGAGAAATATGAGTTCGGTTCATAGGTTCATTACGCGGTCATATTATAATTACTGAATTATTTTTCGTCCTCCACATAGTATTTTAGGTTTTGTCTGGGACTGAGGACATCTCTTATTTACAGACTTATTTATCAACCGCAGCAAGCCCACTGATCTGCCACTTAACATCATACTGAGCAAAACCCAACACATCGGTAGGTCTACAATATTAGCCTGGTATCAGTTTACAGACAGGCTTATCACCGTGTTAGTTGTAGTGTGTGACAAGCTACGGTTTTAAACAAACTAAGCTTGGTAACCTTATAATTGCTCACAGAAAAAAAAAAAACATCGGATATCATCATTTTTTGTAATGAATAATTTATTAATGATCCAGCATCATCTGTATTGAAGAGAAAGAATCACTTTACCCGACGTTTACTCACACACAACTACTGAAGAACATTCCACTCTCCCACCAGACTCGTTTATTTACGGTAGGGGGAAAGCAGTGGACCAAACCACTGTTAGGCAAGGGAGGGGGACTCAAAACATTTTTTTTTTTTTTTGCGTATATATTGTTGTACAACTTACACAATCATTTTACATATTATTTACAACACACAGAATCGCGTGTAATGATATTTTTAGATCGGACAACCCTCAGATAGGGGGTCCTGTCCCTCCCGTGATTTACGCCTATGATTGTGTCTAAAATATTCATGGCATTTTTGTAAAATAAATACATATATGTATGCACACACACACACACACACACAATTTAAACTATTTGTAGGTGCCTCAAAAGTCTTTGGAGATCTTGCAGAACATTTAGTAAGTTCCTTAGAGATCTGGGTGCCTGGAGGCACTTGAAATCAGAAACCTTGCATCCTCTTTCACAAGACTACAGAGGTGGGTTCATAATTACCATGATTACCGGGTAGAAATGTTATGCTTTCTAGTATTTTTATCTTGACATTTCAGTTATCTATTGCTTTGACTGTTTATTGGTTATAAAATTATAGATCAGGCTCAAGCCTCCCCCAATTAACTGACTAGAAGCTCAGTAGGCTGCCACATGTAATTGCTTTTTAAAATCTCTTCATTAAATATACTTTTCATCATGAATGCCAAGGCCTCTTTATTGGCACATACCCCAGACAACATTTTCTATGCCTGTCTAAAGGATAGAATCAGAGTTTGAACTTTAATAGCGAGAGATACCAATAAAACATGTTTATAGCAATATGTTTATAGTAATTCTTCTTCCCACAGTTTCTATGATGCTGCAAATGCAATAAGGATTAAATAATTCAGGCTTTTTGAGCTAATATAGCCAATCACTTGATAAACATCCCCGCATGGTCTTTTTTATCTTAGCTGTATTATTATGTGGCCTATCACGACTGATGCACGCAAGGCACTGTTGCTAAAGGAACTCAGTAGGGGCCTTCTCCCTCTGCTGCTTGGTGGATGTATTACAGAAGAAATCCCTTTGTTGAGAGGATTTGGGAGTGAGAAAAAAGCAAAATAATCCTCTTCATCGCTCCCTCAGGGTAAACAGCATCCAAGATAACGCAGCTGCCAAGACAACGGCACGGGGTGTGTGCTGCGCAACGGGGCCGCTGCGCTAATCTTCCTGCTCGAACCTGCAGACATGGATTAGGGAACACGAACACGTCAGGTATCCCATAGTGCAATGCAGTTGGAGAGTTTTGACTGGGCATTACGCTGATTAAAATATGATGTGGGAAACCATTAGTGATGTAGGCGGTGGATAATTTAGTCACAAATTCAAAATTATGTATAAAGGGAAAGGTTGCAGTCTGCCAAAACAAATGTTTCACATTTGATCTCAGGTAGAAGCAACATATGGGATTCTGGGATACTTGTCATGACCATGCCCTTGTGAAATGCACTTTACACCATGTCTCCAGGGAGGACTGTACATAAAATTATTGTACTGCAAGCTGTTCTATATAAATCATTTATTCCAAAAAAAGTACAAGCAAGCAAAAATTAGTGAAACACCTCATTTACAAGAGTCTGTATTATGTGGGTCAATATCACTGTAGGGTGCCTTTTGGTGTCCTGTACATAACTCATTTGCCATGATGCCATGAACTTAACATAAAAATGATTATGAAAGGATGTGTTATATTAGGTTAGGTTTTTATATTCATAACAAAAGCATTACTTGGCTCTTTAGATACGTTTTTTAGATTTTTTAAAAGATTTGTATAGGAGGATGCATGTTATTTTGCTATGTCCCATGCACTGCTCATTAAATTTGAATGAGAGTAGAACATAGTCAAATCATAAAATGTTAAAATTTTGTTCCCCTATTAATATTTCGTTAAATAAGAGATTACTCAATTTGAGTGTATTGACCATTTGGTAATAAAAACAATATTTTTTATTTAATAAAAACGAAGAGTTTGTCCATGTCCCTTTAATGGTTGTCCACCCTGTCGTATTGGGGAATCCACCCCTTTAAGAAAAGCCCATATTTATATATTTATATATAAATATAATACTATTTTAAGTATACAAAATAGTCCATATGGCATCAAATTGCTGAATAAAGATATTTTTGTTTTTTATTGCGCACAAGAAGTATTCACGTAGCTTCATAAAGTTCAGGTTGAAGCACTGATGTCACATGGACTATTTTAAAAATGTCTTGCCCCATTGGGGCAGCCGTGGCCTAATGGTTAGGGAGTCCAGCTTGTAACCGGGTGCCGCAGTGATAGCAATATGGCTGCCCACTGCTCCAGGTGTGTGTTCACGGGGTGTGTGTGCGTGTTTGTTCACTACTCACTACTGTGTGTGTGCACTTGCATGGGTTAAATGCAGAGCACAAATTCCAAGTATGGGTCACCATACTTGGCCACACGTCACGCCCTTCCCTATTCTTTCCTTACTACCTTTCTAGGCCTTGAACGTATCAGTTGTGTTGCTGTCTATGCAGGCTCAGAAAGCTCTTGGATTTCATTAAAAATATCTTAATTTGTGTTCCAAAGATGAACAAAGCCCAAGATCTTGACCTATAAGCTCTATCTATCAAAACAATGTAACAATACTGTAACACTTGCAGTGAGTAGATCATACTGTGACGAGTCGGCCCCTTAATCACCGCCCTTCACCAGGCTCCCGATGGGAGTGGGTGTGCAAGAGAGGAGAGGCGCCGAAACAGCCAGGTCTGGCGGCGTGTCATAAAGCGCACCTGATGCAAATGAAGCCTCATCACCGCCTCTGTTGAAATATCGAGCGCACCTCTCCTCGGGAGACCGGTCTCTTTCTTGTCCCGAAAGGGTGTCGAAGGAATGAGTGCCACCAAAGTGACGAGCTGCCGGACATGCGGTCCGGACGAGAACTGCACCCGTGAGAGGGCTGACGGGTCAGGATGCCGGGCTGTTTAATCTCCAGGAAGTTGCGTGGCCAAGGTAGACAAAGGCGCTAGATGAAGCCGCCACCGCCCCTCGCACCACGGACCTCAGTGGGGAGCGAGTGCAGCCACCAGACTCCACCCCTTACCTGGACCCTTCCTTCTCGAACACTGTCCCTCCTTCACGGAACCCCCAGCACAACGAGGACACCAGATCCACTGCTTATTTTGAACACTTTTATTCCCCCTTTTGGACACTTTTTGTATATTTTATGTTTAAAAGCCTCTCCGAGGCCTGACGTCATGCCCACTATGTCTGTCGTTTGCTTCTCCCATCACAATGGTGGAGAATGCAGGCAGGGTGGAGCTTAGACGGCGCAGTTGGGCAACATCTGATGACGTCATCCCCTCTTGCTCGCAAAAGAAGTTGGCAAAAACCCGGACCGGGACAGAGAAACTACGGTGACGGCTTCCTAGCCGTTAAAGGGTTAAGTGTGTTTCATTTATTACCACTTACCCTGCGGTTGGTTGAGGCTGTCAACTGAATTCCGGTTTCTCTTTCCCTGGTCCGGTTCGCTACAAGAGGGGGAGTTGCCCAGAGAGGAATCCCTGCCTACTCCGACTGCTGGAGCCTGGTTGAGGAAGGTAGCACTCCCGTGTGGGCAGCGGCCTGATGACGGGGATGTTGCTTGGGGGGAGGATGTGATGAGTCGGCTGCCTCCCCCCTACTGATCATCATCATTCCGTCGCTTAATCGCCGCCCTTCACCAGGCTCCCGACGGGAGTGGCTGTGCGAGAGAGGAGGGGCACCAAAACAGCCAGGTCTGGCAGCATGTGATGAGGCGCACTTGACGCAAATGAAGCCTCATCACCGCCGCTGTTGAAATGCCAATTGCGCCTCTCCTTGGGAGACCAGTCTCTTCCTAGTGCATGCACGCTGGTGTCCTTGTGGGTCCAGGAAGGGTGCGTTGAGTGAACGAGCGCCACCAAAGCGATAAGCTGCCGGACCCGCAGTCCGGACGAGAACCACACCCGTGAGATGGCTGACGGGCCAGGATGCCAGGCCAGTTAATCTCCAGAAAGTGCCGTGGGCCAAGGTGGACGAAGCCGCTAGATGAATCCGGACTCTGCCCTTTACCTGGACCCTTCCTTCTCGAACACTGCTCCTCCTTCACTGAACCCCCAGCACAACGAGAACACCAGATCCACTGCTTATTTTGAACACTGTTTCTCCCCTTTTGGACACTTTTTGTTTATTTTATGTTTAATAAAAGCCTCTCCGAGGCCTGACGTCATGCCCATTGTGTCTGTCATTTGCTCCTCCCACCACAATATGAAGTGCCATTGTTAACAGTAAAATGCTTATTTACTGAAGCTTCTAAAGGTACTACCATCAGCATTTTATAAATGCACTCCAATAACAAAATTCTAACAACATTCTCAATTAAGCTAAGTGCAGATCTATGCAGCACCACTTTTTCACAATGCCATCTGCTGCAGTGATGTTACTCATTGAAATCAGTCAGATGACTGTGACTGAATACTGTCCGTGAATGCTCTGCAGTTTGGCTCATAGCTAGAGTCTGAGGCAGTCTGCAAGGTGTCTGTCAGTACGGCAGCTCCTGTACATTGATTTAATTATGTTCATCTGAAAATGCCATTTCACAGAGGTAGTGAATCAAAAGTAGGCACTCACTTTCAGTGCACATGTGGTGAGGAAAGGAAAATTGTCTCTGTTGACAGGTCCCCAAAAGTCACTGTCTTTGATCTGGCTTTCAGCTGTTCATATTCATTTCAAGTCCATCTGACAAAGCAAATACTTGGCTGTTCTATATCAATGGGCATAAATGGCTTTGAGACAAATGCAGCAATACACTCCAAAATGCAGACTGAATTCTGTTGCTACTTCGTCCAGGTGAGCACAGCAATTCTCAGAGTGAAAAACATCCTTGTCTTCAAAGCTCTGACATTTCTTCCAGGGTAGGAAAGTTTCAGCCTCCCGTTCTTTAGATGTGTGATCCAAACAATGAGCTTAGACTTAAATGCATTCACTGTGCTTATCATGTGGGGCAGGTGTCAGTCGTTCCTGGAGCTCATCGTTGAGTGTATACAGTTTTGCAGTCAAGCCTGTCTGAAACCCGAGGTCCAGTAGTCAGACATCATCTGGCAGTTCCATGTGCACCTTGTTCCTCGCAGACAAAAAAGTCTTTATCTCAGCAAGTCAATAGAGCATTGTAGCACTTTCCCACGACTCAACCATCGAACATCAGCATGAAGTAGTAGATCTTTGTACACGGCATCAAGCTTATTCAGTAATACCTTGAATAAGCGATGCTGAAATGCTTTTGCTTGTACCAGAGTTTATCAGATTGACCACCAGTGTCATTACGTGAGAAAAGTCCACGATTTTCCCAGCCACAGCCTGCTGATGAATCACACAATGATGATTCATGGAGTCAGGAAAATCAGGGTCATTACAGAACACTGCTATAAAATCAGAGCACACACCATGGACCACATTTTTTTAAGCTCATTGTAAATATCCTCACCTCTCGTTTGCTCCTTTAAGACAAATGAGTGAGGAAGTCCTTCTTTGTTGTAGAATCCTGGAAGGTCATTCTGACAAAAACAACAAGCTGACAAGTAATTTGGCCCTCCTTGTCACTGATGCAGGACTGAGCAGTACACCATGGATTGTGCAATGGTTTTTATGTCATATTTGTTCCTTCAAATCCTTGAAAATGGTCTGTGCAGTTATAGCTATTGCTTTCTTGAATAAATCGCCATCTGTAAAACACTGTTGTTTTTTCCCAAGTGACTTATAAGAAATGATTGTTCAGTAGCAGCCTTATTTTAAGCAGTGATTGCTGGGATTTCAACTATGATTTCAGCTCAACAACTTTCCCAGCAGATTGTGCTCTTTGGTGGGTAGCTGTCTTTAAATTTCAGGTGGTTGGTGTTGTGATGCCGGTCCACATTTTTTTTATTTTTACACTTTTGTTTTTGGAGGCACAACATCCATACACACTTATCTTTCAACAAAGCTAAAAAGAAACTCTTCTTCCCATCCTGGATGAAAATTGTATGTTGTCGACTTCTTTTGTGAAGAATGTGATTATAAAAATTCATATGAATTACCTACCAATTTGCCAAAACATAAAAAAGAGTTATGAAGTGCTATGAGGGTATGTTAGACAAACCACTACAACATCACTGTTTTTGTCGCAGTGTATTGTTTACATAGTGGGAAAACTGAAGCAATATTAAACTTGCTGTGCTGGAATGGCCTATTCACTAATTTGGATGATTCAGGTTCTTCTTAAAGGAGCATCTACCAACCCAGAAAACACGAAAAAGAGGGCAACCTGGTAACTGTGTTTTGGTTAACCTTTTTTCTGCAAGCATGTGAAAAAACAAGCTGCTCAGAATTCGCTCCCGTTGTGAGGTAGGAAGGGGATGTTATTATAATATTACCGCCCCCTTAATCTGCATGTTTCCACCCACTGTGCCATCATTCTGTTTTCGCAAGCGACAATGGTGTACTAGTTGTAATGCCATGGCATAGTTTGAGCAAGGCATGCTAACTGTTCTGTCGTTGGCTGCACAGATGAGCACAGAACACTATTTAGAGTCCCAGCCTCAGAGGAGACAAGAGAGCAGTGGATTTATTGAATTATTTACTGTAATTACGCTGCTGACACACAGATCTAATATAAACATGTGATTTCTTTCCCAACTGTTTACTTTCATAGACATAACCGACTGTTTTTGTAACTCATTTGTGTTTTTAACATAAACTTGTGTGTATTTGACAGTTTAAGTGCAATAAGACATGAAAGAGAACTTAGTTTAGTACTTACATGCCATGTGACAGCCACGTTCTATGCGCGTGCTTCGGATGAGTGCACTCAGAAAACCCTATATCAGAAAATGAAACTAATATGGTTTAAAATGGATGTTTTTTGAGAGTATTTGAGCTGTAAAGGCACAGCCCTAATCTGAAAAGGGGGCAGGGAGCAGCAGCTCATTTGCATTTAAAGAGACATGCACGAAAACAGCGTGTTTTTGCTTCCACTCAAAATAGGCATTTTCAAAATGATATAATAAATGATCTGTGGGGGTTTTTTTGGGCTGAAAATTCACAGACACATTCTGGGGACACCTGAGACCTATATTACATATTGTAAAAAGGGGCATAATAGGACTCCTTTAAATCACTTCAATGAACAACTATGGCTACTCTTTTTCAAATCAATAGCAGCACACTTGAGCAGTTAAATTTGGACAGAGAGCACTAACACACCAGCAAGTTAAATGTAATTCTAATACTCTTTCTTATTCTTATTCTTATTCTTACTCACACTTAATCAGTTGGGGGACAAAAAACAGGGGTGCTTTCACACAGAATGATCAGAACTGTCAGTAGTGTTATATTAAAATTCGCCTTAGAGATGTAAAAGACTTGTCAATCCAACTTAACAATGTATTCTTAATTGTAAATTCCCACTAGGCTCTTAGAGAAATGCCAACACATGGAGTTCAAGTTTATGATTGTGCACCAACGTAGCCTGAGGTAAAGCAGGTGCTTTTACATCTTTCTGTGTTCCAACATACACTACAGTAGATCTTCAAATGAATAATTTAGCATTCAGTAACCCACGTTACAAACGCCACACTGCTTAGTTTCCTTTCCCGAACGATTAGAAAAGCAAGCCCCACAAGCACATCCACATGTGCTTTCCAGGGTCATAAATCAACTCATGGTCTACCATGAGGAATATGGTTATTAAAATATAATTGTCGGGTCTTAGACAGGATGCATTGTGTAACTGTCCTTTACTGCTCAGCACCCGCAATAAACGTCAACTCAGTCGCTTGCGATCAAGACGTTCACAAAGGCCAGTCACTCAAGATGAAGCTGTTGTTTTTCAATTAGGGCAAAAATATGACTTGACTGAAATTTTTAATTACTCACACGTTGTTGCTAATGTGACTGTGTACCACGTGACAGGGTTTGAATATTCCCCTGTGAGGACATCCTGAATTGATTTCCATCTGGTCAGTGTTTGAAGGACAAAATAAAGCCATGATGTTCAACACACACTCTCTTTGTTTCAAAAATGCTAATTACAAGCGTTAATCAAATACTATTAGTTACTTATTCACGTCAGTTTACATTAGTATTGGTGTATTTTTTCTGTTATTCATTTAGGATCTAAAATGATGTACTAAAAACAGAATTCACGTATAGATGTCAAAATGAGTTCACATGGAGACTCTAACTTCTTCAAAACTGTACTTTGAAATCCATTTTCAAAAGTTTGTTTTTTTAGGCTGCAAAACACTGTTGCTGTGTAAATGAATGCAAAAAAAAAAAAAAAACAAACTATTTTTAGGTGCAGTACAGCTGCTTTTGGTTGTAGCCTCATACTCCTACTGGTTATGTTTCTTGTTGGAATTCAAAAAAAAAAAAATTACAAACAAACAAACAAATGAACTATTTTTAGGTGAAAACAGTTCTGAAAAGAAAGACTAATTACCCATTGGCTAACTTCTAGTTGGTCAGACTAGTCCTTCTGTCATCATTTACTCACATTACTCAAGTGGTTCCAAACCTGTAGTTTCTTTCTTCTGCTGAACACAAAAGAAAATACTTTAAAGAATGTTGGTAACTTACAATTAGAAGCACTTATACAACATTTCTTCCTCATTCTGTAATATATCAAGAATAAACTATGGCTTCATTAAAAGAAACTGTATCATTTTAAGAGTCTACAGTTTTATCCTTCAAAACAAGCATACATTTTTGTTTCAAACCTTTTCGTTTACCACTAGTTGACCTCAGATCAGGTCAGCTACTTTTGTTTGTCTGCACTATCGATCTTACCGCCTACATGCCTGCACCATTTTTGGACCAGAGTTTATTTGTAGTTTTCACTGCCTCTGCAAGAAAGTAGGGGGAAAAAAAAAAACAGGAAAATGGAACAAAAATCAGAAGATATAAGTGTCAAAACACAAAACTTCTCAAAAAAAGTAAGATGTAATCTATTATTTATATGGGTTCCTGACCAAAAATAGTGAAAAATTAAGTCTTCATCGCAGCTAACAGCTGTCTTTGCTTGTAGCCTCATACTCCTATTCATTATGTTTCTTGTTGGAATTAAAAAAAAAAAAAAAAGATCCAACCACGCATCTGCTTTCATCAAAAATGACTAAATGGACAATGGTTGTGGTGAGAGGACTTCATTCCAGCCTCACCACCTTCATCTTCACTAAGCCTAATGTACTTCTTCAAACCCATGGCTGTCAAGAGGTTCCCTTCCTCCTCCAGCTTCATGTGACTATTCACATATCATGCCATCAGCCAGTTCTTTCCTATTATTTGCAAGACCCCAGTGTAGATGTCCTATTTCCATCATATTTTCACTACATGCAGCATAGACCATTGAACACTTCCTTACAAGAGATCACTTTTAGCATAACTCCAGACAAAAGCCCAGAATTACTCTATGAAAAGCATGACACTGGGGGAAATATATACATGTCCATTTTTCTGTCCCTACACTAAATAAAGCACCAATAAAGGTGTTTCACGATGCCATAAAAGAACCTTTTTTGTCTAAATGGTTCTATAAAGAACCTTGAACATCTGAAGAACCTTTCTGTTTCACAAATGGTTCTTTGTGGTGAGCTTTCACCACTTGAAAAACACATTAGGGTTACAATTCCTTTATATTTTAAAATGAAACAAAATTTTAAATAAAAATCACAATGATGACATCATTTGACTTCCTTCTTCCTATTTCCTGAATATCTATGAAAAAAGACCCATTTTAAGTCCACTGTCTCTTCTCAGTTATCAGAAATTTTCTCATTTATCTCATGATTTCATATGAAGCTTTTAGTTGAGGTCACTGGTGTGACCTACTTTATTGTTAGGGAATTGTAAAAAAAAATCTAGAATACAAATGGATTAAACTACTTAATTTAGTGAGTATTCCATGATTGACAACATGTGATTTGATACCTTGCAGCAGCCTTTTTGTAAAATTAATTTTTGAAGAAAATTGTCACTTCCTTATGAGTAACAACAGTGAAGATCAGTATATCAGGTCTTATGTATGTCACTGATTTATGGTGATTCATTGTGTCACTGGTGTTACTGTGTTTTTTTCTGTCACATTAAATAAATAAAACAATCTCCTTATTTCTTGCATTTTCATTATTTTCACAACATGTGCTGAAAAAAAAAATGACAAATAATATTTCATAAAAACCTTTATTATTGCCACAAGTGACAAAAAAGGTACATGTGCTCTTTAAAAAAAATTGTCATTAAAGGGTCATTTTAAGCTGTAATTTATGTGTATTCATAAAGTAATCTAATAATGTGGTCTTAGTTTAAATGTGAGAAAAAGAAATACATTTTATGACATCTTGCCATACCAAAAGTGGACATTTGCAGATCTGTAGACTGACCCATCTACAACTACAATTTTATGTAAAAGAAGCTAAAACCTGAAAACTGATGGAAAAATCAAAAGGAAATTGAAGGGAAAAAGCTGGTGAATGTGCAAATAGACTAGAATATGGATCTCATGCTGAGCGAGTCTACATACAGTGGAAAACAGCAATGGCAGTGTCAACGCCGCTTGTTTTTGGATGTCATTGTGACAGTCTCAGTGGGGTAATGGGGGTGCACATTCTGTCACAACAGAATTTGTGTCACTATCCCACTGTCACAAGGGTGAGTCACCAGAGCCTAAGAGCCTAAGATGCACACAGAATGACTCAAAACATCTGTCTTTTTTTTTTTTTTTTTTTTTTTTTTTTTTTTTGTTCTCTACATTCATACATTCCTTTTAGAAAAAGGAAGTTTGGACAAAACACATTAAAGGACTCATCCCTTAAAAAGGGATCAATTAACAAAGCAGTTGTCTGTTTGACAATATACTGAAAAAATTAATAAATACCTAATACGTTTTATACACACACACACACACAAGCATGGATACATATAATAGTCCACAAAAGCTTCTACAACATTGGATTCTGATGACCTGATTATCACATAGCACAGAAGTTCTCTTAAAATTATCCTTGAAGGGATACCCTCCGGGCATCCTAGGTGTGTATGACTTCATGTTTTCAGGCACTTCCAAGCTATCATGGCAATAGGCAAGCATTTCAAAAATAAAAAATTCAAAAATTTTTGTAAGAAAAATATCTAGCTTGCGCTAGCTTGCACAACTAGTTGTGCATGAAAGCTGCTCCAGGTGGATAACGTAGTACATACACTCTTAAAAATAAAGGTTCTTTATTGGCATCAATCCATGGAACATTTCAAATGCAGAAAAGGTTCTTTATAGTCTTTTATAGATTTTTAAAATGTTATTCCAAATGTTTTTTTTTTAATAACTGTTCACTGAAAGGTTCTTTGGGGAACCAAAAATGGTTCTTCTATGGCATCACTGCAAAAACACCCTTTTGGAGCCTTTACTTTTAAGAGTGCATGCGTTGCGCATGCACCAGTGAGTCTCACACAAACCAACATTTGTTTACAGGAGCAAAGGAAGCAAAGTTTCCTTACTTTAACAAAGGAAAACCAGTCTCATTTTGGTTTATATCAAAATCCTCTGACATAATTCATGACCGGTGCTGTGTTTACCTATCTCCACGATGCATTTGTGTTCGTCACGTCAGAGCGGTGCATGCACAATGCCAATATCTTACATTATCCAACTGGAAAGGCTTCTGTATTTGGTTCAAGTTAGATTAAAGTGATTCTTATGTTCTGAATATGGATATGTGGATATATGGCTACAGGAGGTGTTTATTCACCTAAAAAAATCATGGCCCTCCCTGCTGGGAAAAAAAAAAAAAAAACAGAAACCATCACAGAATTTGTAATGTTTTTTCTGATTATAATGGGACTCTTATAATGGGAATTTTAAATGGAAACTCTAATGGTGCCTATTGGTCTCTACTGGTAATTGGTCACCTGGTGGCTTGTTATAACATAAATCCTATAATATAATGTCAACATAATATTTAACATAATGTTATAATATAAATCCTATTGGAATAAGTCCCAAAACACACTACAGAAAATGGTTAAAAATGGTTTTAATGGTTAAAAATTGATAGTTTGTAAGGGTATTTGTAGTAGAAACATAAATTCTGTGATGGTTTTTATTGTTTGTTTGTTTTTTTAAAGCAGGGCTGGAAAAAATAATTTTGTCAGCTAGCATACAGATGGATTCAAAGTTAATAGACAAAGACTGCAAGCCCAAAAGTCCAATTAAGCCTTTAAAACCATTACGAAATAATGAGTTAGTTGGAGGCATTGTGGAGTTTATTTGGAGGTTAGGAGGAAATGACCCTGTTAACGCAATCCATCCTTTTTCACATTTGAATAACAAACAGCACTGTGAGTCTAAACAATCCCTTTTACTAAACTTTCTGTTGTCCACAGACAACAAATGATTTGGTAAATCACCCCTCCAATGTTTTTGACCTAAGTTCCATTAACATCAGTGCCCCCAAGCCGTAATCATCATTTACAACAACTGATAAAGTTCCCATTTATCCAGAATAGAGAAGTCTTCCAGGTCCAACCCACAGACTGGTACAGGGCACTTGTAATCGACTTAGAATTTACATAGGTCGCAACAGTAATTGAGTAACAATGGTGCCGGAGACTTTGAAAGAAGGAACACACTTATCCCTTGAGGGATTTCTTTGATTTGCATATAAATGGGCGGGTAAATGCATGCCTGCCACTATCAGCCCGCCTGACTGGCTAAGAGGAGAGGGTAATGAGTGCCTGCCCCTTTTCAATTAGCATAGCAGCATGCGTTCCATTTCAGTGCAAAGCCACACGTGAGAATAGGTGGAAAAGAAAATAGTTCTCTCACTTGCAAGCAATACATGATAAGCAACTCAAAAACACATCCAAAAGACAAATGACACAAAAAGAAAGACTGCAGAGCAAACCAAGACTGCTAATCATGATCCTGATGATGTTTCTTAATGTTTGCGTTTATGCATTAAACAGAAAAGTTAGGCATGGCGGAGCAGGCGTTTATTTCAGATTAAGCATCTGTTTTTCACTGGAAGATCATGAACTGATCTGTAGCTCCAAAAGCTAGAGGGCCAAGTGGGAGGAAATGGCTTATTTTAGAGAAGCTATTCCAAGGCTGTTGCTCTTTGTGTTACTGTCATTTGGTGCCTATGACTCATAGCCTTATAAAGTCATTACACAGCCCTCAGTATATGAAATTTTCTTCTGCTTTATGCAGAATGCAACGGCCACGTGGCAGTCTGTTTGGTCAGTGTGTGAGTGCATTTATTTATTCAGTCTACAGAGCTGCAACTGAATTAGCTCTATAAACATAAAGTGGCTTTTTAAGTTACCGTCAGCCTGTGCAACCTCAGCCAAACAGACACCATGAGTGGAGCTGAGATAATCATAACCAGCTGAGGACAATTAACTACTGATGGAAGACAGTTGTGCCACCAGTAAAGATGAGCTAAGACTCTCACGACATTTATCCGGTCTTGCTTAGTATAAATTGACTAGAGTGGGCTGCCCAACTCTCTTGGGTCACATCATTACGTGCATTCATGCGTGGCACCTTGTTTTCACTGTCCTTGAGTGAAATGGCATACAAACCGTACTAAACAGAATAAATGCATGTCTAGGATAATTCTCCTTGGCTATGTTTGGAATAGAATATTAGTGCACTACACAGTAGGCTATATATTGTACACTGCCAACTTATCAATTTAAAACAATTTTACACAGACTTGTATTCTGTATTTTTATTCTGTGCATCCAGTAAACATTGTACTGTCCTATGAGGCCAATAGAGAGAAGTTGTGAATAGCAGTAAATAACGTAACTGACGCTGGTAGGTCACATGACAACAACAACATGCTGAGTGTTTAAATTCAGTCCAGATTAAAGTGTTTAAAGTGAGTCCAGATTAAATTTATACTACACACATTCATATAGAACATACTTTTTTAATGGTTGCAAATTAATTACTTAATTAAAAGAAGTATCTACTCAAAGAGTATGCAGTCTCACTCCCCTGATCTCGACTAATGCTAGAGGTTGCAGTCTTAAATGTCCATGTTAACATGCCTGCCTTCCATGCCAGAAATGGCAGTTTGAATCCTGCTGTGAGCAGGTTGTGTAGAATTGGAGGTGTTACATTGGTGCCATGACCCAGATGGGAGTGAGATTTAGGAGGGTGAGAGTAACAGAGGCTAGCTGATAAGAGCTGTGTGGGTAAAACTTTACTCAAGAGGCACACAACAGTTGACGCTAGAGTTTGCAGTCTTTGGAGCCCTTGTTAACGCACCTGCCACCCATGTTGGAAATGCCGGTTTGAATCATGCTCAGAGCGGGTTGAGTAGAACCAGTTGTGCTTTAACCGAGATTGCAGTGAGGTTTGGGGGTGAGTGTAATGGAGGCCAGTAGATAAGAGTTGTGTGGGTAAAACTTCACTCAAGAGGTGCACCAGCAATTGATGGTAGAGACTCTGGCTTTTAGCGTACCTATTAGCACACCTAACTCCAACGCCGGAAACACCAGGTCAAATCCTGCTCAGAGCAGGTCGAGTAAAACCAGAGGTGCTGTAACCGAGATCTGAGGTTTCTCAAGAAATGCCAGCTAGCAAGAGCTGCGGGTCTCTCAAGAAATGCAGTAGAGGCTGCGGTCTTCAATGTCCTCGTTAGCATGCCGGAAACAGCAGTTTGAATCCTGCTCAGAGTGGGTCGAGTAAAACCAAAGGGGTTACATTAGTGCTGTGACCCAGATGAGAGTGAGACTGTGCAGGTAAAACATTCAAGGGGTGCACTAGAAATTGATGGTTGAGGCTGCAGCTTGTAGCATCCCTATCAGCACACCTGACTCAATGCCGAAAACACCAGTTTAAATCCTGCTCGGAGTGGGTCGAGTAGAACCGTAGGTGCCAAATCCAAGATGGGAATGAGGTTAAGGGAGGGGCGAGTGTAACGGAGACCGGCTAATAAGAGCTGTTCTGGTAAACATCACTCCTCAAATCTCAAAAGACGCAGTAAAGGCTGTTGTCTTTAATGTCCCCATTAGCGTACCCGCCTCCCATGCCTGAAACACCAGTTTGAATCCTGCTCAGAGCAGGTCGAGTAGTACTGCAGGGGTTACATTGGTCGCATGACCCAGATGGGAATGAGGTTTAGGATGGTGAGTGTAACAGAGGCCCCAGGCAAGAGCTGTGTGGGTAAAACTTCACTTAAAAGGTGCACTAGCAACTGATGGTAGCAGCTGTGGCTTTTAGCATCCCTATTAGCACACTTGAGTACAATGCTGGAAATACCAGTTCAAATCCTGCTCGAAGTGGGTTGAGTAGAAACAGAGTTTCGATAACTGAGATGGGAGTAAGGTTTAGAGCGTGAGTGTAACAGAGGCCAGCCAGTAAGAGCTGTGCAGGTAAACATCACTCCACTAATCTCAAGAGGCACACTAGCGACTGATGCTAGAGGCTGCAATCTTTAATGTTCTAGTTAGTACGCATGCCTCCCATGCTGAAAAAATGCTAGTTTTAATCCCACTCAGAGTGGATCGAGTACAACTTGAGGGGATACATTGGTACTGTGACCCAGATGGGAGTCTGGTTTAGGGCAGTGGTTTTCAAACCAGTCCTGTGAACACCCCCAACACTGCACATTTTGTAGGTCTCTCATATCTGACACACCCATTTCAGGTCTTGCTCTCTCTACTAATGAGCTGATGAGTTAAATCAGGTGTGATAGATGAGGGAGACACGGAAAATGTGCTGTGTTGGGGGTGCTCACAGGACTGGTTTACAAGCAACTGATTTAGGGGGTTGAGTGTATTGGAGGCCAGCTGGTAGAATCTGTGTGGGTAAAACTTCATTCAAAGGCACACTAGCAACTAATAGTAGAGGCTAAAGCCTTTAGCGTCCTTGTTAGCACACCTGACTCCCATGCTGGAAACACTGGTTTGAATCCTGCTCAGAGCGGGTCAAGGTGTTGTAACTGAGATTAGAGTGAGGTTTAGGAGGGTGAGTGTAACGAAGGCCAGCTGGTAAAAGCTGTGCAGGTAAACCACACTCCCCTGATCTCAAGAGGCATGCTAGAGGCTGCAGACTTTAACATCCATGTTTACCGTACCCGCTGCCCATGCCAGAAATGCCAGTTTAAATCCTGCTCAGAGCGGGTTGAGTAGAACCGGAGGGGTTATATTAGTGCTGTGACCCGGATGGGAGTGAGGTTTAGGGGGGTGAGTGTAACGGAGGCCAGCAGGTAAAACTTTAATCAAGAGGTGCACTAGCAACTGATGATAGAGGCTGCAGAATTTACCATCCTTATTAGCACCCAACTTCCATGCTGCAAACATCGGTTCAAATCCTGCTCAGAGCAGGTCGAGTAGAACCAGAGGTGTCATAACCGAGATGGGAGTGAGGTTTAGGACCAGGTAGTAAGAGTTGTGTAGGTAAATTTCACTCCCCTGATCTCAAGAGGCGCACTAGCAACTGATGCTACACACTGCATTCTTTAACGTCCATGTTAGCATGCCCACCTCCCATGCCGGAAACGCCAATTTCAGTCCTGCTTAGAGCGGGTCGAGTAGAACCAGAGGGGTTACATTGGTGCAGTGACCCAGATGGGAATGAGGTTTAGGGGAGTGAGTGTAATGGATGCTAGCTGATAAGAGCTGTGCAGATAAAGCTTCACCCAAGAGGTGCACTAGCAACTGTTGGAAGAGGCTGCGATTTCTAGAGTTCTTGTTAGCCCACCTGTCTCTTATGCCAGAAAACACTGGTTCGTATCCTGCTCAGAGCAGGTCGAGTAGAAGCGGATCTCAAGAGGTGCACTAACGACGTACTCTAGAGTCTGGGGTCTTTAATGTTCTTGTTATTGGTTACACGTGTCCAGTCATCATTTCATAAAGAAACATGACTAGTAACCATTTAATTTTGTTGATCAATGGCTTAATTTTTGGCAGTAAGATTCATGTCAAAATCCCAAAGTTTGTTAACTCGGCAGCCATATTTGCAAAGGATCCGGACAGTTCTATCTACTTGAATAGGGAAATTCTAAAATCTCACTCAAATCACATATTTCAAATCAACAAAAATCTATCATCGACTGTTCCATAAATGTTTCTTATGTTCAAAAATCCTAAGCGCATGTCTCAGAACACTGACCAGAGCTTCTAACCAGAGACTTTGAATGTTGAACTTCAGCTTGCAGTGACGCGACGACTTTACCAACTGCCAACTGGCCCTTTTATTTAAAAGGCAGGACTTCTTCCACCATACTGTGTGTTGCACTTTCTCCCATAGTAATGTGAGTGCCCTGTCTTGGTATTTTTATAGTATGATAGTATGCCATTCCCACATACCCTGTGTACTTTGTCTATGCCTTATTCTCCCCCTCACAAATCAGCATTGGTGAATCAGTGAAGATACTTTATCATAAGCATACGACCTGATTCACGAGTGAAATCTCCTTAGACACACTGAAGTCAATAAGAGGAGACAAGCATGCACAGCTAGTTCATTCAAACACACGAGAGCACATCATCCCAGTAGCATAGCTTTGCAAGGTGCCATTTTCATTCCAAGCTCTGTACTCACATGATATGAATATGAAAGACAGCGTACACATCGTAATACTCATATCATCATCCAACACAACATTATTATCTTCATCCATGTCATTATTAACATTATCATCATTAACATAATCATGATAATTATAAATGGCTTGTGTCGCAGTGAGGGAGATGTTATGAGAAGATTATATGGAGATGAAGCAAAATGAGGACATCTGTTATTATTATATCCTTTGGTACATTTGATTTCTGAATTGAATTACTGGAGAGAAATCAACATGACAGTGGAACGGAGCTACACCAGATCCCCACATACCCTCCCTCTTTCAATTTTGTTTTTTCTCGCTCTTAAGTCTACGGAGAGGGTTTGTCTGCATTACACAGTGTGAATTAGGATGACACTGGTACTGACGCAGAAGGACACAGAAGAACACACTTTAACTCTTTAGGCTCCAACAAACCTGATGCTATTATACAATACCTCGTCTTATTGTATTGTTTTACGGTATAACATTAATATTTAAAGATGAAATACAGTTTGGACTACAGCACGTGTGTGTGTTAAAGCTAAAAAAAAAATTTGACCTGTTCCCCACATCTTGACTGACTGATTAAAAACAGAGATTTTTTTGGAAGTGTAGACCCTGTGTATTTCAAAATACATCTTCGTGTTATTCAGTTTTAGCTTGTTTCCCACAGTAGGCTAACATATAAATTCGGAAGACCTGGAATATAAGTTGTCTTTTTTTACTTATTTATTTATTTAGCAGTTGGATAGGCATTGTTTGCTATCTATTTTTGTTGGAAAAGACAAGCCTTATCATTTTGCAAACATCCTTTTTTGTGTTTCATAGGAGTAAAAATATACAGGGTTGGACATGAGGGTGAGTAAATGATGACAGAATATTCATTTTGGGGTAAATTATTCCTTTAAATTCGCCCACTCTTTCTCTCCTTCTCTTCCTAGATGTTTGTCCTTTCATACATCATTTAGCTGATAAGGGGCCGTGTCAAGATTCAAGGCCGTGTGAGACCAAACCGTCTGATGCCAGAAAGCTTGTGCTTGAAACTAGCATCTACTGCTACTACAAAAAATAGTATATTTTGCATTTCTATTTAATCCTCCCTATACTAAAATGCCACATAGTAACACTTGCTTTGCTTTGTCAGTTTTTATCCCTTTAGGCGTCTCTCTTGAACGCCTTGAAATCCATTACCCATATGTGACGTTTATCTTTTTCTCCCTCTCTGAGTGGATGTGCTTTTACTGGATTTTAGCATATATAAAACATGATAATCTCATTACTCTGTCACACATTAAATCAAAACCAAACTGTATTTCTGCTCCATGTGAAAAGAGAAGCCAAAATTATATTGCTTAACATCATCTAAGAGCAAATCCATCAATTTTATGACAAATTTCACTTTTAACTCTCCTTTTGTCCTAAGAAACAGCACTTGCGATCCAAGTTGGCCCAAATTTGACCCAAAGGCTGAAATACATACAAGGGATTAAGTAAAATTGAAAAGATTTGGTGTTTTGATGTTCGTTAAATTTCATTATACTGAAATGAATTAATCTTTTTTGTTCCATGGAAAAAAGAAAGTCATGTGAGAGTAAATAATGATCTAATTTTTTAACCGTTTCTTTAAGAATTATATATTATGTGAATTGATGCAGCAACATACAGGCCTATCAGATTCTATTTATATATTTTACCATTAAAAAAAAAAAAAAAGCGAATTAATCAAGTAATGTGCAGTGTTGCATTACTCATGGTTTCACCATAACCCTGGTGTGTGCATCACCATTTTGGAGGTCATGGTTAAACAGTAATCCCGAACAGCCTTTCCACATGGCTAACCTCTAACAAGAAGAGGTGTGGCTTGAGGAAAATATAAATCACATTAACCACAGCACCACCTTCAATTGCCCAGCCATAAATCAGGGGGTCACGTACGCACATACCACCAGCCATGCAAGTCTGCATGCGCATGTTTTACGTGTGATTTAATACTGCGAGTTCATAAATGTAAATGTAATACAAGGACATGCACCTTTGAGTCTCACATTTTCCTACAGATCAGCTTCTTTCATTTCATTTAGGATGTGAATGCATAATGAAGTTCCTTATTTAGCAGTATTTTTCCCTGATGCGAAGGTCTGACTAATTACTATATGTGACCCTGGACCACAAAACCAGTCATAAGGGTCATTTTTTTAAATGAAGATTTATACTTCATCTGAAAGCTGAATAAATAAGCATTCCATTGATGTATGGTTTGTTAGGACAATATTTGGCTGAGATAAATCTGAAATCTGAGGATGCAAAAAAAATTGCCTTTAAAGCTGTCCAAATGAAGTTCTTTGCAATGTATAATACTAATCAAAAATTAAGTTTTGATATATATTTACGTAGGAAATTTACAAAATATCTTCATGGACCATGATCTACTTAATATCCTTAATATGATTTTTGGTGTAAAAGGAAATTCGATTATTTTGACCCATACAATGAATTGTTGGCTATTGTTACAAATATAGCCATGCTACTTAAGTGCTCGAGGGTCACAAATTGATCCGTAGGCGGAATATTCAATTGCTTGAACAATGAATCCATTGATTCATTGATTGACTTCATTTGTTTACTAGATTTTACTTGAGATAAAGACCACATAGTCTGTTATGAAACAAAAATATATGGGAAATATAATGCAATATATTAGGATTATGTTGGAAACTAGTGCTTATATCTATAATATGCTGCATTATATGCATGGACCGTGTATATACAGTACTCAACGTTTGAAGTGGATCAAAAATTGCAATATAATTTCTTAATTTCTCTCTCATGAGTTAACACATTGATTTACAAAAAGCTGAACACATACTCATAAACTTTTACCTCAGCTTCGAACAGTGTTATCTAGTGAAACGTCATTTTTGAAAAAAAAAAAAAAATAATAATAATAATAATAATTATATTATATATAATATAATGTGTGTGTGTCTATATATACTTTTTAACCACAAATGCTTGTCTTGCACTAACTCTATGATGTGCATCTTCACACATTACGTAATCACGTTGGAAAGGTCACGTGCGGTTAGTTCTTCATCTGTGAAAAGGTAGGGTAGGCCGAAAAACTCTCATCTCATTTTTTCCTCCAACAAAAATTGTTTGGCATTGTTGTTTTAACTTTTTTGTTAAGAATGTCTGACTTTCTTTGTATGTTCACTTAGTAAACACTGGGTTGGTACTTCCAACTATACCACGTGTGCGTGATATAGTTGGGCATGAGGTCGAGCTTAAGCAAAATGAGAAAATTTGTGGTTAAAAACGAATTTTGAGGTTTTTTTTTTTTTTAGAAAATGACCGATTCGCTTTCGTTTCACTAGATAAGAATTATTCTGCAGCTGGAATCGTGTAGAGCCCTTTGAAGCTGCATTGAAACTGCAGTTTGGACCTTTAACCCATTGGCTCCCACTGAAGTCCGCTAAATGGCGAAAAATCCTGGAATGTTTTCCTCAAAAACCTTAATTTCTTTTCGACTGAAGAAAGAAAGACATAAACATCTTGGATGACAGGGGTGAATAAATGATCAGGAATTTTTATTCAGGAAGTGAACTAATCCTTTAAAGAAACCATATTACTTTGTAATGTACATATTATGAAGTGTATTATTGACTGTAAAATTACATACATTATAATATATGCGTAAATATGTTGTCACATATTTTTAATATATATAAAAAAATGGCAATTCTTATGTATTATTCAATTTATGTATTATTCAATATATTGTAATATATTATTTTATATATTGATCGTAATTATATAAGGAAATACATTTTCTCTGCAGACAAGTTAGGTTATCTAAATATCCAGATACGTTTAATGAACAGCAAGTTTAATTTATGATTTTATGATACTTCAATCAAAGTAGAGCTTGTTGAAAGCATTCATCTGAAATTAAAACTTGTGGGAGACCATGAGTAATTATATTTCAAATGTCTAAATAAGTGAAAATAATTATAGTATTCGGAATTGAGTACCCAGCCTATGGAGGACGGAAGGGTGTAATCAACTAATTACTTTCAAGCATTTCATCTCATTCATTCTCATTAGTTTTCTTTTTGAATCCCATTGGTGACCTCATAAAAACTTTTTCAAAAGAACTTACATGAAATGTAAGTAGGCCTATTAGATTTTGTAATGCAACCTGTAGCACTCATAAATAAACCCATTACATTGTTAACAGTCTCATGTGAAAGATATGACCGGATATATTACTTCAGAATTCACTGTTCCGTATGTCACAAATATCCTTTTTATCTTCTCTTTTACTCTTTCTATCTTTCAGACACAGCAAGTACGAGCTGACAGGAGGTATCAAAACAATTAGTATCGCTCAGCTGCGGGCAGCTGCTGCTTTCAGAGAGATTCGGTGGCGAGATCGGCTTTGACATCAAAAGCGTGAGTCTAGCGCTTCCTCTCGACATGAGCACCGTTCCACTGACTCACATAATTGCACACTGACATCAATTAGACCTTAATGAGGGCACCCAGATTAGATCCAAACAGAGAAAATATGAAATGTGACCTTTCATGGACTGATAACACGTTTGCGTTTAGCTGGTAGAAATAGATTGGACACTAGCCCAATTTGGGTTTTGTGGCCATAATATTTACAGCGTAGAAAATTAGAGGCAATTTGGACTCCTTCGTCTAAAACGCTGTCAGCATCTCATGTATCACAATAGTTAGCACTAAGAGCTGAACAGATTGCTGCTGGTGCTAATCAGTATGGCTATGTTCAGACTAGCATGCTAATTGTACTATTTCCTTAGTAATTATAGGGCGGACAGTATGCAAATCTTCTGTATAAAATGGAACACCTGGATAAGGGGCCAATATGTGCAGTATACAACTTTGTGTGGTGACTTCAAGTCATGCCAAAAAGATGGTATCGACGACTTGAACACATTTGAACCACAATATCATGACTGGGGAACTCAAAATTAGTTTGAAGCTGGAACATCAGAATGCCACATGTGGCAAAACACGCATGTGCCATGGTATTCTCATGAACGTGCAGAGGAGTCTGACCCGGAAGAGAAGAAATTGTTGAATAAAGTTATTATTTTTGTTTACTTTGCACACAAAAAGTATTCTCATAGCTTCATAAAACTACAGTTAAACCACTGATGTCACATGGACTATTTTAAAGCGAACCCTGGGTATTAAAGGGGTCATCGGATGCTAAGTACACTTTTACATCTTGTTTAAACATTAATGTGTGACATCTGAGCCGCTGAAGATGCAGTGGATTACGTTTTTTTTTTTTTTTGAAGGTAATGCGGCTCCGATCTACATATATCCGTCTACATATATCATTCGTGATCCAGCTTTACTTACAGCAGAAGTGAGTATAAGGGTTTTTTTATGAATCTTTGCGATCACCTTTCCTAATAATGTGCTAGTTAAAAAGTTTAACGGGTAAATGCAGCTGAAGTAAACAATCTCTCAGAACAGCTCCTCACTCCACAGAGAGAAGAGAGGGGCGGGGCGAGCAGACCTCATTTGCTTTTAAAGGAGCAATCCCTCAGAATGGGATGATTTTTGCAGAGCTCATTTTGACGAAGTAAAAAGGGTGTTGTTTTACACAACCATTGAGATTTTTTAACCAAAGTATGTTTTAGACTTTTCCTTAAGACCCTAAAGAATCATATCAACTTGTGGAAAATGGGCATCCGATGACCCCTTTAAGACTTGTATGGCTTAATTTAATGTAAATGTCTCTTACTGAAATATGTAGTAAAAACCCATGGGGGCGCCATTACTTTGATTACATAGAACAGTTGCACTCTGTGAGCTACTGGCACTGAGTTATGCTATTTTTACCACAACACAACTCTGAATACACAACTTGGAAAAAAAAAAATACTGATACGATGACCACAGCTACTGAAAGAGCTTACAGTTGGCGATGGATATAAGCGTAGGCTTAAACCAAATGCTGCCATCGATTTTCCCCACAAAGAGTCTAAATACACCCGGATATCGAGTGAAATCCACACTGAGGAACTCCTTCAGTGTCTGCAGCATCATGACATAAGTCGGCATGTCTACTAAAAGTCTCAAAGGCATCAGGGCTAAAGTAGAGAAAAAACAGATGTGGGTCTTTAGGAAGTTTTATTCGTCCACAGGCATCTACCCATTCTTTTCTCCTCTTCTTATCACTAGGAAAGCAGTGAAGACGTACATTGCTTCTCTTGTTGCCCTTCGACTGAAAATTACCACCAAAAGCCGCAAAATGTGGCATTGTATCTGTATTTTATTTTCCAAGTTGTGTATTCCGAGTTGTGTTGTGGTAAAAATAGCAGAACTCTGTGCCAGTAGCCCACCGAGTGCAACCGTTCTACGTAATCAAAATAATGGCCCCCCACACAGTCCAAAATATGTATAAAACAATGTGTAGAACAACGTAAAAACTTTCATAGGTTTTGTACTACATATTTTAGACATCATTTACATTATATTAAGCCATACAAGTCTAAATACCCATGGTTCCTGTCTATGCACAGTCAGAAAGCTCTCAGATTTCATGAAAAATATTTTTATTTGTATTCTGAAGATGAATGAAGGCCTTACAGGTTTGGAACGACATGAGGGTGAGTAATTAATGACAGAATTTTCATTTTTGGGTGAACTATCCGTTTAACTACTGGCGGGAAAGCAGAGAAACAAAGTAGATAACTAAGACAGACAAAACATGAACTGAATACAGTGAAAATGAATACAACAACAGAGTATACCTTCCATATTCCATATTAACTGGAATATCAATTGCAATTTTCAAACCACAGTATCTTTTTCTTGACTATTTGACTGGTCTACCACAGGTTTATATTATAAAAATGAACTAGAAATGGACAATAAAATGGAAACCTTCACCAAATTAGCATGTAATGTAATATAGACATTTGACAACAACATTGCACACTACTATTTGAAATGTTTATCTTTGTAAATGTCATACATCAGTACATTCTTTATATTTTATATATTTATATTGGCCTTAATTACTATGTACTTATATCAGAAAATAAGTTCAATGCACTTACTGTCTTCATACTGAATTGCAAAACACTTTTGCTGTTATTGAGGTGGGATACGGGTAAGGTTAGGGACAGGTTTGATGGTATGGGCAGGTTAAAGGGTGGGCTATGGTGTAAGGAAAAGGGTCAACGGTGTAACTATAAATGCATTTACAGAAATTAATTACAGATTTAATGACATGCAGGTTCTTTTTCAAATATTGGTACAATGTAAAAACATGTATGTACAAAATTAGTGCACTGTATCGAATGATCAGTTTATATGTAAGCAAATATTAGTCACACCTAATATGAAGTGAGAATATTCTATTGATATATTAACTACTAGGAAGTAGCTATACATAGTGTATACTGTGCAGTATGGTAGTATTCTGTTCAAAACAGTTTTTTAATGATCAAACAAGAGTTTTTGTATTTGGTACGAAAAGGGACGGGTAACCAGGCTAATAGATAGACAGTTTCCTGTTCAGAGGGTGTTTTGTTCCCTCATCAGGATCCAATAGCAGGAACTGCACGCCTATGATAGAAAAACACTTCCCCCAGAGCAGAATACAGCTCCCAGGAGGCCACACAATGACATCACCGCTCAGAGTTATTGTTCCAGAAAACCAGTTTGGAATTAGTTCAGTCAACCCTGGATGTGTAGTCTATGTGTGCTCACAGTGAACACTGAAACCTGAGGTAAAACCTGCCCTGTAGCAGGTTATGTTTATCATATAAGTTGCCATTGTTACTAGTATGCCCTTAAAATTTCACCTCTCAAAAAAGCTCATGAAATTTAGGTTTACAGTTCATTCCAAGTTGCCTGTTGCACTGTAGTCAACGTCTTAATTCTAGTATCTGAAAATTAAACTGAGATAGGAGGAAGGCACATGCAAATAATTACACATCTTGCCTGTAACCTCCAGGAAGACTGTCTCTTTAATAAAAAATTGTCCTGCTAGTTGCTTTTTTTTGTCCTGCTAGTCCTGCTGTTCTGCCAAATTCCAAAATATCCCATGCAATTTAGTCTGGCCTCAAATTACCTACAGCATTACATTTTCATAAATATTTAAATTAGGCACCCAATTTTGCAATTACTTTTTAGTTACCTAAGGTGACGTTTAGTGGATGTAGTTCATCAAATGAACTATAAAAATGCATTCGCTAACATTCACAACCATACAATATAACTTCTGATATAAATTTTTTACAATTTAAAACCTAGCAAACTTTAGTTGGTGAAACATTTTCCTAAAAAATTCACATTTATACTTTCTTTCTTTAAAATAAATGCCACTTGCTTTGATATTTTGTTATCTAATCCAGTGACATTCAGATATTTTTATGTGGCTTTTTAGGGCCACTGCATGCCTCAAAACCAGACCTGATCCATTTTAGAAGGAGTTTGATTCAAAGAGGAGAGAACCTGAGTGTGTTTGTGTGTATGAAACAAGGGATGATATTGCAGAAACTTCTTCCCTCAGGCTGTGTAAATCACACCACACACACACACACTGTGGCTGCTGCTGTTGGCCGGCAGGTGTGTCACCAGGGACAGACTGACATGTTGTGACACTCTAAAAGGCACACAGACTCCTGGGAGAAAGCAATAACACACACAGCCTCAAACATAGTTCAAATAACTGTCAAGGGTAGAATAAATGAATAAAAAAACCTGTTAACAGTGACAGAAGCTTTAATTCCGAACACACTCACGACTCACCTGTCCCAAATGTGTAAATGCAAATAAAATCCAAAGAGTCTTTCAAATGTCCATTACAGTCTTTTCCTTCAACTTCAACATACTACCACAACAAGAACAATACAGTATTTAACGTTTCATAAAAAGTGTAAATGATAGTGTAACGAGAGTGTAAACCATAAGTTCAAGTATGTGCATACAGTGTAAAGGTGTTTCAATGGAAGACTAAAATCAATAATTAAATGTATCTATTTATTATGTAAAATTTGTGAAAACAGCCTTTATTGTTTAAAATATTTCGAAATGTCTCACACATTACTCCTTTGTTAAAATATATCGTTAAAAAAAACAAAAAAAAACAAAGGAACCTACATGTATGTAGAGAGACAAAGTGAGAAATGGAATGTAATATTCAAGATATGTAAGAAAAAGTAACAAATAATAAAATTAAAAATAAAAGTCTGACATAAGACCAGCTACAATTCAGTATGAGAATCACATTAGAATGATTTCTGAAAGATCATGTGACACTGAAGACTGGAGTAATGGCTGCTGAAAATTCAGCTTTGGCAACACAGGGATAAATTGCATTTTAAAATAGTTATTTTAAAGTGAAATAATATTTCACAGTATTACCATTTTTACTGTATGTTTAATCAAATAAATGCAGCCTGCTTCAGAATAAGAGATTTCGTTCAAAAATCTTTTGACAGGTAGTGTATATACAGTTGAGGTCAAAAGTTTACATACACCTTGCAGAATCTGCAAAATGGTAATTATTTTACCAAAATAATAGGGATCATACAAAATACATGTTATTTTTTTTATTTAGTAGTGACCTGAATAAGATATTTCACATAAAAGACATTTAGACAAAGTCCACAAGAGAAAACAATTGTTGAGTTTATAAAAAAAAATGACCTTGTTCAAAAGTGTACATACACTTGATTTTTAATAGTGTTGTTACCTGAATAATCAACAGCTGTGTTTTTTTGTTTAGTGATAGTTGTTTATGAGTCCCTTGTTTGTCCTGAACAGTTGAACTGCCTGCTGTTCTTCAGAAAAATCCTTCAGGTCCCACAAATTCTTAGGTCTTTCAGCATTTTGTGTATTTGAACCTTTTCTAACATGGCTGTATGATTCTGAGATCCATCTTTTCACATTGAGGACAACTGAGGGACTCGTATGCAACTACTACAGAAGGTTTCAACGCTCACTGATGCTTCAGAAGTAAAAATTATGCATTAAGAGCCAGGGGGTGAAAACTTTTGAACAGAATGATGATGTACACATTTTTATTTTGCCTAAATAGCATATTTTTCCATTTAGTATTGCCCTTCAGAAGCTACAGAAGCTACATGTTTCCCAGATAACAAAATAAGTTAAATTTAAACTGATCTTCAAATTTTTTTGATTTTCACCCTCCAGCTCTTAATGCATTGTATACATGTATGTATGTATGTATATCTGTACAATTATGTCCTTGTTTGTATTGTACTTAAATAAGGTGGACATAAATATTTGAAACATGCTTGTGGGGATATAATTATCTTGTTATTGGCCTTAACACCCCCGTTTCCAGCTCACCCACAGCTTTCCATGTAAGAAACATTAATTAGTGTGTTTGGAAGTAAACAAAGAGAGAGGTAAACAATACACCGTAACTAATGACAGAGTGGCCGTGAGTTAAAGAGCAACATGTTCAGATTGGACACAGCAGAAGCAGCCGCAGGAGACAGCTAATGGCTTTTAAATGACTGACAGATGACAGTGTGTGCGCTTTCCTAATTGAATAGAGAAGGCCATCGGATCCAAAAATAACCTTCATGAATTCATCTCTCCTTTGTGTGTTCTTCATTAAAAAGATGCAAAGGACAAAAGAGTGATAAGAATAGGATTCATTTGGGAAGCAACCAATAATAAATATTGACCAATGAAAAGTTGGTTAGTAGATCTGCATTCCCCCCATGACTCTCCAACAAAAATACAGTATGCCGTAAATGGTGGGTCATTTTTTTTTTACTTCACTTGCTGTAAAGTAATATAAATGTACACTTTCCTTATGCTAATTCTGGCTGAACACACATAAGGCTACAATGATACAATCTTAAAGGGACAGTTGCAAAAAACTTAACTTCATGTTGTTCCAAACATATGACTATATTTAGTCTGATGAACACTGTGGTCCAAACTATATTGGACACCACTAAACTTGTATAGACACCACTTCACTGTATAGAAAAAATATACATTTTTCAAAATACCTTCTGTGTTCTGCAGCGGAAAGTTGTTGAACACCTTTTGTAGGCATAAAACTTTTCACATTTGAAAACAAATACTGAGTGCTTCCTTAATATGTTCCTGACAACAACAGCAGTAGAAAAAGTCAAGTGTACAAGATGAAATGCAGTAGTTTAGTTAGGAGAACTTGAACACATTACCAAGCGCAAAGCACAGAGCACCTTGACCTCACAAACAGCGAAATAATTGAGAGTTCTTAGAATTTTCCATCTGAGAAATGGTTTTCATTTACAGCTGAGGTTATAAAAAGTAAGTAATATAGGTATGAGTGCTGAATGTGGCTAATAAATGGATCGGTATATGGTGTGCCAAATCAACCCAGTCTGGCTGAGCACAGAAACGGTATGAAGAAAAACTCATTTACAACAACAAGGTCAGCTAACATTATATGAGATTCATGAATATGTAAAATCCAATAAAAGCCTTTTCATTTGAGATTCATTTATATGTTAAACAGAGGTTTAGGCATGGTAACTGAATGCAGCTGAAACATTTTCTTGTAAAAAAGTTATAGCACACACTTCTGCGCTTTCATTTTTTTCTTTAGACAGAAATTGAGAATCCTTAATTCACCAAGTTACATGCATCATGACTGCTCATCAGTTCTTAAGGTCATTGCAAAATTTTCGCCCGAAATTTTTGCATGTTAAAAAATGAATACGACCTCACGTTGTGTCAACCACGCTTACACACTACCTCCGAAACTTTCGTCTGTCATAAAAAAAAGTCTGGATCAAGTTCGAATTTTTTTTTTTTTTGCGTTTTCGCATCTGTAGCAAGCATTTTCATAGGAAAGGATGACGAATATGAAAAAACGCGGGTCCTACCGCTTGCCTGATTGTAACCTTTTTTTTTTTTGTTCCTTTTTGTTATTTTGTTCCTACGATATTTTCCCCTTTTTTATCGTCCATTTCTCTCCATCTATAGTCAATCTGTAAGGGCTAAGTTTAGGGTTGGGGTAGGTGTAGACGTTAAAAAAAAACACAATCCAATAGGTAGAACTATTCATTTCATAGTTTCCGGTCGGAGTTACATCCCTTCTAGCCACTAACTGTTCAACACTGTGGTCAAAAGCAGTGTTGCTAGATTGGAAATGACCATATATGGTACCAGAAGCTCAAAATTATCGTATTTGGAAAGAAATGATCATACATAAGTCAAAATGTACAGAATACAGCTATTTATTCTGGACCAACAACTTTTACTGTGTCTACACCGGATGCAAGTGACGCGCAGCCTGACAAAATACTACCCACAAGTTTCTGGGGGGCGCTACTGTAAAAAAGAACTTGGGTACAACTTCCGGTGAGTATTTAAACTGTATTTTTTTTTAATGAAAATAACCCATCGTTACGCTAGATAAGACCCTTCTTCCTCGACTGGGATTGTTTACAACCGCATTTGGGGTCGTTTGAAGCTGCATTTAAACTGCATTTTGGAAGTTCAGAATCAGGGCACCATATCAGTCCATTATATGGAGAAAAAGGCAGAAATGTTTTCCTCAAAAAACATAATTTCTTTACGACTGAAGAAAGAAAGACATGAACATCTTGGATGACAAGGGGGTGAGTACATTATATGTGAATCTTTGTTTTGGAAGAGGACTTCTCCTTTAAGGCCAAGACACACCAAGCCAACGGTCGACCGTCTGTCAACGTCGGGCTGTCAACCAGCGTCTGTCGGGCTAGTTTGTTTGGTGTGTTCCACACGTCGGCAGCAGTTGGCCCGATTCAACATGTTCAACAATCAAACATCTGTCATTCATATTCTATCATAAAATTCATTTTCTTTTTTAAAACTGCAAAACTACTTTAAAAGATTAAATTTAGATTAGATTACAAAACCCATAACTTCCAGTTCAGAAACCTTTAAAAACACCTCCTGCATTCAGACACACCCACTGCTCTGAGCCGCAGATACCCATACTTGACTTCACACACAGTGCTGCACCTGTAATGTGACGTGACAGCAGCACTGTCGCTTTTCTCTCTGGCTGCGCGTCAACGCACCACAGATTTTATCTCCCGCACCGTCTCATCCGAGCATCATCTCATCCGCAGCTGCACCAAAGCACACCCCAGGAGACTGTGTTCCCAATTCAATTACATGATCACACATAAGAGGTCAATTCAAAAATTTTTTTTGGCAACGGTCACTGTGAAACCAACCTGTTTTCCTTTCTAGACAAAACAGAGTGGCACAGTTGGCTAAAACTATTCTGTGAAAACATTTATGTAAAATAAAAGCAGGATTCTTGTTTATGAAACTCATTTACAGTTGAAGTCAAAAGTTTACATACACCTTGCAAAATCTGCAAAATGCATTTGTTTTTTTACCAAAATAAAAGAGATCATACAAAATGCATGCTATTTTTTTTATTTAGTAGTGACCTGAGTAAGATATATTTAACAGAAAAGACATTTACATGTAGTCCACAAGAGAAAATAATAGTTGAATTAATAAAAATGACCCTGTTCAAAAGTTTACATACACTTGATTCTTAATACTGTGTTGCACCTGAATGATCCACAGCTGTGAGTTTTTTTGGTTTTGTTTTGCTTAGTGGTAGTTGTTCATGTGCTCCTTGTTTGTCCTGTTCTTCAGAAAAATCCTTCAGGTCCCACAAATTCTTTGGTTTCTCAGCATTTATGTGTACACTGACCAAAATTATAAACACAACACTTGTGTGTTTGCCCTAGACTTTTTCTATGTACACAAAAGGCCTGTTTTTTTCAAATATTATTCACAACTCTGCAAAAGGAAAAACAACGCATTAAGAGCCGGGGGGTGAAAACTTTTTGAATTTGAAGATCAGGGTAAATTTAACTTGTCTTGTTTTCTGGGAAACATGTAAGGGCCTTTTGTAGCTTGTGAAGGGCAGTACTAAATGAAAAAAATATGACAAAATAGGAAAAATGTACACATCCTCATTCTGTTCAAAAGTTTTCACACCCCGGCAATTAATGCATTGTTTTTCCTTCTGGAGCATCAGTGAGCATTTGAACCTTATGTAATAGTTGTATATGAGTCCCCCAGTTGTCCTCAGTGTGAAAAGATGGATCTCAAAATCATATAGTCATTGTTGGGAAGAGTTCAAATACACAAAAACGCTGAAAAATCAAAGAACCTGTGGGACCTGAAGGACTTTTCTGAAGAACAGAAGGCATTTCAACTGTTCAGGACAAACAAGGGACTCAAGAACAACTATCACTAAACAAAAAACACAGCTGTGGATCATTCAAGTAACAACACAATATTAAGAATCAAGCGTACGTAAACTTTTGAACAGGGTAATTTTTATAAATTATTATTCTCTCTTGTGGACTATATGTCTTTTATGTGAAATATCTTAATCAGGTCAGTGCTAAATAAAAAAATACCATGCATTTTGTATGATCCCTCTTATTTTAGTAAAATAATTAACATTTTGCAAGGTGTATGTAAACTTTTGACTTCAACTGTATTCATTCATATTTATCTTTCATTGAGGTTTCTGCACACACAGATTCATGAATACACAATTTTAAGTTTTCACACTCAGCTTTTTATTACTGTAAAACGTCTAACAAACTGAAAAAAAAACATCCTTTTTCCACTTCTGGATAAACAAACAAAAGTGAAGTAACGTCCACTGAGGCAGAGATCAGAAAAGAAAGTGCTCATTTCTGCTGTGAAAGGAAAGCAATCTTACTCTAAACAAACATATCTCATCAAAACCCTATTTAATATCACGTCAAGGCAGTCATCCGAAAAGAAAATCACTTGTCTTTCCTTTCAAACCGCAAGTCCTGCTAAATACTGTTGAGAAAAAGAGCCATAATAAGCAAGAAGATGCAGAAATGTCTTTGTAGCTTTCAGCAAAACAACATTTGTCCCTTTCTGTCATTCAAAATTTAATAATGTCAGAAAATCCTCAATAGAATCCTTCGGATTAGGGTTTTCTTTTGAGTAAAACCATCCCAGAGGTCACTCCAACACTGTTATTCATTTGGAAGTCTCTGACTGTGGCAAGACTGCAAACAAACTGGAAAAGTAGCACTGCGAGCGTGTTTGCCAATGTATGATACTCTTGTTTACAACCGTGATACTTTGGTATCATTGGCACCAGAGTAGTTTAATATGCGGATATGGCAGTGGGGTGAGAAAAAAAGAAGAACGGTCAACGGATATAACACTACATTTCTCAGCTCTGGCACGTCGCACAACACCGTTTGAGAGTGTGCAAAGAAGACCATTTGAAACTATTCTGAAAAGAAGTGAGATACAGAAAGAACGAATGTGATGCAGACTTGATGAACTCAGAAGTACATGTCCTGGAAGAGGTTCTGGCCCATTTCGATGTACGCCTCTTTCTCCTGAGCACTCATCTGTTCCACCAGCTCGGGTCTCTGGCTCACTTCCCTGTAAGAGAAGGGTCTTCCTCCTACCATAACCACAGGGTCGTCCCCGACCTCCTCGAACTCATCATCATCATCTTCGTCCTCCTCATCCTCTTGTTTTCCTGGCCGCAGCGCCGTAGCATTGTGCATAATGTGGGCTGGAGCCTGAGGTGGCGAGTCCTCGTCCGATTCACTGGTGTCGCTGTCAGAGTCGCTGGCGTTAGCCGCTGGAACGGTCGGTCTGGAAACAACAGCACCTCCTGGACCACCTCCGCTCCTCTTCTCGTGAATGAGGAGAGCCAGCATCACCTCCTCATTCTCATCCTGTGCGGCTCCTCGTCCAGGAATACCCTCCTGGGTAACCATAGATTCCTCGCCAGCTGGTTTAGGAAGAAAAGAAGATGGAGCGAATTTAGATGAACATTTTTTAACCTTTTTTAAAGCCATATGACAGCTTCATAGGAACAGGGTGTAATTTAAGTCGTTTCTCAATGACAATCTTGCCTTCCATCCAAGTATTAAATCATGAAATGCATAAATCATAGCGTTAATATGCAGCCATGACCACAAAAAACACTTTGAAAATAGTGATGTGACTCACGTTGCTTCAGAGCATCTGTCTCGCTGTACGCCCCCTGCACTGTGCTTTCCGTCAGCCATACGGGCCTCTCTTTGGGGGCTTTTCCCTCAGTGGTCTGGCCAGGCTGAGACTCCTGGTCCTCCATGCTGATGACCACATCCTGAGAGTAGAGGTCATACGACGAGCCTTTGTTTTTCCATACTTCCCGACCAGGTGCCCCTGCACCAGCTCCTCCTGCGGCCTGGGCGGCCCGTTCCCGACTGTGGAAAAAAAGCAAAGGTGGATTACTGAGAAAATGTTGACGTAACATAAACCTGACTTTAGTTGGCCATGACAATGCAGATGACAATAAAGTTTTGCTAATCGTTTTTTGTTAATCGGTTCAAAATATATGTGTATATTTTTTATTTATTTTAAAACTTTAATATGTATAGTATTTAATATTCTGAATTAACTTTTACATTTTCAGTATATTTTCATTTTAAGTGTAGCATTTAGTAATTTTGTTGTGCTTCTGTCATTGTTATTTTTAATATTTCTATTTAGCTTTTATTTTATTTCTATAGAAGCTCATTTCCGCAACTAAAAAAAAAAAGTCAAAAAAAGGAATTGTGACTTTTTTCCTCACAGTTCTAACTTTTTTTCCTCAGAATTGTGATATAAACTCACAATTCTGAGAAATAAAGTCAGAATTGCGAGATATAAACTTACAGTTCTGACTTTTTGCTTAGAATTGCAATTGTGACTTTTTCACAATTGAGAGTTAAATCAGAATTATGAGATATAAACTCACAATTCGGAGAACATATCAGTCTTTTTCTCCCTCTCAAAATTCGGCTTTATTTTATATCGCACAATTCTGAGAAAAAAATCTGAATTGCATTTGCAATAAAAATGTCAGAACTGTGAGTTTTAATGTTTAATTTTAGTGAAGCTTTTATTAATTTTGTTTTGCTTGCAATTTTTATTCGTTATTATTCTTAATATTTCTATTAAGCTTTTATTTGATTTCTATAGAAGCTCATTTTTGCCACTTAATAAAAAAATAGGTAATTGTGACTTTTTCCTCACAATTCTGAATTTTTTCTTAGAATTGTGTGATACAAACTCTCAATTCTTTTTTCTCTGAATTTTTTATCTCGCAATTGTGACTTGATAACTCGCAATTGTGAATTTATATCACAATTTTGAGAAAAAAAGTCAGAATTACGAGATAAAAAGTCACAATAAACCTTTTATCTTTTATTCAGTGGCAGAAATGGGTGTCCATAGATTTCAGTTTTAATTAATAAAAAATATTTTTAATAGTTTTAATTGAAAACAACACTCTCTGAAAACAACAGGAGTTGCTGACCTCTGTTTCAGGGCTGGGATTTCTGATGGTTCGGGCTCCAGAAGATCATGGGACAAGTTGATGTCCTCCGTCTCTCGCAGCAATACATAGATGGGCTCGATCTGCTCATTGAATCGTGCCACCAGAGTACGGGCATCTTTCTTTGGCACGGCCGATTCGTCCTCCTCTACTTCTGTTTGACAGAAGGTACAGCGGAACGTTCCTGTGTTTAAGAAAAGAAGGTCTTAAGCATAAAATATCAAGTGAAACAGTAACATTCTGCTTATCAGCCCTCATTCTCAACCACTTCACCACACAAACCCCATCCATCATGTTTGGCACCTCCAGGTCTTTCAGTTTGGAAGTTAGAGCCTAGAAAAACTTTGTCAAGGGGCTTTATATCTCTGGTTCCCTGTTAGCCAGAGGCTCCAAATGCTGGGTTTCCATGTCCCCATTTCCCACAGACATGGTGCCAATTGTGGAGCTGGAGCCAGTACCCAATCTGGCCCCCCTATCCTTTGGCGTTTCCACCAGGCAGTTTTGGGATATAAAATTTGGCTCTGCTCTCAAACCAGGAACCACTAACATCAGTAGCCAGAGGGTGAGAAAATGTTGTCACCATACAAAGTTTTCAAGCTAACAACAAATCAGTCTGGCAAGACGCTCTCATTATAACTGACTAGCAGTGTATGCTGGAGTTGGCCAATGCTGCACGTCGAGTCTAAAATAAAATGATTCAATTACAAATACACCACTGTTCAAAAATTTGGGGTTGGTAAGATTTCTAAAAGGATTAGTTCACTTCCAGAATAATAATTTCCTAATAATTTACTCACCCCCATGTCATCCAAGATGTTCATGTCTTTCTGTCTTTAGTTAAAAAGAAATTAAGGTTTTTGAGGAAAACATTCCAGGATTTTTCTCCATATAGTGGACTTCTATGGTGGCCAACAGTTTCAAGGTGCAAATTGCAGTTTCAGTGCAGCTTGAAAGGGCTCTACACGATCCAAGCCGAGAAATAAGGTACTTATCTAGCGAAACAATCTGTCATTTTCTAGGAAAAATAAAAATCAATATACTTTTGACCACAAATGCACATGCAATGCACAGCAATGCACATGCGCAACTTCACACATTACATAATAATGCTGGAATAGTCGTGCACAGTTAGTTCTTCGTCTGTGTGCTCCAGTTAAAAAGTTAGAGTAGGACGAAAAACTACCTCATTTTCTCCTCCAACTTCAAAAATGTTCGACACAGTTGTTTTACCATTTTTTTGTCAAGCGTTTGCCTTCCAACTGCGTCACGCATGACCTTTCCAACGTGACTGTGTAATGTGTGAAGTCGAGCTACTGCAAAACAAGCTTTTGAGGTTAAAAAGTATATATTTTTTTAGAAAATGACAGATCGTTTCAATAGAAAAATACCTTATTCCTTGCAGTTTGGACTTTCAACTCATTCGCCACCATCAAAGTCCACTACACGGAGAAAAATCCTGGAATGTCTTCCTCGAAAAAATTAACTTTCAGGGTTCTTCGATGAAAAAAAAAGTTCACTTATTTGAATTTTTTTGTAACATTATAATTGTCTTTGTCACTTTTGATTGGTTGAAACATCCTTGCTGAATAGAAGTATTATCTTCAGTTATGGCCATTATATCAAAAACCTGTGGCTTGTGGCATAAAGATATTAAAATAAAATAACGCTGCTAGCAAAATGAAAAATTAATATTAAAAGGACTACAGGGAAAAAACAGGGTCCAGTCCAATTACAGTTACAATTCAATGCCATCTAGAGGACAGCGCCAAAACCACTGCTGACCATCTAATATTATTGAATCAGGAAAGAGGAAGAACAGTCACAGACACAAGGACAAACATACTCGAACACACACTCGGCCCCAGAATTCACTGGCGGTTCCATGGCAAGTGAAGCTGGTCTGGTTTGCCATCTGCTGCTGAAGTTATTTACAGCCTTCTGACAAGAACACACACAGCAGGGCCCTCTGTATGAGTGTGTGGCGTACGCCGGCTACTAGCTGAATATAAAAAAAACATGCCTTGACATATTTCACATATGTGTGTACTTAGCATTTAATGGTCAGTCACAGATGGTGCTGATATTGTAACCTTCCTTTAATAGTGCTCTTTTATCCAGAATGTCAGTCTACACGTGTTCATGTTTTGCTATCAGGAACACACTGCAATATGGTTTTTATGCTAAAATACTCCATGTTGTTGCACTGAGTGCATGGTAAAACAGCTTCCGAGTTTCTGGCCTTGAGGGGAATCGAACGAGTAAACGATTCGCCGCAATTTCCATTTTAAAAGCTTTGCTGGAAAGTTGACAACAAAATCTGTGAAGGCGCTCCTGAAAAACAACCACCTCCAGCTAGGCCCTTTTACTACAAATGTCTTCTCTGCCAATACAGGAGTGGAGAGCAAAAAAGAAAACAATTTGACAAGCACAAAAGAGAGAGAGAGAGACGGAGGGAGGGAGAGAGAGAGACCCTAAAAAGAAAAGAAATAACATTCAGGTGAAGGCAAGATAAAAAAAGGTCTCCGTCACATTTGACACAGCTCCAGAGGAAATATCGACAAGCCCGGAGAGCAGAGAACAATTTTACTGCAGCCCTCCTGGTCAGTCAGTCTGTCTGCCTGTCCTTTTAAACACACACAAAAAAAGAAAAAGAATGAAAAAGCACAAGCGATAAGGAATGCTGAGATAACAGGCTGCATTTTAAATTTCTGAATAAACATGACATAGGCAAACATCATGTATTGTAAGAGTAAGGGATGCAAAGCAGATGCATTCCAAGAGGCTGTTCACACAGAATGTGTTTTTGTATCTATGTAAACATGCACTAAATTGACATATTTGACGTCAGGGATAGCTCACCAAAAAAAAAGAGAATTCTCTCAATAACCACTCAACCTCATATCGTTCCAAACCTGTAAGACCTTCCTTCATCTTCAGAGTGCAAGTTAAGATATTTTTGATGAAATCCAAGAGCTTTCTGACCCTGCGAAAATAGCAACGCACGGCCTAGAAAGGTACTGGGGACATCATTAAAAGAGTAAATGTGACATCAACCTTAATTTTATGAAAACAAAAATAACAACTTTAGTCAAGAATATCTTCTCTTCGTGGTTCAGGAGAGAACCACAACGCATGCATGCGGTGCTGCTGACGCAAGAGCCAGCGTTCTAACATAGAATTGCGCCCGGATTGCACCTTGTCAGGTGGGAAAAAAGAAAAAAAAAAAACCTCACTAGTTCAGAAAGGACTAAATTAGGGCTGGGTGATATGGCCAAAAAAATATTACGATATATATATTTTTTCATATCAATCGATATCGATAATTATTACGATAAATGTCAAATTTTTATTTCTTTCAAGTTTAAAGGCACATTTTTGCTACAATGTGAAAGTTGTTTAAATCAGATGGTTAACTGTGGCTTTAAACTATTATTTATGGTCAGAACATAACAAACTCTTAATGTTTTTTAATTCTTTACACTTCTTCTAGTCATTTTCCTTAACAAAATAAATATCTTAATAGAAAAAGAAATTCTTAGTTCTGCACTTTTAATGAGTAATATTGTTTCAAATCAAGAAACAGGTTTGTGCTGCCTGATAATATTAATTAAAAAAATAAAAAAATTGTCTCTTAGAAATACACATTTGTAGCTTGAGTTGAGCATGCAGATGTAGATTTATGTTCATTATCAAAATCAGTAATATCTGTAAAAATAGTAGAAACCTCATTTTTATATGGTGAAATTTAATTATTCTGACTGTTTGAGTTTCTTTTTTATTAAACATTGCTCTTCCATAGTATCATCCATAGATTATACCATAAAATAGATCAAACCATAAACATAGCACCTTAATACCAATGTAAAAATGTAATATGGTTCCTAGAGATTTGTATGAAAAACAGTAGTCTTAATACTTTGAGTATAAATGCATAAACGCTATAGCTAGAGCTTAATCACAAAAATACAGTAATTATATGCCATTACTTCTCCTTAATAATATAATAAAATTAGACAAAAATACCCACATTTCTGACACAATACCACTGTGCAGTTAGTGCTACTACAGTAAATCTATGGTAAATGGTGGTGATTTGTAGATTAAAAAGTCTTCTGACTGTATCGTTGCGCACAGTGTTTCTACTGTTTGTCAGCGCTATTTCATCTGGCTTTAAACAGAGTTATTTGTGTTCTTCACTAAATTCAAGTGACCAGTGCTCTTTTGTTCCGCCTTTGCCGCATAAACATTATATCGAACATTTATTGAACTCTTGTTATTGTTTATCGAGGAAATAAATATCGGGCGATAATTATCGTTATGGATTTATCACCCAGCCCTACACTAAATTGAGGGAGACAAAAAAGAGGCACTGACCCACAGGGATGTTATATCAAGAAAGTTTGCCAGTAGAGGCTCCCAGCCAAAATAATTCTGTAGAGATATCAAAATTAAAGCTCTGGACAATTAGCAATATGGCACATGCACAAACTCTGGTTGTCATCTTTGTTTGTTTCAGTCCAAGTGTGCACAGAGTCTGTGCGTACACACTGTCGCAATGATCTGAAGGAACATGGCGTAGTGCTGTTATCGCGCAGGCATACATTAAAGCTTCTGTCGGAGAAAAGTGGGTTGGTGTCTTTGTGTTGATAGTTTTTGTATTATCGCTGAGATATGAATAGGTCTGGTTTAAATTACATAGTACTCACTCCAGTGATTCAGAGCTCTTTTGAAAACAGGACGGTGCTTTGTTCCGTCGTCTACGCCAAAGAACAAAAGGACTTTTGTGATCAGCCTTTAAAAGATGAATCCAGCATCATTTCAGCATTTGTGAGAGGAGAAAGTTTTTTTATGAGGGGTCTGAGCAACTGTGACAAATGTACCACAATGATTCTAATTGCAGCATAATAATAATTACAATAAATATAAAGTAAAAAAATACAGTTAACTGTTCTCTTTTGAAGGACTGTATATAGATGACTTCAAATAACTGTTCTGGATTTAATACAAGTTAAGCTGTACAGACAGCATCTAAAAGCCTATTCACAAAGGATTAGTTTTCGGGACAAACGTCTGAAATCATCAGCAGTTCACACTGGATTAGCGTCTTTAGTAAATGCCCAGATGGGCATATCTACTACACTTCTGTGAAGCTGTTGAAATTACTTCTTTGAAAGAAGCCTGTTAAGCTAACAAAGCCAGCATTTCTTTGATCAAAAATACAGTAAAAACGGTAAAACTGTGAAATATTATTACAATTTAAAATTAATGTTTTCTATATTAATACATTTTAAAAAGTCATTTATTCCTGTGATGGGAAAGCTGAACGTTCAGCAGTCATTATACCAATCTTCAGTGTCACATGATCCTTCAGAAATAAACATTAATATAAGCACAGTTGTGCTGCTTAATATTTTTGTGGAATTCATGATACATTTTAAGGATTTTTGGTGAACAGAAAGTTTAAAAGAACAGCAATTATTTGAAATAGAAATATTATTTTTGATTACTATTGAATTTAACGCATGCTTGTTGAATAAAAGTAATTTCTTTAAAAATATCACTAACTCTGCACATTAAACAGTAGTATAATCATATGTATGTGACCCTGGACCACAAAACCAGTCATAAGGGTCAATGTTTTGATAGGATAGAACAATGTTTGGTTAAGATACAACTATTTGAAAAATCTGAGGGTGCAAAAAAACAAAAAAACAAAAATCAAACTACTGAGAAAATCACCATTAAAGTTGTCCAAATGAAGTAGCAATGCACATTACTAATCAAATTCTAATCTAAATCTAATTCACGGCAGGAAATTTACAAAATATATTCATGAAACATGATCTTTACTTAATATCATAATGATATTTTTGCTATTGCTACAAATATACCCATGCTACTAAAGACTGGTTTTGTGGTCCAGCGTCACATTTATCAAATACATAAAACTGGTGGTATTAGCAAGCCAAACATCCTATATATTGAACTCTTAAATAAAAAAGACAAACAACTGGTTCACATATCTTCTTATTTGTCTCTAAAAAAAAAAAAACAATTCTACAATTAGCTTTTTAAAAAACGAATCAATCTATCAATCAATTGTAGAATACAATGCCTGTTCATATTCCTAACTGTAACAAATCACCACATCAGAAAAAACACACTCTTTTTTCATCCAATATCAGATGCACTTAACCTAAAAATTAATTCTAGATGATTTAATGGTAGTTCAATAACTCCAGATGAAGTAAATAATCTGTATTAGGTCCAAGGTTATATAACTTGCATCATTTTAAATAAAGTGCTCACTGATTAAAGCGCTCTCTGAAAATGATGTGAAGAACATTTAATAT
This sequence comes from Labeo rohita, assembly GCF_022985175.1. Taxonomy (NCBI): domain Eukaryota; kingdom Metazoa; phylum Chordata; class Actinopteri; order Cypriniformes; family Cyprinidae; genus Labeo; species Labeo rohita. The sequence continues at coordinate 18,825,660 of NC_066877.1, forward strand.
CCATTGACCAGCATCCACTCCAGACACGTGCAGGACTAAAGAAACAGCATTTAAATGCCCAAAAATGAGATGATCCACTAGCTTTTGCTGATTATTTATAGCATGCAATTGATGCCAAACATAATACAAATAAGGCATCTACATATCGGTTGGCTACGGCCTTTGCTATATGCACTTGTGCGACTCAGAAGGAAGGAAGACTAGAGGGAGATAACAGAAATGAGACAGCGTGAAGACGTGCCGAGATAGGATCAGCGAGTGACTTATTACCGTGCAAGCCTGACCTGTCAGATCTCCTTATCTCCCCTAACACCTCACCAATCAAAGAGATTTTCATAAATCAATTTTTTTTTTGCTCAACGAGGGGGGACCTGGATCCGCTTGACCAATCAGATCAATACACTCTCCTGTTCTAAGATGCAACTAAGCCACCTAAGCACAAAAGGCAGCACGGGATGAAAACAGCCAATCGCAAAACATCCACATTTGAGCCTACTCGGAGGACAAAGAACACTGTGCATCATGAAACTCACGTTTATAAAATCCTTTCAGTGATACTAATCCTGGGGAGAACATGGGAAATAAGTATGCCTATAATGGCAGGGTCTACACAGGGTTAGGTGCTTCATCGTTGGCTGTTCCGTTCCTCTGCTCTATCCTCGCCAATCCTGATGTGTATCCTAGCAACAGCTTTGCCTCCCTGCCTGCCAGTTTGCTTTCAGCAGAGGTGAGGGTGAACACGTGCCACGTGGTCTTTACCTGCCTTTCTATTCCTCTAACACTCATCACTCACCTCTGGCACTGCTCTCAGTCCTCCAATACTTTCTCTCTTATTCCTGTTCCTCATGGGTCCATCACTCTCTTAAACATATGCTTTCTGTACAGAACAGTTCCTCCTGTCTGTTGGGTACAACACGGTCTTCATATGCCCTATGTAGCAACACTTATACAAATGCAGATAGGGTTCACACATAGAAGGAATGGCATGAAGTCAGGGACAAAGACAAAGAAATAACAAACAAAAATTATCTATCTATCTAGAGTGGGTGATATGAGCATGTTGTGAGGCAGTGTCCCAGCATGATAAGACAAAAACAATAAAACCCATTAGAAATGAGGCATTTGTTGCATCCAGTGAGGACATAGTTATTGCTTATAATGACTCATACTGTCTTTTTACACACCACGCCGCATAAACATAACACTGCCATGTCTGCATTTGTGATTGTAGAAAAGACAAACAATAAGCACTAATCTACACTGCTCAAAACTCGCATTTGAACAACCAGTAGCAAATTCTTTAAATATGAAAATGTACTTACAGGCTGTGAGTCAGAAGCACCAGGCTGTCCTTGCAAAGTTGGAATTGCCTCAATTTATAGTGTGCACAGCCGGCATTGTAGGCTACTCTCCCAGGTTCAGGAGACAGTCCTCCATAAAATGCTCAAATATTTGTGTTGTACTGTTCTGGAACAGTGTAGGAAATCTAACTTAACCACTGATTTCTAGTTGTACTCATGTGGAAGGCCAAACAAAGTACTTTCGCTTTTGCAACGAAACACACAGCATCTCCACAACATGGCGACAGCTACAACAATACTACAGCGAGAAAAGAAATCTCGCTGTAAACCTTCCTACACCGTGACGTAGACATGTGGGAGTGTGTTTGAATGAGCCATTTTAGGAAGGCGTGGCTGAGTCTTAACTTCCATACAGAATATCCCTTTGGGTTTGAGACTTTAGCCTTTGCAACTTTACAGATATTATATATGCACAAACAGCTTGTAACACTCCAAAGGCAAAGGCAAACATGAAATTGCATCATATGACCCCTTTGAGACCTAAATGACTGTTTCAAGGATACTTGCAAAGACAAGCGTTTTTGACAGATACACAAATGTGTGTATTTAACTGTTTAAGGCCTATAAAGCAGCAAAAATAACTCAATACTAAAAAAAAAAAAAAAAAAAAAAAAACACACACACACATTTTTTAGCCACAATAGAACTGCAAAACGATTAGTCGTGATTAATTGATTCAAAACAAAAGTTATATATAAATATATAAATACACATACATACACGTATATATTAAGGTAAAATATGTTCCCACTAACAAAAACATACAATACATACAAATAAGTTGACTTTTACATGTTGTTTGAACATTAATGTGTGTTGGCAGTGTATGTACAAATCTACCCTATATAATGATAAAAATCCATGCAGTGGTTTTTAATTAATCTGTAAAAATAATATCCCTTTTTTCAAATTGAGCAATTATCAAATGCCTGTCGTTGTGGTGTCACACCGACAGAGGCCGCTCCCACAATAGTTGACTGACATGAGCTTTTTACCTCAGATTAGCTGTAACAATCCGCCCTCTTTGTTTCGATGCCGGAGCAGGGATGTAAGTTAGAAAAGAATATCTCCGATTGAGCGATTAAGGCGTTGTGTTGCTGGATGTAATAATGAACATAGTGGTCGTCATTTACTCCCGACATCTGAGCCGCTGAAGATGCAGTGGATTACGTTTGTTTGTGAATGGAATGCACCTCCCGATCTACATATATCCGTCTATGTTCGCGTGAATCATTCATGATCCAGCTTCACTTACAGCAGAAGTGAGTATAAGGTTTTTTTTTTATGAATCTTTGCGATCGCCTTTCCTAATAATGTGCTAGTTAGCAAGTTTAGCGGCTAAACGCGGCTAAAGTAAATAGGCTCGTCTCTCCACAGAGAGAAGAGAGGGGCGGGGCGAGCAGAGCTCATTTGCATTCAAAGCAGCCTCGACCAGAATGAGATGATTTTTGCAGAGCTGATTTTGGCAAGGTAAAAAGGCTGTTGTTTTACACAACCATTGAGAATTTTTAAGCAAAGTATATTATAGACTTTTCATTAAGACCCTAAAGAATCATATCAACTTGTGGAAAATGGGCATCCGATGACCCCTTTAAAATATACAAACATACGTGCTTAAAAATGCGTGCAAACGATAAGTTTGTGACCACGTATCATAGCAATGTCACGTAAGCGTGTAACCACAACAGAGACGATAGTCGAAAATCTCTACCAGTTGACACATCTGTACCGGTTAATCGGGTCTACCGGTATATTGCCCAGCCCATCTATTTGCCTAATTTCCCCACAAAATCTTAATCATACGGTGAACATTATATGGTCCGATTTGATGACTACAATGCTTGAGCTGTATGTTTATGATTCACTGAAAATAATGACTCATAAGTGTCATTTGTTCAGGAATTGGATTTAACATTTTGTGCTGTATGGTTTTGATTCACTGAAAATAAATGGCCCATAAGAGTCATTTGTTCAGTATAACTGGATTAAACATTTTGCACTGTATGGTTTTGATTCACTCACTTGAGTCTAACTACACTGATCGTGCTGAAGATTCAGTAGTTATGTTATGGGGCTAAACAGCACTGAAAAAAAAACTGGTTGCATCCGAATATGCTTACTTCTTTACTATATAGTAAGCAAATGTAGTATGTGTTCAAATAACAGCAGGCAAAAAGTGGCCTACTGCTTCTGGCAAGATTCTGAAGTGCAAATCTAATGATAATGGACGATTTACTATCCCATGAGGCCATGGGAGAGGATTTGTGAATTGCATTAACGCAACTTGACTAATGCTGTAGGTTACATGATGACAACATGATGAATGTAGTACAATTAATTTCCTATCTCATACATTTATACTATATATATATATATATATATATATATATATATATAACACTTTTTAATGGTTGCAAAGTCATGTTTGGTTGATAAGCGCAGATACCAGAAAAATACTATCCGAAAACACTGTAGAGCAACTCAACACACTAGATGGTAAGTTTCTCCATCTACAGAAGCAGTCCCTTAAAAGACAATTTACAGTTTTACAACTCCTATTACACACATTTTATTACTAAAGAATTGCTTTAATAAAAATATGAGTTGCACATTTCTGCTAAAGCCCTCTGGTTTTCTTGTCAGCCAGGGTTCCATTGTAAGTCCATTACTGTTAACATTTCCTGTTTGTTTACTCTGAGGTTTGAAAATAACCAAAATTATTCCTTTAATTGATGAAACCACATTAATGTCTTTTTATTGAGCCTAATTATTCAGTCAATTCCGTACAAACACTGTTCAAAGCTTTTATCATTGTACATACACACTTCATGTGCATTAAAAAAGGTAAAGTGTTATTCAGTGACCCTGAAGACAAGTCCTCAGCGTTCAGTGTCATTGAGAGTCTGTTCTTCAGATTCTTCTCAAATATATTTTTCTTCTGAACACAAACACCAGTTAGATCAATTATACATGATTCAAGACTACTGGAATGGACTCAAACACACACACTATGCAGACTTTTGGTTTTGCTGGATTCAGTCTGTAATAAAACCTTAAACAGTGACGGCCAGCAGTGTGCAAAGCTTCCCAAATACAACCATTATAACGCAAGTCACGTCAAGAGCAGCACTTGCGTCTGTGTGTACTTCGCTAAGTACATAAATCAGCAGCTGTTGAAGTCAGAAGTGTAAAACAGTAGGCACAGAAGCAGAAAGGCATGATGACGATGCCAAAGCGGTGTGCTAATCCTTACAGCCGCCTCTACGAGATTACAGCCTGTTTATTTTTAAACGTATTAAAATAAAGTTTCATTTCCCTTCCTGTCTGCGATTACTGTCTGCCAACTGACGCAATTCAGCATCAGTCTCCAAGTGAGGTTCATTCAAGTGTGTTGAAAACAACCGTTGACCTCTGCTGCCATCATGTGTCTGAATACAGTTCTGCCAATGTGTGAATCAAGTGACAAAATTAATTTATCACTCACTTACACATTAAAAGGTACTTACCAAAAGTGGGCAAAAAGACAACAGAGATCAAACACAGACTTGTCTTAGGATTTTCTAAATGATGATACAATCCCTTAAAGGAGTCATCGGATGCCAAAGTCACTTTTACATGTTGTTTAAACATAAATGTGTGTTGGCAGTGTGTGTACACAACCGCCCTATAATGATAAAAATCCAACAAATTTTTTTTAAATCCCCATAAACCACCACTTTCTCAGGTCAAGCTGATCTGAGATTCTTGGCAGAGTGATGTAGTTCTGCACAGACCTGCTGTTAAACAGTCCACCAATGTCTCCTAAATGATTGAGGTGTTCTGTTGTTGGATGTAATAATGAACATTTACTTCTGTCGTCATTTACTCCTGACAACTGAGCCGCTGAAGACACAGAGAATTACTTTTGTTTTTAAAAGGGAATGCGCCCCCTAATCTATCTAAATGCGTCTATGTTTGCGCAAATCATTTGTGATCCAGCTTCACCTACAGAAGAAGTTAGTATTTTTTTTATTAATCTTAGCAAATCGCTTTTCCTAATAATGTGCTAGTTAGCAAGTTCCGCAGCTAAATGCGGCTAAAGTTTACCGTCTCAAAGAGAACCAAGCATCACCCCACGGAAAAAGAGGGGCGGGGTGAGCAGAGCTCATTAGCTTTTAAAGAAACATGCACCTAAATGGTTCACCGTTTCTGACAAGGTGAAAAGGGTGCTGTTTTACACTACCATTTGAAATTTTAACCAAAGTATGTTATAGAATTTTCATTAAGAATTTTTATATCAACTTGTTGAAAATGGCCATTCGATGACCCCTTTAAATGTGAGACCAGCTTGGTATTAAGAACTTCAAGATAGTTTCTTCTGAAAATGTGTATTAGAATATGCATAATTGTGTATATATTTTGCAGCATGTCTCATTTAGTTGTCTTATGCATTTTCAGATGCATAATAATTTAATTAATAATTTTCACTGGTTTGAATCCTATCTCACAGGTAGGTCTTTCAGGGTGGCCTGGGGAGGGGAGGTATCCAAAGCACATCATCTGGCCACTGGGGTTCCTCAGGGATCAGTTCTTGGACCCCTCCTCTTCTCCATTTACACTACATCACTGGGGCCCATCATACAGGCACATGGCTTCTCTTACCACTGCTATGCTGATGACACGCAGCTCTTTCTTTCATTTCAACCAGATGATCCAACAGTAGCTGCACGGATCTCAGGCTGCTTGGCGGACATCTCGGAGTGGATGAAAGAACATCATCTACAGCTCAACTTGGCAAAGACTGAGCTCCTTATTTTCCCTGCCACTCCGACTCTACAACATGATTTTACCATCAACTTAGGTACTTTAACAATTACCCCATCAAGTTCTGCCAGAAATCTTGGTGTTATCTTTGATGACCAGCTGACTTTCAAAGACCACATTGCTAAAACTGCTCGATCTTGCAGGTTTGCCCTACACAACATCAGAAAGATCAGGCCCTTTCTAACAGAGCAGGCCACACAACTTCTTGTCCAGGCCCTGGTCATCTCCAGGCTGGACTACTGCAATGCTCTTCTAGCCGGTCTTCCCTCATGCACAATCAAACCTTTACAAATGATTCAGAATGCAGCAGCACGACTGGTCTTCAACGAGCCCAAAAGGGCCCATGTCACACCTCTCTTCATCACCCTGCACTGGCTCCCAATTGCAGCTCGCATCAAATTCAAGACACTGATGCTTGCTTATAGAACAACCACAGGCTCGGCGCTTGCCTACCTCCACTCACTGCTACCAATCTACACTCCCTCCAGAACTCTGAGATCCGCCAGTGAGCGACGCCTCATTGTACCATCACAAAGAGGCACAAAATCACTTTCCAGAACATTCTCTTACACCGTTCCTGGCTGGTGGAATGATCTTCCCACCGCTATCCGGAATGCCAACTCCCTAACAACTTTCAAGCAACTGCTGAAAACCCATCTCTTTCGACACTACTTGACTTTAAAAAAAAAAAAAAAAAATTCCTTTTCTACTCTTTTCCCTTTCTAGCTTGTACTTAATTGAACAATGCCTGTTATATGGTATTTTGTGCACCTCGTAGGTCGTTCTGCTTCTTTAGGACAAATCGCTTGATGTATTCCCCACCTGTAAGTCGCTTTGGATAAAAGCGTCTGCTAAATGAATAAATGTAAATGTAAATGTATAATTTAGCACATTTGATTTACTTTAACTGATTTCAATTCCATTTGACCAGCCTAGTATGGACAGACACTATGACCAAAGTCTTGCATCATCCTATAAATAATTGTAGGGACGGTAAAATGTATGTTTTTGGAAGAAGTCTCATGTTCAGCAAGGCTGCATTTATTTGAAAAAAATACAGTTAAAAACAAAAAAATAATACTGAGAAATTATTTAGTTTTCTAGCAGAACTTTCAGCATTAATCTAGTCTTCAGTGCCACTAAGTGCCAATGATGATCCTTCAGAAATCATTCTAATATGCTGATTTGTTTCTGAAAATGGTTGAAGTTGTTGTGATTGCTACATGTATCTGGATTCTTTCATAAATAGAATGTTTAACAACATTTATTTAAAATAGAAATTATAAATTATAAACGACTCTACTGTCATTTGTGATGAATTGAATGCATCCTTGCGTACATTTTTTTTTTCTTTAAAAAAAAAAAAAAAAATCTTACTGACAAACGTTTAAAGGGGTCCTATTATGCTTTTTCACTTTTTGAATTTTAGTCAATGTGTGGTGTGTATCTTCAGGCATAAAAAAGATCTACAAAGTTACAAATCTCAAAGTCTACTCCAAAGGGAGATATTTCGTTTTTTAAAAAAATCTCTTTTCAAGAACTACAACGAATGGCTCCTTTGGACTACAACGTTTGTTTCCACATGCAATGATGTCACAACGCGGTCCATTAGAATATCATTAAATTAAATCCTGCCTACGGAAATTCAAATTGTTGGGGTGTGTGTAGGGACGAGGTGGGGGATTAGCCAAACTTTAGCGATGCAGCGCGGAGAGCCGCTTCAACACAAGCATTGACTAGAGTTGCCACTTCAGAGCTGTAATGCGCCACAGATGTGTGCAGTACAGGAGGTCGAAACACTACTGTAGCGTATTATTTTCTCACCCTTCATGCATCCTAGGTGTAAATGACTTTGTTCTTTCAGACGAATGCAATTGGAGTCTAATAAAGTCTAATAAAGTGCATCCATCCATAATAAAAAGTGTCTCACACGGCTCCCGGGGGTCTCGTGTAGCGAACTGATGTGTTTTTGTAAGAAAAATATCCATATTTAAAACGTAAGATTCACTATTAATCTAGCTTGCGCTAACTGCTTTGACAAGGGGCGTGGCAGTACTGAAACACTGTCTAAGCAGTTCGCCAATGGCAACGCAGTGGGAGAGCTAACCAATCACAACACATTTCCTTTTTTCGAAAGGCTGGCCTTCATTAAATCCGGAACTAATCGAGCCGTTAGTACCAGGCTGGGAGAAAGGTATTGTAATAATGTAAATTATGTGAAATATAATGCATTTTTCAAACCACCAAGCATGAGAGCATGTTCTAATACACCCACAAACCAAAATCAAGACTTTGAAAAAGAGCATAATAGGACCCCTTTAAACAGCAGTATATGTGCAAATAATAACACAGTTCTGCCTACTCATACTCACATGGTACAGGAGATTCATTTCTACTGCTGCACATATGTACTGTTATAACATCTAACCCTAGTGCCAAATGATATCTTTGGCACTAGGGTTAGATGTTATAACAGTAGATGTTATGACAGTTTACAACATTCTCTCCCACTTTTATACTCACCAGTCATGGGGTCAAATAGCTGGTTGGCTTCAAGGTCAGTGAATGTGTTCATGCAGCAGGGGCAGCGAAAGGAGGCTCTGTTAGTCGAGTCCCGTTCGTCCGTCTCAATGCGTCTGCGCATGTGGTCCAGCTTGTACTTCACCACATTAACCAGCAGCCGATAGTTAATGAAATAGTAATTGTGACGCGTTGTCTTGCCGTCCGGCGCTGTCTCCACGCGCATACGGCATTTGACAAACTTGTCGGCCTTGAGTGTGTTCAGAACCGAGCGCAGCTGCTTGCGGTCGAACTTGAGCAGTTCCAGCATGTCCTCTTCACGTACACAAGGATTCCGGATCAGCACATCCAGAGCGAGAGCGTGCTCGATGCCATAGAAACCTCGCACAACCTGCTTGGCCAGCCGTTTTAGAGAGGCAGGGACCTCTGTGAGCAGCTCTGGTTCAGTCATGACGGAGCGGAGGGAAAGAGTAAAGTAAACAGAGGAAGGATTGAGAAACAGCAAAGGCAGGAGATGGAAGTATTTTCAAGACCAGGAACAATATGTTTTTAGGAAGAATAGAAATGGATTGCAATAGGAAGAATCAGCTGGTCTGGTATTCAAAAAGGTAATCAAGTGGATGACTTTGGCATTGTACGACGGTGATCTGTGAAAAGTGGAAGAACAGAAAAAGAGATTAGTTACACATATGATCCAAATGTCAACAGTTCTATTTCTTTTTTTTTTTTTAGAAAGAGAAAATGGTAGCAAAAAAACTGATTTTAACATTCCGTGCTATAAATATGCTAAACAGCTATTTTTCACAACATATTTTTGTATCAGAAAAAAATTCTAGAAATATTTTCTATGAAAACAAAAACAACAAAACTTAACTTCCAGACAGCTGGAAACTCATTAAAAATTGTTTGGTGCAATATATTACAGATGTTCCCAAGATTATCATTCTCACAGTTTCATTCTATGAACAATCTATGTTAGCTAGCTAGATAATCTTACATTAATGACATTTAAATCAACACAATTCACAACAACAATGATCAGTTCATTACATTTATTTATTTATTCATTTATTTACTTACAATATTATAATATGCATGTTAACAGACAGCTTAAATATATAAATGTAAGGGGGCTCATTGTGTTGGAGGGTCATATGTTTCTTCAGTTTCAACTTTAAATTTAGAAACAAGAGAAATTGAGTCCGGCTACGAATGCATAATGTATGAATTACATGAACCAAAACAATGTGACAGTGCAGCTCACTAACGTTACCCAATGAAGCTTCATTTTTCTTATGGAGGAGTTTAAGACTCTCGAAATTGATTATATTAAAAGATACGGATATATTAATACCGTCAACAACATGAATAACATACAAGCAGGAAAGTTAGAAATAAAAACAGCTCAAACCTTTTCCTCCTTTTTGGATCTGAACAAGTTTCCTAGTTCAGCATCACGCTAACGTTCAGCGGAAATGACGCATAAGATGTTGCTGAAAAGTCTAAAGGCGATTAAAAAAATCATTTATAATTATTGATGTAAAAGTTATGTATTAATTAATGTAAATTCATTCCGTTGGAATACATTTAAGATAGCAAATAAATGTTCATATATTTAGCCCGAAGCAAAAAAATAAATAAATAATAATAATAATGAAAAAAAAAAAAAAAAAAAAAACTATGTGTGTAGGGCCCATTTTGTTGCGTCTCAGCATCACTGAATATTCCAGTCAACGGGATATAAACTATAAACTACGCGCTTATATTTTTGTCCCGAAGTTGTTTTGCATTAAATTCTAATGTGAAGTTATATTTGAAATAAAATGACTTTTGTCATAGAGTGATGTGCAGCCGCTTCCGGTTTAGTGCTTCCTTGTTTGCTTCCACAGTCTGTTTCCACGTGTGTTCAGTGATGCCAGTAAACAGCAAGAGAGAGCAAGGAAAAGATGTTGCTGTGAGTCTGACAGTATTTATATTCTGTTGGGTTTCATTTAAACTGGGTCAGCTCAGATCTAAAAATTTTATAAAGGTCAAATATGGCAGTGAAAATTGTTATACCGCTAACAAAAAGTGCCAATAGTATTACGCACCATGGTAATATTAATACTGTTTTGCCCATAGTAAGTGCCATTGCATATAATTTTGGAAATTAAACAATATATGGTATTTCCATCTGATTCTGTCACTATAACATGGTACTACCTTTTAAAGAGCATTACAATATATAATTAATAAACGTATTTAAATTATATTTATATTATAGTGCATTTATTTGATGTTTATATATTATATACATTATAATTTTAATAATACGTTTTTTGTAACATCAGTCTGTACTCTGCATGTTGTATTTAATATGGTATGTTTGATTTTTAAGGGATTGTCAACCAAAAAATAAATATTTTGTGATCATACTCACTCTCATGTTGTTTCAAACCTGTATTACTTTCTTCTGTGGAATTAACGTTTTATCCCCATATTTTAATTTACATATTCTCACAGGTGCAGGGGACTAATGACAGCAGTGTGGTCAGTAAGGTGTCGGCAGCGGCACAGGGCTACTTCCACGATGATTTCCTTAAGCATTTTGTGTGCAAAGTGTCAAGAAGAGCTCCACTGATTAATAGGTAAATGTGTAGGAGACAGTTCTTGCCCTGTAAGTGATTATATTTTCATAAAACAGATGCATTATTTCTTATTTGTGTATATTTTCTGGCCCAGAGGTTATTATGTGCGCTGGAAAGCAGTTGATCACTGTGTGAAGCAGTTTTTCCATGCCACAATATCCTGCTCGAGGAGACAGGTGGGATGAAATGTTCACCTTTTTTTGTATGAGTGTTTTTACTGTAAAAAAAAAAAATGAATACCTTGATCATATCCGTCTCTTAATCTCAGATTCTGTCACTAGGAGCCGGGTTTGACTCATTGTATTTCCGGCTGCATGCAGAAGGAGCCCTTGGAGATGTCACAGTTTTCGAGGTTGACTTTCCAGAAGTGGCCCGGCGCAAGGCTGCCTTGATCAATAGCAATACTTGCCTGAAGGATGCGTTGCCAGATTGGGATGCTCTCTCAAATCAGCAGACTAGTAGGACATCTGTATCACATATTAATGGAATAGATTTCAAAACATAACCACATAAACTGTGCAGTGCAGTACATAAATGTTATTATTCCTACGGATACTTGTCCAACTTTGTCTTTTGTCTCTAAAGTGATGTTCTCTCTAAAGAACATTTGCTACGTGTTTCTTGTCCATGTGTAGATGCTGTGTTCATCAGAAGTGGTCATTATAATCTCATTGGTGTGGATGTCAGGAAGGAGCAGGAGGTGGAGGCGACTCTGAGCAGAGCTGGACTACAGTGGGACGCTCCCACTCTTGTCTTGTCAGAGGTTGTGTTGACTTACATGGAAACACAATGGTGAGACCGTTAATTCAACTTCGACTTGAACTGGTTGGAGCCATGGTGCAACAGTTAGTATATGTGCTCCTGAACCTCTGAGGCTTGATGGTTATTCCAATCTCATTGCTGTTCTGTCTTTTTTCAATAGTTTTCTTTTGCCTTCTACTATAGAGACCATATTAACTTTTGAGCAAACAGTCTAACTAGTTTTAACATTTTGGTGTTTTTCTCCAGGTCAGATGCTGTGATTGGCTGGGCTGCCAAACTACTCCCACAATCTATGTTTGTGATGTACGAACAGATCCGCCCAGATGACCCGTTTGGCAGGGTCATGCAAAACCACTTCCTGAAGCTTAATTCTACCATACATGCTCTCAAACAATATCCAGACACTGTCGCTCAGACGCATAGATTCATACAGAAGGTATGGCTCCAATTAATGTTTCATGCACATTTATTTGTGACCCTGAACCACAAAACCAGTCTTAAGTAGCACAGGTATATTTGTAGCAATAGCCAAAAATACATTGCATGGGCCAAAATTCTAGATTTTGATTTTATGCCAAAAATCATTAGGATATTTGTAAAGATTATGTTCCATATTTAGTAGTATAAGATATTTTGTAAATTTTCTACTGTAAATATGTCAGAACTTAGTTTTTGATTAGTAACATGCATTGCTAAAAACTTCATTTGGACAACTTTAAAGGTGATTTAATATTGTTTTTTTGTTTGTTTGTTTTTTTTTTTTGCACCTTCAGATTCCAGATTTTTAAATTGTGTCTCTACCAAATATTGTCCTATCTTAACAAACCATACATCAATGGAAAGCTTATTTATTCTGCATTTTAGATGATTTATAAATCTCAGTTTCAAAAAATTCACCCTTATGACTAGTTTTGTTGTCCAGGGTCATGTGTTTTTAGTATATAGATTATGTATGTTTTTAGCATTCTGAAGGAATGTATGAAACTGAAGACTGGAGTAATGACGGAAACCCAACTAACGATGGAAATTCAGCTTTGCCATCACAGGAATAAATTACGTTTTAAAATATTAAGTTAGATTTTTGTTATTGCAGTATTCACGATATTACTGTTTTTTTTCTGTGTTTTAATTTAATAAATGCACCCTTAAAGAACATAAGAGACTTCTTTCAAAAAATATATTAAAAACAAAAAAGTCATACCAACTTTTGAACGTTAGACTAAATTGATCACACTGGATTATCAGCAAGCCAGGTAACAGATCTTTGACTCCCACAGGGCTGGGAAAAATGTGTCTGTCTGGATTTGAACCAGTTCTACTTTGACCTTCTTCCTGAAGATGAGAGGCAGAGAGTCTCGGGACTGGAGCCTTTTGATGAATTTGAGGTGAGGAAACAGCCCCATTCCCAGCAAAAACCATTGAATGATCCCAGAATCACCACTGAATTTGTTCTAATGCCTGATCCCAGACCTGCGTTTATCTTTTTGATATCAGGAGTGGCACCAGAAATGTTCTCATTACTTCATCCTTACAGCCTCCAAAGGCTCTGTGACCAATCAAGCCCTTCTCACTCTACCAAAGGGTAAGATTCTGTAAGATATTTGTATTATGTGTAGGTGCTCTTAACATAACACATGTGCTATTTTCACTCCTAGCATCTTCGATTCCTCATATGACTCCTCAATGGACTGAGCGCCCTCCCCTGGTCATTCAGCCCATGTATGGCTCTCCGAGTATAGAGGCTGTTGGAATGGCTTCTGCTGTCCTGGCACCTGGAATCATCCTACTCACTGGAGGCTGTGGGAGAAACGGAAGAGACACAGCAGCGAGGGTCCTGATCAAAGAGAAGGATGGCTGGAAATGTGCCTGTGTGGAGGCTCACGGGGATAAAGGTGATTTGATCAGTGCTCTATTTTTGTCTTTGATAATTTGATCATTTTCTAAATAAACTGTTTGATCTGTTTGTTAGTAAATAAACACACTTTGTCAAGTCAATTTTATTCGTAAAGCACTTTTCACAGTACACATTGTTTAAAAGCAGCTTTACATAAATTCATCATGTTAATGCTCATAATACTATCATGTCTAATTGTCCACTTATTTGCATATATTAATATGGTGATGAAATAAACAAACGGATGAGATTTGCTGTATAGTATTTATTGTTTTATGTGAGTGCACTGTATGTATGAGGATAGTGCTGAATATTTTTATAGTATTTGCAAGGAGTTATTATTAGATTTTGGGTGATATGCAAATCTGAAGCTATGTAATCTCTAAGGTTTTGTTTAATTTCTAACAATTTGGTGCAGAGACATGTCTAATTATGTATGTATGCATATCTTTGTCTCATATTTCTTCTCCTTAGTGGTTAGTCTTTATCAGACGTTGACTTCTATCCCTGGAGGTGGAGCTGTCCTCCTCGGTGGCAGGACTTCTCCACTCAATCCAACAGGCAGTGTTGTGTGGGTGACCTTTGACCCTGGCAATGAGCAAAGTGCTGTACAGCTGTCCTTTGAGAACACGGTTTGTACCGGGACTGGTCCAAAGCCACGATGGCGACACACATCAACCTTGATATGTTATAAAGGTTGGAGATTTTTTTTAGGTATTTTTTGTATTTTTCTTGGCATTTTATAAGGAGCGAAATATTAACTTTTTAATGTATCGTTTCAGATAAGACTTTTCTATTTGTGTTTGGAGGACGTACAGAGAAGGATCCAGTTTTAGGTGATGCACATTTCCTATGTTTGGAGGACAAACACTGGACTGAGGCATGGCTTTGTATTATTTTTTATTTCTCATCTTTCTCGTATTAAAACCTCATGAAAATGTACAAACAAACGGATACACCTCAGTTAAAATGTTTGGGGATGTACGTTTTGAGCAGCCATTACTCCAGTCTTCAGTGTCACATGCTGTTTTGGTGCTCAAGTAATATTTCTTATTAACATCAATGTTGAACATTGTTTCAGGATTCTTTGATGAATTTAAAATATAAATCTTTTGTAACAATATACATGTCTTTGCTGTCACCTTTGGTCATTCCATTCTTGCTGAATAAGATTTTTAATTAAAAATCGTACTTACCCCAAACATTTGAACAGTAGTGTATATACCTTAGATTTTTGATAAGGGCAACACAGTGTTCCGGTGTATATTTTGGAATAGCCATCATGTCTAGAGGATGAATGTTTGAGAATCTTTTGTGTGTTTCAATCAGATGACAGTTGTTGGTGCCGTACCAGAAGCCCGTCATTCCCATTCTGCTTGTCCCTATGGAGGGGGACTTGTGATATTTGGAGGTTTAGGGAAAGGAGGCAGACCTCTCTGTGATGTTTTCTACCTGAGACCCACATCATCAGGTTTCTGCTGGGAGACAAAGAATTTACATCCACCCCCAGTACCCAGGTTTAAAACCATTTACTTATTTGGATGTTGTTTTATGAAGATGTGACACCTCTCAGTGATCAAAGTCACAGTCTTGGCCTCTCTTTTCAGATATTCTCACTCAGCCCACGTAATAAATGAGAAGTTGGTTGTGGTTGGTGGAGTTTGGCTTCAGGCTGATGGAGTACCAGGAGTTGCTGTAATAAATCTGAACACTGGGAGCTGTTTGGAGATCCAGTTGGATACCGTAAGTTACTTTGCTCATGAACTTTAGCAGTGATTAATGGCTTATTATAAAATGGAAAATTTTGGCTCTAAAATCTCATTGGATAGGCATAGTAAAATAAATTTCTGACTTTAAATTCTGATTGATGTTCACTGCTGTTGTACAATCCAAATATGCACTCAGTAATAATGCAGAAAGTTGCATTATTGCTTGGCAGCAATGAACAGCCTATAGAGTTGAAGGAATAGCTCACCCAAAAATGAAAATTCTGTTATTAATTACTCTCGTGTCATTCCAAACCCGTAGGACCTTTGTTTATCTTCAAGACACAAATTATAATATGTTGATGAAATCTGAGAGCTTTCTGACCCTGCATAGACAGCAACGCAACTGACACGTTCAAGGCCCAGAAAGGCAGTAAGAACATAGTTAAAATAGTCCATGTGCCATCAGCGGTTTAACCTTAATTTTTTGAAGCTACAATAATACTTTTTGTGTGCAAAGAAAACAAAAATAACAACTTTATTATATAACAGTATTGCATTTGATTGGCAATATTTTTATCTCTCATCAACTGCAAAAAATGCTTTGAAATTGATGACATTTGAAATTTGAAATCCTGAAAGTGTCGTTCTCTCTTATGTTATCTTTATAGTTGGGCTAACTTAGCTATTCTCTTTGAGAATTTGAGTATTTTTTTTTTTTTTTTATTTTATGGTTATAGTCATCATTTATTGTATGAAAATGCCTTCAGACTTAAGAAATATATTACCTGATGAAGGAATTGTTTGATTAATACTATTAATAAATTGAATTACTAATGTGTGATATTTTTTTTAGGACTGGAAAAGTCAATGAAATAATAAAATTAATTAATCGAAATTAAATCTGGATTTTTGGTAATACTTCGATTGAAAATATTTTATTGGCAAGAAATTGCCAGTGGCTAGGATTTTAAAAATTATATTGAAAATCCTTATGCAGTTGTTCATAAATGACTGCAAAAGTCATTGGTCAAAAGGTGTTGGTCCTCAGTTTAAAAAACAATAAACCACCTGAAGACATAAATATTGTATTTATTTTTGTAATTTTTGTTGCTAACTAATTAATTTCAGTTACATTTCCAGCAATCCCCTGTTTTCATATGCATAAATAACTTTAATTTATTTGTCATTACTTATCTTTTTTTTTTTCAAATTTTATTTTACTTCAGTCATCTGTGCCTTGGCCTCTGATGCTGCATTCATTCTGCTCTGAGCTGCTGGACTCTGAGGGGTCAGAGATGGTGCTCATTGGTGGAGGTGGAAACTGTTTCTCATTTGGGACTCATCTCAATCTCCACCCTGTAACAGTGGATTTAAGACCAATACTTTGCTCTTCATAAGTACAAACGACAAACAAGCAACAAATGTGCTGCTGAGTGAATCTCCAGCCAAACTTTATTTCAGCCGGAACTTTAGCCAAATAGCCCAAGTATTGCGACACAGGGACATCACTCCGTGAAGCGACGGAAAGACTGCACGGTGGGACAGACCGCACCCCAGTCCACTGGTTTGCGGTAGTTGCCCTTCTCCAGGAAGTACTGGTGGCCACGGTAGTTGGGATGCTCGTAGAAGATCCAGTAGCCGTCCAGAACTTTGCAGGAGTGGACCTCTCTCAGACGGAACCTCTCCAGCACAGATGGACAGTCTTCAATGGACTCTATGGCCTGGCCTGTGAAGTCGGGCTTGTCGTACAACTGAACTTTGTACTGCATTCCACTTGTCTGCATGGGTTGGATTTATTTGGGTTTGGGAATAGAAAAGAAGTAGAAATATTTGTGCATGAAGGTTGAAGTTCAGATAAATGGCACAAAAAGAAGACGTGGAATAAGATGGCACTAGCTTTGTAAAACGCAGTTACAAATATATAACACTTGAAGACCTTCACAGGCATGTTTTGTAAATTAATATACAATTTTATCTTGTTTGCCCAGTTTGACCTTTTTTGGAGCATTTTGAAAATATATATTATATAATAGTATTCATGCTATAGAAATATTCATACAAGCCTTCAGAGCAAAAACTGTTCTGATATTTTATAGATCCAACATATACTTTTTATGGAGTTGTATGAGTGTTGGAGAAGATGGCGCCTGATGTCCAAATAAAGTAAATTAAAAAGAATTGCATTGACCTAAAATGTAATTTAGTCCTCTGTATGCTCTATTGATCAAACCAAGCTAAACATTTGCTTGCATTACACATAAAAGTTTGGTCGTTTAACAAGACTGAATCAAATACTGCAGACCACATGGACACCGATTTAATGGCAAAAGCTGTGTGGCTTAATTGGGTTAAACTGACGTAACAGTTAGAAAAGGTCTATGCATGACCTTCCGCTACTCATACTGTGCCAGGCTTTTATTGAGCTTTAACACAGTAAATCGAATTCACTTCTAGCACAGCACTGTGAAACAGTTTGATCATTATCCCCAGTCTAAAAACATTGCAAATCATATTTATTCTGCTCTATACACCATTTAAGTCTTAGAAAAAAACTCACTAATGCACGCTGTTGAATGTACTGGTTGAACTTACGAAGCGGATGAGCTTGCAGGAACTGAGACAGTCATTGAGGCCCATCCAGCCCAGGTATTCAGGATACTCTCCCCTGGTTAGCAGATACCGGTTACCTGTGTAGTTGGGCCGCTCGTAAACCACCCAGGCACCGCTTTCCACACGAATAGAGTTGCAGCAGCTCAGGTAGGCATGGAAGTCAGAGCAGTCACTGTCACACTCATAACGGCGGCCCTTGAAATTTTTTTCCTCAAAAAACACAATCTGAGAGACATCAAGATAATGTTGAAGAGCATTTTTATACCACTTCACATCATATAAAAATGGTTAAACAACTGTTTTGGCCATTTTTATGCTGATTTAGCTGGCTGGCCAGCAAACAACATACATTTTATCTTGTCCAACGTGACCTTGAAGTTTAGGGTTGCCAGATTTTCACAAAGAAACCTGCCCAATTACTACTCAAAACTAGCCCAATTGCGTTTCGCTGTGGGGTCCTCCAGTAAAAATTGCATTCAAGGGAGGGTTTTTTTTTTTGGCAGGGACCCCTGGTAAAATTCGCATTCCAGAGGCTACATATCACGTTATTAGTCGCTTCAACGCGTGGACATTAAAAACAATCCGTAGCAACAGTGCTACAGTAGCCCAATTCCACAGGAAAATGACTCGGCAACACTGTGAGGTTAAGGAGAAGTTCACTTCCAGAACAAAAATGTACAGATAATTTA
The DNA here is from genome assembly GCF_022985175.1 of Labeo rohita. Classification (NCBI taxonomy): domain Eukaryota; kingdom Metazoa; phylum Chordata; class Actinopteri; order Cypriniformes; family Cyprinidae; genus Labeo; species Labeo rohita. The sequence continues at coordinate 18,844,635 of NC_066877.1, forward strand.
CTCACCCCCTTGTAATCAAAGATAGTCATGTCTTTCTTTCTTTGGTTGATAAGAAATTACATTTCTTGAGGAAAACATTTAAAAAATTATCTCCATATATATTATCTCCATATAGAAGAAGAAGGGTCTTATCTAGCAAAACGATCGGTCATTTTTGAAACAAATTTGACAGTTTATAATATTTTTAACCTCAAATGCTTTTCTTGTCTCTGCGATGCACATGCGTAGTCTGTGCAATCCGGGTCAATACAGTTAGGGTATGTCGAAAAACTCCCATCTAGTTTTCTTCTTCAACATCAAAATTGTCCTACATTGCTGTTTTACCTTTTTTTGGGAAGAAAACTTGTAACTTGAAAGAAGTGAACTTCTCCTTTAATTAGCCCTTTATAAAGACCCACCCCCCTTTGTTACTGTTATGTCCAACAAGTGGAGCAAAGACGACACTGACACTGTGCCGACAGACGAGACAGAGCAGGTTACTTTTGGTATGAAAAAGCCTCAGCTTTCAAACTTTGTCATTTTGTAAGAAATTCGAATAATAAATACCATTTTGTGGCTCTTTAGTGTGTTGTGACAGATCACTGTAGCGCCTCAGTTCAAGCAGCATGTGAACCAATCATCTCTTCCTCTTTACTAGTTGTTATAGCATGGAATAAACATGAATGAACATCAGAAGGTATGTTGTTTTAACGTTTTAAAGACTCAAAATACACCAACATTAATCTGCTCTCCTGTCTGGGTTGTTTGTAAGACAAAAATTTGACATTATAATTGGCAAGATCGCTTGTCAATCAAACTCCTTGCGAAGAATCAATTGTGAGTTCAGAATTGTGTTATAAGCTCGCAATTGCGAGTTATAAAGTCAGAATTGCGAGATATAAACTTGCAATTCTGAAATGAAGTCACACAGTATTGTGAGATATAAACTTAATTGTGTTTATATCTTGCAGTTCTGACTACCAGAATTGCAACTTTATTTCTCAGAATTGCAACTATATCTCTCAATTCTGAGAAAAAAGTCAGAATTGCGAGTTTGCATCACGCAATTCTGAGAAAAAAGTCAGAATTGTGAGTTTATATCATGCAATTCTGAGAAAAAAAAATCTGAATTCTGAGATGTAACCTCACAATTGCAAGAAAAAAAGTTGCAATTACTTTTTACATTTTTTATTCAGTGGCAGAAACAGGCTTCCATAATTAGCCAGTTTGCTATGCCAGCAACCAACCAATATTACATATCTAATACTACAGATGACCATCTTAGATTCAAAATGGTCTGATCTGTAAATAAAAACACAGTTTCATAAAGAATCTAATCCAAAACAGTCCTACAGTACTTATCTGACTGCTGGCCAACACGTTTAGAAAAGAGGTTCTAGAAAACAGGGGTTTTAGAAAATTGTGTCAGAATTTTAGAAACTGCATTAAAGAAAACTAAAAAATTTCTGATTATGTCATGAAGTCTCAACAATATCAGCACTATCTGCTAGGTAGATTTTAAACATTTCTTTAATATTTTATTTCCTAATGTGAATGTAAAGTTAACAGAACTAATATATCTAACACATTAATATATGTACATTCACAAACTAATTCGCTGAACTGAACATAAAGATGCTACACAACTTCTGTATCTGCCATTAAGGTTGATAAACCTTGATTATACATATATTTTCTTATTAGTTCTGCAATTTTGTTTTTATAAATTACGCAGCTGCGCTAGATTCAGCCTCTTTTCCATTATATTCAAGTGATTTCCTACTCACCCTGCCCATCTTGAATACTGTATTTAGTCTTGTCCGGGGGAGGTGGCCTGAGTGTCAAGAGTGAATGTTTTATGGGGCTGTTTAAATATGCAGCTCCCACCGTCAAAATGTCGAGGAGGGGAGGGCCAGATATTCACTTTGTCATGAAAATGAGATCCAAAAATCGAGTCAGTGATTCTAGCACTATTCAGTTTTTTTTCCAGAAAAGCAAATGGGGATTAAAGGATAATGACTAGCCTGGCACGGGCATTCATTCATCCTGAAACAACACTGCACTCTACAACTGGACCAACTTGAACCACAACAAACACAGCACACTGGCCAGCACCTGATGCCAAGAGCACTGCCAAATAAAGAACCCAGGCTCACTGGATTGTCACACCATGCTGAATGGCACCCATTACTCTGGGTCAGCTCTTTTTAACAGCATAGCCACTGGTAAATGAACCAACTAACTAAATCTGGACAAAATGTAAGTGCTTTGCATATGCAATACTGAACAGGCAGTGATAATTTAGGTTTTAAAATGACAAATCTTCAGTGAAATATTGTATTTAATATAGTAACCTATGGTAAATATATCCTGTAGCAGAATATGCACACTTCCCTGCTACAAAATATGCAAAAAGCAGTACGTGTAATGAGTCAGATGTCTGAATGCTCAAAATTCGTATCCACCAAACTGTGTTCAGTGAGATTCTGAATCAATTTTCATTAGGTCAAGAGACACAAAGACCCGGTTTCACAAACAGGGCTTAGACTAAGCCAGGATTAAGCTATAGTTCAATTAGGACATTTAAGTAATTTTTATAAACTTGCCGGTGTGCAACTTGAGACAAAACAAAGGCACTGGTATATTTTAAGTTAACTCAGTGCAAGTTTCTTTTAATTTAAAAAGCTCAGACTTACATTTTAGTCTAGGACTTGGCTTAAGCCTCGTCTGTGAAACGGGGTAGGAGTCATCAGATTCAAAATATTTTGCAAACAAATTTGACCACTATGATCAGGACGGCTCTTCTGAAATTATTCAATGCTATAAACACAAAAACGTTGTGGTTAAACTATAAAAAGAAAAAGAATTTGAAATGTTGCCTTTCCAACTAATATGAAATACCAAAATCACTCACTCATTCTAAAACTGAAGAAAAAAAAAAATCTAAATATAAATAAATAAAGATAGTTTATCAAAAATATCTTAATTTGTGTTCCATAGATGAGCAAAGGTCTTATAGGTTTGGAACAACATGAAGGTGAGTAATTAATGGCACTTTCATTTTTGGTTGAACTATCCCTTTAAGACATGAATATATTCAAGAGACATTTTAAGTGACAGCATTGTTGGAATCTGTATTGTGAACATACAGTAATAGTGCAATTACAGTGCAAGGCATTGTGAACATACAGCAAAAGAGAAATATAAACATTTATACTGGCTGTGAGATTTCAGGAGGCAATAGCTGCAAACTCTTGAGTGAGTATACGTGTTATGCCAAGTACCAAATAAGACATTTGTCAATAATTACAGTACATTCCTGCACATATCTATTCCTGTTCCCTCTAAATTCATATGAAGGCAGCAATCAGTCCCTTTCCTGTTTTAATTAAATAACGACTCTTATGGTGATATTCTCTTACATATCAACCTCTGGAATCACTGGTGTCTTATAAAGGAAAGTACCTTAACCCTTAAACTATCAGACACCTGCAGCAATAATACAGTAACTCTACAAACTAATCCAGCATAGATTTTTCTAGATGTCAATAATGTGACAGGACACAAAGTCCCTGTCAAAATCCGATACAGCATTGACAGTCTTCGTACCAGAAGAACGCTAATGTTTGAGAATCAGAGAGGGCAAAAGTAGTTTTTGGTTGTTTGGCTGTTCTCTTAGCAAACAGTTGGTGCCCGTCCCATCGCTTGTTCAGGTGGTTGGTTTTTAAGTACATTCTGTCCGGAGTTGGAGGTGTGGCTGGAAGGCCATTGGTCCACAGAGGTAGAGGGGGTGTGGGCAGGAGGGAGAAGGCTGTCAAGCTCTCGCCTTTGTCCTGTCTCGAGCAACCACTCATGAAATTTCTGCTCCACTAAGGCCTGAAACTGCCGCCTCTGAACCCTTTAAAACAAAGACAATGCATCACAACTGAATGTTGAAAGAAAAAAAACGTATGGCTCAGGTCATTATTTTGGAGATGCATTACAATTTTTCACCTGATGCACATACTGTAACATCTTTTTATGATCTATGAAACTATGACAAGAGGGCTCACTTGTTTAGGTGTGCTTCCTTTACAGTCTTCTGCCAATCCTCTATCGCCTTCTCTCGGCTCTCTATGGCTTTCTGGTAGTCTGCCGGCAGGCCCCAAGGGATCTCACAGTTATCCCCCTCCATTTGGAAAGGTATCACCAGCGGGTAAAACTCAGAGGGGGGCTGGATGCGGTAGCAGCCAGTGTCTGTAGCGGAACCTTCGGCTCCAAACAGAAGAGGTTGGTCCCATAAATTGGGAAGCACTGCTAGGCCCACGCTAGCCATGTGGTCCTCAAGAGTGGGATAATGTGTGTGGAAGGGGCCCATTGTGAGAGACACATTCCCAGGAAGGAGAAGGGGTCGAGTAGGGGTGAGGGCATGGATTGTGCAGTGAGAAGAGCCACCTACGGTTAGACGGCCAGCCACACACACCACACGAACATTCTCACAGCTCTGAATGTGGACACTAGTCCCCACTGGGCCGAGAACCACTGTACTGTTCCTGCACTTGTCCAAGGTCACAGACCTGCAAGATAAGGGCGTAGTTTTACATGGATGTTTACACAGTACTAAACAAACTAAAAAAAAAGAAAGAGACTAAATGACAGGGTACGACCAGCATTTCTTTTAACATTCTTTTGACTTTAAGGCATGTTGTGATTTATCCAATGCTGTCATTATTGTTACAAATGGGACATGATATTTGACTAGGCACCCAACAACAGATTAGTTGATTAATGTGGTTAACTAGTACAGCCTTTTTTTTTTTTTTTTTTTTTTTGCCTATGCCCTTTTCAAGTCAGTATCTAAGGCCTGAAAAAAAAAAAAAACATTACAAAAATAAAAAAATAAAATAAACATATTATAATATAATACAATACACAAACAGACAGAGAGAAAATGTGCATTTAATACTCAAATAACAACAAAAGTGCATTTATTTTAATTTAATAATTTAAGTGATTCCTCACCGCAGAGGAGAAAGAAGGTAGATGAAAGCCTCACTGCAGCGGTGGAGTTTGATGTTGGCATTATTCAGCTTTTCAGAGTCTTTGGCGAGCGTCTGTTTGCAAACCTGTGACATGAGCAACAGTCGACTTCCTGGAGGAGCCATGTGGGTATTTCTGAATATTTTGGCTTTCTTTAGGGTGCCCTCTACTACAAAACAAAATATGAATGAGTTAATAATACTATAATGTAGTTAACCATCAATCATTTTTAGCTAAACCTGACAAATTTAAACCATTTTCATTGAAAAAGATGGCTTTTGGTATTGTTCCCTTAAGATTTCTATGTACATGATTTCTTTGATCTTTGATTCTTTAAAACCTGGTTCAGACTACACATTTTTTTTTTATCAGTCACTGTCATATTATGCAATTTTGACTTTTGAATTTTTAATATTGTCATGAACAAGATACAAGTCAGACTACACGGTCCTACCCGACCATTCATCGTTTGCCGTCTTTAGCAACATGTCTACTTTCATCTATACTGTGGGACTACAACTGAGGTAAAATAGTGTTTATTTAACTTTTTTTTTCCCACTCTGTTGCGGTCATCCCTCGCTGAAACATCATAAATGCAGGAGTATTATTGTCATAGCTCCACAAACATTGTAAAATTCCACCTAGCAGGACCGATACCCTTGTCTCACTTTCATGTCAGCTCATTTGAAAGCATGTACAAAGGTGCTTCTGTACAAAGGTGCTCCTACTGGCCAGTGTCACATATATGATGGAACTCGTGGACGACCGAAAAATCATGCTAGTCTTTTTGTAATGATGTTATAAAGTGGCAACGGTTGTCGTCCACTATGACACACTACATGAGATTGAATCTTGTGTCCCGATGCCCATCGTCATTTATGAATCCCAAAGACACCGTACATCAAGCTACAATCATGTAATCTAAACCAGGCTTAAATTAAACTAAACCAAACCACAAATATTCCTAAAGAACGTTTGATTTGTGAAACTTTAAACACTTACAAAAATCCACCCACAACTTTATTCCTTTGACGAGAATTTCCAGTTTACCTTGCAGCGCCCATGCCAGTTTCTTTCCTGATTGTGAGCAGGTGGAGATGCCAAAGGGGTTGAGGCAAAGAGCCTGATGCAGAAACCCCTGAAACTGCTGCAGAGAGTAGGAGCGGCTGAGTTTGGAGAATCCTGCCTGGGACTGCAGCGGCGACCGGCTGAGGAGCTTGTGGATTGGGTACACAGTACGGCTATGGCTCACAGATCCTTCCAGCAACAGACTGAGGCTTTCCAGAGCCTCTGAAGTGAGCTGGCTGTCACGCAGAACCTGTCCTGAACTGCTCAGCTGGCCTGGCTCCACTAGCAACTCCAAAAGCTCAGCCAGGTGTGTCTGGATGAAAGTAAGATGAGCCTGGTCGTCCCAGTTCTGGTCAAACAGAAGGAATAAACAAATAAAATGGAATTTGATTGTGACAAGTTAAAGGACATTCAAAAGACATACAAAAGTAAATCTGATGATGTCTGAGGATTTCATCCCAAAATTAAAATACAAGATTAAATTTTTGCATAAGCAAAAAAACCCCCCCCAAAAAAAAACATTTAAATAAAATGATTTTATAGATTTTATACAGTCCTGACTGTCACATTTGATCAATTTAATTCATGCTTGCTGAATAAAAGTATTCATTTATTTTAAAAAAAAATCTTACTGACTCCAAACTATATATTAATGTATGACTCAATATGACTTCACCCACACACCTTATTTTTGGGAATTTATTTTGGTGTCTCTCTCAGAGGATGATGAGGGAGATCGTGCTCTGGGACTTGGCCACTCTTCCCCAATTAATGACGTGCGGAGAGAGATTCGGTTCAGTTGCTGTAAATACAGGAAGAGTAGAAACTGCAGCGTGTCCACTGACAGCTAAAAGAAGACAGAGAAAAAGATTAGAACAGCAGAACAGCAATCACACTCTTAAACAGCAACCACTTTAGTTCGTACCTTACAACGCTGCCTGTCAAGTTCCTTTGGAGTGTGGCATTGCGACAGAGCTTCTGCCCACTCTAATCTCTGCTCTGCAGAACGAGGCATCAACAGATCAAAAGTCTCAAAATACAGCCAGGCAAGCTCCTCTGCCAACTGCAGTTTGCCACAAGCGATGTGTCGCCACATGTGCCAGCCGAGCCTGGGGAAGCAGCCGTCTCGGGTCCGGACATAACAGGCCATCTTGCGCAGATAATGCATGCTGAATTTGCTTGGGGGTGTGGCGGGAAGAACCCCGATCAGGAAGGGCTCCAGACGTGGCCACACACATGCTGTGTATTTGTCCATTTCTATTGAATAAAAAGATTTGTTCAAACGAGTGAGCGGAGTGGGGAAAAATGATAAAATCACCATTAATATGGCTGTGTATGTGCATACAGTTGAAGTCAAAAGTTTACATACACCTTGCAGAATCTACAAAATATTATTTATTTTATATATTCATAGTTGTTCATGAGTCCCTTGTTTGGACAGTTAAACTGCCCGCTGTTGTTCAGAACAGTTCTTCAGGTCCCACAGATTATTTGGTTTTTCAGCATTTTTGTGTATTTAAACCCTTTCCAACAATGACCATATGATTTTGAGATCCATCTTTTTACACTTTCACAACTGAGGGAATCATATGCAACTATTACATAAAGTTCAAATACTCACCGATGACTCAGAAAGAAAAATGATTATTAAGAGCCAGGGGTGTAAACGTTTGAACGGAATGAGGCTGTGTACATTTTTCTTATTTTGCCTAACTATAATTCCCCATTTAGTACTGCCCTTCAAAAGCTACAGAAGAAAAAGATACTTACATGTTCCCCAGAAGACAAAATAAATTTACCCTGATCTTCAAACTCAAAATGTTTTCATCCACCAACTCTTAATGCATTGTTTCCTTCTACAGCATCGGTGAGCGCTTAAACCTTCTGTAATACTTGCATATGAGTCCCTCAGTTGTCCTCAGTGTGAAAAGGTGGATCTCAAGATCATACAATCATTGTCGGAAAGGGTTCAAATACACAAAAATACTTTTTTTGTGGGACCTTTGTGGGATTTTTTGTGGGACCTGAAGGATTTTTCTGAAGAACAGCAGGCAGTTTAACTGTTCAGGACAAATCAGGAACTCATCAACCAGGAACAACTATATCTAAAAAAAAAAAAAAAAAGAAAACACAGAGCTGTGGATCATTCAGGTAACAACACAGTATAAAAAATCAAGTGTATTTAAACTTTTGAACATGGTCATTTTTATAAATTCAACTATTATTTTCTTTTGTAGACTATATGTAAACATCTTTTATGCAAAATATCTTATTCACATCAGCACAAAATAAAAATAACATGCATTTTGTATGATCCCGCTTATTTTGGTACAATAATTAAAATTTTGCAGATTCTGCAAGGTGTATGTAAACCTTTGCCATCGACTGTAAATGATAATGCACTGGCAAATTGCATACAGTTGCATACACAATAATAATATGAATGGTAACAAGAGAAATGCTGGATAAATAGTTTACAATACTGGAAAGCCAGGGTAAGAATTTTATCATATCTAACCAACCTGAGTCTCATTTATGAGCTAAAGTCAAGCAATTTCCTAAGTAACCACTTGATGGTCTTAAAATAAAATTTCATTATTTCCTTGAAATCCACATCATCCCAGTATGCAGATGCTAATCAGCAAAGTAATCATCTTTTTTTTTTAAATGAATTAATACAAGAACAATACAATGGGAAACATTCATTCAAAAGTGAAAAAAAGCAAAATAAACCACAGTCATATGTAGCAAAATTTGGATCAGTCAGCCAACTTTATGACAAGTTTAGCAACATATTTTCCAAAACTAACGTTACACAGACACAGTGATAATGGACACGACTTTTATTCTCCTTACCTGATCATTGAAAGTTTCAGGGCTTCAAAAGGTGGTCACCTTTGTTTCATCGGTTAAAAATAATAAACATATATAAAATATATTTACACTGAAATGCTTTCCGATGCTGTCCACACTGACGCGCGCGTGACCCTATACCAAACTGAGGTGCCTCGCGAACGCGCACTGCTATGCCGCTCAAAACTTCATTATTGTCATCTTTTCATTCACTCCACCATTATTAGAGATCCACACAACCACCAAACCGTCACCTTAGAATAATAAATCAGCTAAAGCCTAATTAACAAGTAAGAACTTTAAAGAAACATTAACGGTAGTTCTAAGAAAACAAACAACGATAAAACAGCACAACTGTTCGTGAGCGGTTGCCATGTCTGCGTCACAAAGTGTGACGTAACACAAATTGATCCCTTTGGAGCTCGACTTCATTTCAATATAAAAGTCATATGACACTAATGTAAAGTTACTGATTGTATGCCTAATTTTAGGATAATTTATTTTTGTATTGATCTAAAACTATTCTATGAGTCTTTTTGCTCATCACTTAATAAGAAAGATGCTAAAACAGCCATATTTATGAAAAAAATAATAATTTCGATGTTAGGGTTACCTCCTGGTTATTTTTTGACGTTGACATTTTTATGTGTAATTATTAATTTTAGTTAGTTGTTTATTTATTTATTTATTTATTCCTGTTTTAGATGTTGTTAAGTTTTAATCTATTTGTTTTTCTTTTTTCTTTCTTTCTTTCTTTCTTTCTTTCTTTCTTTCTTTCTTTCTTTTCCTAACTATTTTAGTAGAATATTACTGTTTTGTATTTTGGTTTTGTATTCATTGTATTGCTTTGCATGTATTCAACATATTGCATCAACATATTGTTTTTTTAAACAATATTTTTGTTGTATGTTTCCCCTGTGAATGTAACGTGTCAAAACATATGACGCTTATATATTTAATTGATTGATGACAAAATCCATTTTTTTGCAAGTAGCGATTACAATCAAATGATAAAATGACATTTGGCGTTATTTATAAATCTTCAGTTATTCGTTGATAATATAAATTATTTTTTTAAACAAAAAAGAGCCTTCTGTTAAAGTTTTTCTCCCAAATTCAAAATAAAAGTTAGTCAATTAAGTCTAGTGTAAGAGATATTAAGCTATTTAATTGTCTTATTTGCGTTTTAATAAATGTAACCTAGTTTTAATTTTATTTTTCGAAATATTTTAATATTTAACTATACAAATAATACTATACAGGCCTAAATAAGAACTATATAAAACAGCAGTGCAATTTTAAGCGTAGTTCTTACAAAAGAAAAACGATATCAATCTTATATTGACTACCCATACATTGTTTTTTATCCACAAATTAGTAATTAAAACAAAGAAATCTTTCTCTCCAAATGCTTTGACTTGTTTGGCTCACTGCGCATGCGCGGATGTGCAGGAAGTGCTCGCAGACCGATAACCAGCTGATAGATCAACAACCGAACAGCCGCCACCAAAACAGCCGCCACTGGCAACAACAGGTAAATATCACTAATGCTGGTAGTTTTATATGACTGTATGTACGTAAAAGAGGTGTGATTATTTTAGAAATCGATGTTCATGGCACCGTTCGGCCCGCTTCGCCTGGATCGAGACGAGTCACGTTAATGGTCAGAGTCTATACTGCGCCTCTAATGCATCATGACAGACACATTTACCTGACTGTCAGAGTTATGGATTAGATCACGTACACAAACCTGATTATGACAGTTTTGAGTTAGACCAGTAGACATATACTTGATTATTAGAGTTATTAATCAGATCAGTCGACATACTCCTGATTACTGAAATTATTATTCGGATCAATAGACAAACACCTGATTATTAAAGTTATTATTGAGATCAATAGACATACGCCTGATTATTAGAGTCATTAATCAGATTTATGGACATACAGGAGTGGATTATAAGAGTGATTAATCAGATCAGTAGAGATATGCTTGATTATTAGTTATTAATCAAACCAAAAATTATGCATACACCTGATTATTTGAGTTATTCAGATCAATAGACTTTCAATGGACAAATGCTGTATCATGCAGTGGCCACACTGTAGTTTTACTGTGTTAATAAATGTAAGTGCAAATCATGGTAACTTTTAATTCTACAATGTAAGTGTTTAGTACGTGTAAATGCAATTCATTAAAACAACATTATCAATATAACTGTATTGTTACACAATCAGCTCAACAAAGATGTTAATTAAGTGCACGTTCTTATTTTACTAACACTTCATTTAATACCTTTATATTGCTGTATGAGATGCCCAGCCGACTTTGACCTATGTACTTAAAAAGTTAAGCTATAAATATTTGCACTGCAAAGCGATACCAATGCAAACTCAGAGAGCAGAACTGCACACAACAGAAGCCACAAAGACGTGACAGTTTCATAAACCCTGTGGTTTTCTACCTGCACAACATCTAGCTTATTGATTTTTGTTTATGTCACAATCCATTACAAGAGGAATTTGCAACAGTAAAATCCGTTCTGGGGGAGAAATTGTGGATTTGGGATGTAAGAGGGAGGCTATACTTTCAGTAACCAGATGTTTTTACCAACATTCCGAGAAAAGAGTTGATTTTTTTTTTTTTTTTTGCATGCTATGCCTGTCAAATCAGTTTTGAAGTTCACTTATGTTTAAATAATTGCCACTTTGTTCTCTTTAGACATTTTAAAGCTGTTAAAATTAGAAATATTATCTATGACATTTTACGACACACAGATTTAAACTGTCATGAGGATGTTTAGCAATGCAGTCTTACCTAAGTTATGTTATTGTGTTGCTTTACTCATCAGCTTCCCTATTCCTGATGAGAACTGATTCACTTCGTTGAGCATTTGTGGTTCTGACTGCTGACTTGAAAGTTGTAATTTGGCTGCGTATGAAGAGAGAAGAGAACTTAACACAAATGAAAATGTTGGCATTGACATCATTTACTCACCCTTATGTTGTTTCAATCGTGCACGACTAGCTGTCCAATATTTAAAAAAAAAGCTTTTAATTACTTGATGACAAAAACAGTCATTTTTAGTAAGTTAGCTCTCTTTTACAACAAAATGTTTTAGTTGGAAGTTACTTCCTCTTCCACTACCAGTTCCACTTACATTCTACTCTTATTGTTCATTTTTTTAGCATCACTGTCTGACAGCTGTCCTCACAACATAAAGTCTCCAGTACTAAAAAAAACCAACTTGTCAACTGCTTTGAGTTGCTGCTTTTAGAGACGCTGTCAGGGAGGACGGCCACCCTTCCTACATCATGAGCACTCGCGGGACCGGCAGGGCCAATGGAAGCCTACCGCAGACCAAGATCTGCCAGTTTAAATTGGTGCTGCTGGGAGACATGGCCGTCGGCAAGTCCAGCCTGGTGCTGCGCTTTGTTAAGGGCCAGTTTGATGAGTTTCAGGAGACCACCATTGGAGGTGAGGCATAAGTGATGAATTTAAATGGAGTTCAGAAATACAGGAATCTATATTTACATCACTACATACAGCACCGTTCAAAATTTTGGGGTCAGTGTGATTGTGTTTTTAAAATAATAAATTAATAGCCTTCTTGTATTCAGTAAGAATGCTGTTCTTTTGTACTTTCTATTAATCAAAGAATCCTTAAAAAATGTATTCCATTGCTACTTCAGCATTGATAATCATAAATGTTTTTTGAGCACCAAATCATATTAGAATGAGTTCTGAAGGATCATATGACACTGAAGACTGGAGTAGTGCCTACATAATAGATTAGATTTTAAAATATATTATAATAGAACACACTGTAATAATATTTCACAGTAATACTGTTTTTACTCTTTATTTTTTAATCAAATGAATGCAATCTTGGTGAGTATAAGAGACTTCTTTTACATTACAAATATTACTGACCCCAAAGTTTTGAATGGTATTGTACATAGCTTGGTAGATCTTTTGACCTTGCACAACCAATTTTGCTACAGAAGCACTGGTCTGAAACAAAAAAACACCTAGAATTTTGCCCATGACCTGTTGTGCAAACATACACTTGGCAAGATCAGGAAGAATACCAGGGAGAAACTTGTAAATTCATAGGGTGTGAGCAGTACAGTCAGCAGTGCTGAACACACTTGTTGATTCTTTATAGTTATCTGTAACCTTGTGTTAACTTGACTTCAAACTGAGCTGATCTTATACTTAGTCACAGTCATCACGTGTGAGTATGATGACAAACCAGGCTTAATATCTCTGAGTATAATTTTCACACTTGTGTTTGCAAATATTTTTATAGACTTTGGCTCTCATAAATTAGAATCAGACAGATAACATACAAATGGACTTACTGCAATGCTAATATCAGATTGGAATTCTTGCTACAGCAATAAACCACTTGAAGTCATGGATTGCAGTGATTATACCGTTGTTAAGGAGTATTTTAAGGCATGAACCAAAGGTAAAGTCACATGAAAACCTGGGGTAGCTTATTGCTGTGGCACCAGCAATGTGAAAAAATACACTGTTCAATGAATAATTAATTAAAATAATGTTAAACATTTAATAATAGTAATCAGACTGAATAATTCAACTGCTTAGTAAATGGTTCATTAGCGTAAATATAAGCTGTTTGCACTTGCTTTACCCTTGCTGTATTTAGACTGTAATGTTTTGTTTGTACATTAAAAAACTAAATTTTGTTGCCCCAGATAGCCTTGTGGTTAGTCCGCCGACATATAGCACTACTGTGCTTGATGTGACCCGAGTTCGAATCCCGTCTTGAGGTCCTTTGCCGATTCCACCCTCCTCTCTCCACCCAATTTTTTCCTGTTCACTCTCTACTGTCCTATCTAATAAAAAATTAGAAAAGAAAAAAACCTTACATTTTAGTGTTCTATTCAAAAGAGTTTTATTAGTATTACTTACAGGGTAAGTATTTTTTAATATTTAGAATTACTTTTCATTTTTGTTAGTTTTAGGCCCGATTTCACATACAGGGCTTAGATTAAGCCAGGTTTAGGCCGTAGTTCAATTAGGACATTTAAGTAGCTTTTATAAACATGCTTTAGATAAACTGACATATTTTAAGTTCAGTCAGTGCAAGTTTATTTTTTTTTTTTCAGTTGAAACAGCCCAGGTATGCATTTTAGTCTGGGACTAGGTTTAAGCCTTGGCTATAACACCGGGGGTCAGTGTCCATTTTTAGTTACTAAAAAGGTTAAAGTTTTAGTATTTTTACAACCCTGATTCCAAGAGCAAAGAATATCAGGGTTATATCAGTATTATTAATCTTTGAATCTCTGGTTTAGATTACTAAACTTTTTTTTTTGTCTATTGCCCACCTTCAGCTGCGTTCTTGGCACAGTCTGTTTGTTTGGATGACACTACAGTGAAGTTTGAGATTTGGGACACTGCTGGACAGGAGCGCTACCACAGCTTGGCCCCCATGTACTACCGTGGAGCCCAGGCGGCTATTGTAGTTTTCGACATCACCAAGCCTGTAAGTTTACAATGGTACACTCCATATACAAAGGATACAAACTTTCATTTGGTAAAATAGTAGATTTGTTGCTTAGACTTTAGTTGTGTGTTTGTAGGAAACTTTTGAGCGAGCAAAGGCTTGGGTGAAAGAGCTGCAGCGGCAGGCCAGTCCCAACATTGTCATTGCTCTCGCAGGAAACAAGGCTGACCTAGCAGACAAGAGACTCGTGGAGTATGAGGTCATATCTTTATTTCTTTTTTCGTATTTCAAGACATGGAGGGTTGTTAAGGTTTTTCCTGTCAATAAATATAATAACATTGTGGTTTGATTTATAAATAGCTCTGGTATTGTCTGTGTGATGTGTGTAGTGTGCTGCTGTTTTTATTTCAATAAACAAAACTGAAACCACTTTAGTCTCAAAATGCAGTACCATTTATAAGTTTGTGGTTAGTGAGATTTAATCATTTTGAAAGAAGCCTCGCATGCACACGAAGACTGCATTTAATTTGATCAGGAATACATTAAAACAGCAATATTGTGAAATACTATGCGATTTAACAATAACAATAACAATAACAATAACAAACGATTGTTGTTATTTTAATATATTTTATAATGTAATTATTCCTGTGATGGCAAAGCTGAATTTTCAGCAGCGATTACTCCAGTCTTCAGTGTCACATGATCCTTCAGAAATCATTCTAATATATTGATTTGATGCACAGGAAACATTGCTTATTATTATCACCGTTTTGTAGAAACCGTAGATACATTTTTTCAGGATTTTTTGATTAATAGAAAGTTCAAAAGAATGCATAAATTGAAATCTTTCATAACATTAAATGTCTTCAATGTCACTTTTGATCAGTTTAGTGCATCTCTGCTAAATAAAAGCATATATTTGTGTATATAATTGTGTTAACAGTGGTACAATTTATATTACAATAATTACATTTGCAGCCCAAACTGTTGACTATTTCTCTAATGTCTTGTGTGCAATAACCCAGACATTCATTTTACATTTTTATACAGGAAGCCCAGACATATGCAGAAGACACAGGCTTGCTTTTCATGGAAACGTCTGCTAAGACTGCAATGAATGTAAACGAGTTGTTCCTGGCCATTGGTGAGTGTTAAACCAACTTCTTACTAGTGTATTTTGCACCTGGTTATTGTTACTACAAGAAAACTGTATTATCTACAGCTGTCGTCAGAAAATAATTTAAATGTCAGGTTGTGACAGACTTTGTTAATTTTTTTCGTAACAAGAATAGTTAGAGCCCAAATACTGAGGTGTGAGGAACCTATTGGAATCGCTCTGTTTATTAGTATTCTCCAAAATGAATTTTTGAGGGCCTAAACATGCTCAAAAACTTTGCACACACCCCAGGAGTGGCCAAAATTTACATCTGATATGGGTTTTAGAAGTGGGTGTGGCAGTCTGCACCAAACTTCACATGTTTGGTAAGAATCCTGGCCTGAAGACATCTACATGCCAAAGTTCATTTATAATCATAGCACCACCTGTTGGCAACATGATATGTCATGTTTTACACTAACTCAAACATACCATGTTCAGTCTGCACCAAATTTCATGTTTGATAGAAGTCCTGGCCTGAAGACATCTACATGCCAATATTCAGTTATACTCATAGTGCAATCAGGTGGCAGCAGGATGTTTGGCACATATCTTTTGACATACTTTTGACATACAAATGACAGACTTTGACATAAAGTGACATGCGTAAGTTTGGGAACCTCTTGCAGAATCTGTCAAAATGTGAATAATTTTAACAAAATAAGAGAGATCATACAAAATACATGTTATTTTTTATTTATTGCTGTCCAGAGTAAGATATTTTATATAAAAGGTGTTTACATATAGTCCACAAGCCAAAAAAAGCTGAAATTATTAAAATAACCCCCTTCAAAAGTTTGGGAACCCATGGTTCTTAATACTGTGTGTGGTTACCTGGATGATCTATGACGGTTTATGTTTTTTGATGGTTGTTCATGAGTCCCTTGTTTCTTCTGAACAGTTAAACTGAGCAAATTCTTTAGTTTTCCAGCATCCTTTGCATATTTGAACCCTTTCCAGCAGTGACTGTATAATTTTAAGATCCATCTTTTCACACTGAAGACAACTGAGGTACTCAAACACAACTATTAAAAAAGGTTCAAACATTTACTGATGCTCCAGAAGGAAACACGATGCGTTAAGAGCTGGGGGGTAAAAACTTTTTGAATTTGAAGATCAAGGCAAATTGTACTGAATTTGTCTTCTGGGAAACATGCAAGTATCTTTTGTTGCTTCTGAAGGGGTGTACTAAATGGAAAAAAATGTTATTTCAAGAAACATTTGGACATCTTCATTCTGTTCAGAAGTTTTCACCCCTGGCTCTTAATGCATTGTTTCCTTCTGAAGCATCAGTGAATGTTTGAAACTTTTTTTAATAGTTGCGTTTGAGTACCTCAATTGTTCTTAGTGTGAAAAGAAGGATCCCAAAATTAAACAGTCACTGCTGGAAAGGGTTCAAATATGCAAAAGGTGCTGGAAAACAAGAATCTGCAGGACCTGGAGGATTTTTCTGAAGAACAGTACTCAGTATTTTTATCTTGTGCACTATATGTAAACATCTTTTATGTAAAATACCTTACTCAGGACAGTACTAAATAAAAAAAAAAAAAAACCATGCATATTGTATGATCTCTCTTATTTTGCTAAAATTATTCACATTTTCACAGATTCTGCAAGGAGTTCCCAAACTTTCACATGCCACTGTATTCCTTATACTTTAAATGCATGTTGCCCATTGTTCACTGTTTTCCTAAAGCCAGCGGGTGGTGATGAGCCTGGATGTGAGGTTCATTCATGTTATGGAAAAACAAGAAATAAGATAAGACAATCGGTTCACAGGTCATTGATCTAATAAGACAATACAGTGATCTAACACATTAAAGAGCCACAAAACATATTTATTGTTTGAATTTCTTAAAAAATGACAACATTTTAAAGCTGAGACCTTGTTTCATACCAAAAGTAATCTGCTCTGTCTTATTTGTCAGCATGTTGTCAGTTTCCTCTTTGCTCCGTGATGTATTTTGCACTGGATGAGAACATGATGTGTAGTGTGAGAGCAGCATTGTTTGTCAGACATAGCAATAGTAACTAAGGCAGGTTTTTGCGAAGGGTCAATTGGCAAAGTGTTTGTAAGGTACTACTAACTTTAGATGTTAGACTATTGTTAGTCTTTTTTTTTACAGGCAGAATTACCAAATTCGCCTGGCATACTGTCCCAGTACTAGATTTTCCAGATTGTCTTTCAATCAGTTGTTGATTGAATGGAGGAAGGTCTAAACTCAACCGCTGACTGTTAGAAAAGGGCAGGGTTTAAACTGACTATATGATTGAAGACATTTGGGAGAAGTCTGTTTTACCGGTAGATCAAGTTTGTGACATTTTGATTTAAAAATTATGATTTAAAAAAAAAAAAAAAAAACATGCATGCATGGATGAGCCATTTGCAATAAAATCAATAACATTCAGGAAATAGAGTGAATTTTCATTCCATGCCAATTTAAACAAATGATTAACATTAAGAATACTGTTCAGGCTCTTGGTTTTCATTTAACTTTTTTTATATTTATCACTAGCAAAAAAGATGCCAAAAACAGACACCCAAAACCCCACGCATGCTGCCCGACACAGGGGGGTAAATCTTCAGGACCCAGATGCACAGTCCACTCGAAGCTGCTGTGGGAACTAAAGGCCTGTCAACACTCCATCACGGGAGATCACCGACACCTTCTCCTTCCCAAAATCCCACCCTTCACCCTTTTCACCTCCTAAGACGGATACGGAAAGAAATGGAAAGAGAGAGGAATAACAGAAAGAGAATGAGGGAAAATCCCTTAGTGATGCCGTAAAGAGATTTCTCGAGGAAGACTTCTGATGGACAAGGCAGAAAGCCAACGGACGATGGACTCTGTCATATCTGGCAGTAAATATGGATTCTGTATTATTTTTAAGTCAACAATAATTTCAGCCTCTGTTCATTTTCATTATGCAAGCTCCAGGGTTACACCCAAAGAGATAGAGGAACACAGAAGAACCAGAATGAACGGAAGAATTATTAGAACCGAAATGCTCCGTAATGCCCCTTTAAAACAGCTAGAAGTCTTCAAGCATCCGTATGTTATCCGTAAGAGTATCTATATGCTCTGGGCTATCCCATTCTGATCCCAGCTCTAACACTGGAAGGACGTCAGCACCTTAACCTAAACTAACCCCAGCAATTCTTCACCCATGAGCCACATCTACTAAATTTTAATGCAACTACAAAAGGAACACTGAAGCAGAAGTTTTTCCATTCGCCCTGAGCTTGTTTTTTTAGCCTCCAGCTTTATTTATTACCTTTGTTTGAACTGGTCTCCCTCACGTAGCTCGTCATCCATCTTAGACCCGAAAAGTATTGAAGAACATCAATGTCGTCTTCCCTATCCCATTTCCTTCTCCCGACCACGTTGATCTTGAAGTTCAGTGTTGAAGTTCACGAAACAACAGCAAGCTCTACGATGCCTTCTCTACGTTCTTGTCGCTTTGTGTAAACTACTGTTTGAGAAACAATCAACAAATCATTTACACATATTGGCAGCAACCAGATGACTAATCGTAAACCATTTCGCTTCACGAGTAATCGCAGAATAACGCACATCGATTCGTCTGGGCGAGGAAGTCATGCAATACCAGGCCAATGTCTCAGTATGTGTTATTAAAAAGCAACAAAAAAATTCAAGCACCCACAAATCAACAACGTGAATGATTTAGCAACCAACGCCTGGATGGCAAATAGCAGCAAGGGAATTTCTGGCCCACAAAGCCCCTGAAAAAGTGGAAAAAAACAGAAGTGCCTACTCCGTTTTTTCCGTGTTCTTTGTTTTGGGCTTGTTTGAGGTCGTCAGACCGCCGAAAAGTAGCGTTTGGAGACGTTGGCCCGAAGTCTACAGGCAATAACCTGTAAGAATAATTAGTTGAGCGTGTTAGTAACAGAGTCATTTATGAAGTTTTGTTTTATGGATGCTGTTTGTTGATGTGTACAAAAATGAGTTTTATTTAAAATTGATTTTAGTCAGTAATTCAATGGGTTACCAATACATTTATATGGTCATTTAGGGAATGAGTTAGGTATCATGATATGGTGTCACACAGCTAGAAGTCATTTGTCATGTGTCTTCAGGTCCACCTTTTTTGTGGAATAGATCTGATCTCCTGTTAACACCTCTGTGAACTGAAATGTTAAATAAAGCTGTGCTGTTCTGCTATGAATGAAATGTGGCTTTAGTTTCTGTGGCTTTTTGTCTAGCCTTGATCTAAACGTCTGCTAACCGTCATTAATGAGGAAACAGCATTCAACAATTCTCCAGCTACACCCATGTGACCTTTCACTTTAAAATTTACCCTTAAATTATCTAAACAGAATGCCACTAGTAACACCAAATGAAATGACAAACATAATGATCCAACAGGTTTCCCAAACACCCCTAGAGCTGAATGCTAATAGATGGATCTCTGGGTGTATTGTGCTGCATTCCACGTACAGAACTCTGGAATTCCGCCTTCTCCTACTTGAATAGAGCCGAAATGGCATTCGAGGTCAAACATCTGACTTGAAAAGTCATTAAGAAGTGTCATTTGACGTCATTTTCAAGATGAACAGAGCATGTCTGGAATGGTAGATTTAATCTCTAATAAAGAATGCTGCAGGAAAACCACGTTTGCACTTCCTATTCCATTGTTCTAAAGTCAGTGGGTTTTAGTTAGATGCCTTAAATAAAGTCTCTGGTCAACACATGCGCAAGATATTTTCACATTTTATTCTACGACATAACATTTCATCTGTAATATTCTGCTGTACTCTGTTGTGTTTATTCTCACGTTCCTACAATCTATTCTACAGAAACTTACACTAGTTTTTGAACAGTAAGATTTTTAATGTTTTTTAAAAAAAGTCTCTCTTGCTCACCAAGCCTGCATTTATTTTGCATTTATTTGATCCAAAGTACAGCAAAAACAGTACAAATTTGAAATTATTTTACTATATAAAATACCCATTTTCTATTTTAAAATGTAATTTATTCCTGTGATTTTAAAGCTGAATTTTTAGCATCATTACTCCAGTCACATGATCCTTCGTAAATCATTGTAATATTCTGATTTGTTGCTCAAATAAACATGTTATTATTCTTGTTGAAAACAGCAGGAGTAGAATTTTTTCAGGTTTCTTTGATGAAGATAAAGTTCAGAAGAACAGCGTTTATCTAAAATAGAAACCTTTTGTAACATTATGCATGTCTTTATCATTACTTTTGTTTAATTTAATGCATTCCTGCTAAATAAAAGTATTGAATTTCTATAATTTTTATAATGATACTGCAAGGGTATAGTGTATGTTACAAAATCTTTTTATTTTAGATAAATGCTGATCTTTGGATCTTACTATTCATCAAAGAATCCTGAAAAAAAATACTCAACTGTTTTAAATATTGATAATAATAATAATAAATGTTTCCTGAACAGCAAATCAGCATATTAGAATGATTTCTGAAAGATCATGTGACACTGAAGACTGAAGTAATGCTGAAAATGTAGCTTTGATTACAGGAATAAATTACATTTAAAAACATTTAAATAGAAAGCAGTTATTTTAAATAGCAAAAATATTTCAAAATTTTGCTGTTTTTGCTGTACTTTGGATCAAATAAATACAGGCTTGATGAGCAGAGGAGACTTGTTAAAAAAAAAAAAAAACATTAAAAATTTTACTGTTCATAAACTTTTGACTAGTAGTGTATGTAGATTAAGACTGAATTTGCAGTCAATGTATTGCTTAGTTTTGGCTTTTTACTTATAGAAATTGCATTTATCCTTCAATATTCATTAAAAAAAAGTGTTTTCACAAATTAACATTATCTTTATGAATGTGTATGTATCAATATTTCGTTGGTCACAAAGCAAATTTTCTCCAGTTATTTAAAACACAATGGAAAAAAGATTTTTGTGGAGGTAACCAGGATGATGCCAACAGCTCAGTGACACTGGTTAACCAAAAAGGAAAGTTGCTACAGGCATGGAGCAAGTTATTGCCTTTGTAATGAAAGACTGACATAAAATATACAAAAAAAAAGACATCAGGATCATTTATTATTTAGACTTTGATGTATTTACAACAGCATGGCAAAGCCAAGTCAATCACCACAAAGCTAATAAAATAACCAAGACAGTAAATTACTAAGTAATGTGATATATTTGTCTAAAAAACAGAAATAAATGAATCATTAAAACCCATCACAAAGGCGACGAAATGACAAATACATGATAAAAATTTGAGTTGTGGTGTTACTTTGTACACTTGAATATACCAAAAAAAAAAATGTTCTAAACCTTGACATTTCTGAAAATAGTTTTTCTTTAACTCCTCATACTCAAAGCAAAAAACAAAACAAAACAAAACAAAACAAAACAAAAAAACATGTTCTTTAAAAACAGTAGTTACCAAGCAGATCACAATTTACATTAAAGGGATAGTTCACGCAAAAATGAAAATTCTGTCATTAATTACTCAGTCTCGTGTCGTATCTGTAAGACTTTTTTTTATCTTTTGAACACACATGAAGATATTTTTTATGAAATCTGACCCTGCATAGACAACACAACTGACACGTTCAAGGCCCAGAAAGGTAGTAAGGACATTGTTAAAAAAAAAGTAAATTTTATGAAGCTACGAGAATACCACAAAGCGTGCGCCTCGTTTACAAGCAGAGGAATGAACACGCACACATTATGGTACTCTCATGAATGTTCGTCAAACTGACACGGAAGACAAGAAATTGTTGACTAAAGTCATTATTTTTGTTTTATTTGCAGAAAAATAGTATTCACGTAGTTTCAAAAAATTAAGGTTGAACGACTGATGTGACACGGACCATTTTAACAATGTCCTTACTACCTTTCTGGGCCTTGAATGTGTCAGTTGTCTATGCAGGGTCATAAAGCACTCGGATTTCATCAAAAATATCTTAATTTGTTTTCCGAAGATGAACAAAAGGTCTTACAGGTTTGGAACGACATTCAGGTGAGTAATTAATGACAGAATTTTCATTTTTTAGTGAACCATCCCTTTAAATCAGTCTAGTAACCCATTTAACTCTTCAGACTCGAAAAGAGTCAGCACACTATCTGGCAGATCATACTTTGTAGTAATTTGCTGATCAAAAAATATAATTGCATTTATCTAGCCCTCGCTCTCTTCATCCTCTACCGCTGTGTAGATACTCTGGTTTCTCCGTTTGATTTGAGGTGTGCCGCCTGTGTGACTTGCTGCCCCCTGTGTCGTCTCCCCGCTGGTACGTTTGGGAACCCTGGCTGGTGTGAAGCCTCCCTCTTCTTCTGAGCTGCCCTGAGAGAGGGATGCTGAAGGAGGTGGGAGACATAGAGGTTGCAAAGAGCGTAGTGGAGCCTCCGATTCTGGTGCAGCACACGGGGGTGGTAAGATCAGTCTATTAGTCGTCTCTCGTTGGGGACTGCTGTCTCTATCACTGTCCTGGCTCCCCACCTGCCCTTCTGGAACCACTGCGTCTGTCCCTTTCTCCTCGGCACATCCTACTCCCTCATCCTCTTCCTCCACCCATTCGTCCTCGATGGTGATTTCATCAGGGTTGTAGGAGCTGGAGAGGCCGGAGGTGTCGGTGGGGTACTCGCTGGGTTCGTCTACGCTCCCTGTGCTGTCCTCATCCTCCTCTTCTTCAGTCGCACCTGTGGCACCTTCCTCTGCATAAACCTGCTCACTCTGCCCAGCCAGGATGTAGATGTCTGTCAGGCTGAGGGTGGCACACAGCTCTGTAGTTTGGGGATTGGTGGAATAGGCTGGGTCGGTGTTGGGTTGAGGGTGGTTGGGGTCATAGGCAGGCACCGTCAGGCTGAAATTTTCAGGGATGCAAAGGTCACCGTTCAAATCACCCACGACCTCCATCATAGCTTCCTCTGATGCACTGAAATCCCACCTGAAAGAAGCAGAGGAACAGGACAGCTAAATAATAAAAACTAAATGTGAGAGATATGACAGTTAGGGTACAGTATGTCAAAAAAAAAAAAAAAAAAATCCCATCTCATTTTTTCCTCCAACGTCAAAATCATCCTACACTGCTATTTTACCTTATATTTGTAAAGGGCGTTTGACGACCTTTGCATGTTCACTTTGTAAACACTGGGTCGGTACTTCTGCTAGACTAGACGAGTGTTTGAGGTTAAAAAGTATATAAATTGTACTTTTTTTTTTAGAAAATAACATTGTTTTGCTAGATAAGACCCTTCTTCCTTGACTGGGATCATTGAGAGCCCTTTGAAGCTGCATTTAAACTGCATTTTGGAAGTTCAAAATCAGGGGCACCATTGACGTCCATTTTATGAAGAGAAATCCTGAAATTTCCTCCAAAAACAATTTCTTTACGACTGAAGAAAGAAAGACATGAACATCTTGGATGACAAGAGGGTGAGTACATATCTGTAAGTGAACTATTTCTTTAAGATTTTTTTTTTTTAAATAATAGTTATGTTTATGCAGCTGGACCCAGGATTCCCACAGTAATCCAGCAACATAGAACAGAATTTATTGGGAATACAACTAAGTCTTGGCAAAGTAATTGGAAAATGATATGCATGCAAAAGTGGCCACTATAATGTAGTCTGTACCGGGTGTGTAGTCCATTGTCTTGTGGAGGGTTCCAGAAATTGCAGGATGGTTTCTGAAGGCTGTCTGTCGCTTTCAAGATGGCTAGCCATTCTGGGTCATACTCAAGGTTTGCAGATGAGCCAGGTCTGTCTGCCACCTCCACAATCTGCAATATCAAAACATTCATTCGCTCACATTGACTAGATCTACTATTTGGGTCTCAGAATAATTGTACAAAGTGGATACAACTGGAGGAGTTCGAAATACACTTGTTAATGGAAACAGCAGAATTATTACCTGAAGAAAGTCTCTATGTGGAAGACACTTGTCAAGTGAGAGAAACTTGGTGATCTTTGGGGCAGCATTATTCTTAGCCTGTTATGAAAAATAGCTTGTTATTTACTTTATAATGGAAAATAAACTCTAGAGACTGTTGATAAACAGGTTTCTATACCTCAGTTTTTTTATATTCCCACAAAGACCCACCTTGTGCTGCATCATTGCAGCAAACTTCACATGGAGGTGAGCTGAAAACCAGTAGTTCGGCTGCAAGTGGTCTAAAAGCTCTGCAGCAGCAGGGTTGCCCAAGATACCGCTCTCCACTTCCTGTCTGAGAAACTTCTTCTTGCGGAGAAGCTGGTTTGTGTTACCGTAGTGATAAATGCCTCTTGGCCAATCGTGCGTCATGAAGATGTCTATTGGCATCTTGATCTGGAGGAGTTAAGTTAGAAATTATACATGGAAAGCGAACCACTATTTCCATCTTTTTTATGAATAGAACTGTAGCTGTTTTTCTCATATAAAATAGAGTGTTTTTACCACACGTCATCAATCGGACATATTGGTGGGAATGAACATAAACAATGCCACTGAACTGACGAAACTTGCATGTTTTGCTGCTGAAAATGGTCAATTATTGTCATGTTTTGGGTTGTACTAATCACTCGGAACAGGAAAACCATTTGGAGTACTATAGACTGCCAAAAGTGATAACAAATAAAGGAGAAGAGTGTCTGAGGAACAGAAGGCGTTTGTGGTCGGCCAAACTGATCCAGGATATCCAGGGCAAAAATCTTGAGAACATTCATGTATGTTCTTATCATTTCCAGTCAGGTAGGTGAAATATTAGGCTAATATCTTAATTAATACTGCTTGTACGCATCTTTACCACCTATTAACTTTAGTTTGTCAAACTGTTGGCCCCTTTCCAGCTTACTAAGTCCTTCTCTATATGATTTAGCAGCTTCCATACTTTTTTTTTGTGGTTTCAACAGCTTAAATTAGCAGAACAATGTATTCAGTAGTACATTAACCGTGCAATTCATGCTGTTGTTTGCATCCGGGTAACCGACCAAACCGTAAGCGCAAACCCTCTATAGATATTTCTTAATCTAAAATTACTGATTTCATAGATGCCACATAAAGATTTACCTGTTTAAGCTTGAAGACATCAATGTTCCTTATGTGGTACACGCTGCGCAAGGTTTCCGGGCTGTATGGCGGGAACTCAAAGTGTCCTGAAATTGCATAAAAAAAAGTTTTAAAAATGTCATATTTGGGTTATAGAACACAACTGATTTGGAATAGTTAAAAATCACCTTTCTTGTAATCGTGGGATTTAAATATCCCCGAAAGACCGCCGATCCGTACACCTTTAAAGCGTACAACACCAGCATAACCTGAGGAATGAGGAACGTCAAATCCATTGAGAACTGCTATTTAAGACAAGTACTATTAAGAAAACCACTAAAGACTGAGTATACATTACAACACAAATTTAGTACTACTCTTCTTAATCTTACCACATATTTAAGTAATAATATTTGCATTAGTGAGTATGAACCAAAGATCTCACCTAGGTAATAGATGTTGGGGGCCACCCAGCCTCCATATGGAAGCTCCTGCAGATGGTTTGATGCCTCATGGTTTCCACCAATGAAAATCGTCAGGACAGGAGCCTTTTTCTCACCAGTGTAGTACCTTGGGAAAAAACGATTGACATGACATGAGAAACGATGGTGCATCGATACAAATTCACTCAAAAATATTTAATGTTCTTCATCCACTGACTACAAATGAATATGCAACCACTGTGTTTATTCTATCGCTGTAGTACAGTCAATTACTCTCATTAAGTTGTTTGATAAAATAAACATCTTCTGAATAATACCAGTCGCTCACTTACTTGTAGAAAGTTTGCATGTGTCTGTATTTGGCAGGCACTGCCATACACTTCATGTCGCCTTCATTTCTGACAGCCTGGAAGTCTCCGCAGCAGAGCAGCAGATCCACCTTCACTCCTTCTTTATTCTCCAGGTAACTGATGCTCTCGTAGATCTTATCCAGCTCTCCATGACAACAGCCTTCTACTGCCACCTTCATCCTTATATCTCTAATCTACAGCCTTACGCTCAAAGACGACAAAACGCGTTATCCATCACACAGATGGCCAACCTTTACATTTTTGCCATATTTTTCCAGCAGCCGTTTTTGCCTCCCTGTGCTCACATGCTACTATGCACATGCGCAGAACGGTCATGTGACCAAGTGCACAACATCCATTTTTATTCTTCATCCACACTTTCCGTAATTTAAATTTGTTCATTTGTTATTTTTTAATAATGTTTTATAATAATAATAATAATAATAATAATAATAATAATGTTTTGATTTTAAAGAATGATCAGCATTTAGTGTGCACGCTAACAGTATATGGAATGTATATAATGTATAACGAAACAGCAACGCAAAATTTATCAGGATTTTGTTTAAATAAAACGTATACTTAACTAAAACAACTGACAGAATTGATAGAAAGTCTGTTTGACGTTTTTCTATATAATACACAATTTTCTACTGTTAAATGCCTTGTATTATTATTCAAACCATTACATTTTTTTTCTTTTTGCTGTTGTAGTCATGAATCTGGCAAAAAATTAAGAAGAAGCAAAGAGCTCTGAATTTGAAACTGAAATACCAATGTTGAAAGTGCAGCCAGTTGCGATATGCTTTGTCACGTGGTGCGTGTTACTTTTCTTAGCGATGATCGGTGAGGACCAATCAAATCCATTATGATTAATAAACAAACGATTTCTTCAGTCAATTAAAAGAGACCGCCAAGTATTTTATTCCAAGTACCAATATTTATAATTTGTTATTGAGAAAAAAATCTATGCTTTTCTTGCACAAATGTCCGCTGTAAGAAAGATTTGAATACAGCTCCAAAGAGGAAGCGTCTCTTTTTTGTCATTTTTTATTTAAAAATAAGTAAATTACACTACCAGTCAAAAGTTTTTGAACAGTAATATTTTTAATGTTTTTAAGCTTCTTCTGCTCACCAAGCCTGCATTAATTTGATCCAAAGTACAGCAAAAAACTGTACCATTTTGAAATATTTTTACTATTTAAAGTAACTGTTTTCTATCTGAATATATTTTGAAATGTAATTTATTCCTGTGATTTCAAAGCTGAATTTTTAGTGTCTTTACTCCAGTCACACGATCCTTTAGAAATCATTGTAATATTCTAATTTGCTGCTCAAAAACATTTGTTATTATTATTACGTTGAAAACTTGTGAGTAGATTTTTTTTCAGGTTTCTCTGATAAATAGAAAGTTTAGAAGAACAGCATTTATTTGAAATAGAAATCTTTTGTATCATTATAAGTGTCTTTATCATCACTTTTGATCAATTTAAAGCATCCTTGCTAAATAAAAGTATTAATTTCTATGATTTCTTTCCCAAAAAATATAAAGAAAGAAAGAAAGAAAGATAAAAGAAAAATTATACTGACTCCAAGCTTTTGAATGATATCATGTATAATGTTACAAAAGTTTTTTTTATTTCAGATAAATGCTGATCTTTGGATCTTTCTATTCTTCAAAGAATTCTGAAAAAAAATGTACACAGCTGTTTTAAATATTGATGATGAGGATAATAATAATAATAATAAATGTTTCTTGAACAGCAAATCAGCATATTAGAATGATTTCTGAAGGATCATGTGACACTATAATTTACACATAATTTAAAATACATTAAAATAGAAAGCAGTTATTTTAAATAGTAAAAATATTTTTATTAATCAGTTTTTTCTATACTTTGGATGAAATAAATGCAGGCTTGGTGAGCAGAAGATACCTCTTTAAAAACATTTAAAATCTTAAAGTTTCAAAAAATCAATAATAATAATTAATAGTTGAGTAATTACCAATAGTTATTATTATATATTGCTTTTCATTTAACATTTAATTTAATTAATTGATCTAAAAAACAAACATAAGCAAACAACAATATTTAAATAGGGATTAATCGATGTGGAAAGTGCTGCTCTGCATGTTTTGCTGAATCAAGCTTGTGGAGAAAGTGCTGCTGTAAATATTCTGCTGACTGAGCTGTGTTTGCATGGAAAGTGCCGCTGTGAATGTTCCGCTGAGTGAATGATGGCGTGCCTGCTGGAGGCCCCTTTACGCATCAGCGTGTTATCTGTGAGTCTCTTTAATTATACCTATTAAAAATCTACATTTTAGCTTCAGGATCACTTAGGTATACACTAGACACGTTAGATAGACTTTAGCGAGTGATCTTAACTTAATCGATGTTGTTTTTAATGGCTGGCTGTGTGTTTATGTGGCTAACATTAGATCTGGATGTGCTCAGAGCTGTCAAATCAAAGTTATATTTAGTTTTCAGTCTATATTTAGAGCTGGGGCTTCAAAAACTAAATCAAACCTGCTTGATATTGTCTGATGAAGCGGTTAAATGATGAAGTGATGGGCTAAAGTGCTGGTAACGCCCCCCTTTTGACAGCCCTGTAGTTCTGTCCTGTATGTTTTGACACATGTTGATCTACTCTCACTGTGGTGAAACCCAGGTGCAATGATGCTGTCAGATGTTGTTGCATATGTAATTGAATGATTACCAGTCTCAAATGTCACGGTATTCACATAGTGCTCAAAATGGTAGACTAGTAAAAAAGCATTAACATGATGCTTGTGTGCCATTCAAACTTTAGCCTTCATGTTCGGTTTATTATCTTCCCTTCAGATACTTTGAATGCGTTCCTCTGATCTAATCAACCGTAGTGCGATATTGTTAAAGCCTTAACCCTTTGTTAATGATAAAATAGAAGTGCTCTTTTCAAGTTAATTGTTATCCCATATATTAACTCTGTCTCTCAGTCAATTTGATAATCATATTTACTGTTTTTATTCGTGTTTTACATTACTGAGGTTTGTGAGACTCACAGAAGTTGTTTTTAATTTTTTATTAGTATTAAATTTCATCTGCTACCATTATTCTTAAAATCCTGATGCCCTGTCATAAAATAAATGAGCTGTTAAAGGTTCTTGATTTTTTTTTTCAGATCTAAAATTGTTGTACCTGTAGTAGCTTTTTATTTTGATACATAAATTATAATATATGAAATATACACTATGTTTTTGAACATATTTTTTTAAAGAAGTCTCTTTTGCTCACCAAGCCTGCATTTATTTGATTCAAAAAACAGCAAAAGCTGTAATATTGTGAAATATTTTTACTATTTAATATAACTGCTTTCTTTTTTTATTTCTGTGATTTCAAAGGTGAATTTTTTGTATCGTTACTCCAGTCACGTGATCCTTTAGAAATCATTCTAATATGCTCAAGAAACATTTGTTATTATTATCAATATTTAAAACAGTTGAGTACATTTTTTAACGACTCTTTGATGAATGGAAATAGGGCTGTCAACGATTAGTCGCGATTAATCGCATACAAAATAAAAGTTTGAGTTTGCCTAATATATGTGTGTATAATGTGTATAATTATTATGTATATATAAATACAAACACTTTCATGTATATATTTAAGAAATATTTACAAGCATATTTATTTATTATAATTTTTATATAATTTATATTAAATATAAATAAAATCATTTTGTATATTAATAACATATTTCTCATATATATACACATTAATTTGTGTGTGTTTATATATACATAATAATTGCACACAGTACACACACATATATTAGGCAAACTTAAACTTTTATTTTGTATGCGATTAATCGCGATTAATCGTTGACAGCCCTAAATGGAAAGATTCAAAGATAAGCATTTATCTGAAGTAGAAAGCTTTTGTAACGTTATACACTACCATTCATTCACACTGTACCATTCATACCATTCTGAACTTTCTATTCATCAACGAACCTGAAAAAATTCTACTCGGCTGTTTTTAACATAATAATAATAATAAATGTTTTCTGAGCGGCAAATCAGCATGTTAGAATGATTTATGAAGGATCATGTGACTGGAGTAACGATGCTAAAAATTCAGATTTGAAATCACAGACATAAATAACATTTTAAAGTATGTTCTAATAGAAAAAAAGTTATTTTAAATAGTAAAATATTTCAAAATTGTACTGTTTTTGCTCTGCTTTGGATCAAATAAATGCAGGCTTGGCAAGCAGAACAGACTTATTTAAAAAAAAAAAAAAAAAAAACATGAAAAAACTTTTGACTGGTAGTGTAACTTTTGATACTTAGGTCATTGTAGCTATAAGCTCCAATCCAGTGAGATTAGCACTGGATTTCATATAAATCTTATTTCAAATGTCAAATAAATGTCAATTGGTCATGTTGTAAGAATTTCAATTTGACTCTTCCGAGTAATGTTTTCTAAACTGACAGCTGCATAATTCTTTAGGGTTGGGTAATCATAGAGGGATGTAATACTGTAATTGAATAATGATCCCAAATCATTCAAATGTGTAGTTGAAGTCTGTCAGAAACTCATTTGTGCCTGAACAGGTTGGGTTGGTACATCGAAACACCATTTTGTTACATTATGTTATAAAGTAATAGAGTTCATGTGCTTGAGTGATGTTCTGAAGCATGACGTGACATTTATAGCAGTGCCAACTAATTGCGTACCTGCTTTGGTATGTTTGGGTGATCGTCTTTCCCACTTTTCCCTGGCTTGAACTTGCCATCTCTGCCTGTGCGAGTGAGCTGCAGTGTTTGAGGAGTTGGGAAGTCTCCTTCTAGAGATTTCCACCAACAGCTGGCAACTGTAAGGATAAACACACCAAAGCATTGAGACCCCGTGAGCCAGGAGGAGGCTATGGGGTGAGTCTGAGGGTGTTGTGATGCCTCAGATGGGATGAGTTTGCTGAATCATCTTTGTGCTGTCATTTGTCACTATGCAGGAAGTCACAGCCACGAGTCGCCACTATGTTGACCGGCTTTTTGACCCCGACCCACAGAACGTGCTGCAGGGAGTCATGTGAGTAAACAACCATGTGTGTGAGCGCTCCGCTCTGTGTTGTAGTTCACCATGCTCACTTTTCTGAGTGCTAAAGATGAAGCTGTCACCATAGGAGGTTGTTTTTAGTCCTTAGAGAGCAAGTGTATGGTAGTGTTTTTTTGGTTTCATCATGTAAGACGTTGTGAGGTGCTGTGCTTGTGTGTTTATGTGAGTGTATCTGGGTAGCTGCGGCTCGGGTCTCTTCATCTTTATTTTTAACTCAAGGCTTCAGCTCTGGTTACTGTTAGCTTGATCTTTCCCGACTGCCATAGCCATACTTTTCCTCAGATATAGATCCTCCTTCAAAGAGGCATGAACTAAAACATTAAGGTTTTTGCATTTATGCTGCTTTAAATTCATGTCAAAATCATTTTGACAAGATGAACGCACAGAGATGCTGTTAAAGTCAGTAGGAAATATTGGTTTCTTTTGGGGGCGTGTTTAAAAATGATGATGAATACCAGTTTGCTTCCTCCATAATTAATGTTGTGTCAGTCCTCCTGGAAAATTCCTACATTAAAAAATTTAATTAGCTATTATTATTATCATCATTCATTCATTTATATTTATTATTATAGTTTTCATTTTAACTATAGTTTAGGTTTCATTAATTGTGCGCATTTGTTATTTTATTTTTATATATTTATATTAATTTATTAATAAAAGTAATTTAATTTAATTTAAATCATTATTTATTTTATTTCAGTTTTAGTAATCTTCAACTTATTTCTGATTTTCATGAGATGTTTTAAAATGTTTTTCATCTAATATATCTGTTTTTAACTTCATTTCAGTTATTTATTTCAATAATTGTTTTGTAGTTTTACTTTCTTTTCTCTTTACAGTAACACTGGGCAATTTCATATTTCTTTCTCATTTTTTTCATTTCCTGACAAAGGCAGAAAGCTTTTTAGTGATAATGCAACAAAAAAGAGCAATTGATGCACATTAGGTTTGTAATTGATGCTCTGTGTATCTGTTATGACTCTTATGTGCACTCAGCTCTTAATTATATCATTCTGATTTGACTTGAACGTTGTATGAGTTTGTTGTGGGTATGGAAACATTTGTAAATATTTTGGGTGCTGTTGATGAAGAATGGATCGATAAAGCATCAATTACAGTTGCACATGCATTGTCATTTTAGTGGAAAAAATCCTTCTGGAAGAAATATAAAATTTTATGGCATGTCCTTTTTGTTCAGTGCAGAATCTTGTTACATTACCTGTGTGCTGTATGTGCATTCAGCTAATGAGTCATGAGATGAGAGTCTGCTAGGAGGGTGTTACTATTTGCTCTCATTATCAGCCTCTGTGATCCTCAGTTCATTCAAATGTACGCTAACAAGTTACATTTGACATGATGAACGAAAACACCAGTGTCCTTTACTTCAAATGTTAAACAGCATATTGTTAATTTTTGTTTAATTATAGTATGTGTAGTTTTCACATTAATTAAAATACTAATTGTAATATTTGTACTTCAAAAAATCTTTCTTATACTGAAGGACTATTAAAACGGCAAAAAAAACTTTTAAAAGTTTTTTAAAAAAATTTCATCCTTTGATCAAAATACTGTTAAAACAGAAATACTGTGTATTATTACAATTTAAAATAACTGTTTCTGTTTATTTATTCCTGTAATGACAAAGTAATTTTCAGCAGCCATTATTATTTCAGTCTGGAGTGTCACATGGTCCTTCAGAAGTCATTCTAAAATGCTGATTTGGTGGTCATTTTTAAAAACATTTTGAAAACAGTTGTCCTGCTTTAATGTTTTTATGTAAACCATGATAATTTTTGAGCATTATTTAATAAATACAAAGTTTAATAGAACAGTGTTTATTTTAAATGCAAGTCTTTTGTAATTATGTAAAAGTCAAATCAATTAATCATGATTAATCACATCCAAAATAAACGTTTGTGTTTAAGTAATATATGTGTATGTCTATGTATATTCATATATAAATATACATAATATATATTACATATATTTAAGAAATATTTACATGTGTGTATAAACACTCATATATTTATAAATATATATCACATATTTTTCTTAAATAAATACATGTATGTGTGTATATTTATACACTATCAGTCAAATGTTTTTGGACAGTAAGATTTTTAATGTTTTTTAAATAAGTCTCTTCTGCTCACAAAGTCTGCATTTATTTGATCCAAAGTACAGAAATATTTTTACTATTTAAAATAACTGTTTTCTATTTAAATATATTTTCAAATGTAATTTATTCCTAATTTTAGCATCATTACTCCAGTCACATGAGCCTTCAGAAGTCATTCTAATATTCTTATTTGCTGCGCAAAAAAAAAAAAAAAAAAAAAAAAAAAAAAAATTGTATTATTATTATTATTATTATTATGTTGAAAACAGCTGAGTAGATTTTTTTTCAGGTTTCTTTGATGAATAGAACGTTTAGAAGAACAGCATTTATCTGAAATAGAAATTTGTCACATTTTAAATGTCTTTATCACTTCTTTATCAATTTAAAGCATCCTTGCTAAATAAATTAATTTCTATAATAATGTCTATAATAATACAAATTTCTTGGATTAATTTGGATTAATTTGGACAAATAAATGCAGGCTTGGTGAGCAGAAGAGACTTTTTTTTAAAAAAACATTAAAAATCTTACTGTCCAAAACTTTTGACTAGTAGTGTATATACTTATAAATACACACAGCACACACACATATATTATGTGAACACAAACTTTAATTTTAGAAGTGATTTATCACGATTAATCGATTTGACAACACTAGTCTCTACTGTTACTTTTGAACCGTTTAATGTGTCCCTGCAGAATGAAAGTACTAACTTCTTAAAATAAATAAATAAAAACACATTTTAAAATAAATAAAATTGAAAATATAGAATGCATAAAACTAATCAGTCAGCAACCATTTTTTTTCCCACCCAGCTTGTTCATCTGACCAATAACACCCTCAAAATTACTGGAAACTTCTGTTGATCTGTTTCTATATCATAGAATAGGTATGTTTTGTATATTGAGTTATAAGTGATTGCACCTGTATTGACAGTGACATGAAGAATGCTGTTATTGGAAACAACAAACAGAAGGCCAACCTGATTGTGCTGGGAGCCGTGCCAAGGTAAGTCCGCCTACTTCACCCTTCTTCAACCAATAGAACTGCAGTGAGTTTTGATGCAACCAGTAAGATTTAAGCATCATAGCTAATTTATCCAGTTGTCTGGGCTGGGCCAATATAGGTGGAAGATTACAGTAAACTCCAAAAGTCAAAGATTATATTCAAAATCTTGGATTCAAAATCATATTTAAACCTGTAATTAAACAAAGAGACTCTCTTGAGCTGTTTTCTTTGTTTTATGTGCTAATCACTGCTGATGGGGATGTACTGGTGTGTGTGTGTGTGTGTGTGTGTGTGTGTGTGTAGACTCCTGTATCTTCTCCAGCAGAGCTCCTCTAGTCTGGAGCTAAGGACCGAATGTGCGGTCGTGTTGGGAAGTCTGGCCATGGGCACAGAGAACAACATCAAGTCCCTGGTGGACTGCCACATCATCCCAGCCCTGCTACAAGGTTCTTGCTCTGTCTACTAAGTCTCTCTTTGATATTCCTGTTCTAAGTATATTTTTTATCAAAGAAATGTATGAAGATATCTTCATGATTCCAATCTTTTGACCAGTGTTTTGTGTTTCTGTAGGTCTCTTGTGTTCTGATCTGATCTTCATTGAGGCATGTCTGCGCTGTTTAAGAACCGTCTTCATCAGTCCCGTCACACCAGTGCAGCTGCTCTACACAGTAAGACGACTTGCACTTTCTGAAATGACATATGCACATGCATAAACGGAAGAATGATCAACATGTTTCAATTTGCACCAGGACCCTACTGTGATCCCCCACCTCATGTCCCTGCTGAGTCGGTCACAGCACACACAGGAATACATCACACAAATCTTCGCCCACTGTTGCAAGGTAACACACACAACTTTGTGCATCACACAGTAAATATGCATTTATTTGGAATTCTAAAGCAAATAGTTCCAGCTCTAAATTCTGATTAGATCAGCCACATAGAAGCTTTATTCCAAGCCTTATTAAGGATTATCCGACATGCACCTGTGGCCACTCGTTAAACCGTAAAATGGTTGCAGTATTACACTTTAGGCTTCTTGGCAAGGTAATGTTTTCTTTTGTCTCTATTGAAAAATGCATTGAATATTGTGTTTGTCCAGACTCCAGAACATCAGACGGTGTTGTTCAACCACGGTGCCATCCAGAACATCGCTCCTCTTCTCATCTCTCCCTCCTATAAGGTACAAAAAGGATCTAAAATGGCTTTTCCATTTGATAATGTGTTTTTAATGCATGGGACAGTGTGTTCTAAGTAATTATGTTTTGCAAACTCTCCCTGTAGGTACGGATGCAGGCGTTAAAGTGTTTCTCAGTTTTGGCCTATGAGAACGCTCAGGTCTCCATGACACTGGTGAATGGTGAGCACGACCCTCATCCTACTATCATCAAGTACTATCATTTGATCACCACTTATTTTGTCCTCCTGCCATACACTCATCAGAGAGTCTTTTTGACTTCTCTTTTGTGTTGCAGTTTTTTTCATTATATTTTGTAATATATGATTCACTGTTCAGTGGAAAAAAAAGCGTAGTGCACAACATGCAAAATGCATGTTATTGTTTATTTAGTACTGACCTGAATAAGATGCTTTACATAAAAGATGTTTACATATAGTCCACAAGAGAAAATAATAGTTGATTTTATAAAAATTAACCGGTTCAGAAGTTTACATCCCCATGATTCTTAATACTGTGTTGTTAACTGAATGATCCACAGCTGTGTTTTTTGTTTAGTGATACTTGTTCATGAGTCCCTTGTTTGTTCTGAACAGTTAAACTGCCTGCTGTTCTTTAGCAAAATCCTTCAGGTCCCACAAATTCTTTGGTTTTTCAGCATTTTTGTGTATTTGAACCCTTTCCAACAATGGCTGTATGATTTTGAGATCCATCCTTTCACACTGAGGACAACTGAGGGACTCATATGCAACTATTACAGAAGGTTCAAGAAGGGATGAAAACTTTTGAACATAATGAAGATGTGTACATTTTTCTTATTTTGCCTAAATATCATATTTTTTCATTTAGTACTGCCCTTCGGATGGCAGAGATGATGTTTCCCAGAAGACAAAATAAGTTAAATTTACCCTGATCTTCATATTCAAATTCACCCCGGCTCTTAATGCATCGTGTTTCCTTCTGAAGCATCAGTGAGTGTTTAAACCTTCTGTAATAGTTACATATGAGTCCCTCAGTTGTCCTTAGTGTGAAAGGATGGATCTCAAAATCATACATTAATTGTTGGAAAGAGATCAAATACACAAATGCTGAAAAACCAATGAATTTGTGGGACCTGAAGGATTTTTTTTTCTGAAGAACAGCAGGCAGTTTAACTGTTCAG
This sequence comes from Labeo rohita, assembly GCF_022985175.1. NCBI lineage: Eukaryota > Metazoa > Chordata > Actinopteri > Cypriniformes > Cyprinidae > Labeo > Labeo rohita. The sequence goes on from NC_066877.1 coordinate 18,881,549, forward strand.
GACAAACAAGGGACTCATGAACAACTATCACTAAACAAAAAAAAAAAAACACAGCTGTTGTGGATCATTCAGGTAACAGCATTAACAGTATTAATAATCAAGGGGGATGTAAACTTTTGAACTGGTTCATTTTTATAAATTGAGCTATTATTTTCTCTTGTGGACTATATGTACACACCTTTTATGTGAAATATCTCATTCAGGTCAGTATTAAATAAACAATAATATGTGTTTTGTATGATCCTTCTTATTTTGGTAAAATAACATTTTTAATGATTCTGAAAGGGGGATGTAAACTTTTGACCTTAACTATATACTTCTGTTGAAAAGTTTGGGGTCAGTAAGATTTTATTAATATTATTTTAATTCAACATCGAAGCATTAAAATTGTAAAGATTTTGGTTTCAAATAAATGATGTTCTTTTGAACTTTCTGTTCGTCAAAGTTTCCTAAATATTAACCAGCACAGCAGTTTTCAGCATTTATGATAAGTATAAGTTAAAGGAAACATGTGACACCGAAGACTGGCGTAATAGCTGCTGAAAATCCAGTTTTGCCATAACAGCAATAAATTATATTTTAAATATATTCAAACAGTTAACAGTACTTTTAAATTATAGCAGTATTTCACAATAGTACTGTATTTCTGTGTAAATATGCAGCCTGTGTGCATTAGAGACTTCAAAACCATTGCAAAAATCCTACTGACACCAAACATTTGAGTGGTAATGTACCTAACATTAGTTGATGGCTTAGTGTTAGAGCCTAACATGATAAGCAGAGTTTTCTTATAGCAAATCACATGAAGCTTGGTTCATAATTTTTTGCAATGTTCCTTTTTCTTTGAATCAGACATTGTTATTAGGTAAGAGCTAGTGGTTTGTTTGAAGCTTAAAACATTTATTTAGGTTTCCTGTATGTCTTTGGAGATTGTGAATAAACTAATGCTTAACCCTTTTCACACAAAAATAAAAATTGTCATTAATTACTCACCCTCATGTTGTTCCAAACCCATAAGACCAATCATCTTCGGAACACAAATTAAGATATTTTTGATTAAATCTGAGGGCTTTTGGACCCTGCATAGACAGTAATACAACTACAACGTTTTAGGTCCAGAAAAGTAACAAAGAAAGAATTATTGTTTTCTTTGTGGGTTGAACCACTTATGTCACATGGACTATTTTAACAATGTCCTTATGACTTTTCTGGGCCTTGTGTTGATATCTATGCAGGGTCAGATAGCTCTTGAATTTCATCAAAAATACTTTCATTTGTGTTCTGAAGATGAACGAAGGTCTTATGGGTTTGGAAAGACATGAGGATGAATAATTAATGACAGTTTTCATTTTTGGGTGAACTATCCCTTTAAGCCTGCTGAAAGTCATATTATTGTGTTCATATGTATATGTTTCTCAGTGCTTGTAGATGGTGAGCAGCTCTCTCAGGTTTTTGTTAGAATGATGCAAAGGGACAAACCCATCGAAATGCAGCTTACAGCAGCCAAATGGTGAGCAAATCTCATCCTGCAGGTTATTTATGAAAATACATGGTTAATCTCTTCAGATTTTACAAACTCACACTCTTTTTTTTTTTTCAGTTTAACATACATGTGTCGAGCAGGAGCCATCAGGACAGACGACAGCTGTATTGTACTAAAGGTACCTCCAAAAAACTTCCCCATCCACAAAAGTGTTACCATTAAAAGTGTGTTAAATTCTAGTTCTCTGTGTGTGTGTGTGTACAGACTTTGCCGTGCCTAGTGCGGATGTGCAGTAAAGAGCGGTTACTAGAGGAGAGGGTGGAGGGGGCCGAGACGCTAGCCTACCTGATGGAGCCGGACGTAGAACTACAGCGGATTGCAAGCGTCACTGACCACCTTGTGTCCATGTTAGCTGACTATTTTAAATACCCAAGCTCCGTCAGCGCCATCACTGATATTAAGAGGGTAACTTCACGCACTTATACACACACACACACACACACAAACATATTTAATTAGCTTTCTAAATGAGGACACACCAGAGACTTCTGTTGTTTTTGTTGAAAGTTTAAAGGGATAGTTTAACTAAAAATGAAAATTCTGTCATTAATTTCTCACCTTCATGTCGTTTCAAACCAGTAACACCTTTGTTCATCTTCAGAACACAAATGAAGATATTTTTAATGAAATATGAGAGCTTTCAGACCCTGCAGTAGAGCCAGAAAGGTAGAAAGGACATAATCAAAATAATCCATGTGACATCAGTGATTCAACCTTAATTTTATGAAACTACAAGAATACTTTTTATGCGCAAAGAAAACCAAAATTACGGTTGAACCACTGATGTCATGTGGACTATATTAACAATGTCCTTACTACTATTCTGGGCCTTGAGCATAGTAATTGTGTTAGGGTCAGAAAGTGCTCAAAAATAACGTAATTTTGGTTTGATGAATGAAGGTCTTGCGGGTTTGGAACGACATGAGGGTGGGTAATTAATGACAGTATTTTTATTTTTGGGTGAACTATCCCTTTAAGTACGCAGTTTCAATAGTAGGTGTAACCAGGTACCTTTTGCTTTTCCAATGAAATGTAGACTCAGTGTAATTGATCATCTGTCTTCTTGTAGTTGGACCATGACTTGAAACATGCACATGAGCTGCGACAGGCAGCCTTTAAACTCTATGCCTCACTAGGCTCCAATGACGAGGACATCAGGAAAAAGGTATTACATTACATTACATTATATTATAAAAATCAACACCATGGCTATTGACTACTTTTACACCTAGCAGTTAAAACAGGTTATTGTGGTGAATGAGCTTCGGATGTTAACATTAATTTCTCTGCTACAGATTACAGAGACAGAAAACATGATGGACAGGATTGTTAGTGGCCTATCAGAATCTAGTATCAAAGTACGGTTAGCAGCAGTCAGGTATGACACAACTTTTCACTTAAATATTTTGAGATCAAAAGATTTTGACTGGTTATTTTAAACATTCTATTGATCAGAGGATCCTGAAAAAAATACGGTTTCCACAAGCTTCACATTAAGCTATTAAGCTTCACAATTGTTTTCAATATCTGCTAATAATAATTACAAAATCAGCATATTAGAATGATTTCTGAAGGATCATGTTAAAAATTTTTTTACAATATTACTATTCTCACTTTATTTTTAATTAAATTAATGTAGTTTTGGGGAGTATAAGACATTGTTCAAAACATTTTTACGAATCTTTCCGACCCCAGCTTTTGAATAGTAGTGTAAATGTTAAATGTGTTTGTTGAAAAGACACAAAAGTTGGATACTGAATTAATTCAGAGCATAAAACAAAGAAATTTCAATTTATTTCTATCAAATTTTATCTAGATGTCTGCACAGTTTATCAAGGTCTGTACAACAGCTAAGGACAAGTTTCCATGATCATGCAGTATGGAAGCCACTAATGAAGGTATGATATTCAGATGATGTTGAGTTAAAACTGGACGTTAATCAGACCTTAATTGAATGCACATTTGTTTTGTGGGTAGTTATTACAGAATGCACCAGATGAGGTCCTGGTCATGGCCTCTTCAACACTATGCAACTTACTTCTGGAGTTTTCACCCAGCAAGGAGGTAAAGTACACACACTCTGTTGGAGTTTATTAGCATTATACAGATAAATTTAAATTGTAAAATTAATATTATTATAATTAATATTAAATGCTTTTACAGTATAATAGTATTATTACTATAGTAATATTTAGTTTTGTATTTAATTTTTATAATTTTAATAAAATAAAATATTGTAATAATCACTGAACTCTCCGATTTTCTGTGCATTTAACAATATTATTAGCAAAAGACATTAGAATAACACTGTTGTTAGTACAGTTTAGTTGCTTTGTCATAATTAAAAGCTAAAAGGTTTTTTCTGTAACTGTGAATGTGTGTGTTCACAGCCTATCTTAGAGTCTGGGGTCATCGAGTTACTATGCAGCCTCACACAAAGTGACAGTCCAGCTCTAAGAGTCAACGGCATCTGGGCTCTCATGGTAAGACCTGGTGATTTCGGTCCACACTAAAGCTTTGCTATGAAAACACTCTATGTCATCAGAAGCTGTTATGTTTATTTGTGCAGAACATGGCCTTCCAGGCAGATCAGAAGGTGAAGGTGGAAATAGTTCGAGCTTTGGGCACAGAACAGCTTTTTAGACTCCTGTCTGATCCTGATACCAATGTGCTCATGAAAACATTGGGGCTGCTTCGAAACCTGCTCTCTACCCGGCCGGTAATACACATTATATATATATGTATACTCGGTTTCATATGTTCCCTTTCTCTGTCTAACAAGATTATAGGCTTTCTGTAATACACACACACTAATTGTCTTTCTCTGTCTTTGGTAGCATATAGACCAGATCATGAGCTCACATGGAAAGCAGATAATGCAAGCGGTCACGCTTATCCTAGAGGGAGAACACAGCATAGAGGTCAAAGAGCAGGTGAGCTGCTCAAACAAACTAAGATGGCATTGTGCTCATTGGGTCTTAAAGAAGAGCTGTTAAATTCCACAGGTGTTTTGTTAAAGAAGCAGTTCACTTACAGAACAAAAATCTACTGATAATTTACTCACCTCCTTGTCATCTAAGATGTTCATGTCTTTCTTTCTTCAGTTGTAAAGAAATTGTTTTTTGAGGCAAACATTTCTCAGGATTTCTCTCTATATAGTGGGCTTCTATGGTGCCCGCAAGTTTTACGTTCCAAAATCCAGTTTAAATGCACAATCAAAGGGCTCTAAATGATCCCAGCTGAGGAAGAAGGGTCTTATCTAGCGAAACGATTGTTATTTATTAAAAAAAAATGACAATTTCTATACTTTTTAACTTCAAATGCTCATCTTATCTAGCTCTGCGTGAACTCTGTGTATTCCAGTTTAAGACAGTTACGGGCAGGTCAAAAAACTCATCTCATCTTCTGCTCCAACTTCAAAATCGCCCTACATCGCTGCAGAAGTGCTAGTGTTTACACAGTGAACGCGCAAGGAGGGAAAGCACCCTTTACAAAAAAAGGTAACACAGCGATGTAAGATGATTTTGAAGTTGGAGGAGATGAAAATGAAAATGAGATGGGAGTTTTTCGACATACCCTAATTGTCATAACCCTAAAGTTATCGAGAGTTCAAGTGTGTAAATTGTACTTTTTTTTTGTTTTTTTTTTTAGAAAATAACGAATCGTTTTGCTAGATAAGACCCTTCTTCCTCAGCTGGGATCGTTTAGAGCCCTTTTTGCGGGCACCATTAAAGTCCACTATATGGAGAACATTCCTGAAAATTTTTCCTCAAAAAGCATAATTTCTTTACGACTGAAGAAAGAAAGACATGAACATCTTGAATGACAAGTGGGTGAGTAAATTGTAAAATCTGTACATTTTTGTTCTGGAAGTGAACTTCTCCTTTAAAGGCAATCCCGGATATTAAAACTTGCATGGCTTAATATAACATAAATTCTGTGATCAAAGCAAAATTTTCAGCATCATTTCTCCACTCTTCAGTGTCACATGGTCCTTCAGAAATCATTCTAATTTGATTTTCAGTTCAAGAAATATTTTATTATTATTAATATTTAAGACAGTTGAGTGCAGTTTTTTTCAGGAATCTTTGATGAATACAAAGATCCAAAGACCAGCATTTATCTGAGATAAAAAGCTTTTGTAACATAGTCAGTATAATTTTTTTTTTTTTTTAGGAAATTAAAGAAATTAATACTTTTATTTAGCAAGGATGCTTTAAATAGATCAAAAGTGATGATAAAGATATTTATAACATTACAAAAGTTTTCTATTTCAGTAAAAATGCTCTTCTGAACTTGCTATTCATCAAAGGAACCTGAAAAAAAATCTACTGTTTTCAGCATAACAATAATAATAAATGTTTTTCTAGCAGCAAATCAGAATATTAGAATGATTTCTGAAGGATCACGCGACTTGGGTAATAATGCTAAAAATTCAGCTTTGAAATCACAGGAATAAATTACATTTGAAAATATGTTCAAATTCAAACAGTTATTTTAAATGGTAAAAATATTCCAGAATTTTACTGTTTTTGCTGTACTGTGGATTAAATAAATGCAGGCTTGGTGAGCAGAAGAGACGTCTTTAATGACATTCCCTTAAACATGCAGATAACTGCTGCTGAACCTGGAACATTTGTTTAGGAGCATTGATTTTAATAGTTTACAGAGCTGATGTTTAACAATCCTTTTGTCATCTTTTGCAGACATTGTGCATATTGGCCAACATTGCTGACGGAAACACTGCCAAGGAACTCATTATGACCAATGATGACATGCTCCAAAAAATTAAATATTACATGGTTAGTGCATAGTCATTAGATCATCTGGTTTCTCAGTTGTGTGCTTTTCTTCAATTTTTATGTTCTCTGTACCATTTTCCTTAGTCTCCTTGTACTGTTGCTTGTTTCCACCTTATCACCTTCCTCTTGCTCTTTCTTGTCTCTCTCCTACTGGTGAATTTTTTTGCTAATATGAAATTTCTTTTATTGTCTGTGTTTCAGGGTCACTCCAATGTGAAGCTGCAGCTGGCTGCCACCTTCTGCATCTCTAACCTCATCTGGAATGAGGAGGACGGTGAGGAGCTTGTGTTACATGGTTTTAGTGAAGGGGCAGTGGGGGACCGTTTAACTTAACTGTATCTGAACCAGTCCTCGAGTCCTCTTCGTGTATTATCAAGAATACAAGTTTGTGTTTTTCCACCTCCTGCAGGCTCACAAGAGAGACAAGACAAGCTAAGGGAGATGGGCTTTGTTGATATCTTACACAAACTCACCCAGGCATCAGATCCCAACCTCTGTGACAGGTGATGGACAGACCGGCATTCATCTGTTGATAGTCGTTTCATCTGTTGTTTGGTTTGGTGTCATAAAGTAATGATTTGACTGTTCGCATCTCTGTCATTCTCTCAGGGCAAAAACGGCGATGCAGCAGTATTTGGCATGACCTCGAAGGAAGGCGGGATACGGCCTCACTAACAATCTCTAGGAGGATCACATCTCCTGTGTTTTTGTTTTAGATTCAAATTTCGTTTCGCTCTTCCTTTTGTTTTGTTGCACAAGACACCTTTTGTTGTGGAGACCCCGAACAGCTTCGTAAATCAGAGACACGGTTGCCAGGGGCCCACAGCACCTTTTGGGCTTTCAGCTACGTTGGCTTAATACGTTTTCTGCTGAATTCTTGGAACTATTATTTTTTTTGTTTGTTTGTTTTTTGGACTTAATGTGAAGGAAAAAAAAATTCCTCGACGTGTGTTGCAGCGCCACCTGGTGGATTGAGGCTTTGACGCTTTGGACTCCCTTTGGAGAAAGCCGACTGACCTCTCAGTGCTACGCTTGTAGGAGCTTAGTCTCCTTATTTTGGTTTGCTGATTTACTATTGATATTATTATAACTATTATTATTTTAATTGGGACTTTGACACAAGGTTAGAAAAGACTGCTTGTTTTTGTTCTTTTTTTGTGGATACATACCTCGTAAATATATATAAATATAAATATATAAATATATTTTTTGGATTTTTAATTTCTCTTTCAGGTTGTTTTTCCCCTTTGTATTTTCCTCTCTGTAATATAGGCTGATGTGGGTATATCTGGAGAGGCAGCATGTTGGGTCATATACACTGATCTATATATAATGTTCTCTATTATAGATCAGTGGTCATATTCAAAGACATTTTCGTCAAAATCACAACCCCAAATAGAAAAGTGAAAGTTTGTTTGCTCTTTCCACAGGTCTTTGTTTTCTCATTTTCACTCCCTTTATCTTCACACGAATCGGTCTCCTCATAACTCCCTCTTTTTGAAGCTCTATAGTGAATGTTTCCACTCAAATATATGCAGGCCTCTGCCATGGAGCAGTCCACTGCTTTGTGTCTTTTTTCTGGGTCGGGAAGGGCTTTTTAGCACAGAAGAGCTTGGAGATGAAGCGGACTTGGTGCTCATGTAGGAAAAACAGGTTTGAATCCTCCCTTTGACCCTTTTCCCTGGACAATATTGTATCTTCTACTTTTGCAACAAAAAAAAAGTTGCAGGAAAAACTAAATATGCTAAATAGCTTACTAGAGATAAAGTCTAGCAGTTATCACATTCTTCAGACTTGTTGGACCTTGGTGCTTACATGGGAAAAACAGGTTTGAGTCAAGTGTACCGCACGCATCCTGAAAAGTGAATTCAGAATGTTTTGATCTCCATCTGGTGGTTGGCTGCAGTATCGGTCATAAACCCTGTGCTCTCCATGTAAACCAATGGTACATCATCCAAACTAAAAAATTAAATTAGACTTTAAATACATTTTTCTATAATTTTAGGCAATTCTTTTCATGCTGATGTATGTTTAACTGTTCATTTTTTGAGTAAGTTTGAATTTAATTAGTTAATTGATGCTATAAAAACGGGGTGTGGTGTCATGATTGTGAGCTTGTGATTGGGGAGTTTTTGGCAGGACCTCACAATCGCTATTGCGCAGACTCAGGCTCGAAATGACGTCATTGGTGCAAGATGATGAAAGAAAGTGGAGATTAAAACCCAATTTGAAAAAGAAGAAAAATATTAACAATGAAGTAACAAACTAGAGTGAGTATTATGTTGATTTGAAATCATTTAAAATATACATACAAATATTTTTCCAGTGTTTCTCACAAACTTTTTTTTACATTTACAGTTTACATTTACCTTGCAGAATCTACAAAATGTTAATGATTTTACCATCATAAGAGGGATCGTACAAAATGCATATTATATTTTATTTAGTACTGACCTGAATAAGATATTTCACATAAAAGACATACAGTCCACAAGAAAAAATAATAGTTGAATTTATGAAAATTAGTTTAAATAAGTTTACATAGACTTGATTCTTAATGCTTTACCTAAATGATCCACAGCTTTTGTTTTGCTTTGTGATAGTTGTTCATGAGTCCCTTGTTTGTCCTGAATCATCTGCCCACTGTTCTTCAGAAAAATCCTTCAGGTCCCATAAATTCTGTGTTTTTTCAGCATTTTTGTGTATTTGAACCCTTTTTAACAGTGACTGTATGATTTTGAGATCCTTCTTTTCACACTGAGGACAACTGAGGGACTCTCATGCAACTATTACATAATGATCAAACACTCACTAATGCTTCAGGGAAAAAACAAAAACAAAACAAAACAAAAAAAAAAAAACAATGCATTAAGAGCCGGGGGTGAAAACTTTTTGAATTTGAAGATCAGGGTTAATTTAACAAATTTTGTCTTCTGGGAACATGTAAGTAACTTCTGTAGCGTCTGAAGCGCAGTACTAAATAAAATAGAAAAAAGAAAAAGATATTTAGGTAAAATAAGAAGAATGTACAAATCTTCATTCTGTCCAAAAGTTTTCACCCTCCGGCTCTTAATGCATTGTTTTTCCTTCTGTAGCTTCGGTGAGTGTTTGAACCTTCTGTAATAGTTGCATATGAGTCCCTTCAGTTGTCCTAGTGTGAAAAGATGGATCTCAAAATCATACAGACATTGTTAAAAAGGGTTCAAATACACAAAAACGATGAAAAACCAAAGAATTTGTGGGACCTGAAAGATTTTTCTGTTCAGGACAAACAAGGGACTTGAACAACTATCACTAAACAACAACAACACAGCTGTGGATCATTCAGGTAACAACAATATTAAGATTCAAGTATGTAAACTTTTTAACGGGGTTATTTTTATAAATTCAACTATTATTTCCACTTGCGTACTATATGTAAACATGTTTTATGTGAAATATCTTATTTAGGTCAGTATTAAATAAAAAATAACATGCATTTTGATAAAATAATGAATATTTTGCAGATTCTGTAAGGTGTATGTAAACATTTTACCTCAGCCGTACACATATGGGGTTTTGAAAACATGGATGGATTTTCGCATTGGTCTGAACGAAAACCGATGATGAGCTGATTGAAAATGCAAATTCATTCTCTTTCAGCAGAAGGCGCTTTTGAAGCAGCAAAAATAGCGGTTTAAGGTGGACAGAAAAGATTAAATAAAAATGATATCGAGCCGCATCAATGAATGTGGAACACTGTTTTCATATTTTAAATAAACCAAACATATTTTGTATCTTGTAAATAAGGCAGTTTTAAAAGGAACACAGAAGTCTTTATTCTTATAAAACATCACCTTTTGTTTTATTATCCTGGTAAGTGTCTCTCATAAAGCTCATTACAGTTAATAAAATACATCTGGACCCCTGTTTGCCTTGGGTCGTGCAGCCCAACCCCTCCCCCCATATATGCAGGCACATTCCTCATGCAAATTAAATGGACATGCAGGAAACCCCAGACCCCAATGTCCATCAAAGTTCCTACTATCCATATTCGTACCCCCTGACCTAGGTAAAGAAAATAGAAACCAAAGTATTCTATTGTGTTATAAACAACGTGCCCCTTCCCTAGTCAAGCAAGCACACGTTAGTCAGGACGGACAGATGGCGCACGTGCCATTTGTCCTCAGCAAACTGATAAAACGAGATGATGTCAGTCTGGTTCCAAGAGATGTGCCAAATCATATGGCGACTAGTGAAAAGAAGTGACGCTGGCTGCTCGGTTTTAGCCAGTCTCTTGCTGGTCATCAGATATCAGAGATGCTGAGGTGATCATCGTTACTGAAATCCATAATCACACGGCGGTGAGAAACTCATTCAGTCTGAGGCGTTTCTGCTTCCGTGGGCAGCAGCTGCAAGAATCATCTGTGAGGTTCCTCCTGGGAAACTGTTCTTATCAGAATAGCAGATAAATACATACAACAAATCATTAAATAAATAGACCAGTGAAATAAAAGTGCAGTGCTCTCTATTGTGAAACGACCAACAGCTTTAGTATTGAGAATGCTGAAAATGGGGAGCGCTATAGGATTTTTTTCGTATATATTTAATGAGAAGGCACGCTGGCAGGATGGCTAAAGCTGTGTATATGTGTTTATTTCAGTCGTAGATATGCTATCTCTGGCTGTTCATTAGGTGTCATGCCCAGCATATGGCATGCTGACACTTTCATAGTCTGACTGCTAAATATAATTACTAGTATGGTATTCTGATGATTGTCTTAAGTATGCCTGTTATGACTTCGTTTTTAAAGACGTAACTTGAGCAACAGAATATGTCTACTACAAGCTATATGTAGGTGTTGCAAAAGTTAATTTTGGACCTGGTTGTATATATATGTGCATGTGAGTGAGGTGTTATGCTTTCAGCTTCCTCTAAATCATATTTGTTTTGACTGAATATAATGAAGACATCTATAATCTCACTGAAACTGATCATTTTTCAGAAGTGGAGGACAGGCATTTCCCAAGGCCTCCATTCTGACTAAATATGCAACTCATGATTCTGGCTAGTGAATGTGTTGAGTGGCCTGGGACAGTCTGGATGTAACAAATGAAGTATTGTGGATAATCTGTTGTGACAGCTCATTCATTTATCAATTCTGGAAATTCAAATATGAACTTGATTCACAAGGTGGGTAATTAGTAGAGTAAAAACATTGTTTTGGTAATACAGAGATAAGAAACACCACCTGACAATGCCTGTACTCTGTGCATGATTAGTGCACAGCCATGCAAGTTAATCAGTGCACTTTCATTTGTTATATTAAATTCCCATTGCAAGGTACGACCGCAGCCTCATCTTTGCAGTTCTGGACACCATGCTTTATGTTGATTATGATGACCCTATAATGCCTTTAGAAGAGGAGCTTCATCATGAAGTTGTGCTCAGAGCAGAGTGACTGGCTGGTGTCAGGTACTGAGGTGCTCCCAAGTGAATACCACAGTGGCTCTGTTCCAAATCACAGTAAGCTGCCTAATTGTAAGCCGTCTACATTGGCAGCTACAATCTAAAGTAGAATTTTACCTCAAAAAGAACCTCATAAATTGAATTGACTGAACTGAAATAGTATTCATGAGTATGCAAGATATTTCGAAGTTTTCTGGAATTTTGTTGATAAAGATAATTTGTCAATGTTTTGCTAACTGTTTTTATTGTGCTGGTATTTTGACAGGTTTATGACTGCCTTAAACAGCTGACCACAATGCTTTTGATATTTTTTATATTCTGTATGATGATTTGCACGAGTAACAGAAATTAACTTTTTCAGTAAGTTTAAATAGATTTTTACCTTTTATGGGCATTTTACCTTTCTAAGGCCAATTGTTTTCTAACCTAATCAAATGTATTCATCATGTTTTGTATTAAATTCTTAAATGTAATCAATACATTCAAATAGTAAGACACCATAGGGATGTTACCAACCAAAGTAAATCAGTATCAACAAAATTTGTGTTTGCAATGCAGAGGTGGCACAGAAGTGGCATTTAGATGCATTTACACAGACTGTTTAATGCAGGACATGAATACATTTACCCTGCAGTTACAAGTCCATAAATAATATTCTGATGTTTTAAAATCAAAACATTCAAATGTTATTTGAAATGATTTTGAGGGAAAAAAAATACCTCAAATACAAACCTAAAATCGCCAGTAGGTGGCAGTAAATCACTGCATGAGTGAGTCACTGAGTCATTCATTCAAACGATTCGTTCAAACAGCTGAGTGATTCAGTAACAAAACACCATTTTGTGTTGTTCAAAGATGCACAGTTCTGCTGTGGCTTTGTTTGGAACTATTTTCACTGACGAATTAGAGCAAAAACAGGCGCTTGCATCTAAAATGTAAGTCGATGGTTATTAACTTGTTTATTGGATTGTTTTTATAAAATCAATATCACCTTTGCTGAAAAAACAACTAAAATCAGCCTAAGTAGCTGGTCATCCAGCCTGGTCTTAAATGGCCAGCAGGTCAGGCTGGGAGACCAGCTGGAACAACCAGCTAAAACCAGCTTGATCAGCCTAGCCAGGCTGGGAGACCAGCTAAGTCCAGCTACTTCCAGCTTAAACCAGCTTAGGCTGGTTTTAGCGTTTTTTGTTTTTTTTTTCTTTTTTTTTTTCAGCAAGGACATTTGCAATCGTACTGATATTTGGAAAAAAATACTCTTTGCATGATATTAACTGTATCAGATCATACGGTCATACTGGTACATATTTACCCCCTTATCTTACATTTTGGGGGAATTTTAAATGCATTTTAATAGACTAAATAACGCAGTGAAAGCGTGAATTCTACAGTAGATGTGCACGCACAGTAGTCTAACCTACATCATGTAGTGTATGTACAAACTCTTTGGGTTTGTTTTTGTTTGGTTTTTGCGATATACTCAATAATGTTGAATGGCATATAATTTAAACAACAATTCTGATATTATTGTAGATGATATATATTGCACACTCCTAGAATGCAGCATTATTCTCTCGTGTTTTTGTTTTATGTAACAAGTGGGACAATCCTGGATGAAACTTTTCACTAAAAGCAGTCGAAGATGTTTTATCCATGATGCATACATATGATAGTGACTTTTAAGACAATACTATTTTAGCTGTCTGCCATTTGACAAAATGCATCAGTACCATGCCTATGATGCCTAAAAATGCTGTCTGTAAATAGGTAGCTCACTAGGGTTTGGAACAGAGCCACAAGCTGTCCAATTCCAAGAGTGTCATCCTGAAGGAACAGCAATCAGTTTTGTCTGTCATTCAGAATATAGGTGTGTTGGGGTAATTGCAGTCAGCCCAGTTCACCACTCCCCTATTTGCTAAGTCAACTAGTCGTAGTATTCATCTCTCAGTCTTTCACAGTGGCGGTCCCTCTTCATCTATGAAGCTGATATGCTCTGTAGAAGGCCTCCCTCCTGCTGCCCATTCTTGCATCTCAAACTCTAACTGAGGAGGTCCTGGCCTGGGGTTCTGCGGGGACCGTGAAGTGCCAAAAAAGGCTTGGCTTTCTGGCAGGGAGTCCAGGGAGCAGGGTAAGGGTGGGGAGGTATGTGGGCAGGAAGGAGGGGTGCACGACCGTGCCTGAACCCGAGAGGCAGTGGAGGAAGGGGACGAGGGAAAAGGACTGATCCCCAGCCTGTTGTCACCAGGGGAATTATTAATCGAGGGTGGTGCAGAGCAATGCGAGGGTGGTGGAGTTGGGGTGTCCTGTGAGGGGGGTCGAGGTAGCAAACCTCTGCTGTGACTGGCAGGTCGGTGAGGACCCTGGCAGGGAGAGCAGGAAGTAGACTGGGAGCGGAAAGTAGGGAGCGAGAATGAAAAGGTGAGAGATGGAGATGGGGGGTGGCTGGCTTGTGGAGGCTGGGTTGGAACTGCCTGTGTGCCTTCCCCCTCCGTTTGGGCTGTCACTGAAGAAAGAAGGACTGGCAAGGAAGGTCCCCTTAAACAGCCTCCCTGAGCCTGTGCTTGGGGTCTCTGCGGTGGGCTGGTGGGTATGAGACAGCTGGGCAAGCTAATGTTCCCAGTGTCTGCCCTGTCCAATATGGAGCAAGTTGGTCTGAGCGGTGCAGACGACGGGGCTGAAGGAGCTGGTGGCGTGGATATTGTTGGACCGCTGCTACTGTTGGGAGACGGAGGCATTGTTGGACTGAGGGCTGTCGGAGGAGGTTGAGATCCAATGACGAGCAAGGGCCGAAGGAGACGTGTCATTTCCTGTAGCTCTTTGCTCAGCTGAGAGACTTGCTGGGATAGACTAGTCATCTGTGAATGAGATCAACAGAATGTAAGTTATGGAACATGTAGTTCTGGGTGGATGTTTTCCATTCATATCATATCTATTCTATTATTAGGGGCAATGCATGCAAAATTCACTTTTACATGGTGTTGGCATAAAAATGTGACCCTGGACCACAAAACCATTCATAAGTGTTGATTTTTCAAAATACATTATCTGAAAGCTGAATAAATAAACTTTTCATTGATGTATGGTTTGTTATGATAGGACAATATTTGGCCGAGATACAACTATTTGAAAATCTGTAATCTGAGAGTGCAAAAAAATCAAAATCCTGAGAAAATTGCCTTTAAAGTTGCTTAAATGAAGTTCTTAGCAATGCATATTACTAATCAAAAATTAAGTTTTGATATACGGATTTACGGTAAAAAGTTACAAAATATCTTAATGGAGCACGATCTTTATTTAATATCCTAATGATTTTGACATAAAAGAAAAATGTATAATTTTGACCTACACAATGTATTGTTGGCTATTGCTACAAATATACCCGTGCTACTTAAGACTGGTTTTGTTTGGTCTCTTTCTTTAATCTTCCAAAAACCTAAACAGTCTAAATTATCAAGTCCCGCCCACATCCACTGACAGACTGTCCAGTATTAGCATATTTCAGTCCTCATCCAGTTGTATGCTGTCCGTCATTTTCTCCACGTTCAAGCAGCTGTATTTGTCTCATTAGCAATGCCAGTGTTTTGTAGTTGGGTGTAAAAGCGAACATAAGAGTCCTCACTTTCTTCCAACATCAAAGCCACTGAGGATGCAGTGGATTAGTTTTGTTTTTGACGGTAATGTGCCCCTAATACACCTAAATTCATTTACTGCATCCTAAAGGATAGATCATTACCCACTGTTCGTGATTAGTGAAGAAGTAAGTCTTAAACTTTGTTTGTACATTGCCTTTCCTCTTCCATGGAAGAGAGGGGTGGGGTGAGCAGAGCTCATTAGCATTTAAAGAGACATGCACCGAAACAGGTTGCTGTGAACAGAGCTGTTTTTGACAAGGTAAAAAGGTGTTGTTTTACACAAGCATTGAGGAATTTTAACCAAAGTATGTTACAGACTAACGAATCATACTAACATGTGGAAAATGGGCATCTGATGTCCCCTTTAAACAATGTCCCAGGTAACTATTTCCTTATAACTGTAGTGGCTACAGGTCTCTCGAATCACTCCACTGTCACAAAATTAAGTCTTTTTAGGATATAAAAAAGCTTTTCGCTTGGAATTCGGGTCCTGATCAATCTTTCTGAATTTAGTTTGCTATGTGGACCAGCTGAATGTATATTATCCTGTACTTACTGAACAAAGATGTCTTTTATAATAGTGCTGTAGTGCAGCCTTTTTACAAAAATCAATAAGCCACTTGTCCTACACCCTTTAAAAGTGGTAAAATCAATGTAATGCAAGGCCTCTAGTGGCTTATTGGTTTTGGTAGAGCGTGATCTACTTCTCAGACATCTTCGCAGATATAAAAGGATTTTATAACCTGCATGTTTTGCAGTGTTGTAGCACTCTGTTTAAGACTGTATTTGTAACCCTGGACCACAAAACCAGTCATAAGGGTCAATTTTATGAAATAAAATAAAAGCTGAATAAATTCCATTGATGTATGGTTTGTTAGGACAATATTTGGTTAAGACACAACTATTTGAAAATCTAGAATCTGAGGGTGCAAAAAAATCAAAATATTGAGAAAATTGCCTTTAAAGTTGCCCAAATTCAGTTTTTAGCAATGCATATTACTTATCAAAAATTAAGTTTTGAGATATTTACAGTAGGAAATTTACAAAATATCTTTATGAAACATGACCTTTACTTAATATCCTAAAGGTTTTTGGCTCAGGTTTGATACAAATATACCCGTGCTACTTATGACTGGTTTTGTGGTCCAGGTTCACATTTCTATGGTCTTCCCTGTTCAAAAAAAAACAGCATATGCTGGTCAGGTATGTTTTGAAGCATGGCAGCTGGTTTGAGCAGGTTTAAGCTGGTCCTTAGTTGGTCATGAGCTGGTCCTGAGAAGAAGATTGTTCCTGAGTAGACCAGCACATGACCAACTTAAACCAGCTCAGGACCAGCATACCTAACCAGCATATGCTGTTTTTTCAACAGGGTTGGTCTTGTCATGGACTTGGGAGCATTTGGACTTAACAGAGACTCGAGACATATTCCGGTTCCAATACTAAAACTCTATCCATAGTGTTGTATTACTTGAGACCGGAATAGGTCTGGAGATTTGCGTCACACTGACGTGAAACCAGGGGAAGCATGTTTATATGTGTGTTGAATATAATATGATTTATTTTGATTTAATGTGTTTGTTTCTTTTACCTCCTCACTCAGTTTGGTGATGCTCTGCTTGGTCTCCAGCTGCTCCTGGTTCACTGCACACAAATGCACACAAAACGAGGTAAGTTTGTTGTAGAGAGTGTTAAACACATTGTGACCCTGGACCACAAAACCAGTCATAAGTAGCATGGGTAAATTTGTAGCAATAGCCAACCATACATTGTATGGTTCAAAATAGTTGTATCTCAGCCAAATATTGTTCTATCCTAACAAACTATACATCAATGAAATCTCATTTATTCAGCTTTATTCATCATTCTCAATTTCAAAAAAATTGACCCTTATTACTGGTTTTGTGGTCCAGGTCACATTTTTAAGCTAACACAGAGAAGAAGGATTGGATAGATCAAGACTGTTCCCTGACTGTCTGATGCATATGCAAACAAAACATGTAAGAGGTGCAATCTGATTGGCCAGCTTTAATTTCTATGAGTCAGAAATTAAAGCTGCATTAGTGAAGTTCCCAGGCTGCCCTGATGAATAACTGTAAGGAAAAATTAATAAATTGATTTGCTAAGGTTGGTAAAGTTCAAGGTCTGTGGCGTCACGTCTTATCCTCAAAGGTAATAAAGAGTTTTGACTGAGACATTTAGTGGGACAAATATCCCTGAGCAGCAAAATACTCTGTTTTGCTTTGAGGTTCATATCCAATTTCAGATGTACCAGGCCTAAATGTCACATAAAAAAAATAGTTGGCAGTTTTACATATTGGTCAGATGGTCCCTTTCTATCTAAGTGGGAGGTTCTTGGACAGAGTAAGCTGTAGGATAAGTCTGACTGTGCAAGACAGTCTATTTTTGGAAATCTCACTTCATAACATTTCCTTCCAGAAATCGCATTCTGTCTTGTAGTTGTGTTTGTACCTGGGGTAGGGGATGGAGGACCGCTATGAGGTAGGCTGGGACCGAACTCAAACCTTTGTGTTGAGCTGGAATTGCTTTCTGTCTCGATGCCGTCCACAAACCTGCAGAGACATCAGATAAATTCATTTTCATCTTGCAAAAAAATCCAAAAAACGTTATTATTTTAACCTTTTGCCTACATAGAAATGGATTCCTTTACTTTTTACTCATTAAATTCAAGCTTTAAATAAGCCTTGATTTGTTAGTGTAAAACTGAAGAGCCCATCACTAGAGCAAGCAGCGATTCCACCCAAATTGGTTGTCATGGTAGCTGGATACTTCTTCTAAATTATGAATCAGTAAAGTTCTCCAGAGAGCCACCAGAGGGCTACAGCTCATTGAGGACGTGATGTGCGATGTGTCTGTGTACCTGGGGCTGAGTTCTGGAGGAGCGCTGCTGAAACTGACCACAGGGATCTGGAGAGTGGCAGGACGCGTGTGGTCTGATGGAGGGCGGAAGGGGCGAGGGGGAAGAAGAGGCGATCGCAGGGGGGAGCTGAGGCCCCGGGTCAGGCGAAGGGGAGAACGTTGGGCCCTTGACACCGAGTGTTGCTCTTCATCATTCTCCTCATCTTCACGGATAGCAGGAAGCTTCTTCACTAGACCGCCATTGCTTTCCCAGTCCAGCTGAGAGAGACAAAGCAGATTTAGTTTTGTTTGTGTCTATATAAAATGCAGATAGTGAGTTTAAAGGAGACATATAATGAAAATCTGACTCTTTCCTTGTTTAAGTGCTATAATCGGATCCCTGGTGCATCTGCCAACCCAAAAAACATGAAAAAGGACAACCTAGTAACTTTGTTTTGGTAAGCCTTTCTCTGCAAGCATGTGAAAAATTGAGCCGCTCAAATTTCGTGACATAGAAAGGGTATGTAATTATAATATTACTGCCACTTAATCTGCACATTTCCACCCACGGCGCCGCCAGTCTGTTTTCGCAAGCAACACCGGTGTACCGATACTAACACCACGGCAAAAGTTCAAGCAAAGCATGCCAACTGTTCTATCGTTGGCTGCACAGATGAGCACAGAACACTATTTAGAGTCCCAGCCTCAGAGGAGACAAGAGAGCAGTGGATTTATTGATTTATTTACTGTATATTACAACTCCTGCCACACAGATCTAATATAAACATACGATTTCTTTCCCAGCTGTTTACCTTCACAGACATAACTGTTTCTGTAACTCGTGTGTTTTTAACATAAGCTTGTGTGCATTTAATGGATTAAGTGCAATATGACATGAAAGAGAACTTAGTTTAGTACTCAAATGCTGTGTGACAGCCACTTTCTGTGCGTGTGCTTTGGATGTGTGCACTCAGAAAAACATTTATAAGAAGTTTAAACTAATATGGATTTTAAATGCATGATTTCAGTGAGATAGACATGGTAATCAAAACCAAACAGAGTTTTTTTTTTTTTTTTTTTTTTTTTTTTAGTAGAGTATCTGAGATATGAGCTGTAAAGGTACAGCCCTATTCTGGAAACGGGGGCGGGGAGCAGCAGCTCATTTGCATTTAAGGAGACATCCACGAAAACAGCATATTTCTGCTTCCACTGAAAATAGGCAGTTTCAAAATAATATAATAAAAGATCTGTAGGGTATTTTGAGCTGACACATTCTGGGGACACTTGAGACTTATATTACATCTTGTAAAAAGGGGCATAATAGGTTTCCTCTAAGTGGTATAATTAGAGTCCGTGTCATAATATTTTACTACAGTACTTGCAAGTTAACACTGTACTTCTCAACCATTCTATTTTTTATTCTTCACCTCATACCTCTTAATTTTCTGATTCTGAGAAGTGCTTTTTTTTTTATTTTAACCTTTTAATATATGGATGTATATCTTGGATATTTATTTTTATTACACATCTCTCTGGAAAACTTCATTCTGATGTGATCTAATATTTCTGTATGTAGCTGTGTAATAATAACTGGGATAATGTACAGACAGTCTATCTGTTTATGTATGTATGTATGTATATATATATACACGCACACACAATTATTTCTATTTATACTTAGTGTTGTGAAACTAAGTAATTCACATATTTTTCTGTAATTAATTGCGAGTAATCCCATATTAGAATAATGTATTTATACAGTCATCATTTCCAAATTTAAAACACTGAATCTCCAAATTAATGTACAATCAACATGAAGATGGTATATTTTAAATATGTGTTTAATAGCATTTTTTATTTAATTTAAAGTCACCTATTATTAATGAAGGCCAGTATCACTGATACCAATGCTGCTACAGATGTCTCTATTAAATGCATGTCCCCCCTCAGTTTTAGCCATTATAGCTATTCAGCATTACAGTATAATTTAGAGCTATTATTTTTAACATTTATTATGCTTTGAAAAATTATAATTAGAATGTTTGAATGTTAGAATGAAAATTAGAATGAACGATCATAAGACACTGAGGACTGGAGTAATGGCTCTTAAAAATTCATTAGAAATAAATTACATTTTAAAATGTATTGAAATATTAAAGTTTTTGTCAATATTTGATAATGTTACTGTATTTTCGATCAAATAAGGACTTTTTTTCAAAAACATGAACGTTGGTGTATATGTTTATTACAGTTTAAAAACCTCTATTTAGAGTCTTGAACAAAATGTTCACATTTAAGCTGTCAACAATATGACTGCAATATATTTGCATACTGAAAAGTGACATTCTCATCTGCATTTATTTGCATGCTAAATTGTGATCTTACATCTGTTTAGCCATATATAATAACTTTTCGCTGACATGATGTAAAATTGTGTTGAACTTAGGGTTACCTTTAACATTAACACCATTCCACATCTGCCTTGCAAGCACTAGTACTTCCTTCAATAAATGCAAATCTAGTTATTAAAGAACCATCTATATGTATAAAACCATTTAAGGTCTTCAATAGCAAGTAATTCTGAAAATTATTTTCCAATGGGTAGTAAAGAGTCACGACCAGTGCGTGGCAGACTAACACAGCCTGTTGATTTTTCTTGCTCCTTTCTACCGTGTTTCTCCACCTCAACTCTCTGCATATTTTCCATTGTACTAGATTAAGGAACCTCAATTGGTTTTCGCCCACAAACACATTCTTCTTTGCAGAAGCTGAAATTGATTTCGATTTCTTCGCTGTTAACTCTCAGCACTGCATGTTCTTAGAATGTCATAAAAAGAATGGCTGCAAGCGGCGTTATCCCGCGGCACCGCAGAAGAGGTTGCAGAGAGGAGAGGCGGCACTGTTTATTTTTGTTTTGTCAAAACACATAAAATACCGTGTCAATCACCGTCCGTCGCTATAGGGTGGCAACACACACAGCCTGCATCCGCAACAAACTCCATCACACAACCAGGAAGGAAAGACGTTGAAAAATAATAAAATTTGAGCAAATCTTAATTAACATCTCCCCCTTCCCTCCATTTGTTCTCCCCTATTCAATTTGACTGAAATCTCTCCATCTTTATCTGCAACCCCCCTCCTCCCGTTCTCCGCACCCTGCCTCTCTCTTTCTTCACATCTTGTTTTTTTCCCTCGTTCCTCTCATGATCTCCACCCCCACGCTCCGTCTGCAGTCCCACACCCCACCTAAAGCAGAATTTATTTTTAGCCATCTCCTTCCAATCTTAGTAACACAGACCCCAGTGGCACGAGTGGAGCGTGTATGCATGTGTAAGATGCTTAAATTGGTATTTCTACAGAAGTTTTCACTTTCTTTCCCTCCTCTCCTCCAGAAAGGGAGAGAGAATGCTGTGTTTACCCAGGCATTTCCATGTCCCTCGACTCGCCAAATTCAGTCAATCACAGCTAAGTATAACAAGAAAGAGAGGAAGGAATGCATTACCTTTCTCCTCTAAAGCCCTAGTGCACTAACACACACACAGACGAACAGTAATAGGCATGCTTCCCCAATAATCACACTTCTATTCTCACCAGCTCTGCAACTACGTACAAATGTATGTGCGTGTGTGTGTTCATTGGTATTCTCTGCACATTTTGGGATTGCATACATCCGAAATGAGCATCCATAGCGTCTCATGGCACGAACAAACTTGATTTTTACATTTTCTGAAGTCAATAAAGTGCTTGCATATGCGAAAGTCATTCTCAAGATGCCAAGCTATTGTTGCTGGTTGCTGGGGCATTTCTATGCGGTTGCTAAGGTGTTTTGAGAGCGCACTGTTATACAGCGGTAGGCTGTTCTGGGTTGTCTAGGCCAAACAAATCCCTTCATAATGCTATGAGAAAATTGTATATCCGATTGAACGGTATCTTGTATATATTTACATGTTATGTACCTTCCACCAACCACCGTTCTTACTTCAAACACAGTGCTATCTTTCTCTAGCTGGAGTGAAAGCTGCATGTGACACCTTGCAGAAGCAGCACTGCAGGAAAAAGTGAAAAGGAGAGAAAAGAGGCACCTCTCCACCCTCCTCATGCTTCAGTGCTATTTTTATCTTACAGGATCCAATCTTAGCTCGAGGCGCGGGGGACCCAGCCAGCACGGAGTCCCCGCCTTCCCTCTGTGCTATTCTTAGTATCAGCACACACTCCAAACCGCAGCCTGCTGCTATTCCTGTCCTTGCAAGTTACACTCAAGGCCGGAAGATTGTGTATGTGTGTAAGAGAGGGGTCTCGTGAGCAGGCATACATGTGCATTCTGAAGATGAGGGGGGGGAATGGGCTTTATCTAAGTCAGGCAAAGGACACGGACTTCGGGAATGTGCAAGAAGGAAGGAAAGATGCCAAAGACAGCAGATGGGGATCCATTTTGTATTGCGCTGGTTGTGGATGTGAGCAATGCAGCGTTACGCACACATACCTCCAGTCTGTAGGTCACAGCTCATGAATTCATTGAGGAACTCTGAAATCTACATGCGCAAATTCACTAGGGACAACTGGGCGTGCAGTAGAGGGTACAGATTTACATTTCTCGCATTTTTATTCATTTGGCAAATGCTTTTTTCAAAAGTGACTGTTCACACAAGCCCGGATGTTCAGTGCGAAAAGCATAAATATCTTGTTACTCTGGTTATTATGGTACACAAAGCAATGCTGCACAATTTGCTTGCCATGGAGAAGAAAGTTTTCACCAAATAGATAAGAGAACCACTTCTGGATTCCTCTTCTGCTTTTTTACAGTCAAATAGGATTTGGTCATGTGACCAAAAATGTGCATCTTATTGGTTGGCTTTCTGGCTTGTGATGAGAAAGCAATCTATGGAAGTCCGTTTCCGCCACGGAATAAAAAAATAATTACGGCAACTTTTTATCCCACAAATGTGACTTTTTTGTCGGAACGTGATACTCGGAATTTTGACTTTTTTCCTCAAAATTGTGAGATTATAAACTCGAAATTGCAAGTTATGAAGTCAGAATCGGGTGATGTAAACTTGCAATTCCGAGTTATAAAGTCAGAATAGTGAGATATAAACTCGCAATTCTGACTTTTTCCTCGCAAATGCATGCTTGTGCGTCACAATTCTTTTTTTCTTGCAATTCCAAGTTAATATCTTGCAATTCTGACTTTATTTCTCAGAATTGTGAGTTTATATGTTGGAATTCTAACTTTATAACAATATATCACAAATGTGAGTTTATACCACGCAGTTCTTTATTTTTAACATACAATTGTGAGTCATTAAGTCTGTCACAATTCTGAGAACATACAGTAGTCATCTTTTCCCCATCAAAATTGGACTTCATAGTTTGCAATTGTGAATCACAGTTCTAAGCAAAAAAGTCAGATTTGTTAATGACAACTCGCAATTGCGACCAAGAAAAGTCAGAATTGCAAGATGAAAACTCACTATTGCGACAAAAGAAGTCAGAATTGTGAGATGAAAACCTGCAATTGTGACCAGAAAAATCTGAATTGAGAAAAAAGTCAAAATTGTCAGACTAGTCAACAAAAAAGTCTAAATTGCAAAATGAAAACTTACAATTGCAACAAAAAACTCGCAATTCCGACAAAAAAAGTCTGAATTGTGAGATGAAAACTCACAATTGTGACAAAAAAGTCTGAACTGTGAAATGAAAACTCGAAATTGTGACAACAAAATCTGAATTGTGAGATGAAAACTCACAATTGCAACAAAAAAGTCAGAATTGTGAGACTAGTCGCAATAACCTTTTTTTAAAAATGAATTGCAGTGGAGGAAACGGGTTTCCATAGCAATCTGACCAAATGGATCAATGAACCATGCTGTATCATTTTCCTAACAGGAAATGCATTATGATTTATACTTAAAAAGCAGCAGTATTTAATTATATGAGCGGAATCCCAAACATAAACAGGTGCAGTCTGACCGACAGTTTAACTCACATGTGACTTGCATGAACACATTTTGGTATGCTTTGAAATATTGCCTTGTGAAAGTGAACCAAACCAGCCAATGCAACTTTGCAACAACTGAAGTTTGTTTCAGAATAAAGAACAAACACAGAACAAACACTAAATACCCTGAAAAAGTCCTTTGAAAAGCTTTTTTAACGTCATTCTGTACTAGCGGAGTTACAGAAAAATCACAAATGAAATCCTTTTTATCTTTTTTTCCCCTCATTATCAGCAATGGGATTGTGTGAGAAAAGCACTTTATAAATGTAAGAAATTATTAATAGGATTTTAAAAAAATAAAAAAATAAATAAAAGAGTAAATGGAGACCAGTTTATCTGAGCTATGCCATCTAAATTAAAGAAACAGTTCACTCTAAAATCAAAATTCAGTCATCACCTTGATGTCGCTCCAAACCTGTATGACTTAGTTTTCTCTGCAGAATACACTTTTGAGGAATACTACAAACCAAACAGTTGTGGTTACTATTGATTGTTCTGCAGGTTGGAGTAAATTAAGTTTTAATTTTTGGGTGTACTGTATGCACAATGTTTCTATTTTTACACATACTAAATCATTTTATAAGAAAAATCAGAAAATAAATTGACACAGCAGAGAATATGAACCATAGCACACACTCATGAAGGCGACTTTTATCGTGTTTGTCTATTTGAACGATGCACTATTTATAGGACTCATATCAGCTCCACTGCACAACCGTACAATATTGATAATCCGATCCTAGGTGATGTATCGACTCCTGACCTGTACATTCGTGGTAATTGCCTCAATCCCTCATGCACATGATTCGGGCTAAAAAAAGCACATGCACACACAGCTTGACCTTTACAGTCATGGATGTAGAATCAAAGGTAATACTCTGGGATTGTCACCCTTTGCCCTGAATACCATCATGTGTGCTTGCAAGCATCACTCACATCAGCTCCACTGCCTTCCCGCAGGTTATAGGTGAGATCATGCTGAATTTCACTGACAAACTTCTGGGCGTATTCAGGATAAAGGCGCAGCACTTCTCGCAGTCCCTTCAGGCTGATGTACTGCAGGTCGCAATACGTCAGTGCTTTCACATTTGCGTTGGTCTTGATCACCTGCTCTTTTGTCAGTGAGTCTGATCCGATCAGATCCCCCTTTCCTGTTTGAAAAAGCATACAAAAGTTAATTTGTGGCTTAAACAGGCTGTGTCATGCAGTATTCATAAATATGCATTTAAAGTTGCATATGCATTTTAGATCCCTCTAGCATTCTGTGTAAACGTGTTCAGACAAGTAAACAAAGACACAGGGTGTCAATCAAATTTAGATGCTAAAGTTCTAAACAAAAACCTTCTATTCTAGGTCTAAAAATGAGACACAGGAGGGACACACAAGGCAGCAGAGGCTAAAAATATGTTCTAGTTTGGTGCAAAGGGACTATGAAAGCAGTGACAAATTCTGAAGTGTGCTGAAGTGTCACAGCAGTGCATTCTGGGAAGGCACACCGGTTGGCACACATTAGAAGGCAACTGAGTTCAGCAGCGCAGGGAGAGAGATGGGGGGTAGACCATATGTGCATCTTTCATCAAGTAAGCAGGTGTGGTAATTATGCATGGTATGCGTGTGTGTGTTTGCATGTTTGTACTGTCATGTTTACAAGAGCTCTATGTAGTGCTGGGTGATATACCGGTTAAAACGGTAAACTGGATTGAATTACGCACACATGGGGTTTCTTTTTTTAAAAAACGGCATACCCGAACAAGTGGCTAAGCAACATAGACAGCATCGTTAATTTAGAGGAGATCCCTGTTAACTGCATACACTTCTGACTAACGGTTGGATAACTTTCAGAGCTATTAATAACACACAACTAATTCTTGAACTGGGCAAATAACGTTAAACCAACAGTAAACGACTGTTAACAGAAGCCAGAATCCCTAAAGACGAACACAAAAAGGACAAAATACTGTAGCAGGCAGAGAAAATGCTGTATCGCTGCTGTTCCATAAGCGCCACCTGCTGTCAGAGAGTGAATTTGCGTCTCATTTAGCCCGATTACTGTTTTTGTTTCATGCAGTTGTTTTATGTTATTTATATTATAATTTCAAAAAACCTAAGGTCAGACCGTTCTGTTATTGCTTTAAATTTTGAAAATATACAATCTAATAACGTTAAAAACTGCTCATGCTACATGTTCGTTTAGATTGTGGTTAAAATGCATTCTGATTCATATAAAGGCACAGGCCAAAAAAAATAAATAAATAAATGTGATAAACCATGAAACCGCAAGATTTTTGGTCAAACCACCCCACACTAGCTCTGTCTCTAAGATAACATGTCAGAGCACATTGCTTGCAGTTTGTTGCATATTTTCCTTTGGCTGGTCAAAGCACTTTCCTTTCTTATTCTCTTTTTTGTTGTTGTTTTTTTTTTTTTTTTTTTACCTCTTGTTCTCTTCTACCTCTCTATGTGAGCAAAAACATGATTATACGCTGACAACCAAAGTAGCCACGTATTCTGAGAAGAAGTACTTGTGACTGTTCTGCATGCATTCTTGTAAATTCTTGATTTGTTAGTAATATCTATATATATAAAGTTTTTTTTTTAAACGCCCTCATAATCTTTAATCAAAAACATTAACGTGACCACATTGTCACAGCATCTTTTTTCTTATGACGTGCTATGAACTTTTCCTCAAGCAACCACTCACATAAAACCTTTGTCCATTAAGTTGGCTTCGCCGAATTTCCCTAATCCAATCAATTCCCAGTGAACAAAATCATGTCCCACCCCACCTTTGAAAAGTCAATTTATTTGGATATGTGTCATAATAGCAAAGAAAATTTGGTCATAATTTCCATTTTATAGCAATTTTTTTTAAACTTGAATGTGTCATAGAAGCATGATTTTTACAATAGTTTATATATACACTCTAAAAAATGCTGGGTTAAAAACAACCCAACTTAGGTTATTTGGCAACCCAGCACTGGGTAAATACTGGATGGAACACATGCTGGGTTATTTTGACCCAGATGGTTGGGTTAAATGTTTTTACCAAACATGCTGGGTTATTTTATTTAAGTCAACTATTGTTTAAAAATTATTATATTGCTGGCCTAAAATGGGCTGGAACTTATAAACACACACACACAAAATTACTAGAGACAACAGCAATAATCAAAAGATGAACATTTATTATTAAGCAAGAACACATGGACAAAATACAAGACAAATTGATTTATTTAGATGAATACAGCATAGTTGACAATATTACATACATTTTAATTCGTTTAACAAGCATTTTAGACATAAAAAAGTAACATTTAAAAGTAGCATTTTAATTTTAGCGTATTTAACCATTCTCTATAATCGTTTTTTTACTGAAACAGCGTTAATTCTCATGCCGGTGTGGCATCAAAATCTGAGCCGGTGAAGGGTTGCAGTTCGGTGGGGTAACTGCAAACGTCAAACCGCGGCCTCACGTTTCACTCGTAGTGGAAAGATGCCGTGACTGATTCCAAAACCTGCCCATAAACAAACAGTACTTACATTAGAGAACATATTTTAACATCAAATTAAATTAAACTCAGTACTATAACAAATAAAATATGTTTATTTTATGCAAAGCAAAAGGCGCTTCCATCATGCAAAGGACATCTCGTCCTTATGTTGCATTGTGTAAAATAATACTATTTACAGCACCGTAAAGACGTTATAAATTAAACAAAATGTATACAAACCTTTGTTTTGCTGAAGAAGTGCACCAAATCGGCAGCGATGAGAACTGCTCTCTCCTGCAGAAAACTCAAAAAAGCCAGTGCTCTGACTGTAACTCAGCAGCTGGTTTGTTTTGTCAGAGACAGGCTTAACCCAGTGTTAAAAATGACCCAGCAACCTGGTTACAGAAAGACTACCCAGCACCTAGGTAAAGATATTTAAAAACAACCCAATAAAATGACCCAACAAGTTGAACCCAGCATTTGGGTTCTTCTTGCTTTGGTCTCTAGATGACATCAATAGATATGCAAAAGCATGTATGAATCCCTCTACACCTGTCACTGCCGGCAATCATTGACTGCACTTCGAAAGGTCAGTAGAAAATGAGGTGAAAGTTGAAATTGTTTGAACTTTGAGTGCCACGTTATAGACCTTGACTAACGTTCAATCATTCACACATTCAATCCATAGAGTTCAATGCATCAAGCAACACTGACATGAGCCATGTGACAGAACCTTAACAAGAATCTCTCTCTCCATCTGCTTTCTCCTCCTCTCGTTCTCCTCACAGCCCCGACAGACTGTGGCTCTACAGTGCAATAACACGTGTAATCTCATTGTGAGGTGACATGAGTCTAGGTGGAGGAAGCCATTTCATATCACAGCTTTAATTAAGACAATCACTCCCACTCCAACCGCAGCTCAGAGACGTCTGTGTGTCTGCGTGTGTATTTATCGGTCTGCTTCCGAGAATAAGTGTTTATTGCTGTCTGTCTTGACTAATCGCTCGCTCTCGTTTCAAGCTTTCATTTTTTATCAGTCATTGCCAATTTGCTCAGTGTCTTTCTCTCCTGCCGTCTCTCTGTTTTCTTGCTTGTCTATCTGTTTGTCTTTCTCTCTCCCGTATCCTCCGGAGCCTCCTGTGGATCCTCGGGTCAAGCTGTCAGATCGATAACGCCACAGGAAAGTGCCATTACTTTGCGTGTGTGCAGGTGGTGTGTTTTCAACATCAAACGCAGATCCTCCAAACACTGAACCAAACAGTCTCTCGGTGACAGTGAGTAGACGTGCATGGGAACACAGGCAGGCTATATAGGTGTACCTGAATGTGTGCGTGCATTCATTCACAGCTCTGCTTTCCCTCTTCCTTTTAAGACACAACAGTTCAGTTTTAAAGGCTGTATATCTCATGGTCTAATGGTCCATTCACTCTCTGAAAAAAAGAAACTGGAAGTGTGAGATTTTATATAAACTCTCAGTTAATGTTTCACAAACTCAGCATTTTAGAATGATTTCTGAAGGATCATTTGACACTGAAGACTGGAGTAATGGCTGCTGAAAATAGCATTTTAAAATATATCAAAGTAATTTTAAAATGTAATATTATTCCAGAATATTACTATTTTTGGTTTAAATAAAGGCAGAGTTGCTGAGCATAAAAGACTTCTTTCTAAAGCTATTAAAAAAATACAAAACACTGTCTAGGTAAGCAGCTAGGTCTTGGAACAGAGATTTAATATGCAGAGTGAACGAATTAGTCTGTTTTGCGTTTCCTCTGCACTGCATGTTCTTTTTCCCAATCCTTGATTCATTCCCTCCCACATTATTTTCCATGTGTGTTGAGATCTATGGTTCTCGCCTTCATGTGTCAGCCTGTATTAATAGTCAAAGCATTTTAATAATGCATTAACCATCAATTATTAAGTGTGTGTGAGAGAGGTGGATGTGGCCTAGCGGCACGCCAATATTTGATTTGATCAGAGCAATAGAGTTCAGGCATTTGGAGATAAAGAGACCCTCACACACACACACACATGCACACACACAGGAACCTTTAGCTCGGCAAGAGCTCTGGCTCATCGTTTACTGTGACCTTTTGAGAGCCTTTATTTCCAGATTAACTGTAGGCACTGTACAAGAGGGGGTTCGGATATGACAAATAGTTTATTTATGATGGAAACCCCGTAAGCATCTGAATAATTTTCGTCCTTTGGTATGAAGAAGCTTTTAAGGCGCCTTGTAAATGAGTGTCATATATAAATTATACATGTTATCTTCTAGATATTGTATAATTTGGTACAAATTTATTATCCATATTCCAAACAAATGTTTTTTTTTATAAAGATCTGGCTTCTCATGCTTTCAAACGAGGGGTCTAAGAAACAGAGTGTGTGGACGTGTATTGAGCAGCTGCTCCGCGCTTAGATGAAAGGAGAAAAGCACAGTAAAAGTTTCATAGTCCATCTATGGTCACAGCTGCTGTCTTGCAGTTTTCTAAAAAAGGAGACGCAAACAGAAAGGAAAGGCTATGGCAAAGTGGATCCTGGGTGACTAAACTAAAAGAACACAAAGAGGCAGAGAGACTATAGAAAGGATGTGTTCATTGAAATCTTGTTTTAATGGCCTCAAAGGCATACAGACAGTGTCTGGGACAGCGCTGCACTGAAACATCTCAAACAGGACAGCATTTGTTCATTACATTGGTCCATATGCTCTGATGTATCACATTAGATAAGGATTATGAAAAAAATCATTGGATTATGAAGAAATTAAGGAGGATGTCGCCATTCCTGTGTGTGTGTTGGAGGTGGGGTTCTGGTTCATATGGTTTATGAGGACACAAATGTATATAATGACATGGGTACTAAAACGCAAACATGGTTTATGAAAACACGTCCTGTGCCTCCTGAAACCAAATGGTTTAAAAACATACTGAAATGCAAAAATTGCCAGTAGTTTTCTGTAAGGGTTAGGTTTAGGTGCAGAGTTAGAGTAAGGGGATAGAAAACACAGTTTGTACAGTATAAAAAAAACATTATGCCTACGGAGAGTCCCCATAAACGAAATATGCAAGAATGTCTCAGAATATCTTTTTTGTTTTATCTTTTTCTGTTTCATCAGGTTTAGAATGAGTATATGGTGACAAAATTCATTTTGGGGTGAACTATTGCTGCTAAATATGGAAGGCCATTTCCACCACTGAATAAAAAATGGTTTAAAAAGGTCATTGTGACTTTTTATCTCACAATTCTGACTTTTTTCTCAGAATTGCATGATACAAATTCGCAGTTCTGACTTTTTTCTCAGAATTCTGAGATCGCAATTATGAGTTATAAAGTCAGAATTATAAGATATAAGCTCACAGTTCTGAGAAATGAAGTCAGAATTGTGTGATTTAAATTCGCAATTGCAATATACAGTAGTCAACATTTGGTGTGGATCAAAACCTTTCATAAAATTTTTCTTAAAACCAAAACAATACCCATTCGTCTCTTAGGACAACTTTTTTTGATCTACTTCAAAGTCAGAATTGCGACATATAAACTCAAAATTCAGACTTTCTTCGAATTGTGAGTTTATATATACTGTGAGAAAAAACTCAATTGTGAGTTTGTATCACACAATTCTGAGAAAAAAAGTCAGAATTACAAGTTTGTATCACGCAATTCTGTCTTTATAACTCGTGAGAAAAAAAGGGCTTCCATAGTTAAATACTGCAAAAAAAAAAAAAAAAAAGCATATGTAAATATGTATTTTAGCTTTCATTCACATTAGGTTAGGGAATTCTGTCTTCTCCAGCAGCTTATCAAGATTCCTACAGCTATTGGCTGAAGGCAGTTTTGCATGCTGTTATCTTGCTTCTAGAAGCTTCATTGCAAGGTTTTTAGGAGGCCTTTGTGCTGTAAAGCAGACAGGTGGCAGGTTTTTTTTTTGTTGTTGCTTTTTTGTTTTGTTTTTTTAAATAAATTACCCACAGACACAATCTTTGTTTATAGCAATGATTTCCATTTGAAATGAAACCCTGAGCTTTTCTTTGAATTTTTTCTTCCTGTTATTCATATTATTACATGCATGTGTTGATTAGTTTGTTTTTATCCAAGGGCTTGTAAAGCAAACTGATTACAGCTGCATGACATTGAGCAGTCCTATGTAAATTAAGCCATTAGAAATAGCGGTAAAGGCAATTTTCACTAATGTATGTATCTGTTGTGACTACTTTCATGACCATATTTTTATTTGCTGATTTATATTTCAATTAATGTCATTTCACAATTATAGTAAGAATGAATTACATTTATGTTACAAACATGATGCACTGATTTTTTGTTAACAAAAACGGATTTAACATAGACCGGGGTTAGTTGTTAAAATGGCTTAAAAAACCTAGTGCAAACAGAGTATTTTTGCAATATTTTTGTATGTTACCTTTTCCATTTAGATTTTTCAGAATTTTACTATATTTTTTAAATTTATATTATTCTCAATTCAGTAATAGTTTAGTACAACATCTCTTTAAATGCATATATACAACAACTTACTTTTTAAAAAACGAAGAAATATTCACTTGAATGAAAAGTGTGACAAGTAGCTCAGATGTCATTGCATTTCTGCCTCATTAACAGATTGAGTATTTATCTAATAGATGTCATCGGGGAACATTGTGCAAGATTATGTGAATTTAGAAATTTGCATAAACACTATTCTTGATTCTGTTGTTATTTGTTATCAAAAGTAACTTACAGGGCAGTTACTGCAGCAACCAGTAGGCTAAGTGCCTCGCTGAAGGACACAATAGGTCATAAAATCATGAATCCTCATGAATGCTACTGGGTTTCACATCTGGGCTGCTTGCCGAGCTCATTAAGCTCTACAATACCATAAAAAGCACTGACCTTTTCTAATACAGCACATGGAGAGATATTCACACATTTCCAAAGATTTAAACAGAAAACATTTCAGTGTTAACTCATGCTTGACTCAAATTCAAGTGGCTACACTAGATTTTCATGAAAATCACTGTGTATCAGATTTCTGTGTATATGTTTGTGTCAAGATTTTTCATCGCATAAGTACAGGGCTGGAGACTGTGTTAGGAATGCGAATGCAAGTGTGGGAATGACAGATACTGTGCACAGAATAGCAATCACAGACTCAAGTACATGTGAGCTGGATTGCTAATATCTCTTATGGCATGAAAGCACAAGGTAATGTCAGGATGCAGGATTCATATTTATACCAGCTCTGGGCAAAAGATGTTCTTAGGTTATTCAACTGGTCAAAAGTAACATAGCCAATGGGGAAAATGAGGAATATGTAGGTATCAAGATGGTGTTATGAAAATCCTAGAGAGCTGCCTACTAAAAAAGAGGGATTTGAGGGGATGAAAACAAGATGAAAAAAAAATAAGATTATGCTGCCTCCTAATATATGTTGCTTTGGACAAATTTAAGGGCACGTATCTTCGGCAGAAAGCTCAGTGAAAAAAACGTTCCAAGTTTTCAAACCAGCTGTCAAACCATTCATTTGAAAATGAAAATTTGAAAATTGATCTAAAGCATGTAGGTCTGTCACTTATGAGGCTCCATTTATGAAATGCTGCCTTAAAATGTGGTCACACATTAGCATCATTTCTGCATAATCTTGTGGCAAAATTTTCCATTGTTCATTGCCAATAGTGTAGCAATGCATGAACACAGAAGTCACTTTTAAACCAAGCAGTTTTCTATTGGTCAGTGCGACGAATTTGCATTACCAACTTGAATACAGGTAAAATCTGTATGGGGAACTTGGTCACGCTTATGTGAACTCCTGACCGCACAGATTCCGACTGAAATGACTGTATTCCGCAGGTGAAAATTGCTGAACAATGGTAGCAAAGTTAGCTGCTTAGACAGACAGCTCACTATGTTTTGGAGCTGAGCTTGTATGTTTGGCGTTTCGTGTACTGGCAAGCACATTAGAGAAACCGTACATCACCTCATCATTAACAGTAGCTGAATCTCACCAGATAATATATGCATTAATATGCATAACAAAGAAAGACAATTATTGAGAAAATGAAGCCAATGAGCCAACTGTGTGTGTATAATGGGGGGAGGGGGATAGTTACTGTTCAATAGACTTGAAAATTATATGGGAATCCTCCCTCGAAACAATAAGAACTTCAGATTGTGGGAGGATGAGATTCGCTGAACAAGTGAGTGTGTGTGTGTGTGTGTTAAGGTGCTTTAAAAGAACCATTATTTAGCTCATTTATAATGTCTGAATTATGTCATAAATGATACAATGATTTTAATGGATAGTGTGTGTGCATGTGTGGGCAGTTTTTATTGTATTGGCCTGTCTCAATATCACACAGGAAACACAATTAATAGTGACAGGTAGGAGGAATTTAAATGGGCTTTGAAATTGCTGTGAAATTGTAATATAGGAGCCACTGAATAGGCCAGCATGACTGACACACAAATGCATTTGCACAAGCTGTATAGCGTTAGAAATTATTGAAGTCATTTGTGTGTGTGTGTATAGGGTGAATTCAGGTAAACTGGGACAATTAGGCCCAATTATCCTAAATAATCTCCTGCTTGTGTGTAAGCTTACCTAGTATAGCCAGCACAGTGTTGTCCTTGAGCACTTCCATGGAGCCTGAGCAGACAAAGTAGATGGCCTGCAGAGCATCACCCTGGCGAATGAGGAATTCTCCTGGAGCACAAAAGGAGGTTTTGATGATGAGCGACAGAGAGCGCAGACACCCTCGGCTGGCCGATTCAAACAGCGGCAGCTGAAGCAGCTCTTTATTCAGGTGCATGGCGATGTCAGCCCGCAGTTCATCTGGGAAATCCTTGAGAAGCTGGGAAAGGACAAAGAGAACTTTTATTTGAAGTACTTACTATTACTTTTTATTCTTGAAAAGCATAAAATCTTTCGATTTACAGTTGATCGTCAAGAAAACAAGTGCAGCAAAGAAATTCCTCTACTTAGACTTTAACGGGAGATGTTATAGATATCAAAGCAAACAGATGGTTATGAGTTATGTAATGAGCGTTTTGAATTGGGCTCATTAAATACATTGTAAGTGTACAATGGAATCTCTTGTTTATGGGCAGATCAGAGTTACGGATGAGACTGTGAATGAAAGGCGAATGGAAAGAAAAAATAAATCAAATGATAAAAGAGATGAGGGATTATGAAACAGAATGAGAGATAGAAAGAGAGCATGGTGAAGTGAAAAGAAAATAAAGGATAAAACGCTTTAATCTCAGAGGCATTAAATGACACCAGTGATATCAAGAAGGCCAATAACAAGCAATGCAGATTGGAATCAACTGTTGTATCGAAGCTAAAATTACATAAAATATCATACTATGAGCATAATTAAGTCTGTCGCCATTCCTCGATTTTGGTCGCGTAACCATCAAAATACTGGAAGTGGCGGATTTCACAGACAGGAATCCAAGGATGCATTATATATAACACCCATTTAAAAATCATATCAAAGAATAATGCTATTGTGCATTCACAAACGATTTAATTAAATATATGTGCTTTAAGAAGGGCTGTTCGATTCAGAAAATTTTGGAATCGACTCTGATTCCAATTCCTGGTTCTGGAATCGATGAGATTCAATTCCAATAATCGATTCCTCACCGCTTTTTTCGATATTTGTTTTTTTATATAGTGGAGAAACCTAATTTCGCCATGACTGTAGGATATAAAGGTCTTAGAAAGTAGCCTAATCATAATATGAAGCTTTATTTTTAAAAAAATTATGATACATTTCTGTATTTAAATTGTAAATTTGTCTGCATTGCACATGAAATTAGTCATAGCCCACAACTGAGCAGTGGTCATGCGTTTATTGCATGAATGGAACAAGGCACAATTCAGCTGAATGATGTGTACTTCAATGGTACGGTTTGCGCAAAATTAACAAACTGTACACTGAAACAAAATAACCAGAACAACAACACTGATGAGCTCGTGGTTTATCTGTCAAATTAGATGCGCTCCCGGCCACTGATCAGTGCTCGAAAGAACCCTTTCGTGAAAACGAATCTGACTTCTAATCACTATTAGCGAGCAAGGCTGCATCCTCAAACTCAGACGTGCTCAGTACCGACTCTTCATTCAGTTTATTTTCGTGAATCGATGCTCAGTGACGTTTGAGTACAACAGTCGATATATGCAGCCTTTGTGTGATGAAGCCTTTCATTTGAGAGGCGCCCATAGATAAGCTTTGTTGAACTGAAAACGGCTATGAATGGAGAGTCGATTCCCCTTGATGGGATCGATTCCAAACTTTGGAATCGACTCTCGATTCCCAACGCCTCGGAATCGAAGAATCGATTCTTTTTGGAATCGACTCCTAGCCCTAGCTTTAATTATTTACATGCGTGTAGGTTACGTACGTGCGAGTCAGAGTGGCTCTGTTGAGAGTATGCTACTACACACAAACCATTATTTATGCGTTTCTCTGCATATTGCTGTGAGTTTGGGTTTATTATAACGTTTATCTGGGAATGCAACGTGCGCCTTTCATCAGATTTGTAAGGTAAATCAGAAGTATACATCCAGAAGTATTTTTCCAATATGCTAACTGTTCATCGCGATTTCAAAATAAAAGCTCAAACCCTCACTTACACGTTTTGATGTCCACATATTCAGGAAATTACAGTGGCGGTAGCATTTCTGTTGTAAAGAAATGGCCAAGTATTAAAGATAGTGGACATTTAACTAAAATTTTGTTTAGTCAATATTAAACAAGGATTAGATGGCGCTGTAAAGTGTAAAAACGATCGTCAGGTTGTTGGCGCCCCCTGCAGGCATTTGTTATAATGCATAATGTACATTAGTTCTATTGTTTATAATAGATTATGTTTTTTAATGTTTTTGTTCAATAAAACCATATGATTACTTGCTTTTGGTACTTCATTTGACTCTGAATTTTGATGGAGGAGCCAAGTTAATATGATATATTTTTAACTAACATGCTACTCTGTACTCAATAATTATGAATTTACAATTAAAATAAGATCTTTTTTTTTCAGGTCAAAGTTAGTTGAATTACATATTACATTTTTTCCTTAAAAAGAGGTACTTATTGCATTGAAATAAGTGCATCTCAGAAGAGGCACATTCCACAAATACAAGACATTTCAGTGTCATATAACATCAACATTCCTTAAAAATCAAATTTTATATTTAATGAATTCTGTATATTTAATTTTGATGTTTATCTAATGATTATTGCTGGAAAAGTACACAAGATGTTAAATAAAACCTGTCAAAACTTTCTCAACAGAAAATCACAAACTCTAGAAAAATAACTGAAAATTATAACAATAGTTTGACTTCCTGAGACTGGAGATCATTTACAGTTTCTAAATGTTAACTGACCACTTGCTTGAAAACGAGAGAGAGAGAAAAAAAGTACACTACTTATGAAATGCAACAGAGCTAATCATCCTCTCGTTATCAAGAAATCAAGAAACCCAACAAGTGTTCAATGAGAACAGCATGACTGTGCATACTGTCCACACTTAGAGTACACTTGTTTGAGCATGATTTATAAATTGTGAACTAGTTTTTACAATCCATTCATTTGTGCACACAAATTATTGAAAATACATTTAAAAGTACTACCTCGCTAACATCGATGCCATTGTTGACAGACCACGTCGTCTGAAAGCACTCCAGCATGCGCTGCGCGAGGGCCTTGGGAAGTCGATGCACGCGGATGAAGTCTTTGAGGTCTTTGGTACGAGTGTGATAGAGCGAGCGGCGCGAGTACATCCTCTGGATAATGGCCGTCACATTACCGAAGACCGCGGCGTGCATGAGTGCTGGAGAAAGACACAACAAACAAACATTTCAGGTAACTTAAATAATGAATTTGAAGAATGACATTGCTATGCTTCATGTTTTGTGTAATGCCACTAAGGTTTAGTAAATATGATAAACCAGGATTATTATATAAGTATAACATCCATCTTTCTGATTGCACGTGGTCAGCCATTTACAGAGAGGAATACAGACTGGATGCCATTTACACTGTTCTCCAGTAATCACTTGTAATCATTTATCAGGCAGTCGCTTTCTTTAAAAGTCACACCTAGCTTGCAAAATGTAGCTGCACCACAAATGCAATATCCAATCACCCGAGACAGGTTATACCAGGAGTTAATGTGAGAAGGGGATCTATTTTAACATCTTGTTTCGGCCTGTTTTCTTGCTATTTCTTGAAGTCAGTGTCATTGAACCGCAGGTTAATGGTTTGCAGTGCAAATCCTTTTCAGTTTACTATTTCCTCTGCATACATTCTGTTCAGGGCAACTGTTTTCACTCCACTACCAAACTCTGTATCATCTATTTATTTAACATTGTGAACTTTGCCAAAATGAGTATAAACAATCAAGTAGGATTGGAGAGTACTCATGGAGTGCTAATTGAAGTCTGCATAAATTGTTGCGGAAATTGCATGCCGCTCTTCTGTTCAAGAACTACGCTCAGCATAAGTGGCTGCACCTGGGTTATGTGCCTTTTGAGTGTTTGGATGAGCTTTGTGATGAAATTCATGAAAATCTTCAAATCGGGTGAAATAGGGCAACAGAATTATTAGAAACTAATAAAACCTGTTTCAACCACCTGATTCCAGGAGGAAGAACAAATGAGTTCTCTTGCTGAATTGTCTCTCCAAGACAGGAGTGAGGCTTTTTCTTTATTCTTGAGTTTCAGCGTGGTCTCAAACTGTGCAGCCAATATAAACTCAAGCATTTCTCATCAAATTACTCCAACAACAAATTATCCGAGCAGTGGTCGCCATATCAATTTTATACCTTCTTTCATGAATGGATGCACTTATTGAGAAGGCACTTCGGAAGAGCTATGTTCCACAAATACTGTACACGTTGGTATCATTTAATATCAACATTACTTAAAAATGCGGTGTTATATTTATTATATTTTGTGTATTTAATATGGATGTTTAGCTAATGTTTCTCACTAAATTGTGCACAAAATTTCCCCCCAAAAATTGACAAAATTTGTCAATCACCATAAAAAATGAATAGAAAATAAATCAACAGTTTAACCCCCCGAGGTTCAAGATGATTTAAGAATTTTGAAACGTTCAGCAACTTTTTCAATGACTATTATTATTATTTTGTTCTTATTTACTGAATTATGTTTTTTAGGCATGTGACCTTGCAAATTGAAATGTTTTGAAATGAACTAAATCGAATTGAACTGAAGTGAACTGAATTAAATCAAACAGCCTAATGAATTTTGGGAGAAACATCTCTTTAAGTGATATTTTTGTGTTTTTTAAAGAAGCCTTTTCTGCTCACCAAGCCTGCATTTATTTGATACAAAATACTGTAAAAAATTAAAATTTTGTAAAATAAAATTTTGAAATATTTTAACTTTTAAAATAACTGTTATCAATTTGAATATATTTTTAAAATGTAATTTATTCCTGTAATTTCAAAGCTGAATTTTTAGTATCATTACTCCAGTCATATGATCGTTCCATTCCAATATTCTGATTTGCTGCTCAAAAAACATTTATTATTATGTTAAAAACAACAGAGTAGAATTTTTTCAATTTCTTTGATGAATAGAAAGTTCAGAAGAACAGCATTTATCTGAAATAGAAATCTTTTGTATCATTATAAATGTCTTTATCATCACTTTTGATCAATTTAAAGCATCCTTGCTAAATAAAAGTGTTCATTTCTATCATTTCAACCCCCCACACCTTAATCAAAGAATCCTAAAAAAAAATGAATATTGAAAAAAGTTTTGAATATTGATAATAATAATAATAATAAATGTTTCTTGAACAGTAAAGCAGCATATTAGAACGATTTCTGAAGGACCATGTAACACTGATGACCGATGCTGAAAACTTAGCTTTGATCACAAGAATAAATTACATTTTAAAATATATTCAAATAGAAAGCAGTTTTTTTAAATAATAAAAATATTTCAAAATGTTACTATTTTTGCTGTACTTTGGATCAAATAAATGCAGGCTTGGTGAGCAGAAGAGACTTCTTTAAAAAAACATGAAAAATCTTACTGTTCAAAAACTTTTGACTGGTGTACTAGTGTACATTGTGAAACATAAAAGATATTTTGTATAGCTGGTTTTGTCCATAGAAATCAACTGGGTCTATAACAAATTTTATCGTATGGACTTTGTAAAAAAATCTGATTTTTTTTTTTCATACAATCATATTTACATGTTTTACATACTTGCATGTAGGCAGAATTGTAATTTTAGGGTGAACCATCCTTTTAAATGAAGCATAACCGAGAAGTTAATTAAGTCTAAGCTGAGAAAGCTAAACTGAGTTTAGCAAGCTTATGCTATGAAAGCACAGCCTCTGTGAAGTAAAGTTGTGTAGTAGACATCATATTATACTCCGGTTAATATAACAAACAATATGTTCACTTGTTTGACATAATTATGGTAATTTTGGGCATATCATTGTTCCCCAAATACCCTCTGTGTACATGATCTCTGTGTGTGGGTAGGAGCCCAGCTGTCAGCTGGCTGGGACAGTAATGGCCCTTAGTGGTAGAATTTGGTGACAGATTGATTCAGTGTGCATGTATGTGAGTGTGCATGGATTCAGCCATCCTCATTTGGCCCTCTTAAGTGCAATGAAGCCTGTGTCGCTCTCTTCATGGCCCAGAGGACATG
This sequence comes from Labeo rohita, assembly GCF_022985175.1. NCBI lineage: Eukaryota > Metazoa > Chordata > Actinopteri > Cypriniformes > Cyprinidae > Labeo > Labeo rohita. Next base: position 18,922,020 of record NC_066877.1, read on the forward strand.
CCTTAAAATTCAGTCCACTGTCACAACATCTTCCTCAAACCCACACGGGGCACATGCAGCTGAAAAATCATTACAGCTGTCCCAGCAGATAACAAGCCGCTCCATTTTTGCGGCAGTCGAATTCCGGACAGTGAGGTTAAAAGAAAACGGCGAGTGACCAACGTAAGCCACTTTATTCTAGGAGTTAAACTGGTTGGGAGATTTTAAGGATTTAAAAAATCCAAACAAATATGCCAACACTAAGGTTCTGAACCATACAAATGAAGACATACTGATTTAAAACTTCCAAGTCAATTAAACATGAAAGCAACATGTTGTGAGACATATAGAATGTTGTCCATTAACACAAACTGGTAAATGCAGGAATATTGTACAAATATGTACTCAACCTGCTTCTATAAATATGGTTGAAGATTCTGTGGTAGTTAAGCTATGGTCAATAAACCGTACTTTCCACTAAGGAAATGTGTTGAAGATAGAGGTAATCAATAAGTAGCTAAGCTTAATGAATAACGTGGTCAAAGGAAATGTTGGTGCTCTAAGAATGGAGCCTCGTGGGAAATGTAGTTTAAAAGTAAATGAGGTCAGATTGACACACAAATAGTCACTGACGGTTTACTAAAAAAAACTACTCCAATAAAGTAAATGCACCTCTGTGTCTTATGAAGAATGCAGGCCTTAGGGAAATTCAAGAAGTCTATAGGAGGTTTAGACTTTGGGGAAAATGCAGTCATTAGTGCATCTAATGTGGACTTGCAGTCTTATAGCCTTATTTTGCATGTGTATGTGTCCCGTCTGTAATTTTAGGGTTGAAATGGGTGCTCATGAGTGCCCCCTTTTGTTAGTCTATTAATGAACAGTTCATTCCATATTGCCTTGGTTATATGGGAATGCATGTTGGAGAAAAAAAAGATTAATAAATAAACAAACAAACAGGTTAATGTTGAACACAATCATTTTAAACCACTTATGTTTTCTTGTCTTTTTAATGCTTTTTCAATATTTATTAAGAAGATAATATTTCCTATTATTTATTGTATGTATTTGAATTTGCTGTTTAAGAAGTAAAAAAAATAATATGCGACTTACTTTGTCAATGATCTGTTGATCATGTATAAAATGTTGTTAATGTAAAAAAACAGAATTAGCTGATTTATGTTTTTCAGTCTATCCCAGTTGTGCACCATTACATATAAACACACTATTTTGTATTGCAGGATGGTGGAACCATCAAAAACTTGAACATTTTAAGTGTTAAATCATCACTGCTGGAGGAGACTAAATCATTTTTCTGAATATTGATGTACGGTGGGTGTGGGAAAGATAACATTTGGATCCCCCCAAGCAAAGAGAAGTTATTAAACCATGTCTTTAACACAAAGATTGAGGAAATGAAAGTGGGATTCTACCAGAGGGGTACAAATACACTTGTCCCAGCATACATGACATTCACATCATCTTCAACCTTCAAGATTTAATATTCTTGTTTAGACAGGCATTCCTGTTAGAACCGTAATTCTACAAAATTCTCATTATTTAATTATCAATACGGTTTCCCAAAACTCTTTCACCAGAATTTTGACAATTTCAAATTATGGATTTTTTTTTATTATTGTTGCATTAAAGATATTACTTGCAAGTACTGTTAGCTGATGCCCAATTAGCAAAGTTATGAGCTGTTATTTTTTGATATTTTGTCTACACTACTGTTTTAAGGTGTAGGGTCTTGAAAATTCAGCTTTGCCACTGCAGGAATAAATGACATTTAGCATTTTTATTTAGTTATAAAATTTACTTTAAGGGTGTGTTCACATTTGTCATGTTTGGTTAGATTAGATTAAAAAGAGTTCTGGTGCGATTGCTCTGTTAGTGTGGTTAATTTGAGTAAGTGTGAACGCTGCCATCAGAACCCTGGTGCACAAACCAAATGAACCCCGGTACGGTTGAATGGATAAACCAATGAATGAATGACCTTAAACACATGTTTTGGCTTTGTTTACAGTTTCTGGTTCACTTGCAAAAAGGGCAGTGTGAAAGCGAACCACACCAAAAAAAAAAAAAAATCCACACTGTATTTGGTCTGGACAAAAGCAAGTGAACTAGCGCACTTTCCTGGTGTGAATACACCCTGATCGCAACACGGACTAAATACTTCTAAACTAACCAATAGCAGTGAGTAATGACAAGATGAAACGCTATGCAAAATGATTTCATGTAGGGAACAAGAGGTGTATCCAAAACAAAATGAGCAGAGGGCAAACATGGAGCAACGAGGAGGTAAAGTGCCTTTTATGAGCTCTTTTAGTTTGCAGGTGGTGAAAATAAAATCATATACACGCAACAGTGAGCACGCTTAGTCCAGCAGACTGCATTAGGTTTGACTTAAAGTGGCGCTGAACAGGCCGATCAGTGAATGGGTACTTTGATGTCATACACCCGCAGCTTCACTTTAATTCAAAAGCACCTTTTCCTTTTGTTTGGAGTGTTTGGTGAGTTCCGTCTCAAAATATACATCATTTAACCCAACCTATCAGGTTGTGAACGTATCACTATGCCTTTAGGTTTGGTATCTTTAGGTTCGCTGTCAAAGATGCCAGTGTGAACGCTAAGCGGACCAAGACAAAATGTATCATTTTCCTTTTTGGTCTGGACTAAATAAACTAAACGAACCAAACTACAAGTGTGAACACACCCTAACTTGCAATAATATTTCACAATATTTGAGCAAGAAATGCAGCCTTGGTGAGCAAAAGTATAAAAGCCCATTTTTGCCACTGAATAAAAAAAATAAAAAAAGGTAATTGCGACTTTCTATTTTACAATTCTTTTTTTTTTTTCTCTGAGAATTGCGTGATACAAACTCACATTTTGCTCCTGTCTCAGAATCTCAGTGAGTGTGTATGATGCAATTCTGAGAAAAAAAAAAGAATTGCGTGATGTAAACTAAAAATTGCAAGATAAAAAGTCAGAATTGTGAAATAAAGAGTCGCAATACCTTTTTAAAAAAATTTTTCAGTGGCGGAAACAGGCTTCAATACATACAAGATTACTTTCAAGAACATTAAAAAAAATTTAACAGACACCAAACTTTTAAATACATAGATATTTACACAAATTAATTTAAAAACTTGAAACTGTGTTTTCTTGTACTTACCTCCAATCAGCATGGTGCAGATAGAGAAGATTTTCTCTGAGTCGGTATTTGCTGAGACATTGCCAAAGCCCACACTAGTCAGACTGCTTAAAGCAAAGTACAGTGATGTCACATATGAACTCCGAATCGAGGGCCCGCCTCCCAGTACAGCTCCAGTCTGTCCTGCGTTTGAAGAAGTGCCAACCGGCCCTGTTCCTGTTGTGTTCCATTGGCTCGAGTTCCACACAGTCTCATGTCCCACCAGATCAGTGCCATTCCACTGGCTTGAATTGACCACCAATCCATCCAAGATTGTGGGGCGCAGCGAATCAGGAATGAGGGATGCAAGAGGGGACAGGAAATAAGGGGTGCCCAGACGTTTACCCAGTTCATGCAACCAGCCTAAGAGAAAGAGAGAAAATGTAACATTTACTCAGTTGGCATATGTTTGACCTGTGCAATTGTTTTTTAATTTGTCATAAAGTAGTTTTGGTGATTGTTCTAATAATCATATTTTATTTCCATTCGTGTTTGCCACTATAACTACCCAAAATGCAATGAGGTTGTCCCTCCAAAACTTTTTCACTAAGTCCATGGCCACTGTCCAGGGTTCTTAGGTTACTCTCAGAATTGAGCAGATATAGAACAGCGGTCCCTGTCCATGGTGCTGAATCTGAAGCATTTTGAATACCAGCTGGTTTGCAGCAGGCCAAACTTTCTTCTGCAGCCTCTACTTTTGTTCCCTGTGGGACTGGTTCTGTACAGTTTCTTGCTCTCTTTCTTTTCTCTCCCTGCTTGTTTGTCTGCAAGTGTCTAGTTTGGAGGTAGTACAAATATATGTGGCATTAGAAATGATATTTTTCAAGAGAACCAGAAAAACTGACAGAAAAAAAGTGTGAAAGGTCAGAAAGGAAATGATGGAGATTGAGGGGAAAAAGTGCCAAAGAACCTCTTGCTAGCAGTTGTCAAGGAAGGTCTGATGCAAAATCACACATGACAAAACCACAGATAGACAAACAAACACTCACTGTTCTCATTTACACAGTGACTAGCTTCGATTTACATGACCTTTCTCATGCACACATACAGCAGAAACTTGGGTCATTTCTTTCCTGATTCCTGGTTTTGTTCAGATTAAGGATCCACTGTCACTGCTGCTTTCTGAAATCACTTATTGACCAGGTAAAAGAATATATAAAATGACTGATAATACCAGCAGTATGTAATAGTTCCATTAACATTTACATTGAGAAAGATTTGATAATAATATTGAATTGGCTTCAGAGTCAGAGTGTTATAATTGCCCCCATTACACAAATGATATTAGCCCACTGTATCTCAAATGAGAGCACACCTTAAAAGTAATTGCTTTAATACCTAATAGTATTATACAATAGTTTTCACTTTTATATGGTGCTAATGGTTTTAGCTAGCAGGAATAATGTGCATTTAAAGGACCTACATTGTGAATATTTTACATAACCAGATTTTATCTTCAACTATTTCATTTAAACGAAATAATCTTCCTCATTTTCAAAATTACATATTTTTAATTTATATTTCATAATAAATGTTACAATTACCCCAAACTCACTCAAATCCTGTGTAGTAGCTGCATTAACATAATGTTTAACCAACAACTTAAAGATAAAATATACTGTTGAGGTCAAAAGTTTACATAATTTGGAATCTGGAAAAATGATATTTTTTTTACCAAAATAAGAGAGATCATACAAAATGCATGTTATTTTTATTTAATACCGACCTGAATAAGATATTTCACATAAAAGATGTTTACATATAGTCCACGAGAATATAATAGTTGAATTTATAAAAATGACCCTGTTCAAAAGTTTACATACACCTGATTCTTAATACTGTGTTGTTACCTGAATGATCCACAGGTTTTTTTTTTTTTTTTTTTTTTTTTAATGGTAGTTGTTCAGGAGTACCTTGTTTGTCCTGTTAAACTACCTGCTGTTCTTTAGAAAAATCATTCAGGTTCCTCAAATTCTTTGGTTTTTCAGCATTTTTGCATATTTAAATCCTTTCCAACAATGACTGTATGATTTTGAGATCCATCTTTTCATACTGAGGACAACTGAAGGACTCATGTCCAGCTATTATAGAAGATTGAAACACTCACTGATGCTTCAGAAGAAAAAACAATGCATTAAGAGCCAGGAGTGAAAACTTTTTGAACTTAAAGATCAGGGTAAAGTCAACTTATTTGTTTGATAAGATCTGGGAAGACACATATGTATATTCTGTAGCTTCTGAAGGGCACTACTAAATGGAAAAAATATATATATTTAGGCAAAATTAGAAAAATGTACCTATGTACCAATGTATCTTTATTCTGTTCAAACGTTTACACCCCTGGCTCTTAAAGTAGGATCTCAAAATCATACAGTCATTGTTGGAAAGAGTTCAAATACACAAAAATGCTGAAAAACCAAAGAATTTGTGGGACCTGAAAGATTTTTCTGAAGGACAGCGGGCAGTTTAACTGTTCAGGACAAACCAGGAATTCATGAACAACTATCACTAAAAAAAAAAAAAACACAGCAGTAGATTATTCAACTAACAACAAAGTATTAAGAATCAAGTGTACAGTGAACAGGGTCATTTTTCTTATTTTGGTAAAATAATTAATGTTTTGCAGATTCTGCAAGGTGTATGTAACCTTTTGACCTCAACTGTATATTATTTACATTCAAGGCATCAAAACTTAACATTTGCATGTGTGTATGTGAAAGCTGTGGATGTCTGAACTGTCTGCGTGAAGCAGGTATGTATTAGTGAGATTTATGCAAGCTTTTCCGTTACATTGTTTGTGTAGAGTAAAAAATTGTGTTTTTGACAATTCAATTGCACTTGATGACAGAGTGCATAATTATTTGTGAAAAACAGCCATCAGCCAGTACTTGACAAGCTTATGGTCTCTAAAAAGAATAGTACACATGTAAATGTAACACTAGCAAAGAAAATTGCCAAAGATTAATTTATACCAGTAATGCCTTTGATGGAGCAGCATTAAGAAACACATACTTATTTAAGATAAAAATAATAAATAGGAAATGAATGATGAATGGAAAAATAGTGTCCCAAACCACAAAGGCTACCTTGGGTTGTAAATAACTGCAGGAGGAAAAAGGGACAAGCAAGAAAGATACATTTACATATTTAATATATCTAATGTCAGAAAACATGCCATATGTTTGATATGGTTATGAGGCACACATTATTTATTCATGGCATAAAAAGGGAGCCGAAGAGAAATTCACAGAGGTGACAAAAGTAAAGACAGCTCTTCAAGCAATGAGAAAAGTCAGGTAGAAAGGGAAAAGATTCCTTCAAGATAGTGCTAGCTAGATTTAGGGGTTAAATAAAGGGGGTTGTGCAGGATACTCAAGCAGGAATGTAGGAATCAGTAAGGGAGATTGATGTGCAAGAAGAGGATATTAAAATGCCTGTAATGATAAGACCGACAGGATAATATATTTCTACCAGTGGGGGATCTATGTTCTCTTCCAAACCACTTGAGAAAGAATCAGGAGGTTTGACTGATTTGACAGTATGATTTTTGGAGCCAACTTGAAAATCCTCTCTAGTCTCTCAGGTTCTGCTGGGCAGCTAGCCATTAAAAAGAACAGTGTTCTGCTGAGGTGAGGCCAGTGAACTGAGCGATACGGAGGAAAAAAAAGATGGAGAGGGAGGCGCAGAGCAACCAGAGTTCAATCAGCTCCTGGAGGAACCCTCTGAGAAACCTTTCATTATTGATACGGCAAAACTCCAATCCATTTACATCCTTTTATGGCCCTACTTCCAACACATATAGACAGCACTACTCAAAACTACTTCAATATTTAATTGAAATCAGTTTGCCTCACAAAGGCAAATAATAATAGCTATAAAGAACCAATGTAAAACTGGTATTCACCAGATATAAAACAACTTCTTGTAAATCTGGTACATTTCGCTATTTGAAAGCCAAAGTGTTACACATTTGAGTCTCATTAAACACTGAATGTGTCTTGTATTTCAGTGCTAAAATATTCCATCTGATGTGCAGAATGCTACAAACTTCCATTTCCACTAGCAAAACTAGACGTGTCAGGGCAGCCTCATGTGCTTAATATTTAATGGCTGGGCAATGCAAGACTGGGCGAGAGGGAATGGTGGGTGATAATGCTGGCACACCAGCAGAGACTGGATATTGGAGCAGTATCCCTGCTTTTGAAAAGAACATGTGGAAGTAATTGAAACCACTGGCCGGTGGCCAGTGTGGAATAGTGGTCAGTTAGGGCTTAGATGTGCCCGAGGATACTCCTCATGCTGAGGCCAATCAGAAAAACTTTCATTAGACATGACAGATGGTGTTAGACTGTAGGCATATTGCAGGCAATTTTCTATGAATAACTGCTCAAACTGGATGCACTCATATTTTAAGAAGTCTTTTGTTTGTGAATCAATTCAGTGACTTGAATTGCTCATAAAGACCATCAATTGTTTAGTTCCTGCACAAATTGGTTCAATGAACAATTCAATGACTCACTTGTAAAAAAAAAAAAAAACACTTGTCACAACTAGGGCTGCCCCCTAATAGTTGACAAGCAGAGGCTTGGTCAAACAAAATTTTCTTAGTCACTTAGTCGCAGAGAAGTGGCAAAGTCACGGACAGACTGTTCACCTATCATCGACCTCAAATTTGGCTTTTCATCTGAAATATGCAAGTTGTAGCAACTTTACATGACCACTCAATCTGATATTAACTTAGAAAATGTGCACTATTCAAGTGTCTGTGCGGAGTGCGGAAGCTGAACAGTAGCGCGCTTACAGATACTACGTTAATCACTTACCCCTATGTCATTCCAAAACCGTAAAAGCTTTGTTCCTCTTCGGAACACAATTAAGATATTTTGGATGAAAACCGGGAGGCTTGAGACTGTCCCACTGACTGCCAAGTAAATACCACTGTCAAGACCCAGGAAAGTATGAAAGGCATCGTCAAAATAGTCCATCTGCCATCAGTGCTTCAATCTGAATTTAATGAAGCGATGAGAATACTTTTTGTATGCAAAGAAAATAAAAATAACGACTTTATTCAACAATTCATCTCATCTGCTATTTTGGAGAATACCCGTTGGACGCAAACTGTGTCAGCCCCACCGTGTGGTGTACGCAGTTTGTGTACGCTGTCGTTATTTTTATTTTCTTTGCGTACAAAAAGTATTCTCGTCACATCATAAAATTCAGACTGAACCAATGATGGCAGATGGACTATTTTGTCGATATCTTTCATACTTTCTGGGTCTTGACAGTGGTATTTACTTGGCAGTCAATGGGACAGTCTCAAGCCTCCCGGTTTTCATCCAAAATATCTTAAATTGTGTTCCGAAGACAAACTAAGCTTTTACAGGTTTGGAACGACATGGGGGTAAGTGATTAATGAGTAACCCTTTAAAATACTCTGTCAGTTTTGGTCATACAGATAAGTGTAATACATCTTTCAAATCTGTAGTGTAAAGACATTTATTTGTGTGTACTCACAATAACAACGAAATGTTGCACTTTTGTAAAATAATGAAAGCAAACGTGTATTCTGCGATCTCGGTCTCTGTGAACTTGAGCGCAAAACTTCAAAACTCTGTGTACAGACATGAAAAATACAGAGAGTGAAATGTCTACTTTCAAATTAACCAATTCAAATAGAAAACAATTATTCTCAGATTATTCAATCCATATGAAACATGCTTACAGGTGTATAACTACTGCAAAGATGACGAGTTGAGTGAGTTGAGCGCTTATTAGGCTATGTAGGCAATTAAAAGTCTCATTATTATGATTTATGGTTTATTAAATAAGCAACTATTAGTCGACTAATGCTTAAAATGAACGACTACTAGTCGACCAGAAAAATCTTGCCATAACTATGTAACCTAAAGAAGGATACAGTAAAAAGTCCAATCAAATTAGAGAATCAGAAGTAGATCTTACATAAAATTAGTTTATAGGACTCCTAAGATATTTCCCTTAGTTCATGCTGGTCAAGAAAAAGACGAATGACCTTTAATAAATCAGGTCCTAGGAGACTGAAGCTGTCTAGATCATATCAACGTCATACACTCTTTTCCCACAACCATTTCTTTTACCCTTGGTCTTTTTTTCTCTTTCATGTGGAGGGCAACACATGGGAAGCTGAGAGAAAGGTTCATTTCCAAGTCAGACTGATGCAGTAATTCACCCGTTCATGAACAGACGTGAAAAAAGGTTTTGTTCAGACATGACACACACTTGAATGATGTGAAGTGAATGTCTTAAATCAGAGACTGTCTCATCAGTTCTTAAGAGGTGTGCTCTTCGCAGAGCCAGAGAGATTGTTCTGTCCTTCTGACAAAACGAATTATGCCAGGCTTTTTTTTTTTCATGTGTCTACCTGATTTGAAAAGTCATTTGTAATATGAAGTCTTTTTGTAAGGCACATAAAAGGTTGTTATATATTTTCAGTGTAATGAGAATATTAGTGAACAGACATCTTTAATAATAATCCGTGTGTATGAGACACTGTGAAAAGAAATCTTTCACATGTGAAAATAAATGAGACGGGTTCTGTCCAATTTAGGTCAACAAAACAAGGCACGAGTCTGATCTGTTAGACAGCTAAAATGATAACTGCCCTATTTTTTACGTTGTTGTTGTGGAATTTCTAATTTCGCTTAGAGTATGCGGTTTCATAAAACATCTAGTAAAGATATCCAGTATTTTCAGAAGTCACTTCTACTTTAGCTTAGTCACTACAAGGTATAAACAATGCAATCGAAACATGAATGAATTTAAACTTAAAAGGTTGGTAAAGCCTTGAACAGTTTATACATTTGGCACTCACCAATGTCCCAGGAACCAGGGCTGTTGTTCTCAATCTCGCTGCGACCGATGACATACCAGACACAGGCCATCCAGTGTGCCAGCAAGGCGAACATGGACATAAGTAATGTGAGTACCACTGCGCTGTACTGGGAGTAGCGCTCCAGCTTTTGCAGCAAGCGTAGAAGCCGTAACAATCGAACTGTTTTCAGCAGATGAACTCCAAAGTACTAAACACACAGATATTAAATGCATAGCTCAAAAGGAAATTGTAAAATAAACAATTAAGACAACATGCGCAGCATACGAAATGTGGTGTTCCACAAAGCTCTGTGTGAGGCCTGTTAAAAAAACTCTTAAAAAACAAATATAGGTACTGAAGCAATGGTTGGCATCAAATTATGCTTCAAAATGAGGAAAATGAACACTTACCACACTGACATTGAAGGCGTACAACAGGTCAAAAGGTAGCGCAGCAATCAGGTCCACAAAGAGCCAGGTGGTGACATAATGCACACAGATAGAACGCGCATCATACACCACCTGGCCTGATGTGCTCACAAATGTGGTGCGAAAGTTTAACACAATATCTGTCATGGGAAAAAAGAATTTATGAAAAATTAAAAGACAGATATTAATTTATTCTCACAGAATGCTGTATTTGATTCATTACCTGGTTCAGTGCCAGGTTGTAATATTTGGTCTGGGTTCTAGTGACTAATGCTATTTAATGAAAGTTGCAATTGCAGCAAATAGCACTTAAAAAGCTCAATGTATTAAATGGCTTTGAACAGAAAAGCAGCTAAAAGCAAGTTTTTGTGTAGCTTTTTTGCAAATTTTCTGATGATACAAAAACCGCTCTGTGTCATGAAATTATGTGTAATGAGCAGAAACTGATTCTGTCATTAAACACTACTGCTCTTAAACAGTGCTTATCCGCGCTGAGGATTCTAATGTAATAGCTGTAGATCTGATGTTTTGTAAAAGATTTGTACTGTATATACAGTACCGTTTAAAAGTTTGGGATCAGCAAGATTTTAAATTTTTAAAGAATTATCTTCTGCTTATCAAGGCTGCATATACTTGATCAAAATACAGAAAAAAATGTAATATTGTGAAATATTATTACAGTTTAAAATAATGGTTCTCTATTTTAATATATTTTAAAATATAATTTATTCCTGTGATGCAAAGCTGAATTTTCATCAGCCATTACTCTTCAGAAATCATTTTATTATGCTGATTTATTACTTTTATCATCAATGTTGTAAACAATTGTGCTGCTTAATTTTGTTTAAACCTGTGATTCTTCTTTCAGGTTTCTTTGTTTTGATAAATAAAAAGTCAAAAAAAAAAAAAAAACAGTATTTATTAAAAATAGAAAACAATTTTCTAAAAAAAAAAAAATCTAACGATATAAGTTTTTGCTATCACTTTTTATTTGTTTAACACATCCTCGGTGAATGAAAGTATTAATTTCTTTAAAAAAAAAAAGTTTAAATGCTAGTTTATATTGTTACAAAAGATTTCTATTTTAAAGGGGTCATCGGATGCCCATTTTCCACAAGTTGATATGATTCTTTAGGGTCTTAATGAAAAGTCTATAACATGCTTTGGTTAAAATTTCTCAATGGTAGTGCAAATAACACTTTTTTACCTTGCCAAAATCAGCTCTGCAAAAATCATCCTGTTCTGGTCGAGGTTGCTTTAAATGTTAATGAGCTCTGCTCGCCCCGCCCCTCTCTTCTCTTTGTGGAGTGACGAGCCTATTTACTTTAGCCGCATTTAGCCGCGTTTAGCTGCTAAACTTGCTAACTAGCACATTATTAGGAAAGGCGATAGCAAAGATTCATAGAAAATCCCTGCTCCGGCATCAAAACAATGGAGGTCGGACTGTTACAGCTGATTTAAGGTGGGTCTGAGGTAAGACGCTCAAGTCAATCAACTATCGTAGGAGCGGCCTCTGTCGGTGTGACGCCACACCGATTTGGCTCGATTTGAAAAAGGGGATATTATTTTTACAGATTAATTAAAAACCACTGCATGGATTTTTATCATTATAGGGTAGATGTGTACATACACTGACAACACACATTAATGTTCAAACAACATGTAAAAGTGAACTTTGCATCCGATGACCCCCTTAAATAAATACTGTTCTTTTAAACTTTTTATTTATTAAAGAATCCTGAAAAAAGTATTACAGGTTCCAACTAAATATTAAGTGTTTTCAACACTGATAATAAATCAGCATCCTACAATGATTTCTGAAGGATCATGTGACAATGAAGACTGGAGTAATGATGCTGAAAATTCAGCTTTGCATCACAGGAATAAAATACATTTTAAAATATATTCCCATAGAAAACAGTTATTTTAGATTAAGATAAAGTTACAGGAATCTGACTTTACTAATAAAGGAATTTGACATTGACCTTCAGAGTTATTTCTGAACTATAAAACATATCTTTACTATTGCTACTTGCTGAACTGTCCTTCAAAATGTTTTTAATTTCACTCTGGCATTTTTAACGTTTTAGAAATGCTGGATTCCGTTTGCTTAGTAACACCTTGAACTTTTTACTAGCTCTTAATAAATGAAAGATGTCTGGCCGTATATGACCTCTGCGACCTCTGCGAATGACTGTGTGACTCAGAAATGTACACGCACACTTGAGAAAAATAACAGAATGGTATGCTGTGTATTTTATTAGCAGGCTATGGGATCAAAAACACTTTCAATATCACCCAGGACAGAACAACTTCTTTTTACTAAACCAATGACACTGCAAAAAGACTAGGTTGGAGCTTACCTAACATGAAAAGAATTTCCACCAAGATGTCGCTCACACTCGGCGGACTTCTAGGGGTCGACGGTTCATCACGCCCTCCGACCACGGTGAAACAGACATTGTAGGGCACAGTAACTGCTACATAAAAGGTGGCTAACAAGATCAGCCAATCCCAGCCAGCTTTGAAGGTGCCATAATGGAGAAGAATGAAACGGCTCTTCTGAATGGCTGCCACTTTGTACTCTGGGATGGGCGGCTTCTCACCGAACATGTTCTAAATGACAGCATATTCAGAAATGTTTCAATGATTTTTTGTTTACTTTGGACATTTTTGTATTTCATTCAATGTTTGTACTTAATCTATTCAAGTTCTAAGTGGGTCTCACATTGTTAATTTTAAGTTTGCTCTTGTCTTGTTTCTGCAGGTGTCCAGACAGCTGGTAAAGCACAGCTCTGCTGCGGCGCCGGTTGGCATTGAAGCCCGGTGGCCGTGTGACCTTGTGCACCTCCAACCCCGTCTCCTCGTCTGAGCAGAGAACAGCCATATATCATTTTAGTTTTAGTTAGATTTAATTTCTGAATTGTTTGGCTTAACACCTAAATAACTTCAAGTTATCCGAAAAACCATATGTAGCTTTACTGTGCATTAGTAAAACATTAGCACAGATTTCCACCATTACTTCACTTAAGTTATTAGAAAATCTAGCCTCACTTCTTACCCATAATCCTCAGAGAAAACTTAACAGTGAAATCATAATTACATTTAGCCATTAGCACACACTGTGTGCTCAAATCAAATTACATTTGCATTCATTATTTATCAAGGGTTTGTAAATATGACAAAAGAGAAATGCATCCAATGAAAAACAGCAACTAAAGAGAACAATTATTAGAACAATTATGAACACAGATCGATTACACTGGAGGAAATAAACAGCCAAATTTATAATAAACAATTAAAGCCTTTAGAAGCTCTTTGGAAAAGGAAAAAGATGCCAATTTAGATTATGATTCAATTGTATCGAGAGTGTTTGTTCTCCTTCCCTCTCAAAAGGCTATCAGACTCTCATTCTGTCTACTTCACCAGGGGTGTTCAGAGTCATTCTGGAAGGTGGCCTAATTTTGTGGCATTCTGACTTAGTAGGCAAAATTTGTTTTTTTCACCCTAAAATAAAAATTCTGTCATAATTTGTACACTTTTAGTCTTTTATCTAATGCATTCCCTACCTGTAAGAATATCCTTGTTTTCTATGAATCATAGAATCAACATTTTTTCCCCAACAAAAACATCTTATGCTCCAAAAATTACTATATTTTAACAATTTTGACAGTAAATATTGACTTAATTTTCAGTTTGTTCCTCACAGAAACCTGTAGTGTGGCTTTGTAAGACTGAAAAAAATACAGTATTTTTCTTTTTGGGGTGAACTATTCATTTAATTTGACTAGGAACAACAAATAAGAACAATTACAGGAATAACTGACTATTACTTAATTATTATTTGTATTACATAGTTTCATTACGCTACTGTTCAAAAGTTTGTGGTAGGTAAGAATTTTGTAATGTTTTTGAAACATTATGCTCACCAAGGCTGTATTTATTTGATATCAAATAATAATAATAATAATAATAATTATTATTATTATTATTATTATATAATAAATAACTTTTATTCATCAAAGAATCCTGAAGAAATAAAGTATCACAGGTTCCAAAAAAATATTACGCAACACTGATAATAAATCAGCATCTTACAATGATTTCTGAAGGGATTATGTGACACTACATATATAAATCCACTGAATACTGGAGTAATGATGCTGAAAATTCAGCTGTGATCACAGGAATTAATTAGATTTTAACATATATTGAAATAGAAAAGTGTTATTTTACTTTGAAATAATATTTCACAATATTACAGGTTTTTCTGGATTTTTGATCAAATAAATGCAGCCTTGATGAGCATAAGAAATTTGGTTAAAACACAAAAAATCTTACTGATCCTAAACTTTTGAACAGCAGTATTACTTACTGACTCACACTTTTGATACATTTATATTATCTGTTCTGTTGAAAAAATAAAATAAGAAAGTAGGAAATGACATTAAAGCAGGTTTGCCCCCTTTTCATATGCTATCTAACATGTTCCCGTCAGCCTACCCTTCACTGAAGTGTTGATTTTAACTGATGACTTTAGTTTACATGACTAATTAGAGAAAGCCATCTGCCAGCTTCTTGTATACATCTTACAAATTTATTTCTAGTTCCAAATCCTCATTCCATCCGTTTATTTTATTTATTGGCTTTTTTTCCCTTTATTATATAAATCCAACCTTGCTTTTTAAAAGAATATTTGGCATAGTCAACATAATTAAAAAGGTAACTCTCACTCTTTTTAAATTGATTCCAGTTATTCACTTTTAATGAGTTGACATCACTGACCAGATATATATTATTCCCAGTGCCAGTGCAATATTTATCCCTCAGCCAAATGAACAGTAACCATGCTTTGGCTCGAGCTCAGGCCACTAAAGGGAGCTTCACACCTCCGTGCCAAGCTCTCTTCCCGGCCCTCCCTGTGTCTTGTGTGCGTCTTTTCATCTCTCTCTTTATCAGTGTACCCGTTCTCTCTCTCTCTCTGGGGAGGAGAGGTGTCAGGATTACTGTAACAGCGAGCACCACACGAGATGCTGTTGGCCTGTACAAAAACATCCAAAACACATGATGCAGCAGCCAAAAATGAGGGAGAGGGAATGAGAAACAGAGGATAGGATGAGCTTGTTAAGTATGACCAGGTGTTTGAGGTGTGTGTGAATACTAGTGGAATTAAGGGAAAATAAGAATAATCATCTCGTAATAAGCTTTGTAGAGCATCCCGTATGAGGCTGAAAGCGTTGCTGTATGTATAAAAGGATAATTTGCTCTTTTGAAACCATTCTCCCTTTGTTATAGAGCACTTTGCCTCTGTACCTACCTTTACTGTAAACAGCCATTTTTTTACACATTATGACTCTCTTGCTTTTCTCTCTTTTCATCATTGTTTTCTTTGTTCTACACAACAATACAACTTTGTTTTCATAGTGCATTTTGAAAGGTTACCCTCATTACTAAAGGTATCTGAAAGACTGTATCAACAAGCAGCAAATTATGTAAGAATCAATGTAATGGTTTCTGGGTTCTGTACACCACCAGTACACTGATGGTTCACTAAAGAACTAGAGAACAAAAATTAGGGACCCACATCTGGCTGATAACTCATAAATTCTATATTTTTTGTTGAAATGAAATGTAACTTTTCAGTTAACAGGCAATATTTGCCCCCTGGAATTGATTTCCAGGGACAATTTTTATATTTGTGAGGGCTATTTTTATAATCACCTTACAATTATAAAAACCACATGTCGTCTTTAATGTAAACTATGTAAATTTACAGTTACTCTAATCAATATTTTAAACTGTTGTCAGTAATTCACAAATCACATTCTGGCTTCATAGATAAAAATGTTGTTCCATGATGTTAGCCAAATCTAGCGCAAGTTGTGCAAGAACTCCCGTTATAATCACTAAAGCTATGAAATTAATCTTTTATTTACATCGTATCTGCACTGTGTTGTTTATGATGAAGGAATTCACGACCATTTTCAGCGCTGACTAATCTAAGCCCGTCTGATTGGCCAATGCATTCCCGAAGTTCAACAGAAACACGTTTGATTGGTTATAAGGCTCAACACAGCAAAAAAAAAAAACGTAAGAGCAATCTTATGCAGTGTGAGTGAATCTAACCGTAATTCCGCAAACTGACACTTCATTCATCTTCATATTTCATTTTAATCGTGACAGCCATAATAAATTGTTTAATTGTGCAGGGGCAATTTTTGCCCCTTTGTCTTGAATATATGGGGCATCTTTGTTCATTTTGGTGGCATTTTTGCCACAACCCCTTATTAATTTCCAACCCTGGTGTGTGTATCTACATATAATAAAAAACTCTAAAATCTAAATGTAATTTTTACATTTAGATCATTTTGACGGACAGGGTTGTAAAAAATCTGTCATAATCTACTATTACCTGGCATAGTAATTTTCATATCTTCATTATAATGACACATTTAATCTTCATTATAATAACACATTTAATTGCTTTTATTTTTATTCACATTTTTATTTTTAATCATGAACCTACAGGACGATATAGGCAGAGACTTTAATAGATTCTAATTTTTTTATGAACCAATATAGATTCTTAAATCCCATACAATATATTGGACTATACTGTTTGATCGCTGTAGCTTAAACTGGGTACTCGCCTGTGCATATATATATATATATTTTTTTTTTTTCCAGTTAACCATTCATAATCAATAATGCTATATATAGTTTATACCAAAACAATATTAAAAAATCTCTAATATTGACTGATAACCAATATGTTTTGGAGTTCTTTGAAACTTGAAAAAAAAAAAGGTTTTCCTAAGACATTAGTCTGTAAAAAGTTTTTTTTTTTTTTTTTTTTCACATTTATTTGGTAAATCCCATCATTCAGGTAGCAATACTCACCTCTTTCTGGACTCTGTTCTTCATCTTGGACCTTCTTATTGTCTGTTATGTCCTTGTGTGATACTAGAAAGAGCACCACTTCTCCCTTCTCGTTCTTAATAGGCACAATATCCAGAAGACACCAGAACTGAGTTCCTGTCAAAACATAATATCCATAATAGCCGTCAGAGTTAACATTCAACATGAACATTCAATATTGACATACATTTATTGACAGGCATTTACTGAGCCTTATATTTAGACCAGGCTTTATGTTTAAAATGTAGCACAAATCAATAAATCGCTTGATAAGACCTTTTCTGCTCATTAGTTGTAGTCTAAATCAGAGGGTTGTCTCAGCTGGCTGTACTGCCTTCATTTCCCATGAGCCCCTATTTGTACCTTGAGTTAAATTGAAAATATGTAGAAAAAAAAAACATTTTTGCAGCTCTAGACTTAGTAAATAGCAAAAGCAGCGCAGAAGGACATCTCAAAGTCACTGTCATCTAAAATGCTGCGTATCCTGTCTGGCAGGAGCATCCCATGTGAATCCATTAGATTTTAGCAGTTGAATCTAGAGCTGCAACAACTAATCGATGACATTGATTGACAAAATGTAAAAAAACTGCTTCCATAATAAAGTAACAGGCATTCAAGCACAATTCAACTCTTTAATTTGTTACTACTTATTGTTCTGCTATTAATAATAGTCACTTTTTTACACAATTAGCTGATATATTTAGCTAGATTGATGTCATATTTGGTTCCTTACCCCTCTAACCTCTGATCCTATGAGCCTAAATTATGAAAACATAAAAGTGTTCAACATGACACAAGCATGTTATAAGATGTAAATCATAACATTTTCATCTCCTGTCCTTTCCTTGCTGAGTGGTCTGATTTGTATTTCTTAGCATTTGGCCTTCCCAGAAATGAAATTCTCCATCCATCCAATTTTCCACTGATATTTGTCAATAACATCCATACATCAATGTGCGTCTCTCTCTCTCTCTCTCTCTATATATATATATAAATGAAAGTTTATAAATGTAGTATTTTGACAGGTGAGCAGAACATGTCTTGAATGCTGAGCACAGAATCTACTGTTTTGTGTCTGTGTGTATTTGTGTGCACACATGCAGGTTCTCCGACGTTCTGCAGCTGCTCAACATTATGCCAAAGCATCATATCATGCCTCATTAAATCGAGACGGAGGGAAACGGAAAGAAAGAGGTAGAACATGCTTGGTTGGAGGCTGGAGTCCCTAATGATACACAGTTCTGTGTGCGTGTTTGTGTGTGTGAATCACTAAGCCCTTTCATTAGGCACAGCTTGAGTCAAGAGAAGTAAATTTCAATAAGAAAAGAATACATTTCATTGAATCAGCGGTCAGAGACCATAGGCCATATAATACAATGAGCAGTACATTCAAAACAAACCACTTAATAAGGTCTAAGAACAGCAACATGCCAACCTATGAATAAAGCATGTGCTGCTGACAATAGGTAAATACAATAAATTGATTTGTGCCACATGTGGTGAACAGCTAAAATCAACAATGAATGATTAAACAGTCACTAGTTTGACTACACAATGGATGCAAGGTTGTTATGATGATTATTGGCCAATAAGGGCCAGGTATTATTCCTAAACCTCACATAAGAGCTCTTTAATACACTAAATTGTATCTCAAAGCAACTGTGTTTACTATTTATTGCACGTTTTAAAGAATGATTCTGAACATAAACTGCCCACAGTTTGCGATTAAATGTTGAGCAAAAATAAAACACAACAGGATTTCACATTAAATGCAGAAAGAACAAAATTTTGATTTCTTATACTTTGTTACTTGAATGATCCACAATAATATTTTTTTTGCTTGTTTTGTGTTGTGATAGTTGTTCCTTGTTAAATATTTAAACAGTTAAATATTCTTCAGAAAAATCCTTCAGGTTTTCAGCATTTTTGTGTAATTGAACCCTTAAAACTTTTGGAATCTGAAGATCACATCAAATTGTACTTATTTTGTCTTCTGGGAAACATAAGTATTTTCTGTAGCTTCTGAATGACAGTACTAAATGAAAAAAGAATGATATTTAGATGATATTCAGGCAAAATAAGAATAATGTACACATCTTCATTCTGTTCAAAAGTTTACACCCCTGGCTCTTAATGCATTGTTTTTCCTTCTAAAGCGTCAATGAGCATTTGAACCTTCTGTAATAGTTGCATGAGAGTCCCTCAATTGTACTCAGTGTGAAAAGATGGATCTTAAAATCATACAGTCATTGTTGGAAAGAGTTCAAATACACAAAAATGCTGAAAAACCAAAGAATTTGTGGGACCTGAAGGATTTTTCTGAAGTACAGCGGGCAGTTTAACTGTTCAGGACAAAAAAGGGACTCATGAACAACTATCACTTAACCAAAAAAAAAAAAAAAAACAGCTGTGGATCATTCAGTTAACAACACAGTATAAATAATCAAGTGAATGTAAACATTTAAACTGTGATTTTTATCAATTCAACTATTATTTTCTTTTGTGGACTATATGTAAACATCTTTTATGTTAATTCAGGTCGGTACTAAATAAAAAATAACACGCATTTTTATATGATCCCTCTTATTTTGGTAAAATAATTAACAGAGTCTGCAAGGTGTATGTAAACTTTTCACTTCAGCTGTAACTTATACATAACAATATAATCACAAAAAAATTACAAAGCAGTCCTTTAAATGATTAATAAGACAATTTAGTTCAGCACTGTGGCATGACTGAGTGATAAGTTGTCATTCTTCATTTTTTTTATTATTTATTTTTTGAAATTATTTCATTTGTGTCAAAGCGATAACTGAATCTGCATTTGACAATCTGACTGACTGACAGTGTCTCAATGCAACATGGCAGCCGTGCAACAGAGGGAATTTACAGCAGTCTTGCAGCTATGATCTATTATTCCCTTTGAACCATGTACAACCTCAACTTGAACCTGGAGGCCGCGAGAGGTGTGGGAGACGTGTTCGGCAAGTGCCAATGTTTAGAAGTCCTTTGACTCAGTGACAAAGTGGCAGGAGGGTTGCTGTGGCTGATGCACAGAGGCGACATGATGGAGGAAGCATTCAGATTTCTGTTTGAGACTGCAGTGGCTTGTTCAGACAATCCACAATCAAACCTTACAAACTGGATAGAATGCACAAATAGCCTATTCTCTTTGATAAGACAACAAACAGCTCCTGAGTATCTCTTACAAACCAGCGAAATGAAAGAATCGGACTCTCTGAATTCAGGCTGCAGGAGGCAAATTTTCTTTGATGCATGTTGCACGAATGCTAAATTGAGGTGAATCAGGTGAGAAATCGGTTGTCAACGCTGCTGTGTTTTGAGAATATTTTGCTCCAAATATATGCCAAATTCTCTCCACCTGTTTCGGTGTCTGATATAGTTTGACAGAGAGGTCTATGCTGTATGTTCACAGCAATTCACAGTAGTCTTCTGGTACACGGATGGAACTGTGTTCTCTTGACCGCAGGTGGGTAAAAACGTGGACGGCATTAACTATACAACACGCTGCGCTCTTTCTCTGTATCGTGTTCAACACGGAACAAATCAAACCGTAAGAAATCACCGTCATCTCTGAGGCATTATTTATTCAAGGCAGGTTTAAAGGCATATCGTGTTATTGTCTGGGAAATTGGTGAGGGAGAGACAAGACAGACAGCTGCTCAATTATGATGTTATCATAATCTATGCTCAGATGCTCCAGACACACGTTAAAGAACAAGGCAGCCATTTAAAGTCAATTTGTTCAAATATATATGTTGTCTGGACTGAAATTGTATTTGTTTGGTTGTCTGCTGTGAGGGGAGCTCATGATTACTTTTAAAGTGAGCCATTGTAGATGTTTTCCTTTCAGATCTGTTTAACATAAGTTCAGGTTGCATTTATTCAGTTTGTAGATTGCTAAGGACTTATATTGAAAATGACTAATCATTGATTAATAAGTAAGGGATAATGCACAGTAGACGCTTACATTATCTCTCTTATTACACTGCTACTTAGTAAGTAAGTAAATGCACATGAAATATCGATTTGAGGTTCAATTATTTTATTATAATATGAAGCACAATGAAGGAAATCATCTGTAGCACAGCTATGCAGGAAATCATTTTCCTTACAGTCAATTAACAGCAGAATCGACCAGTTCAACAAACTATTGCAGACAGCCGTATAATAATACGAATAATCCAATGTCTCAAGAAAGAAAATCTTGGGTTGATTAAATTTAAAATGTCCTTTTCTGTACATCAGTCAGTTCTGTTCTTTTATTTTATCCCTCCATTACCCCACAGTGTTAATTCTTTTCATTATCGCCTGCAGCTATGCCTGCTTTTTCACTCTAATCAATTCAGTACATATGAAATTCATATCTGATTAATTGATTTTAGAGTTTGCTTTGATTTGGTTTATCCACCGCATAACTATAGTGATTTAATTGCTTTAACATCCTCTTTAATGAACTCTTCTCCCTTTCTGAATGTAGGTGTCACATTTAAGTCTTAACTCAATTCATCATTATTATTATTTTTTTTATTATTATTTACAATAATAATTGATAAATAAATTATTAATAATATAATTTACCCTGATATTAGGACTTGTATGACTTAATATAACATAAACATAGTACAACATAGTAGAAAACCCTTGAAAAAATGTACATTATTTTAAAAATTCACATTGTTTTATACTTATTTTGGACTACAGGGGCGCCATTATTTTAATGACATGGTGAGCTACTGGCGCTACCTGTTGCTATTTTTACCACAACACAACTTGGAAAATATACTGATACAATGCCACATTCTGCAGCTTTTGGTTGTAATATTTAGTCGAATGGCAACAAAAGAAGAAAGGTACGTGTAAATGTTTTCTTAGCGATAAGAAGAAGAGAAAGAGAGAAAAGAAAGGGAAGATGCCTGTGGACAAATAAAACTTCCTAAAGACCTACGTCTTTGTTCTCTTCACTTTAGCCCTGATGCCTTTTAGGCTTTTTGTAGACCACAGCTACTGAATAAGCTTACAAACAACACTAGATGCCATCCTGGCAGGATGTAACAGATTTCACTCGATTTCACTTGATATCTGGGGGCGTTTAGAGTCCTTGTGGGAAAAAAATCAATGGTACGGCATTTGGTCTACACTTATATCCATCGCCACCTGTAAGCTCTTTCATTATCTGTGGACATTGTATCAGTATTTAATTTTCTGAGTTATGTTGTGGTAAAAGGTAGCACCAGTTGCTGACCGAGTGCAACCATTTTACACCAGTGAAATAATTGACTAAAGATTGACTAAAGATTTTTCTGGTCGATTAGTAGTTGTTAATTTTAAGCATTAGTCAACTATTAGTCGTACGTTTATTAATAAACCATATAAATAATAATAATGAGCCTTTAATTGCCTACATAGCCTACATAAAAAGAATTTAAAAAAAAGCTTGGCACACCAGCAGATATAATAATTTTGAATGTATCAGGGAAAAACAGCAAGGAGACTGCATTAATGTTTTAATAATTTATTGATAAACTATAGTGCTTTTTTTGTTTTTAGCTTAAGAGATAAAGTCGGTGCCACTGACTCTTCATTTCCGCAGTAGTGATACATATTACATAATCTGAGAGTGTTTGTTTTCTTTTTGAGGTTCACTCTCTATAGACCAATTATTTGTTTGTAAACATTCGGGATGCGCGCGCAGCATGGTTGCAGGAGACCCAGGAGAGATAGCCTTTAAGGCTACAGAATTACAAGAATACGGCACAAAATACTTAGATTCGTATATTACAAGAGCTTGTCACCCAGCGATAAGCATTGTTATTCAACGAAATTGGCGTTAGATAGTGGGATAGTCTTACAGATCCGAAACCAGGATGACGTTTTTATGGGTGGTTCAATTGGCACTCTATGGAGCCATGGAATAAAAGAATAAAAAAGGTAAATTTGATTTTATATTTCAAAATCCTGACTTTATTTTCACAATTCCGAGATTATATCCCACAAATCTAGAGGAAAAACAACTCATCATTCTCTCTTTTCCCCTCGTTTTTATCCCACACTTCTGTTTTTTTCCCCTCAGAATTAACCCCCTATGAACAGCATATGTGAATATTATGTAGACCTATTGTTTAAATCAAATTTATGCTTTGAAAGTAGAGTAATCATAGCAGTTTTCATCCATAGTATGTCTGTTTAAACGTCTGCGTTTAGCTCCAAATGGCATCTTTGACTACAGTATTGTATAAAAATTATTTGCATTCCGATTTTGACATCAAAAATATTTTTTTCTTTTATTCCATGGAGTTTACCTGTTTACCTCCACTTGCTACCAGTGTTTTTCTGCAACTACTATGCGCGCGCAGCTGCAAGTAACGTCACTGTGGCAAGTATACACAGAGTTTCAAAGTTTCACGCTCAAGTTCACAGAGATCTGTTTGCTTTCATTATTTTACAAAAGCGCAACATTTCGTTGTTATTCTGAGTGCACACAAATTAACGTAGATTCGAAAGATGGATTAATTTTATCTGTCTGACCAAAATAGAGTATTTTCAGAGCAAGTGATTGCACCGGCACCTCCATCTGTCATGCAGTAAGCGCGCTACTGTTCAGTTTCCACACTCCGCACAGACACTTGGAAAGCACACATTTTTCTAAGTTAACATTAGATTGAGCAGCCATGTATAGTTGCTACTGAAAGTATACATCTTTCAGATAAAAAGTCATATTTGAGGTCAATGAATGATAGGTAAGCTTTTGGATGTCCTGCCCGATGTACTATATCACCACGTAGACATAGTTAAAGGAGAAGTCCACTTCCAAAACAAAGATTCACATATAATGTACTCACCCCCTTGTTATCCAAGATGTTCATGTCTTTCTTTCTTCAGTCGTAAAGAAATTATGTTTTTTGAGAAAAACATTTCTGCATTTTCTCCATATAAAGTGATATGGTGCCCCGATTTTGCACTTCCAAAATGCAGTTTAAATGCAGCTTCAAACAATCCCAAATGCAGTTATAAACGATCCCAGCCTAGGAAGAAGGGTCTTATCTAGCGTAACGATTGGTTATTTTCATTAAAAAAAATACAATTTAAAAACTCAAACGCTCCTCTTGCCTTTCTCTCCCTGAACTTTGTGTATTCTGGCACAAGACAGTTAGGGTATGTCGAAAAACTCTGACCATATTTTCTCCCTCAACTTCAAAAATCATTTCAAAATCCTCCTACACTGCAGAAGTTCTGACCCAGTCTTTGCAAAGTGAACATGCAAAGAAGATCAAACACCCTTAACAAAAAGGGTAAAACAGCGATATAGGACGATTTCGAAGGTGAGGAAGAACATGAGATAGGAGTTTTTTGATATACCCTAACTGTCATGAACCGGTACAAAAACAGTCCAGTCAGACTAAGACAAGACGAGCGTTTGGCATTAAAAAGTACATCAATTGTATTATTTTTATTAAAATAACTGTTCGTTACGCTAGATAAGACCCTTCTTTCTCAGCTGGGATCATTTACAACCACATTTGGGCTTATTTGAAGCCGCATTTAAACTGCGTTTTGGAAGTTCAAAATCGAGGCACCATATCAGTCCATTATATGGAGAAAAATGCTGAAATGTTTTCCTCAAAAAACATAATTTCTTTATGACTGAAGAAAGAAAGACATGAACATCGTGGATGACAAGGGGGTGAGTAAACTGTTTGTAAATTGTTGTTCTGGAAGTGGAGTTCTCCTTTAAGGATTTGTCGTCATTCCTATAGAAGTTTTTTCGCAACTAAGCGACTAATAAAATTTTGGTTGACCCAACTTCTTCTCATCGACTAACAGTTAGTCAACTATTAAGGTCATTGCACACTGAGTCTGAAATTTTCTTTTTTCGTATTCGTCATCATTTCCTATCAAAATGCTTGCTACGGATGCAAAAACGCAGAAAAACTAACCTGATCCGAGCCTTTTTGTGATGAACGAAAATTCCAGAGGCAGTGTGTAAACGTGACTGACACAACGTGAGGCCGTATTTATTTTTTAACGTGCAAAAATTTCAGACGAAAAATTCAGACTCAGTGTGATATGACCTTTAGGGGGCAGCCCTAAAAATAATAATATAAAACTTTTTTAAAACTATGCAAATCTTTCAATGGTTTTCTACTACATATTTCAGTTATACATCATTTATGTTATACTAAGCCAAACAAGTCTTATAATAAATAAGTAAATAAATAACCGTTGGTGAGAAAAAATAGCATACCATTTAGGCATTTTTGGCATGCTGTAATCCCACATGTTTTGGGATGGACCTACTCTTAATTTTGCTTATTAACTAGGATGGATATTATATGATTTTGGATAAAGACCTGGTCATGTGCTTTTGGTGCAGAAAACATTTAATTAAAAAATGTCACTCCTACCTCCTTTCTTGTAGAAGACCAGTTCTGTCTTAAACTCCCGCCTTTCGTCCAGTGCGCCCTGGATCTGTGCCATCAACCTGTCACTGGTCTCCGGCCCGTACAGGAAATGACACGCACAGCTCTTCTGCATCAGTTCCGCACGGGCATATCCAGTGAGTTCACAGAAGCCATCAGAACAATACACGATGGGGTACAGAGACTGGACCTGCGCGTTCCCCAGCACAAAGTTACTGTCTGTAAGAGACAAACAACAAAGAGAAAAAGATAAAAGTCTGCTCATAAGAAATGCAACAAAGTTATTTGAGTTTCAACACTCAGTATATTCAACAAAAGGCCAGAATAAAAGACTTATTGACTTCACAGCAGTTTCAATAATATGAGTTAACAGAAATCCCTGGTGCTAGCGATATTTTCTCCAGCTCTGTTATCACACTTACCCCAGACTCACTGGAGGCCTGAACAATTTGCACATCTTCTCAACAATGCTTTAAGGTACCTTTAAACACTTTCCACAAGCCTACTGGGAATCTGGTTTGTCTGCTGCCCTATGACCTTTTGATATGCCTGAATGAATGTGACAGGAGTGAAGAAAGTAGCTATTTATATACACTGTCCTTGTGATGAGCTTTCAATTAACATTTTGGTTTGCAGTCTATGCAATGTTTTGCACTGTTAAAACTGCATTAAGCAAATGAATGTTTGGTATATTTTTATAGATTTTTTTTTAATAGATTTTTATATAGCCGAAAATGGAGAGCAGAGTCAAAATTGCACGTTTCAGATCTGAAAGTGTGAATGATGAAACAAGAACAAGCATTGAATCTAAAGTCCAGCATTATTCTGCATGTTTTACTTATAAACCCAGTACAAGCACAAACATGCTTTGACTTCAGACTGCACGTATTCTGAAGCATGGATTTTCATCATCAAACGAGAGAAAAGAAAGATTAAAACATGAGACATCACGCATGACGAAGAGAATGGAACGCACTTCCTTTATTCATCAACAGCCATTAAATCATCTCTTGGGGCTACGAAGTCATAATCATATTCTGACCAATCGAATATTTATTGCTTTGCGCTGAGGTACAAATATTGATCCATCGGCTGGTGGGCGCCCCCTCCCTTTCTCTCTGTGTGTTTAATATTTCACAGGGTTGTGATCGGGAGCAGATTTATCCATGACTGTGGTATTTAATGGAGCAGTGAGCTGCAGGTTAATTTTCATGCTATAATAAAGTGGATAGAGTGGGAGAGAAAAGCTACCAATCATCTTCAATCTTCAAGACAACAAGACAAAGAAGTCAGCAGAACAGCTTTCAAGAAATAAAGGTGTGAAGAAAGGATGGAGAGGACATGAAAATTGATGTATTATTTCATTATACACGGTGATACGATTCTTAGATTCTGATTGGTCATTCGTGCCATGCAACGGTCTGATATTTCCATGGCAGTGCTTTGTATTAGTCCACATTTCTGGCGTTACTATTATGTCTCTGTCTTGCATCTCACAATTTTTTTCAATTCTATTTTTACTACATTTTGGCAAAGAATCCAAAACAACAATACAACAACAGAACATTTTATCTTTAAAAGTACACTCTAAAAATGCTGGGATAAATACAACCCAACACTGGGTGAAATATGAATTTTTGACTTTTGACATGTTTAACCCAACCTTCAAGGTAGTTTTATTTAAATTAACTATTGTTTAAAAATTACTATATGGTTTAAAATGAGCTCAAAATAGGGCTCATAAATGTTCATTTTCAGCCTGTTGTGGGTTTATTTTAAGCAACAAATATAGTATTTTTTTAAGTTTAAATAAAACTACATAAATAAACTAAACATTTAACCCAGCTGCTCGGTCAAAACAATTCAATCCTTAAGTTTGTCCGTATTCCATCCAGAATTTTTAGAGTAAAAATAAATAAATAAATCAAATAAATAAAGTATGATCCAAAAGTACAGCAAAAAGAGTAAAATTTTGAAACATTTTTACTATTTAAAATAACTGTTTCTATTTGAATGTATTTTTAAATGTCATTTATTCCTGTGATTTCAAAGCTGAATTTTTAGCATCATTACTCCAGTCATATGATCCCTCAAAAATCATTCTAACATTCTGATTTGCTGCTCAAAATGTATTATTATTATTATTATTATATTGGAAACAGCTGAGTAGATTTTTTTCAGGTTTCTTTGGTGAATAGAAAGTTCAGAAGAACAGCATTTATTTGAAATAGAAATCTTTTGTAAAAACAACAAAAAAAAAAACACTTATACTGACTCCAAGCTTTTGAATGGTATAGTGTTTAATGTTACAAAAGCTTTTTATTTCAGATAAATTCTAATCTTGGATCTTTCTATTCGTCAAATAATCCTAAAAAAGTACTCAACTGTTTTAAATATTGATAATAATAATATTAAAAATGTTTATTGTACAGCAAATCAGAATATTAGAATGATTTCTGAAGGATCATGTGACATTGAAGACTAGAGTAATGATGCTGAAAATGTAGCTTTGATCACAGGAATAAATTATATTTTAAAATATATTCAAATAGAAAGCAGTTATTTAAAATAGTAAAAATATTTCACAATACTACTGCTTTTGCTGTATTTTGGATCAAATAAACGCAGGCTTGGTGAGCAGAAGAAAATTCTTTAAAAAACATTCAAACTTACTGTTTAAAAACTTTTGACTGGTAGTGTATATATATTTATATAGATATAGAGGGGATCATTTTCCATTCACAAACTTCTTCAGTATCTGATGCGGATGCTTTTTTGCCCGTCTTTTATTATATTTTTTACGCTCACAATTACTTATTTAGTTGGTGCGTAGCCATGACTGTCAATATAAATAAAGATGAAAATCAGTCAGGCTGGTATTCCAGATGGTTCAGTATTGCGTTTAAAATATTGAAATGTGTCTATTTTTGATGTGGTTTGTACAAGAGCAGTGTCACGTCTGCATTGTAGTCAGTATATGTAATTGAGTCATGCTTTCTCTGCTTTTCTTAGCTAAAGCCCTCTTTTTTTCAACCTGGCTTCAACTTCCTGTTTATTCTCGTTACTCTGTAATGAATGACGTGAATCCCACTAATAACCTCTTCCATATGAGTCTTAATAAATGTACCTGCTGTTGCTGTGATAAAACATTACTAATGTAAAATAAAAGATGTTGGTGATTAATGCAGGACCCCTGAGATGGACAAAACACTCTCACCTAAAGTGGTCTGCACATCTCTCTGCAATTGAATAGAGAGATATATGACACAACAGTTGGGGAAACAAACACTGGAAATCTTGTTTACAAGACAATCTGAAGATGTTGCTTACTTTTATTGTCAATTTTCAGATTTGATTGTTGCCAGAGATTATGTCACCATGGAGCTTGACTAAACTGCATTAATCCACTACACTACACATCTCTCTCTTTCTTTCTTGCTGACACATTAGTCGTGTAATAGAGGAGAGGCTGGAATTAATGTTTTGACAGTGTGTCTGATCTGTTCACTATGTCTGTGATATATGTCTATATCTTTTCCTCTTTTTTATTTTCTTTCCTACATATCTTTTTAATGAGATAACTTGACGCTACACCACTAATCTGAACTATGAATTGCATACAACTCTTTCAGTTATCTAACGCTTCAAATACTGCACTCATGGTTGTAAAGCTCTAATGCGTATTCTTTTATGGCTAGACAAAATATATTACCAAAGTTTATTGTTTAATGAGTTTGTTTTACAAATTAAAAAATATAATGGGTGCATAATGTAAAATAGTTCACTTGTTTTTATGGTTTAATCAGCTCAGTCAAAGTGCCTCAAGCAACAGAAAAAAAAAAAAAAATCACACATGAGAAATCTGTAATATGCCATTTGTTTTTTCTGTTTCAGATTAAGTGGAGTGCAAATGAAGTCTCCTGATATATTTTATATAATATAGCCCAAAATCAGGCATTTCAGTACAAATTCAAATATTTCTTATGTACAACAAATTCAAATGTAAAATTTTCCAGCATATGTTTAGCTCAGTAAGGTATAAAAAAACAAATATATAATATTCAAATATAAAAATATTTAACACTTTTACTGTTGTATATGGAAGCCCATTTGCCACTGAATAAAAAAAAAAAAAAAATTCTCTTGCAATTGTGAGTCTACATCTCACAATTTAAACTTTTTTCTCAGAATTGTGAGATATAAACTTGAAATTCCGAAAAATGAAGTCAGAATTTGCAAGACATAAACTCGAGGAATAAAGTCGCAATTGTGACTTTTTTCTCAGAATTGTGAATTTATATCTCACAACTGTGACTTTTTTCTCAGAATTATGAGTTCATAACATGCAATTGCGAGATTTTAAGTCAGAACTGTGAGATATTAATGTGCAAATTCTAAGAACATATTAGTCTTTTTTCCCCCTCAAAACTGGACAACTGCGAGTCAATATCTCACAATTCTAAGAAAAAAAGTAATAATTCCGAGATATAAACTCACAATTGTGAGAAAAAAAGTCAGAAAAATTTAGAAAGTCAGTTTTTCTCTCACAATTCTGACTTTATTCTGAGTTTATATCACGCAATTCTGAAAAAAAATCTCAAAATTGTGACTTTTTATCTTACAATTCTGACATTTTTTCTCGCAATTCTGACTTTTTTCGCAGAATTGTGAGATAAAAATTCCAAGAAATGAAGTCAGAACTGCGTGATATAAGCTTGCAATTGCGAGTTCTAAAGTCAGAATTTGCAAGACATAAACTTGCAATTCTGAGGAATAAACTTATCTTTTGTCCCCCTTAAAATTGGACAATTGCGAATCAATATCTCACAATTCTGAGAATTGTTGTTGTGAGAAAAAAGTAAGAATTACTAGATACAAACTCCCATTTGCAAGAAAAAAAAGTCAGAATTTCGAGTTTTTCTCTCGCAATTCTGTCTTTATTTCTTGCAGTTGTGAGTTTATCACACAATTCTAAAAAAAAAATCTAAAACTGACTTTTTATCTCACAATTCTGACATTTTTTTAAATTAAGATTGTGTAATATATAAACTCAGAATTTGCAAGACATAAACCTGCAATTCTGACTTTTTTCTCAAAATTGTGTTTATATCTCACAATTGTGACTTTTCTTCTCAGAATTTAAAAGAGTTTATAACACGTAGTTATGTCAGAATTGCGAGATATAAACTTATTTTAAGAACATATCAGTCTTTTTCCCCCCCCTCAAAACTGGACAGTTGTGAGTTAATATCTCAAAAGTCTGAGAAAAAAAAAGTCAGAATTGCGAAATACAAACTCGCAATCGCGAGAAAAAAGTCAGAATTGCTAGATACAAACTCGCATTTGCAAGAAAAACTCGTAATTGCAAATTTATCATACAATTCTGAGAAAAAAACATCAGAATTGTGAGTTTATATCTTGTAGTTCTGATTTATAACTCGCAATTCAAGTTTATATCTCACAATTCAAAGAAAAATTTGAATTGCGAGTCTGTATCATGTAATTCTGAGGAAAAAAGTCAGAATTGTGAGATTGAGATTGTGAGAAATGTTTAATTTTTTATTCAGTGGCAGAAACATGCTTCCATAGTTGTAAGCAGGCCCCTGAAGTTAATGTGCTAATATTTTTTCAGTCTTGTTTTTCAGCACAAACATATTCCTCTTACAGCCAAGAAACTGCACCTTTCACACTCTGTCAGCTTTGTGCTGTAGGAACAAAATAAATTGTAACCGAAACATAGCAGCTATTTCCATAAACACCAGAACAAAAGTTAAGCTGACAACGTAACACGCTAGTTGCTCATTACAGAAGCATTAGCATAACAGCTAGCAGATACTGCTGCTTGCGCTGTATGGTTTCACATTGACTGATTTTTAATGACTTCTTTATCTCCGCTACCTTGCCTGTGGCTTTTTTCTCCCTCGTAGACTTTATTAATTTTACAAAATACATTTAATTCCCTCTGAATTTTAGATAAAAAGCTTTACTTTGTCAACACAACTCAAAAGCGAGCCTACTGTGTATCTAACTGATTGCTTGTACTTTGCTCTTTGCACTTGGCCTGGGGGCTATGCTTAGGCATAAAGCAACTTTTTCAAAAATGTTATTTGAGGTAATAACAAGATTATATAAATTTTCGCTTTTGAATAGCCAACTAGACTGGGGAGTCCCAGACCCTTACATGATGAAAGTTGCATTAACCTGTATGACAGGTTGCAAAAACAGTAAAATGGGTAAGCATTCCACAGCATCTAAGTGAACTGCTTCTTATGAATTTGATGGACACTTTTATATATAGTGACTTACAGTGCATTCAAGGTTTACATATCGCCAGTTTGTGTATTATGTGTGCGCATATTTTTCAGTAATGATCGAGCTCCTCTAATATACACGGTACTAGAAACATAAAGTCTTGGGTTCAATTCCCAGGGGATGCAGTGGATAAATTGCATATCTTGAATTCACTTAAAGTTGCTTTGATGAAAAGTGTCTGCTGAATGCATAAAAATATAAAAATCTAGTCTGTGATTGTAATTGTCCGATAGCAAGTGCCACCAAGTCATCATTCTTTCATATAATCAAACCTAGCACGCAGTGCTGATAAATGCTTTAAATAAAGCGTAACTGACATTAAGCTGGTATGAAGTCTCAATTCATGATCTGAGAGGAGAAGTGATTGAGGAAGTCTTTGAACACTAAAATTGTTAGTAATTGTTACTAAAACTCCACGAATGCAGTGCTTTTTATAGTGAGCTCGATAAAAAGAGAACTGTTATGTATTCTTAAGGTAAAATCATTCTAGTACATTTATGAACAGCAGTAAAGTGCCAAATCAGTATTCACCACTAACTTATTTATGTCAAACTGATGATACAGGAATATTAGGGACTCCTTTGCCATTCTTGGTGACTTGAAGTAATATAATGCTTGAGCAGACTTCATTTTCTAATGCTATGAAAGAGAATGAATTGTAATTAAGATACAGAGCAATTTACATTTGCATTAGTTGAACTACAGAATAAAATTGCATGAGTGTTTCTGGATACTTCAGTACAAGAGGAACAGATAAGCAAAAAGAGATCTCACATCTTGGAAATGCTTCATGTAAACAGGCTCTGCTAAGCAGTCATCTTGCTACAGGGCAAAAGAACCACAGGGACCTTGATGAATAAAATAACAAGACTTCCAATAGCGACTTGCCATAAATAATGAACTATTTCATGGCGGAGTGTGGTGTGTGTACGCTGGTGTCTTGTGTTATTTACTGAATCAGGTACAGAGAGCAAGGTAAGGGTAGCCAGAGCTCCAGCTGGAATATACCAACTTGCACTAAAACAATGCAAAACAATGGATCTCGACAATGGAATGAACCCACTCGATAGTTTTAACAAATGCAAAAGTGATATAAAATGCATTTGTTGATGCAGCCGTGTTATTTTAACCTCATTATGTGGATTTGAGCTGTTTTGTCGAACTGCTGGAGTTCTTCACCTCTCAAGTGCAACACCGTATGGCGTGAGCTACCGAGCAAGCCTACTAAAGTAGAAAACTCATGCATATGAAGCTATATATGTGACCCTGGACCACAAAACCAGTCATAAGGGTACATTTTTTCGAAATTGAGATTTACACATCATCTGAAAGCTGAATAAATAAGCTTTCCATTAATGTATTGGTTTGTTAGGATAGGACAATATTTGGCTGAGATACAACTATTTTAATATATGGAATCTGAGGGTGCAAAAAAATCTAAATATTGAGAAAACTGCCTTTAAAGTTGTCCACTTGAATTTCTTAATAATGCATATTACTGATCAAAAATTAAGTTTTGATATATTTACAGTAGGACTTTTACAAAATATTTTAACTGAACATGACCTTTACTTAATTTCCTAATGATTTTTAGCATAAAAGAAAAATCAATAATTTTGACCCATACAATGTATTTTTGGCTATTGCTACAAATATACCCCAGCGACTTAAGACTGGTTTTGTGGTCCAGAGTCACATATGTGACGACAATGTTCAAAAGTATCAGTTTTCAAATTGCGCAGGATGTTGAAATTGTTTTGAAATCATAACATAATACTCTGCAAGTAATTGTGTGAAAATTAGGCTTTATTAATCAAAGCTCAAATACACTGTAAAAAAATAAAAAACACAATTTGTTGAGTCAGCTTAAAATAATTTGTTACCCTGCTGCCTTAAAATGTTAAGTTCAGTCAACTAAAATAAGTTTAGTTCACTTGAAATGTTAAGTTGTACTAAGTAACAACTTAGATATTTGTGTTTGCTAAACTTAACAGATAGGTAAGTAACCCAGCTACCTTAAAATTTTAAGTTGATTCAACTCAAATATCTAAGTTGTCACTTAGTATAATTTAACATTTCAAGTTGAATAAACTTTTTTTGAGTTGACTGAACTTAAAATTTTAAGGCAGCCAGGTTACAAATTATTTTAAGTTGACTCAACAAATTGTTTTTTACAGTGTAGGCTTTATTAATCAAATGAATAAAAGTTGTTGGAGTTGCCTCTAGTGTTCATTTCAACTGGAAACTGCAGTCATTTGTACATATAGGTACGTATTTTTTAGTTTTGAAGAAATGTATATAAAGGCACATATTTCCAATTGCATTATATTTCTAGCGGTGAGGTTCCTTTTCATAGAGACGCTCATATGAGTATGTACAGCTGGCTAATGAGAAGTCTGTAATCTGAGTCTCCATATGTAATGTGTTTATTGTGTTTGAACTGTTTTTAACGATAGCACAATTGGCACTGCTTATGGATCTGGCTGTACATGCTCTCAGGGGTCATATGTTTGCTGATAAAGACGAAAGGCTCAACAGGAAAAATTGTGCGGGAAGCCCTTACATAAAGATGGTTTGGCCATGTTTTATGCAAGATACTAACCATGGGTATGCGGTCGCTCAATCAGAACAAATTAATGTGTGTACGCATGTGTTACGAATTCATAGTATTCATACAGTATATAACAGTATGTGCAAAGCCAGATGTCCTACTACTACAGATGAGATTCTGAAGTGTGCATCCAATGGACAAATTACTATCCCACAAGGCCATGGGGGAGAGGATTTGTCAATGACAGTGAAGTGAAAGACCTGACACTGGTAGGTCACATGACAACAAGATGATGGATTACATTCATACTACACACATTCATAATACAGTAAATACTGTAGAACATACTTTTTAAACGGTTAAAAAGTACTTATTGAAAAGAAGTACCTGCTCAGAGAGTATGCAATTTTGAATACAGCTATCTTCATAAATGTGAGTCATTGAATCATTCTGATTTGACTGAAAACATATTTGTTTGAAACGCCACTTGTTGCTCAAATATGCACAACAGTTCTAAAACGTAAGTTACTTAAAGGTCATGAAAGGTCATGAAATCATGAAAATCTGACTTTTTCCGTGTTTAAGGGTTATAATCAAGTCCCCGGTGCATCTACCAACCCAGAAAACATGAAAAACCACCTATGGCTCTGCTATTTTGTTTTTGCAAGCAGCAATGTTGCACTAGTTCTAACACCATAGCAAAATTTCGAGCAAAGCATGCAAACTGTTCTGTCTTTGGCTGCACAGATGAGCATAAAACACTAGATTTATATTGATTATTATTGATTTATTTACTGTATTTTACGCTGCTGCCACACAGATCTAATATAAACATGCAATTTCTTTCCCAGCTGTTTACCTTCACAGACATAACCGACTGTTTTTGTAACTCTTGTGGGGTTTTAACATAAACTTGTGTGTATTTGAAAAATTAAGTGCAATAAGACATGAAAGAGACCTTAGTTTAGTACTCACATGCTGTGTGACAGCCACTTTCTGTGCATGTCCTTCAGATGTGTGTGCTCAGAAAACCCTATATCATAAGTTTAAACTAATATGGTTTAAAACGCATGATTTTAGCACGATATACATGGTAATCAAAACCAAACAGATGTTTTTTTTTTTTTTTTTTTTATCAGAGTATCTGAGGTAGGAGCTGTAAAGGCACAGCCCTATTCTGAAAAAGGGGGCGGGGAGCAGCAGCTCATTTGCATTTAAAGGGACATGCACAAAACAACGTGTTTCTGCTTCTACTCAAAATAGGCATTTTCAAAATGTTTTAATAAATGATCTGTGGAGTATTTTGAGCTGAAACTTCACAGACACATTCTGGGGACACTATATTACATCTTGTAAAAAGGGGCATAATAGGTATGCTTTAATATTAAAGCCTTGTTAAAAGCAATATCCCACTCCTGATTGTACAGTATACATATGTCACAACATATGTAAAACCATTCAAACACTGTGTGATATAATTTAAGAATGTGAGTAGTGGAACAAACAGACTTGAATAACTAGAGGGTTGTAAAAAGACGAGGGATGTTTGATTGATTATGACATTTTAGAGTCTGGTTGAACTAAATGAAGCAGCAGGCGAGCTGAATCCTATACAACTTCCACATACGAAAAACTCATACTAAATAGTCCAGCTCTGCTGTATCTAGAGCACCATTGAGATGCAATTAGTGCTGTACTATCAAACGAACTGAGAAAAGAATAAAGTTGTGTGTCAGTCATGAAGACATTTGAAGTCATTTTGGAGCTAAAATTCAGGCCGTTTTATATGAAGACGAATAAAAATATAGAACCTGCAGTCACTACAAGATTACTGCAACAGGCAAAGGTTAAATGAATAAATATGCTTAATAATAATTGCCTGCCTTCATAAAGGTTAATAATTTCCCATTACTGCTCGTTAAGCCAAATGTAATGCTTATGCGAAGCCTCACACATGTACTGATCTCAAAGCAGCTAAATCCTAAAACAGAAATCTTCCAGACAATATTGCAGGTTTATCTAAATGTTTTCAACAGGCATGCACTAAACTCTGCTGATTGCAGATTTTTAGACACATTCAGGTGTTGCCAGACACCTGTCATCATTATGCAGTGACCTATAGACTTAGTCTTTTCATTCAGGCTGCATTTGTGCTTTTTATGGTTGTGATTAACAGGGCTTTTTCAAGACAATTCTCATTTGCAATGACTTGTCTAACTCCATGGTTTCTCTTGCAAGAGTGGGTGCATTGGCATTCATTGTATGTGTTTCAGCTACTGTTCCTTTCCTTTATAAACTTTGCAAAGACTTTGAATTTGGATTTCTCAAGAACAAAGCTGGAACAAGGTGAGATTTTCTTTCTTCCTGCTACATTCACAGCACAAGCCAAAATATCCCATTCTGATTCATTTCTGCTTTTTGTCTTGCTTGTATGACTTTAGAAATGTAGAAATGAACCACAATAAATATAGAAATCTATAGTAATTATAAATAGATTTACTACAGTATTATTATTTGTTATTACCTCAGTTCTGCTGTTATATACAGTAAATTATGATCTGTGGTGGTCCAGAAGTCCAGCTTAGGTTGAGTATAGAAATACTCAACCTAAGAAAAACTGGCCATATTGAGTTATATGTTAATTTTAGAAAAAAACACATATTTTGGGAAGGTTGGCCTGTACAGTTGTCATTGAAGGACACACATATGACCTCTCGCATTGCCATCTGAGCTGCGGCACTGTTCTCAAATATTTCTGGCAGAGCAAAGAACAGATTTCACTATAATTACCTGTCATGTGCCTATATGTATACAGTTCACTGACAGCAAAAAGAAAGAGAGAATACAAATTTAGTATAACACACAGAGTAACTGTCATCGTAACTGCCACCAATGGAATCCAAAGCCTTTTCTTTCCAACTGTAAACTGTAAATAAAAACTATTTCTAGTTGCCCTCTGAAACCCTGATGAATAGTTTTGACAGCTGCTGTGGTCTATCCAAAAGGTCGTTACCGGTCTCACAAGTTTGCAAGTACAGATCCTAAATAGATCTGCTCAGTCAGACAGCAACTTGGAGGAACAGCTGGCACTCAGATCACAGCTGATTACCACTACTCATGTGCTGCTACTGTTTACAAGTGTAACTATGAGCTCCCAGAACTTTTACACCTGCTCCCATTAGTACACACATCTAATTGACACCAGGTCTTCATGATGTTGCACAATGCATGTACAAGCAGCAGTGGGTATGTCAGCAGTCAGCTAGTGTCGGAGTTATGTTTGGACTAGAATACCATTTATTCTAGTCCAGTTATATTTATTTCTTATACCAAAAGCCAATTTAGAAATTATGCACTACCAGTCAAAAGTTTTTGAACAGTAAGATTTTTAATGTTTTTTTAGAAGTCTTTTCTGCTCACTAAGCCTGCATTTATTTGATCCAAAGTACAGCAAAAACAGTAAAATTTAAATATGTTTTTACTCTTTAAAATACCTGTTTTCCATTTGAATGTATTTTAAAATGTGATTTATTCCTGTGATCAAAGCTACATTTTCAGCATCATTACTCCAGTCGTCAGTATCACATGATCCTTAAGAAATCATTTGAATATGCTGATTTGCTGTTCAAGAAACATTTTTATTATTATTATTATTATTATTATTATTATTATTATTATTTTCAGGATTCTTTGATGAATACAAAGATCCAAAGATCAGCATTTATCTGAAACAAGAAGCTTTTGTAACATTATTCACTATACCATTCAAAAAATTGGAGTCAACTTTTTTTTTTTTTTGGAAAATAATTTATAGAAAGTAATACTTTTATTTAGCAATGATGCTTTAAATTGATCAAAAGTGATGATGAAGACATTTATAATGTCACAAAAGATTTCCATTTCAGATAAATGCTGTTCTTCTGAACTTTTTATTTATCAAAGAAACCTGAAAAAAAATAGACTATTTTCAACATCATAATAATAATAATAAAAAAAGCAGCAAATCATAATATTAGAATTATTTCTGAAGGATCATGTGGCTGAAGTACTGATGCTAAAAATTCAGCTTTAAAATAACAGGAATAAATTACATTTTAAAAATATTTAAATACAAAACAGTTATTTTAAATAGTAAAAATACTGACATTTTCAATTTTACTGTTTTTGCTGTACTTTTGGATCAAACTTTATTTATTCAATTTTATTGTATTTTTGTATTTATTGTATATATATATCTTTTTTTTTTACTCCTTCCTTCCTTCCTTCCTCTTTGTTGGGTGGAATATGGACAAACTCAAGGATTGGGTTGTTTTGACCCAGCAGTTGGCATGAATGTTTAGTTTATTTATGTAGTTTTATTTATTTAAACTAAACTATTTCTTGCTTAAAATGAACCAAAATAGGTTGGAAACAAATGTTTATTAATATATTCAATAAATTAACATTTATTCAAAAGCTGAATATATAAAAATTAAATAATAAACATTTTTTAAATTGCTTAAGGAATGTTCACCTTTTGATTATTGTTGATGCCTCTAATGTCTGATTTTTAATTTACAACCTATTTTGGGCTCATTTTAAGCCATATAGTAATTTTAAACAATAGTTGATTTAAATAAAACAGTTATTTTAAATAGTAAAAATATTTCAAAATTGTACAGTTTTTGCCGTACTTTGGATCAAATAAATGCAGGCTTGGTGAGCAGAAGAGACTTCTTTGAAAAAAAAAAAAAAAAAAAAAAAAAACAACTTTTGACTGGTAGTGAATATGTAAGAAATTAGTAATATTTTACATAAATTCATTAAAAACATTAATGTAATTATGAAAAAATGTATTAATGTAAAAATCAACTGTGAAAAATACATTTTGTTTAGAGACTCAGAGCAGGCCCTAATAGACAGCACTAAAGTCTATCTCATCTGTTGGAAAAGATCAGTCTTGCTTAACTTAAACTCAGTATGTACACATAAGCTTGATATCTTGGTGGAAACTTTCCATTGACATCTCCATTGACAGATATGTTTTTGATATTGAGGCAATTAAATCTTACATCCCTTAAGCCCCATAGAAACCTTTCTGCAATTATACTGTACATTTTCATTAAGACTATATTGACTATGTTTATTAATCTGTTTTTCTCATGTGGACTGTTGGCTGCTCTCCACA
The DNA here is from genome assembly GCF_022985175.1 of Labeo rohita. Classification (NCBI taxonomy): domain Eukaryota; kingdom Metazoa; phylum Chordata; class Actinopteri; order Cypriniformes; family Cyprinidae; genus Labeo; species Labeo rohita. The sequence goes on from NC_066877.1 coordinate 18,961,859, forward strand.
CTGTAGCTGATTTTAGGTTTTACTATCCTTATGGGGACACTTGAGACCTCTGACATACTGTATATGACACACACACACACACACCCTGAGCAGTGAGCACATATCGAGCATAATAGGTTAGTAAGTGGATATAAATGGCACTTTGCATGTGGATTTGGCATAATTAGTACACACAGGTGAATACTCCACTCTACCTTGAGTATGAATGGATGGATGAAGAGGTGTAAATTGCAGATCAGGGTGATTACATCCCATAGCAATGTTGACATTTGCATGCCAGCAATGAATAATCACATCCGCGACATGGGAGAATATCACATTTTTAGTATAAAACAGAATTACTCCAAATGTTTACACACACATATTGCACGCATTCTAGACCAATATGAAGTATACTTGTCATTATCATTTATTCGCAAATGTTATTGTTTCTCCCGCCTCCATGAATCTGCATGAAGCATTCGACAGCGGCTATGTTTTTCAGCCAGAATGGTTTCTACCTATCACTAGATGGAGGACAGGGCATATAATTTTCTAACCCTATTATTTTTGTGTAGTCTGTAATATGTTATTCATTATATAAATAACACATGAGTGTGTGTTAACAATACAACTCTGAAAGACACAGCTTATATGTATACACACACATATACATAACCCACATACTGTATGTGGAAGGCTTTATATATATATATATATATATATGTAAAGCTGCTTTGAAATAATGTGTATTGGAAAAAGTCCTATGTACACTACCAGTCAAAAGTTTTTGAACAGTAAGATTTTTCTTTTTTTTTTTTTTAAAGAAGTCTCTTCTCCTGACCAAGCCTGCATTTATGCGATCCAAAGTATAGCAAAAACAGTAACATTTTAAATATTTGTACTATTTAAAATAACTGTTAAAATGCGAGATATATATATATATATATATATATATATATTGATCAAAAGTGATGATAAATACATTTATAATGTTACAAAAGAAAAAAAATCTACTCAGCTGTTTTCAACATAATAATAATAAATGTTTGTTTGTTTTTTCTTTTGAGCAGCAAATAAGAATATTAGAATGATTTCTGAAGGATCATGTGACTGGAGTAATGATGCTAAAAATTCAGCTTTGAAATCACAGGCATTAATTACATTTTAAAACATATTTAAATAGAAAGCAGTTATTTTAAATAATAAAAAATATTTCCAAATTGTACTGTTTTTGCTTTAAATTGGCTTGGTGAGTAAAAGAGACTTCTTTAAAAAACATTAAAAATCTTGATGACTGGAAAATGACTGGTAGTGTAAATAATTTTGACTTGACATTTAAAATGCTGTTCTTTGGAACTCCTGAAGATTTAGCTTTGCCATCACAGAAATGAATATCCATTTTTAAAACAGTTGTTTTTAAATGTAATAATATTTCTCAATGCGTCTATATTTTTGATCAAATAAATGCAGCCTTGGTGATCACATGAGGCTTCTTTCAAGAAACATTTAAATAATCTGCTTTAATTTCGGCATATTTTAGAAAGCAATACTAAAAACAACAAAAGAACGTTCTTGTTGTGTTTTGTTTTTAAACCAATTCCCATTGTGTTGTTCCCTTTAGGGCCAATGCAGTTTTTGCCTCCAGGCCCAAGATTGACTCAATTTGAGAATCACAGTGTTTTTGAAAGAATCTTTTGTGCCAAGGGCGAGATACAACATATGAACATATGATGTTGTGTTGCCAAATCTGTTAGTTTAGGCAGGTGAGATGCACTTTTATATGTTTTTGCATTTCTGTGATATCGAAAAACACTGATGGGCCATAACAACAGAAAACAAAAAGGACATAGAGACATAGACAACTTGTTGCTCAGCCATTTTTTCCACCTCGTCTCTTTCTAAAAAGAGAGCGTGGAAAAAAGCAAAATGCAGACAGCAGGCAATTTATTAGTGCTGTACCACAGCAAGTTGCGTGGCACTTTGGCAACATAATTACCAAGCTGAATGCCCAGGTCTCTCTCTTGTTCCTTCTCTTTCTTTCTAAAACACAAAGCTCTGTCACTGGCCCCTAGAGCCCTGGGAGAACTATGGGGACGGCCCCCACACACTGCTGATTATAGCCTAGAGAGTGAGCGAGAGAGAGAGAGAGCTGCACTGATACAACATACATAAAAAGAAGCACACCCACATGACAGAGAGAGAGAGAGAGAGAGAGAGAGACAGACAGAGCACAGTCTGTGAATTTGTGAGTGAGCAAATGTGAGAAGAGAATAAACCATGGTGTTAAAGGATGAGCGTGTAAGTAAGGGTTGTGTGTGAGAGGGAACAGAACATTAATCATCAGACTGACTAATAATTTCATACAAATGAACTCATTTCTTCCATCTTTAAAGCAATAGGACAGTAAAGACTTTCTATTATTTTTAAATGTCATTAGCCACGCCAGTGCAAACAACATTGGGACTTTGGGAGGCATATTCACTAAACTGTTGACCTCAGTCTTTTTCATTAACCACCTGCAATTGAGTTTAAACAGATGCTAAATAGAACATTTGAGTATTTGAATTAAGTCATCATCATTATTTTTCAGCTTAAACACTCCCTCTTTCAAATATAGCACAGAATATACCTCGTTAACAAAATTCAATGCTGTTTGTCTGGAACGATTAGCATAATGCTGTAAACGTTTATGAGAGATGTTTGTTTAGACTATTAGTCATAAAAGGATGCTCAAATGATTCATAATTATTTTTATTTGTTATCAATAGTTATAATTGGTAACACTTTATAATAAGGTCTCATTTGTTAATGTTAATAATTTTAGATAATTCATTAGCTAAAATTAACTATAAATAATATTTTTATGTTGTTTTCATTATATTAATCTTTGGTAAAGGGATAGTTCACCCAAAAATGAAAATTCTGTGATTAATTACTCACGTTCATGTATTACAAACCATTCCAAAAGTGATGATAAAGACATTTATATGTTACAAAAGATTTCTATTTCAGATAAATGCTGTTCTTCTGAACTTCCTATTCCAAAGAAACCTGAAAAAAAAAAAATGTTTTCAACATAATAATAATGATAAATGTTTTTTTGAGCACCAAATCAGAATATTAGAATGATTTCTGAAGGATCATGTGACTGGAATAATGATGCTACAAATTCAGCTTTGAAATCACAGGAACAAATTATATGCAGTTATATACAGTTATTTTATATAGTAAATAAAAAAAATACAGTTTTTGTTTTGGATCAAATAAATACAGGCTTGGTGAGCAGAAGAGACGTCTTTAAACACAATTACAAATTTTACTGTTCAAAAACTTTTGACTGGTAGTGATAATAATTTTGAATTTTGAATTTTGAGGCCTAGAAAGGTAGTAAGGACATTGTTAAAATAGTCCATGTGACAACAGTAGTTCAACTATAATAATATGAAACTACTAGAATACTTTTTGTTTGCAAAGAAAACAAAAATAAAGACTTTATTCAACAATTTCTTTTCTTCTGTGTCAGCCTTCGACACGTTCACAACTGAGCATTCTGTTTCGTTTTCTTTGTGTACAAAAAGTATTCTTGTAGCTTTATAAAATTACGGTTGAACCACTAATTTCACAACGACTATTTTAACAATGTTCTTACTACCTTTCTGGGCCTTGAATGTAGTAGTTGTGTTGTTGTCTTGTTAGCCTGAAAATATGAGCAAAAAAAATAAAAAATCGGCAGGATTAAGCAAATGATGTTACAACATCAGGCTCTTAAAAGACAAGATGACAGTTTGTGAACAGACGTCTAAACGCAGCAAAGGATGGATAGAGAGTGCTCATTTCTGGAAGAAGCCAAGTCGAGCTGTGCGAGGGTGTGTGAGAGCGAACTGAAAAGTGTTTGAGAGAGGGAGAGTGTGAAAAGCAAAAGAGGAAAGAGGACTCTTGAGAGGGAGACAGACAGACAAAACTCCTCACAAATAAGCAGGAGAACACTTCAGTATGGCACACAAAGACCTTAGAGCATTCGCTTTATTATACACACATTGTAATTGAGCCAAAAAATCTGGTTTGCTACATGATTTAATAAAAGTGGAAACCATTTCAAATGTGTCCTCTCCCATTTGGGAGAGAGCTATAATAAAAACAAGAAATGAGGGAAAACCAAAAAGATATATTTAAGACACAAACACTATGACTGCCTGAAGAAAACATGCAGCGCCAAAACATTATCTCCCATCATCCCTTTTGTTTGCCGCCTTCTTGCTGTAACAAGGCCCGATCGTGTCTACAGAGAGCAGTAGAAGTTGAAATGCACTTCAAAGAGGATAATCTCTTTTTCTTCAATCTAACTTCGCATTAGCCATGCACAGAGCTCTTTTGTGTGAATGAACTGGATTTTTACATATTCTGAAGAAGTGTTTCTTCCACACAACATTCTGACACAATGCTGGGGTGTTCTGGGTGGTTGCAGGGTGTTGCTATGTGGTTGCTCTGAGTAAACAAATAGGTTACTTGCATTAAACTATAGGACAGAAAAAAATCTGTCCTATAAAAGTGCAGGTGCAACAGGAAATAGCTATAGATCTGTGCCATGTTGAGGGGCGATACATATTCTTTAAGGGCAGTATGCAGACTCACAGACTGGGCAGCATGACAGGAAATGTTCAGGGCATCTTTCTTTAACGGGCGCCAGTTTTGCTTAGGATGGGGAACTATGTCTGGCAGATGGCATGGTGGGGGAAGACTAAGAGTGACACATGTTGACAGGAAGCCAGTATGGAAATGACAAGGCTTGGCAGGACGTTAAGGATGTGATTGGAGATGAAAGCAAAACAGAGAGATGATTGTGTGGGAGAAGTCTTCATTTTTTTTTGGCGTGTGTGTACATGAACATGCATGGAGCTTCCTCTGCATTAACATATTAAAAGTGTAGGGTTATAGTAAAAATAGTAGTAAAAATGTTGGGTTATTTTTTTTAAACCATACGCTGGGTTCAGCCCTTTGGGTCATTTTATCGGGTTATTTTTTATATTTTTTACCCAGGTGCTGGGTAGTTTTAAGCTGCTGAGTCATGGGTAACGCTGGGTTTATTTTTTTTTATACCCAACCACTGGGTTAAATCTGTCTTTGACGAAACAACCCAACTGCTGAGTTACAGTCAGGTTGTGGGCTTTTTGAGTCCTCTACAGGAGAGAGCGGTTCTCAGCGCTGCCAATTTAGTGCACTTCTTCAGCAAAATAAAGGTTTGTATACATTTTATTTCATTTATAAAGTCTTTACTGTGTTGTAAATTGTATTGTTTTACACAGCGCAACGTAAGGATGAGATGTCAGTCAGCTGCGTCAGCAGCGATCACTTGGCATGATGGAAACGCCTTTGGCATAAAACAAATGGATTTTTTTCATTATAGTACTGACTTTAATTTAATTTGATGTTAAAATATGTTCTCTAATGTCTGTTCGTTTATGGGCAGGTTTTGAAGTCAGCCATGGCAACTTTCAGCTAATGAAACGCGAGGCGACGGTCTGAAGTTCGTACTTCCCCCAGCAAACAGCAGCCCATCACTGGCACGAGAATTAGCACTATTTCGGTAAAAACTGATTACAGAGAATGGTTGAATACACAAAAATTAAAATGCTACTTTTAAATGTTACATTTTGTATGTCTATGCTGTATTCACCCAAATAAATTCAATTTGTCTTGTATTTTGTCAACATGTTCTTGCTTAATAATAAATGTTCATCTTTTGGTTATTGCTGTCGCCTCTAGTACTTTTTGTGTTTTGTGGGGTTTTTTTTTTTTTTGTAAGTTCCAGTCCATTTTAAGCCAGCAATATAATAATTTTTAAACAGTTTTTCTTAAAGGGGTCATCGGATGCAAAGTTCAGTTTTACATGTTGTTTGAACTTTAATGTGTGTTGGCAGTGTATGTACAAATCTACCCTATAATGATAAAAATCCATGCAGTGGTTTTTAATTAATCTGTAAAAATAATATCCCCTTTTTCAAATCGAGCCATTCTCAGACATGTCACACCAACAGAGGCTGCTCCCACGATAGTTGATTGACATGAGCGTCTTTCCTCAGACCCGCTTACATCAGCTGTAACAGTCCGACCTCCATTGTTTTGATGCCGGAGCAGGGATGTAAGTTAGACAAGAATATCTCAGATTGAGCGATTGAGGTGTTGTGTTGCTAGATGTAATAATGAACGTAGTGGTTGTTATTTACTCCCCAACACCTAAGCCACTGAGGATGTAGTGGATTATGTTTGTTTGTGAAGGGAATGCACCTCCTGATCTACATAAAATGTTCAGGCAAATCATTTGTGATCGAGCTTCACCTACAGCAGAAGTGAGTATAAGGGTTCTTTTAATGAATCTCTGCAATCACCTTCACTAATAATGTGCTAGTTAGCAGATTTTGCGGCTAAACACGCTAAATGCAGCTAAAGTAAACAGGCTCGTCACTCCACAGAGAGAAGAGAGGGGCGGGGCAAGCAGAGCTCATTTGCATTTAAAAGAGCAATCCATCAGAATGGGTTGATTTTTGCAGAGATCATTTTGACAAGATAAAAATGGTGTTATCTTACACTACCACTGAGCATTTTTAACCAAAGTATATGATAGACTTTTCATTAAGACCCTAAGGAATAATATCAACTTGTGGAAAATGGGCATCTGATGACCCCTTTAAATAAAATAACCCAGCATGTTTGGTAAAAACATTTAACCCAACCAGCTGGGTCAAAATCACCCAGCATGTGTTCTGTCCAATATTTACAGCGCTGGGTTGCCAAAAAACCCAAGTTGGATTGTTTTTAACCCAGCATTTTTTAGAGTGTTTTTACATTACACAAAGAGATAGTTCACTCAATAAAAATGATTTACTCACCCTCAAATCATCCTAGGTGTATATGACTTTCTTCTTTCAGACTAATACAGAGTTATATTTAAAAGTCTGGGTCTTCCAAGCTTTATAATGGCAGTGAATGGATGTCGAGATTTTAAAGCAAAATAAACCTCTGTGGTGTTAATGTTGTCAGACATAAGCATAGCGCAAGCTCCAATAAGCACTGAAAAATGCTGAATGATACGTTATGCTTACATCCTGCATCATCCGCTGGAATGCCACTCTCTCGTGAGTGTGCATACAACAGTTATTACATTTTTAAAATATAAATATGTTTTAAATAAGTTTTAAAAATGGACATTTTTCTTACATAAACGCATCGATTTGCTTCAGAAAGTCTTTATCCACCACCAGGAGCCATGTGGAGTATTTTTATGATGGATGGATGCACTTTATTGGACTATAAAAATCTCAACACCTGTTCACTGGCATTATAATGCTTGGAATAGCCAGGACATTTTTTAAAATAACTCAGACTGTATTCGTCTGAAAGAAGAAAGTCATACCTAGGATGGCTTGAACGTAAATAAATCATGGGGTACATATATATGTACATCATATATGTACATACATTTAATGTTACCTGTAAGTTTTATATCAATATAAGCTACACTATGTATATAAATATTAAACTCAACCTAAGTGTTATGGCTCTAGACAAAAGCATCATATCTAGCATCATGTCAATAAAAGATTGTCAACTGATGATATCACTGTTATAGCCCTCAAGATTGAGGGATTAGAGGTGTGATTGCACCGAGGTGACAAATCCTTCCTGCCTGTTTGCCTTGGTGTTTTGATATATGTGAGATATATTGTTTTGATATATTTCCAGGTATTATACTAGTCTAAGCCTTATAAATGGTTACGTAAGTGGGAAAAAAATGCCACAGCATATAAATACAACATATGTATCAGTGTCAATTATAGCTCATTAGTTCGCCAGTCATCAGTTTTGGGTGATATAAAGGGATATTTTGCAGTAGCAATGCTTTTCTCATGTTGTGCCGTGGGGATTATTTGAAATAACTCATTACTTTCATACAGCAAGGATGCATTAAATTGATCAAAAGTATTTGTAATGTTCTTAATATAATTTCTATTCCATTCTTTTGAACTTTCTTTTCAAAAAAGAATCCTGGAAATAAAATTCACAGCTTAGTGAGAACAAAATCATTATATTAGAATGATTTCTGAAGAATCATCAAACTTCAGACTGGATAAATGCTACTGAAAATTCAGCATTGCCATCACAGGAATAAATTACATTTTAAAAATATTTAAATAGTAAACAGTTGTTGTAATTGTATTAAATGTGATAATATTACTGTTTTACTTTATTTTAATCAAATAAATGCAGCCTTGGTGAGAATAAGACTTCTTTCAAAAACATAAAACACCAAACTTTGAACAGTAGTGTAAATTATTGAAGTGTGTCTTTCTTTGCCAGTGAGTTTATAATTTATATGACATAAAAAATGTAAGGTTTGATGTGAAAAAGTTTCTTTTCCTGCTCACCTTATCAGATCAAAAAGACAATAATCAAAAGTTGCCATCCCCAATAGATAGTCACTGTGTATCTCAGTGACTTGAAGAACAGTTTTAACTTTTTATCCAAAGGTCAAAGGCTATCTAAACAAACACAATCCAGCATAGATCATACATGGATAATAAAACAAAACAAAAAGTATCCTGGTCCCAAATTGCAATCAGCCAGCCAATGGGCAACAAGTAGCCATATGCAACTAGTATAAAAGAGGACTATTAATAATGAAAATTCAGGCTTGCGTAAATCAGACTTATTAAGTCAATAGCAAAGATTTGTCATTACTACAAGAATAACAATGTGAAATGACATCAATCAAGCACAAGAAATATGAACCATATGAGGACCGGAGGCGACAGCACATCATTTGGTGTATTTTGGAAAAAGCAGAAAACAATCAGTCATTCTGAATCTAATTTAAAAAGGGTTGGGGAGAGTCGATGGTGATAGTCTGAGGGTTTGTGTTCACCTGATGTGTTGGAAGAAAAATTATATTTTAAGATCAGATCATTTTACTTAAAGAAAAAAAAATAGTCCTACTGTTAGCTCATATTCCTAAAATAGATAACAGCTACAAACTAGATTTCTTTTCTCAGCAAATCAGGCGTTCACTCAGTCTATTTTACCTGCAAAACATCTACACGGGTCCAGCAGGTACAATCAAATGTCCCTTCCGCGTACACACCGGACACTATGTTTATTCAGACACAAGGCCCATAAATCAAACACTAGCCGCATATCACCTCCAGTCACCTCAAGGCAGCTTGAAATGGAAACTAATGCATTTTAGTATGAATCTGATCATAGCGACTGAATTGCACTGCTTAGAGACAGGTTGAAGGGTTCAACTGAGGTTTATATTTCAAAAAAGTGCAAATTCACTTTACACACAAGCGATTGCCGGTACTTAACAGCGTGTGTAAGTGCGGCTGTGTGTTTGTGCCTGAGTATCTCGCATACCCACATGTTCACACACAGACACCCACATGCATTGAGTGTTAATGTCGCTGTTTGTTGGCAGCTATCACACTTTCTCTGTTAATCTGCTCTCTGTTCCAGCAGCTTGTGGCTTGGAGATACCAGGCCATGTTGCCAAGCGACAGGTACCCGTTCTGTTTTTCTTGGTTGCCATGGTGAGAGGAAAGAGGGTGGGGCCTGAATGAAACAGGTACAGACTGTCTCAGAGACGGCACATTGTCTCGTGCACTACACAGAGATGCACGCATTAACAATGGTCAACATTTTTGTATGAAATATTTAGGTTTTATAGCAATGGTTTCATCATGGTATTGTTGTGTACAAAACAAGGACAATATAATGTAGCAATATATAATAAATAAGTACATAAATAAAATTTAATATATGAAGAGGACATTTGCAAAAACAGATAACTCTGTTTTTAACAATTTTCAAAAATCATGTTTTTTCATTGTGGATTCTAGTTAATCTCAATCAAACTACAGTTGGGTTATTTTGATTAAGCAAAAATAACTAAAAATTACAGCTAACTAACACAATAAAAACACGATAAAATAAAAAAAAACTTGATTTTTGAAAATAAAAAAACAGAGTTATCTGTTATTGCAAATAAACTCTTCCTTAGAATAGAATAGAATAGAATAGAATAGAATAGAATAGAATAGAATAGAATAGAACAGAAAAGCCATTGGATAGTGAATGTTTTAGTTTACTCGCCAGACTGACGTACTAGCATATAAAATCTTTTGTCTAAAATGTCACAGCTTTTTGTATATCTGAAAGTATACTCTTAACATCAGTCAGTCAAGAATTATAATATGATAATTAGCCATTATTTAATGATATACCTTTAGAAATTAGAATTTAAATTTGGTAACCATGTATGAATGCATGGTTGAATTAGGTTATGAATCGGGACTGGGGAGGTGCTTAAGATATTGTTGGTCATTCAGTGTTTTTTTTTGTTTAAAAAAGGCGAAAGAAAAAAAACTAACAATAATAGCTGAAGAATTCCGAATGAACTCCGTTATTTTGACAGGAAAATACAGCAAAGAATATCGTTTACATGTAGCGCGTCAGTTCTGCTATCTCTTAGCAAAGCGATGGCGAGTCATGCGCCTTCACACTAGACTTTACGGTACGTCAAATACAGGTACACTGCGCATCCATTGAGATTAATTGAAAATAGCACAGATCACTTGATGGAGAATTAATTAAACTCTGAAGCGCTCAGTCAGAGTGATCGGCGAGTGAAAATAATCTATGCTAAACCTATACTTAACCTCCAACTTAAAACTGTTGAGTAAAATGTAATAATTTATTATCTAATGACTAATGTTAGATGTCATTAAATCCCCCAGAGTGAAGATTTCATCGCATATGCGAGTGATTTACTCGAGTTGTACAGGGTAACAGGTTATTTATGATAATCCAGATTCAAAATACCATGCCTGGAAGAAACATTTTTATGTCCAGGATGTTATAAAAATGTTATAAAAATATCTAAATATGAATCCAGTCCTTTACAAGTTTCCAAGTATTTATCTAAGGGCAATTTCTGAAGTGTTTCCGAACTAACAAGCTTTAACAAGCTTTAGTGTTACAATATTACACACACAAAAAATGTAGTACTAAATATGTACTTCATGTACATCCTATTTTTAACCACAGCAAAGATGTTGTGTCTACACACTGCTAGGGGGTGAAACACTGCAAGCTGATCTTAGATCAAATTCACACTTTTTATATAATTTTTTTTATGGTTAGCAGATAAATAGCACAATACTCTGAACTGACTAATAGGCGAGATAAGGAGGATTAACTGTGATATTATTTACTTCATCATATGCATTTTCTTTGCAGGTTATTAGACCGTGTGATCTTTCGTAGAATTACCCTGATGTGATAACATTCAAGGTGTTGTCTTAGTTAACGACAAATACGGTTTTGTTCGCGTGAAAGATGCGAACGAAAGAAGGGATAGGGAATAAAGCCTCCGTCTCCAGCTGGTTTCTTCTTTTTACGGGTGCAGGGTGCCAGCGGGATATGAGGGGAAATGGCCTCAAGCTGGTATTTCCTGGAAAACTGAGATAATGGGAGCTGAGAGAGAAGGTAAAATACGTGAAAGTGTTAATTACATAACCTGGCAAGTGTCTTAAAAATGATTTATGGCCACTATATCAAGTTAATGACTGCTACACTGACCATTACAGCTAAACCTATTGATAAGTGACAAATCAGCAGTTGCTTTTGAGAAGAGGTCAGGTCGAGTGTGCTGATAACTTGGCCTTAAAGGATTAGTTTACTCTTGAATTAAAATTGCCTGATAATTTACTCACCCCCCATGTCATTCAAGATGTTCATGCCTTTATTTCTTCAGTCGAAAAGATATTTAGGTTTTTGAGGAAAACATTCCAGGATTTTTCTCCATATTGTGGCCAACTGGTTGAAGAACCAAACTGCCGTTTCAATGCAGCTTCAAAGGGCTCTACAAGATCCCAGCTGTTGAATAAGGGTCTTGAAACAATCGTCATTTTCAGAAAAAAAATTTAAATTTACATACTTTTAACCACAAATGCTCGTCTTGCACTAGCTCTGCGATGGGTGTTTACGATTTTGCGCATTACATAATTACATTGGAAAGGTCAGGGCGAAACATTTTTTACTCCAAATTCAAAATCATCTTACATCTCTTTTTAAAAGGGCCATTTGACTTTCTTTCCATGTTCGCTTTGTAAACACTGGTTCGGTACTTCTGCATACGTCACACGTGATCTTTCCAATGTGACTACATAATGCGTGATGTTAAGCATTTGTGGTAAAAAGTATTCTATTTTTTTTTTTTTTTTTTTTTTAAATGACAGATCGTTTCGCTAAATAAGACCCTTATTTCTTGGCTGGGATCGTGTAGAGCCCTTTAAAGCTACACTGAAACTGCAATTTGACCTTTCAACCTATTGATCCCCACTGAAGTCCACGATATGGAGCACTATATGGAATGTTTTCCTCAAAAACCTTAATTTCTTGTGACATGGGGGTGAGTAAATAATCAAGAGATTTTCATTCAGAAGTGAACTAATCCTTTAACAAATGCATGCTAGTTATAAACTTGATTCAGAGTAGATGTCTATTTAAAATCTCTTTAACATCTGTTTAAAAACATATCAAATTGTAAAGAAAATTAAAATACTGAAATTAACATACCACCTACACTAAACCTACAAACATGAGATAAAAATGCACTTACTGAAGCCACCATGCCATTTTAGCTTGCTTCAGTGCTGTGCCAGGTGAGCTACCAAGCAAGTTTACTATGTTAGAAAAGCCAGACATATGGAAGAAATGTGTTTTGAGACTATAACATAGTATTGTGCAACAAACACACAAAATATGTCTTTATTAATTAAAAAAACTGCCTGAATCTGCATGAAAAAAATGGAAATATCACTACTGTTCATTTCAGCTGGAAAGTGACTTTTATAAGTATAGGTATGTTTTTGGAGTTTTGAAAAAAGGTAAGTAGAATCATGTTATTTCAATAGGCCTAGGCTGAAATGTAGCAATGTAATTCTGTAACCATCCTTAACATTATAAAACCACTCACACATGCTCTCATGCTGAAATCTATTGTGAACAGTCATCTCAATGGTGCTTCAACACATGTCTTTGTTCCCTTTCACACACCCCATTTCCCCCCATTGCTTTTTAGTTTGTACCTCCTTCATAGCCTGTACCCTCTCTTCACCTCTCTGAAAGAGCTCACCATTTTTTCACCATTTTTTCAGTAATAATAGCTCCAATGCATGTCTGCAGTACTTAAAAACTGGACATGAGTAATTTTTTCCATTCATACCATTCTGAGGTGTTTCTGTGTGAAGCGTGCGATCGTGACGACGAGTCTTCTTGTTAGTTCTTGTTAGTCTCCAATGAATGGTGTCTCACACTGTTCTCTTTTCACGAATGCTATAGGGATCTTTGTGATACGATGTTAGTTATAGGAGGCTCAAGCTTGGCAGAACAAATTGGTTATTGTCATTTAAGAGTGCAAGTTTGATGCAATTATTAAAAGAGTGTCATGGAATATTATCAGACTTTATTGCCACTATTTCACTTCTGTACTGTAAATGTGAAGTAAAATGTATGCAGCAACTCTAAGCTCTGTATAGCTCAACTTCATGTTGTGCTTTGGATAAAAAATGTTTTAAATAAATAGATCTCTGCATAGACAGCACTGTAAATGCCACGTTCAAGGCCCAGAAAGGTAGTAAAGACGTCGTTAAAATAGTCCATCAGTGGTTCAACCTTACTTTTATAAAGCTATACTTTTTGAAGAATACTTTTTGTAAAACAAAAATAACGAATTTATTCAACAATTTCTTCTATTCCGTTTCAGTCTTCGATGTGTGTTCACAAGAGTATCACGACGCATACGTGTGGTGCTGATGAAGCAGGAGCCATATTTCATCAAAAATATCTTCATTTGTATCCAAAGATAAAGATCTTACAGGTTTGGAACAACATGAGGGTGAGTAATTAATGACAGGATTTTCATTTTTGGATGAAATATCCCTTTAAATTTATCTTGTTTGAGGATGTGTGGATGTTTTACTGTAAATAAACAAATACTGATTGGAATAATTATTATTTGCAATGTACTAAAATTATATTTGATGCTGAATTCCATGGATTTGATCCTGTGTTATATCTGGTGAAAATAATTTGAGTTCATAAAGGCAGAAACTGAAATGAAAATGTTCTTATACTATATGCACACCAACAAAGACTATTTTTGCTCATGCACGAGTATGTCAGTATCAGTAATGAATGAATGAGTGACCACATTTACATGCACAAAAACAATCAGATACAGTATGAATCTGAAATTGTTCATATTCTAATAATGCATGCATCATGGAAACGCCTTATTTTAAGGGGAGACAATACAGGCAAAAACAGTTTTTTCATGCCCCTGTCAAGTTTGAGATTTTGGGCTTTTTGATTTTACAGACTAGTGGAAAGAAAACATCCAAAAAACACAGTCAAGTGTTTCTTTTATAGCACTTATCTATGTGTCAGTAGATTTCAATTACAATGCATATTTTTAAAGGGGTTTTCTCAAAATGAGTTTTTACATCTCCACTTCAGTAGCACTAACACACACCAAAATTAAAATTTTTGTCCTGAAGGTTTTTACAGAGGGATTTGTTCATATATAATTTGCTTAATTATATACAACATTTTATTCCCCCCAAAATATATTGTTTTCTGTCTGTTCTGAGTATTTTCTGAATTATGGAACGACAAAAATTAGATACCCAAAATTCCCTCTGTAAAAAAGTTTGGTTCTAATATGTCAAAAAAATTAAACAAGACATTTGAAATTGACTTCATCCAGTGTTTAGACTTTTTTGTACGAGAAATGTATGCAAATTAGCGCATATCTCATTAAATAATGCCTCATTTGCATATTTAAACCTAACATTTTAGAAAACCTGTAATAGAAAAAAATCTTTGCAATTATCAATGTAATCAATTAACTGGGTAAGGCAATAACTATTAGTTAATTTTTTAACCCTATTCAGCAGTATCTCTCCATAAATATCCATTATATTCACTTATATTTGTAATAATTATTTACATCTACACATATCTGAAGCCTACAGGCAGCTGAGCTGTTCTTACATCAAGGACATGTTTTTTTTTTTTTTTTTTTTTTTAAAAAGAACATAAATCAATATACTGACGAGGAAAAGCAGCCTGAAATTCACAAAGGTGACCTTTGCAATTCATCCTTCACCTTCTTGTCTAAGGACATGAATATAAATGAAAGATTTGATTAAATTACTAATAATGTAGTGTATTCCAGTACTCCTTGGTGAATGGAAAACACTTCCAGAATAAAGGAAATGAAAAAAATGCTGTCTGTGTGAACATGGATAATAACACTGATTACGGAACTGTTATTTGAAAGACATTCTAAATGCATATATTGACAGAACAATGCAGGTAAACCGTGTTGATATGTTGGTCACGCAACATGAAACCTGGACTAATCAGTGCAAAAAACCTGGAATACCATGGAATGCATGCTGGTCTTCTGAGCAGGATTCCATTGACTAAAACCCCTTATTTTTGGAATAGCCATTCTGGCTAGCCCTCAGTAACTGGATTCAAGCTGATTTTACTGGATTGCTGTTCCCCTATTACCCAATAGTGCAATAATCTTACGAAGGAAGAGAAATTCAGCAGACCAAAGATAAGAAGCAGAACTTGTACCTGCTGAACAGACTGAAAGGTGTGTGTTATATGTTTGATTTTAATAGCCTTCCTTCACATCTAAGTACACACACACACGCACAGACCGACATGCAGTAAACACACCCTCTAAACTCTCTAATACAGAATTAATTGGTCATTAGGACGTCCACAAGCACTAAAACCACGTTGATCATTAACTTGTGATAGTACAGAAAGAGGTAGCCAAGGTAACAATGCCGTCTTGAGTCTGTATGTTATTCCAGTCAGATAAGGCTGCGCTCACATTCTTGGGTCACCAAAGTGCCTTTTTTTATTTCGTGCAGTAGCCACTTTGATCAGAGCAGTCAATGTCATCATGACACTGTCAACTTCCAACTGTCCTCCAGCATCCATAAAACTTTAATTTATCTATAACAAAGTTATTCTTTAATATAGAGCTGACACCTAATATAACATTTAATCTATCCATGTATTAAAAGACACTCTCAAAAGGCACAGTTTGATTAACACTGACTCTGTGATTTAGATTTGTTTCATTCAGGCATAAAAATAGGATGTACTTAATCCCTGATGTGATTGAGATCAGAGCAAAGGATATCAGAGGCATATTGTTTTTATACAGCGTTAATTAATTAAGAGCGCAAGGGTGAACATTATTGAGCTTTAGTGGTTAGAGGCATAGAGTGAGGGAGCGTAAGAGGTGCTAAAGAGACATGGATAATGAAAATCACACCAAAATGAACAACCCTTGAAATTGCACGAGAAATGTAACTGCCATAAAGAGCCAATCAGAGAAGGTTCCCTTGAGTGAGCCGCCTATCGGTGAAATCACCACTAAAGTAATTTTATATGACATAAAATAACTTTGAAAAGTTCATGAAACCAAGTTTGGAGTAAATGCGCTCTAGACAACTATGATATTGTCTTAGGATATGTGCTTAAAGGGATAGTTTAAAATAAAATCAATAAAATAATACGATTTCTGTGATCATTTACTCACCTTCATATTTTTTTAAACTGTTTTACAAAATAAGATATTTTTGTTTCTGCAGAACACAAAATCCAAAAAGATATTTTGAATGTTTGGAAAAATAAAATAAAATAAAATAAAATTGTAAAAGTCAATGGTCTCCAAAACAACACTGAATCCCAGTGACCTTTACTGTATGGAAAAATAAAATAAAATAAAATAAAATAAAATAAAATAAAATAAAATAAAATAAAATAATAAAAGACATTTGTGATAATTTACTCACCGCCATATTTTAACTGTTTTACTTTCTTCTGCAGAATACAAAATAGATATTTCAAGGAATGTTTTAAAAATTTTGTGTCCTGAACCCCACTAACTTTTACTGTATGGAAACATAAACAAACAAACTAATTAACTAACTAAAATAAAATAAAATAAAATAAAAAATATTTCCCACAAGAAGGAAAAACAAATCATACAGGTTTGTTAACAGCATGAAGGTGATTTTTTTATTAATTATTATTAATAGCAGTATTTATATATATATATATATATTATATATATATATATATATATATGTATATATATATATTCATTTTTGGGTAAGCTATTCCTTTAAAGATTTAAAAATGAATCAATTCAGTATTTTTATTTAATAGCATAAGTTACTCTCTCAAGCTGCTTTTTTGACTTCCCTTTTAACAACAAAGAAAATCCTAGCCATCCTTTCACCCATGTCTCTGGCATTTAAATCAAACTTTCTGTTCATTATTGACTGTGTAAAGACCTCAGTACCTGTACTTGAGTTTCTGTTTATTTATAACAATGAAAATGTCAGACAACACATTTGGTTAGCACTTTGAATATCTGAATGTAGCAAGTATACAATCTTGCAAATAGACAAAGGACATTCAGTACAGTATGTTCAAATAGTACCATCCTTCAGCAACTTTAAATTTAATATCAGAAAAAAGAATATGAAACTCATACAATTCAATAGAGAAAGAAACATATTCAGAGCCTCCTTAGACAATAATCTGTTTAACAACATTAGTCAAGGTTTTTTTTTTTATACTAAACAGTCATTGTTTCAGTATTGAATGACCATTTTTCTAACCAGTGCAACTACATAGTGAATTTCTGCTGCTGTGGCTGTAAGACTTTTATGCAAATACACTTGTCACATGTGAAACAGGGCTTTGCTGCACTCATATTTGGGATGCGGGTGCTGTCAGGTCCTATATAGTTGAAGTTAGCCTAAGTCTGCATAATTAATCAGAAATTAATATTTTAATAAATATATGAATAGATTTTATGCTTTTGGACTGAGAAAGAACTTTCAGTTCTGAAAATTTCATTGTTTCACATTTTCATAATACACAGAATTATTTAGAAAAAGTAAGGAAAATATCCATTTTCATGATATTGGTGTCTTAATAGTTCTTTTGTATTATTGTCAGGGTTTTGAATTCTGAAAGGCATGTCTAAACATGCAAATGTAATCGACATTAAAATATCCCGTCACCGTCAGATTCACACGAGACGGACAGTGACTAAATATCTAACCTTCATGTGTCAGCCTGTTGAATTAATCACCAGGTAACGCTTGTCATTGTGGGATGAGACACTGTCTTTTACCTTGGGGGGACGAATAACAAATGCAGAATAGCTTGAAGAGACACAGACATGTGGTGGGACCTTTCATGTATTCGTCAGAGGAAATCAGCTCTCGTGACATAATGAGAGGGTCACATTGGTAGAGCTCTTCAGCACCTGCACTTATCATTCATGAAATGTGTGAGAAAGAGAAAGACCTGTCACTGGAGTCCTTTCCTTCCCAGGAATTTGATTTTGTAAAGGTTCTTAATTAAAATGATTTAGTGGAGAGGCCGCACTGCAAACTGCCATGACATGGATACAGGGACGATCACGAGTCAATTATATATGCTTTGACTAGTGGCAGATCTCATGTCCTCTCAGATAAATCTGCTCATCGTGTAGGAAGGGTACCTTATTATAATATTACCGCCCATTAATCCGCACATTTCCACCCACGGCACCGCCATTCTGTTTTCGCAAGCGACAGTAGTATACCAGTTCTAACACCATGGCAAAGGTTTGAGCAAAACATGCTAACTGTTCTGCCGTTGACTGCACAGATGAGCACAGAACACTATTTAGAGTTCCAGCTTCAGAGAACACAAGAGAGCAGTGGATTTACTGATTTATTTACTGTATGTTACACTGCTGCCACACAGATCTAATATAAACATGCTATTTCTTTCTCAGCTGTTTACCTTCACAGACATAACCAACTTTTTGTAACTTGTGTGTTTTCTAACATAAACTTGTGTGTATTTGACAGTTTAAGCACAATAAGATGTGAAAGAGAACTTAGTTTAGTACTCTCATGCCGCTTACAGCCATTTCTTGTGTGCTTCAGATGTGTGTGCTCAGAAAACCGTATATCAGAAGTTTATGACTTTAAAATGCATGATTTCAGCACAATAGACAAGATAATCAAAACCAAACAGATGATTTTAGCAGAGTAAATGAGGAATGAGCTGTAAAGGCCAGGGTTGCCAGGTTTTCACAACAAAACCGGCCCAATTGCTACTCAAAAGCAGCCCAAACACTTTCTAAAAAGTGTTAAATAAATACACGTTTTTTTTGGCAGGGTTCCCCTAGTAAAATTAGAATTCCAGGGGCTAAATATCACATTATTGGGCTCGCTTTGACCCGCGGGCATTAGTGTTAACGTAGCCCAATTTCACGGGAAAACCGCGGACTTGGCAACGCTGGCAAAGACACAACTCTATTCTGGAAAAGGGGGCCGGGGAGCAGCAGCTCATTTGCATTTAAAGAGGCGTGCATGAAAACAGTGTGTTTCTGTTTTCACTCAAAATAGGAATTTTCAAAATTATACAATAAATGATCTGTGGGGTATTTTGAGCTGAAACGTCACAGACACATTCTGGGGACACCTGAGACTTATATTACATGTTGTAAAAAGGGCATACACTGTAAAAAATACAGTGCAACACAATTTGTTGAGTCAGCTTAAAATAATTTGTTACCCTGCTGCCTTAAAATTTTAAGTTCAGTCAACTAAAATAAGTTTATTCAACTTGAAATGCTAAGTTGTACTAAGTAACAAATTAGATATTTGTGTTTGTTAAACTTAAAAGCAAGGTAAGTAACCCAGCTGCCTTAAAATTTTAAGTTGATTCAACTCAAATATCTAAGTTGTCACTTAGTATAATTTAACATTTCAAGTTGAATAAACTTTTTTTGAGTTGACTGAACTTAAAATTTTAAGGCAGCCAGATTACAAATTATTTTAAGTTGATTCAACAAATTTTTTTTTACAGTGTAATAGGTCACCGTTAAATAACATTTATTCTTGTGATGCAAAGCTAAATTTACTCCATTTTTCAGTGTGTTTCTTCAGAAATTATTCTAATATACTGATTTGCTGCTCGAGACATTTTGGGTATGTAATGACAGTAAGTTTACTAAATTATTATTTTTTAAATTCTTTTAAAGGCACAATATGTAAGATTTTTTGATTACAATATCCAAAAACTACTAGAACAGTGTTACAGATTTTGCTGACTTGTGTACTTACATTATCCCAAATGTTTCGAAGAATGTTTAAATCCAGAGAAATAAGCAATTTTAATTAGTTTAACAGACCGTATCCTTGTGTCACCTGCCAATGACATCATACATCCTTAATTTTCTGGTTTTATTTTGTAGAAAACACAGAAACCCCAACAACGCTTAAATATGTTATGCATTTTATTAGACAGGTGACGAACGCACAGAGTAGCATTATAACAGAACTTTCAACACACTCAAATATATCTAGTATGATAAAACAGCGCTGCTTTTTCATACATACGCATGACCGGAAAGAGTGGAAGTGGTCGACTGTGGCATAATAAAAGCAAGCTTGCTGTTTCAAGCCGTGTATCACGCTCGTCCTTCATTAGCAATCGCTCCAGCGGCCTTGTTTCGCATCCACAACTTTCAGCCCCACTCTGCTTCATGCTACAGTGACTTTAATAAGTCTTTAATAAATTAGCTCATCAATGAGGAAGAAGACAACTCCCATGATTCCACACTCAGTCACGGCGTCATCAGATTATGCCTTTGTTTCTTGTTTGTTTTGAATATGTGTCCTCTAGAGGCGAAAACTTACCTTTCAGAGCCTTTAAATACAAATGAATGCTGTCAATTGCAGCAGAAAATTATTTTGAATTATTTCGAACAAAAAATAAATTTTAAAAGGTTTAAAAGCAGAAATGTATTTCTTGTCGTACAATAGTGAAGTTTTCTAAATGGAGAAAGTTCTAGTTATTCATTACAAAGGTATTTCTGACGGGATTTGTTCCATTAAATTATAGTTCCTTATGCATATCATGCCTAAATTAGTAGGTTTACACTTGGACAATGCTATTTTTATCTTTGAAGAGCTTTTATAAAACTTTATTTATAAGTCTTATGCAAACATGTAATTTATCCATTTTACTGTGATGGACCATTTTTTTCTGGAACTGTAGTATTGCCGAATGGGCTTCCATTGTAAGCCCTTTTCTTGTTTGCTTTTACAAACTACGGGAGGATTGTTTTCTGTGGTAATTGACAGCACGGCACAGATGCTGTTCATAAAGCTTAAGTTGTGTTTAATAGAGATTACTCCCTAACTACAATGTTATCTGCCGCAACTCGTGGGTGGTGAAGGCTGCGTAGTAAAAGCAGAAGTAGAACAAGAGAAGTAAACAAAGACTAAAAAATATTCTAAAAACAGTCTAGACATCTGGTTTAGATGTACCTTGATATCCTGCCTTTTAGTAACATTAACATCAGACATCCTCCTGTAAAACATCTTTTTCCATTCATTGCTATTTTTAGACAGGTTGGTTTAGAAAGGTAGTTCAGAATGAGACGGTGTGCGTATGCATGAACGATGGGTTGAGAGTGGTCTAAGAGTGCCGATCGATGTAGTTGGGCAATTCAGATACACAAAGCCAAAGATTTAAAGAAAGATGAGAAGTGAGTGAAAGCAAGACACAAAGAGAGAGAGAAAGATACTTCAAGGAAATAAGGTAAGAGGACATGTGGTGTCTGCATTTACAGATGTCTGGTCAAGTGGCTGGTAGAGAAAGGAACAAAATTAGGAAAATAAAATGAAATAAAAAAATAAAATACACTGCCAGTCAAAAGTTTTAAGAATTTTAATATTTTTAAAGAAGTCTCTTGTGCTCATTAAGCCTGCATTTATTTGATTCAAAGTACAACAAAAACAGTAACATTTTGAAATATTTTTATTATTTAGAGAAATTTTAAAATGTAATTTATTCATGTGATTAAAGCTAAACTTTTAGCATCATTACTCCAGTCTTCAGTGTCACATAATTCTTCAAAAATCATACTAATATGCTGATTTGCTGTTCAAGAAACATTTTTATTATTATTATTATCATCAATATTTAAACATTTTTTTCAGGATTATTTGATGAATAAAAGATTCAAAGCATTTATCTGAAATAAAAAAAAAAACATTTAAAAGCTTGTAGTCAGTATAAGTTGCTTATTTATTTATTTTTGGGAAATAAATATTAGAAATAAATACTTTTATTTAGCAAGGATGCTTTAAATTGATCAAAAGTGATGATAAAGACATTTATAATGTTACAAAAGATTTATATTTCAGATAAACACTGTTCTTCTGAACGTTCTATTCATCAAAAAAAAAACCTGAAAAAAAATCTACTTGGCTGTTTTCAACATAATTCTACTACTAATAATAATGAATGTTTTTTAACAGCAAATCAGAATATTAGAATGATTTCTGAAGCATTATGTGACTAGAGCAATAATGCTAAAAATTCAGCTTTGAAATCACATGCATAAATTACATTTTAAAATATATTAAAAAGAAAAGAGTTATTTTAAAAAGCAGGCTTGGTAACCAAAAGAGCCTTCTTTAAAAACATAAAAAAACACTGTTCAAACACTTTTGACTGGTAGTGCATAATATTTAAAAAAATAAAATAAAATCACACAAGCAAATAGAACAGGAGTCTGAGACACTACTGAGACAGAATTCTGAAAATAAATAAATTATATATATATATATATATACACATGCCTGTCCAAACTCAACAAAGCATTTCACAAAAAGCCAGTGTGTGGAAACCCAAGAGTGGTGCCCTTTGCCTCTATTGTAGGCCTGTTCCTGGCTGCCTGCTGGTTCATGCCACTTTGTTTGCCCTCACATTGTGGCCCTCAGCTGCCAGGAACAGGTGACAGGTGGAATGTAATTTAAAACCCCGTGGAGTGAGCTGGCAGACTAATATCGTTCTTCGACTCCCCAGACGCGGCGTGAGGTATAATATTGGACTGGTAATTGGGTTGGGGAAAGGTAAGCTTCTGTGTTTTATCAAGTTAAACATAAACATGTTGTGTGCGTGTAACTTTAATTGATTGGTAAAAAGTGGCATGGTTGACAGTGTGCTGAACTTTCAAATGACAAAGCACCACAGGGGAATTTTGGGTATTGGGGTGACACATTATTACTATGTATTGGGTCCGTGTAGTAAAAAATGTAAATGATGTCTCTGCTGTATTTTATAAGCTTATTAATGTCATTGATTTGTTTATTTATTTAAATGCGTCATGTGACCATCTGGTGTGTTTGGTCAACAGAGAACCTCTTCGTTCTGGGATTTGAGTGTGTCAGACATTCTGCACTACTAGCTAAGCGTGAAGCTAGGTTAATCCTCAAATGTTCTCAATTCTGATGAAAATAACAAATGTATAAATCTCCAGGGAATCGGTGTGCCGTCACTCTCGGAATTCTCAAAAGAAAAGTGCCAATCAACAAATAATTCATGGAACGCCGCACTATCCTGATTGAATGGAACACAACAAAAAGAGTAATGAACAACCACACAGCGCCTGCCATTCAATCAATAGCCCTGATCTGTGCTGTAGTTTATTTTTCACCTTTCCCAGATGCATCATCTTTTGTTAGAGCAGTCAAACTCATGATTTGTCATTCTCAATACTGTAAATTCCTCTTAGTCTACATGTTTCTTGGAGACACTCTGAATTCGGCCAATAGCTGTCGGCTAATTGGCTAAGAGGATGCGGAGGCCCGTCTGGACTGCGTTGAAAGCCTGAGGATGAATATTTATGAGGAGCAGACTGTACAGTGGTAGTACTAACTGCTGAGGTACAGAAAATCAATAGTGCAATGAGTTCAGTGACAGAACATCTGACACAGGTGATTAAGGAGAACAGGGAACAGAGGACACAAAAGGACATTCGGAGCAGACAGTGGTAAGAAAATGAGATGGGAGGTTAAGCGATACAAGATAATGAACAACGCAAGGCAACGCAAAGAGATTTTCATCTCAATTGTTTCTCCTAGACAGCAATGAGATTAAATGAAGAACATTTTATGTAATTCTACCATTTCTCACATGAGTATGGACCCAGTATTTTAAAATATATTTTATAAGACTGATAGTTCCGTTCCTTGATTCTGATTGAATGAGCAGCATTCAAAACTGTTGTAAATTACTCTACAAACATACACCTTTGTTTACTTCTGTATGTTGCTTGGCAACCAATTTGTTGCAACCACAACTGTTTCTGAGGAATTACATTGTTTGGTGGACCAATACTATATTTATATCATTACACTTTATTTGCTTTGTTCTATTTTGTGAAACGTTACTACGTATATGGAATAACCATTTTATAAAAGCAATAAACCCCATGAAGCCGTGGATTACAGTGAATTTATAACATAAGCGGTTGTATGTTTGTAAAGTAATTTACAGCAGCTTTGAATGTGCCTTAACCAATCAGAATTAAGGACTGGAACTATCTGTTTTATAAAAAAGCAATAAGCCACGTGAAACCGTGGTTTACTGTGAATTTAGAACAGCTAAGGGGGCTTCGTGTCGTGCCTAACAACGCCCCTTAGCTGTTGTAAATTCACTGTAAACCACGGCCTCTTGGGGCTTTATTCTTCAGACTTTCAGAAGAGATCTTAACGAACTCTCACTGTGCTTAGATTTGTCAAGATACTCAAAGAATGCAAAGAGTTCCATCAAATTGATCCAATACCGAATTATTCAAGCTCTCCAAGTCAAGTTGCACAATATATTAATTAATACTGAAGTCAATATTGAAGTCAGTACATCTGAATACATCCTTGTAATATCAGTATCAGTAATTTTATAACAATGCATTCTTAATTTCCAAAATTGTCTCACTGTATCCAAACTGTATCAATTTATATTTCTCCTAAGAAATTTAAAGGAATAGTTCACCCAAAAATTAAAATTCTGTTATTAATTACTGACCCTCATGATGTTCCAAACCTGTAAGACCTTCGTTCATCTTCAGAACACAAATAAGATATTTTTGATGAAATACAAGACATTTCTGACCCATAGACAGCAACGCAACTACCACATTCAAGGTCCAGAAAGATAGTAAGGACATTGTTAAAATAGTCCATGCAACACACGCAAGAAATCATTGAATTCATTGAAGTCATTATTTTTGTTTTATTTAACTTTTTTTGCACACAAACAATATTCTCGTAGCTTCATAAAATTACAGTTGAACCACTGATCCCACATGGACTATTTTAAGAATGTCCTTACTAGAGGTCGACCGTTATGGGTTTTTTCTCCGGCAGATGCCGATGTTGATATTTAGAAATCAGGGCAGCCGATGGCCAATATATGATACAGATTTTTTTGGCCGATATGTTTTACTTTTACTGTACTTAAGTATAAAGTTTAGCAAGTTCAATTAAATTAAATATTTTGTAAATAGTATGAGATTTAATTTGACCGCACCTTAAGGCAAACAAAACTTTACTTCAATTTGTGAATGAATTATGTAGAGAAACCAAGCAAATAGTGCTCTGTACGGCTGGACGATCAATTGGTCGACCTCTATTCCTTACTACCTTTCTGGGCCTTGTGGTAGTTGCATTGCTGTCGATGCAGGGTCAGAAAGCTCTTGAATTTCATAAAAAATATCTTAATTTGTGTTCTGAAGATGAATGGTCTTACGGGTTTGAAACAACATGAGGGTGAGTAATTAATGACAGAATTTTCATTTTGCCTTAAAGCATAAACATACTTAAATAAAACATAACTGAGAACTCTAATATTACATTCTAACCAGATGCAAAATTTCCAGCAGCAAAATATATGACTGTCCTTAACTCTATGCTGTTGTGTGATGTGACATAATTACTGCCAATCAGAATATATTTGATATTTAATGTATATTTCTAGCAGTTGATTAGGAAAAAAACGAACGGAAGTTAGCATTTGTTGCTCAATCACCTTGAACTTGCTCAGGTCACGGTGTAAACATATGAGCTACGACAGAGCAACTTCTGAGCAATAAACATTTTCCTCTAGGAAGATGTTTCAGCTCTCATCAGGAAGACGTATACTGTGCACAAGAAGATAAGGAAAGCTCAAATCATTTGTCTGTGCTTGATGATCATTTTGAGAGAGCATTAGGTGAGGGATGGGTCGAGGGTCCACCACAGGCGCCTCATCAGACAGAATGAGAATAAGTGTGCACAGCTGATAAAGAACCATTTCATTTGAGCCGTGCGCGGAGGAGCATGATCCCAAATTGCTCTGCCTCCTCTACAAAGATATGAGTCATTGAGAGAAAGAGAGCAGAGAAACTAACAGAGGGAAAAGAGCAGCAGATTACTGTGCATGAAATAAACAAGGCTGACGGAGACGGGATCGGAATAAATGGAGATGTGAAGCGATACAGTCCAGTAAATATATGCGTATTAGTGAGGCAAAGTCCTGAATGATGGAGAAAAGAATGCAATGAGCAGAGAATGAATGAACTCGCATCCTCAAACAAGTACAAAGAGAGAGCAGGTGCCAGACAGGAAATGAGGAATGACAGAAAGCCATGATGAAGGAGTCCCGGGCTATTTGTTTCATTGTGAGGTGGAACAGGCGCTGATGGAGGGATGGAGTCTCTCGTTCCATTCCGGTTTAATCATCATTAGCTACTGCCTTCGCAGGTGAAATAAGCACATTTTTAACTCTCCACTGGCGCACGTCCATTTATCATAGACAGCTATGGAAAGTTTCAGGAATTCTCGCAATGCCTGTAATGACGATTACGAGCAAGCACAAAGACAACATTCTTGTACACAAACAATAGATCCCTACTCATTTTTTCCATTATTTTCTTCCAAATCACCAAAGAATGAATGCAATGTTACACCGGCACAATCTGACAAGGCTTTTATGCAAAGTATTAAGAAGTTATTCCTGTCATCACTGAAAGCCAAAAAGTTGAATGATGTGACATACATATACAGGTGCATCTCAATAAATTAGAATGCTGTGGAAAAGTTTATTTATTTCAGTAATTCAACTCAAATTGTGAAACTCGTGTATTAAATAAATTCAGTGCACACAGACTGAAGTGGTTTAAGTCTTTGGTTCTTTTTCACCAATTCACTATCTCAACAAATTAGAATATGGTGACATGCCAATCAGCTAATCAACTCAAAACACCTTCAAAGGTTTCCTGAGCCTTTAAAATGGTCTCTCAGGTTGGTTCACTAGGCTACACAATCATGGGGAAGACTGCTGATCTGACAGTTGTCCAGTAGACAATCATTGACACCCTTCACAAGGAGGGTAAGCCATAAACATTCAGCAGAAGCTGGCTGTTCACTGAGTGCTGTATCCAAGCATGTTAAAAAAAAAGTGTGGAAGAAAAAGATGCACAACCAACTGAGAGAACGACAGTCTTGAGAGGCTTGTCAAGTAAAATCGTTTCAAGAATTTGGTTGAACTTCACAAGGACTGGACTGAGGCTGGGGTCAAGGCATCAAGAGCCACCACACACAGACATGTCAAGGGATTTGGCTACAGTTGTCGTATTCCTCTTGTTAAGCCACTCCTGAACCACAGACAACGTCAGAGGCGTCTTACCTGGGCTAAAGAGAAGAAGAAATGGACTGTTGCCCAGTGGTCCAAAGTCTTCTTTTAAGATGAGAGCAAGTTTTGTATTTCATTTGGAAACCAAGGTCCTAGAGTCTGGAGAAAGGATGGAGAAGCTCATAGCCTAAGTTGCTTGAAGTCCAGTGTTAAGTTTCCACAGTCTGTGATGATTTGGGGTGCAATGTCATCTGCTGGTGTTGGTCCATTGTGTTTTCTGAAAACCAAAGTCACTGCACCCATTTACCAAGAAATTTTAGAGCACTTCATGCTTCCTTCTGCTGACCAGCTTTTAAAGATGCTGATTTCATTTTCCAGCAGGATTTGGCACCTGCCCACACTGCCAAAAGCACCAAAAGTTGGTTAAATGACCATGGTGTTGGTGTGCTTGACTGGCCGGCAAACTCACCAGACCTGAACCCCAAAGAGAATGGGGTATTGTCAAGAGGAAAATGAGAAACAAGAGACCAAAAAATGCAGATGAGCTGAAGGCCACTGTCAAAGAAACCTGGGCTTCCATACCACCTCAGCAGTGCCACAGACTGATCACCTCCATGCCACACCGAATTGAGGCAGTAATTAAAGCAAAAGGAGCCCCTACCAAGTACTGAGTACATATACAGTAAATGAACATACTTTCCAGAAGGCCAACAATTAATTAAAAATGTTTTTTTTTTATAATACTTCATGTCTTATGAAGTATTCTAATTTGTTGAGAGTTGGTGGATTTTTCTTAGATGTAAACCAAAATCAACACAATTAAAAGAACCAAAGACTTCAATTACTTCAGTCTGTGTGCATTGAATTTATTCAATACATGAGTTTCACAATTTGAGTTGAATTACTGAAATAAATGAACTTTTCTACATAATTTTAATTTATTGAGATGCACCTGTAGGATATTGGACCAAAGAGATTTCAGTGTGGACGGGGCTACTCAGAGCAACAACAGCAGAGATAGAAAACAAGCAACTGATCAAAGTTTCTGTATCTCAATGCATCTTGTTGTTTTAATCAAAGATTTATAAGAATATGGTTTTATGAAAACTGCTTTCTAGAGTGATGAAGTGTTACATGCAAAAATGTATATGGAAAATGCAAAATTAAACAAACCACACTTTAGCTGCTCACAAGTAAAAACTACTAAGGTATAAAGTTACGTCTGGCAAAATCTTGGCATTTGTACTTAGTCATTCTGTGACTATTTTTAACACCAGTGAGATTTAGCTTCTCATGTCACTGCAGCATAAATAGGGTTTAGAACACTGCAAGATTAAGCGGTTGATTAATTGTCTCCTGGCAACTATTAGGGCTAACAAAGCAAGATCACTAAGCCCCAGTGAGAGCTGCTTGTAATGACTAGCTGTGGAGTGTTTAGGGAGGCCTAGCTTTGCTTTTGTTTGAGGGAGCTAAACTGTATTAGCCTATGTCAACTCTTGGTCACTCTAATTAGGTGTGTTTTTCATAGTTTCCATGTTTTTCGTCATTACTAGTATTGAGCAGGTTTTAAAATATGGTGACAAACATGACACTTGACCTCAGTGAAAATAAATAAAATAAAATAATCAAATCACCACAAAAAGGCATAATTATGTAATATAACCAATTTTGAAATCATATGAATTATTAATTTTATTCTATATTGCTTTTTGCACTTATTTATCATCTATCTATCTATCTATCTATCTATCTATCTACTTATGTATGTACGTACACTGCTGTTCAAAAGATTGGGATCAGTAAGATTTTTAATGTTTTTTAAAGACGTTTCTTATGCTCTTCAAGTCTACATTTATTTGATCAAAATCCAGAAAAGAAGTAATATTATGAAATATTATTTCAATGTAAAATAACTGTTATCTATGTGAATATATTTTAAAGGGGTCATATGATTTCATGTTTTCCTTTGTTTTTGGAGTGTTACAAGCTGTTACAAGCTCTACGTCACAGTGTGGGAGGATTTGCATAACACTGCCCAAATGTACACGCAAAGAAAGAAGGCGTAACTTTTATTCTCGCTGTAGTACTGTTGCAGCCGCCACCATGTTGTGGAGACACTGTGTTTCACTGCGAAAGTGAAAGTATTTTGTTTGGCCTTCCAAATGAGTACACAACTAGAAAAATTTGGTTAAGTGGTTAAGCATTATTTCCAACACTGTTCCGGAACAGTACAACACAAATATTTGAGTGTGTGCAGCACATTTTACGGAGAACTGTTTCCTGAACCTGGGAGAGTAGCCTACAATGCCAGCTGTGCACACTATAAAGTGGGGCAATTACAACGTTGCAAGGACAGTCTGGTGCTTCTGGCTCACAGCCTGTAAGTACGTTTTCATATTTAAAGCATCACAACATGGTAAGGGCCGTAACATTTCCGTCACACATTTGAGGTTTTTGGCAAATCACAACACATTGTATAGCTGGCTAATCTTTTTAGCAACATCATATGACCCCTTTAATATGTAATTTATTCCCAAGATGCAAAGCTGAATTTTCAGCATCAATACTCCAGTCTTCAGTGTCACATGATCCTTCAGAAATCATTCTAATATGCTGATTTATTATCAATGTTGAAAACAGTCGTACTACTCAATGTTTTGTTGGAACCTGTGATACATTTTTCAGGATTCATAAATAAATAAAAAGTTAAAAAGAACAGCATTTATTAAAAATAGATATCTTTTCTAACTACCATTTAAAAGTCTGTAGTCAACTACATTTTTATTCTTTCCTCTTTTTTTTTTTTGAAATAAATGAATACTTTTATTTACCAAGAATGTGTTAAATTAATAAAAAGTGATAGCATAGACTTACATTGTTACAAAGAATCCTAAAAGAAGAATCGCAGGTTCCAAAAAAATATTAAGCAGCACATCTGTTTCCAACATTGATAATAAAAGTAATAATTTAGCATATCTGAAGGATCATATGACACTGAACACTGGAGTAATGGCTGATGAAAATTCAGCTTTGCATCACAGGAATAAATTATATTTTAAAATATATTAAAACCATTACTTTAAACTGCAATAATATTTCAAAATACTTTAATACTTTACTTTAATAATAGTTTTTTCTGTATTTTGATCAAGCAAATGCAACCATGATGAACATAAGAGAATTCTTTAAAAACATTGAAAATCATACTGATCCCCAACTTTTGAAAGGCAGTGTCTGTATTTATTTATTAATTTATTTTCTTGCTTCCTTACTAATTTTGTTCCCTTAGTTTAATCATTAGTGCATTAGCTAAAAAAATAATGAAAACATTCAAGAATCCCCACAGAAAGATATAATTCTGTAACCTATTTTTAAACAATAACCTTACACTATAGTTTTATAATTCTGGGAGAAATTTCTCATGTATCTGAAATGTTTTTGTTTTACCAGGTTAATAATTACTGCATTAGCTAAAAAGTCTACAAAAAGCAAAACAAAATAAGTAATTAATAACGAAAGAATGTTTGTCCTGTGATGTCTTGTAACTGGCATTATCAAAGCTAAAAACTAGCTTTCTGATAATACAGGGGAAAATAAAAAGAAAAAAGAACAAGGTTTTTCACATATGCACATGATTTCCCACCTTAAAGAAAAGAAAAGAAAAGATAAGATATTGCAATTCCTCTAAGCTCAGTATTTTTCAGTGGATACACAGCTATGCCCCAGAGTGCCCACTACTGTAGGCTAGCTTGCAGAGACGACAATGATTGAACCAAGAATTTCTCAGGGGGATGACAGTGACCGACGACAGAAGTAACAGCTTTAGACCTCAAAGCAGCATTGCCCTGTCCTGAGCCAGTTAATCCCCTCTGTTCAGCCTTCTGGGAGAACAAAAGGAAGTGATTTCCAGCCTCCGGACCAAGCACTGGCATCCAATATGAGTCACACACGACCGACCATTAAGGCATCCCGGGACCACCTGCTGCTTACCCTTCCATCTTCTCACCTTTGGACTTACATAACCTGATAATGAGCTGCACTGGGGTCAGTGTTTACTGTCATATACATCAAAGCCCTCCAGACACGCTAACATGTGCGCTGTAGCGTAGCGGTCATGTGAAGAGGAGGAGGAGCACCTTGTGACCATAGCAACGGAATAAATGAACAGTGCTGCCTCCGGAAAATCTTCTGTTGTCCTTCATTTGTTACATTGCTGTGGTCAACATCCTGTGGGAGAAACAGGCTGTTCGGGAAAAATGGAAATTCTCAATCAATCTTAAAGGAATAGTTGACTCAAAAATTATAATTCTGTCATCATTTTCATCATTCCAGATATCCACAGAAGTCATACAGGTTTGAGTAAATGATAAGAGTATTTTCATTTTTGCCTGAACTGTCCCTTTAAGAACAGACCCAGCTGGTTACCAGCATAAGGTTGGGAATGAGTATGTATCTAGATAATGGTGTTTTGGCTGTACTAGACTTTCATCATGTCTTGAACCGGAGATGAAAGAGGCACTCTCTCATTACCCGCCCTCGGCTACTGAGGACTGAAAAATACTATAGTGATTCCTTAAGACTGCAGTAAAGACCTCAAACATCAGCTACTGCTTCTGTTGTGAGATCATTGTTGTATTAGCTTTCATGAAAAACTTATTTAGTGAAAGGCATAAGCACTGTAAAGCATCTTTTGACAAGGCCACCATCAGAATCAGTGTCTCCTTGTCACACAGCCATTTGCTATTGATGAGACAGTGCCATTTTGAAGCTGTCATGGGCATCTAGAAAAGGTAGAAGAACAGGCAGGTAGAGCCATCAGATAGTGTTAGTGCTATTCTCCGGCCTCTGTTATCTCACAGCCTGTAAGATGACACAACCTCTAGCACTTGAGAAAGGACTGTCATCCGTAGGTCATGTCAGTGGGAGGCTTTCGAAGAGGAATAGAGATGTCAGCTGTCAAATGACCAGAAATGCTTCTCTGTGGGCTTTCTACAAACCCTATACAATTATCTGGAGAAGAAAAGAACTGGCACACATTCGTATAGATTCAGCATGAGTGAACTGAGATACATAAGCTTTAGCAGAGATACACACACACAAACCAGTTGTGTACACACACACAACGAGAAGAGGCTTGGTCGATCAAAATTGTATTAGATCAAAAAATCCACAGGAAGTGGCCAAGTCGCACAGTCTGTGACGGTCAGATCGTTAGTGGCTGGTCCATGTGGTAATACAGTACATCAGGCAGGACATCCAAACACTCACCTATCATTCATCGACCTCAAATATGGATTTTCATCTGAAAGATGTATGTAGTAGCAACTTTACATGGCAGCTCAATCTAATGTTAACCTAGAAAAATTTGCACTATTTAAGTGTTCGTGTGGAGTTTTGAAGCTGAAAAGGAGGCGCCAATGCAGTCACTTGCTCTTAAAATACTCAGTCATTTTTGGTCATACAGATAAAAGTAATACATCTTTTAAATCTGTAAAGACTCTGTTTATTTGTGTGCATTCACAATAACAACAAAACATTGTGCTTTTGTAAAATAATTAAAGCAAACGATGCGCTTTCTGCTGTTTTGGTCTCTGTGAACTTCAAAACTCTGTGTATACTTGCCTTACAGACATGAAAAATATATCTATAGAGAGTGAAATGTCTACTTTCAAATGAACCAATTCAAATGGAAAAAATATTCTCAGATTATATAATCCATATAAAACATCCATACAGGCATTCACTACTGTGGAGATGACGAGTCTGTCGCCAACTTTGTCTCTTAAGTCGAAAACAAAGAAAGAGCTAGTTTATTAATAAATTACTAAAACGTTAATGTAGTCTCCCTGCTGTTTTTCCCAGACACATTCTTAATTATTATATTTGCCGGTGTGCTGTAGCAAGCTTTTTTGTGTGCGCTTGAGCGCTTATTTAGGCAATTAAAGGCTCATTAATATGATTCATATGGTTTATTAATAAACGTGCGACTAATAGTCGACTAATGCTTAAAATTAACAACTACTAGTCGACCAATAAAATCTTTAGTCAACGGCAGCTCTAAATTTACACAAAATATTTTATTTGTGAACGTATGTTCAACTATGCTTTTTAATAGTTAACTTTTATCTGTTTTTTAATTTTTTAGATCATCAGTCATCAAAGCTCGGTAAATATTGGTCACAGACACAAAGATTTACTTTAGAAAGTGACAATGTATTGGTCCTCTGCATTTAACCCATCATGAGTGCACACACACAGCAGTGAGAAGTGAACATACACACACTGTGAACATACACCCGGAGCAGAGTGCAGCCATTGCTCCAGTGCCCGGTGAGCAATTGGGGGCTCGGTGCCTTGCTCAAGGGCACTTCAGTCATGGTATTTAAGGTGGAAAGAGCGCTGTTCATTCAAAATCCCCACCTTCAATTCCTGCTGGTGCAGGAATCAAACCAGCGACCTTTGGGTTACAAGCCCGACTCTCTAACTATCAGGCCATGACTGCCCCTGTAGTAAGTTTACAACTAAAAACTACTATTACTCACAAAAATCTCGCACAGTATTTGAGTTGTTTTTAAAATAAGTTCCATTAATGGCATTATATTGTTCATTCAGGTTGATTCACGTAAACACGGAGGTGTGATTTAACGTATGAACCAATCACAGCTGATCATAACCAGTCATATCCAATCATATTGTGATAGAGGCATTGACTCCTCTCACGTGATTTTCCCCCATTCATTCTCAGTTATCCCCCCACCAAACTCAATGCACGCTTTAGGGGGTCTGTTAAAACTCAGTGGGCTCAGGGGAGGCAAGAGAGACACAGACACCCACTGTAACTTTATTTACTGTTTTTGCTGTTGGACAGCATTTTTTTAGAAAAAGAAGTGATTTATACACTTTTTAATGTTATATTTTGTAATATTTGCGTTGTTTTATTTTTGTTTTTTTCTCATCCAAAATTTTGAGCAGGCCCTGCCTCCCTTGCTTCCTCTGAGGAAATGCCCCAGCACAAACACATGACCGCAAACACACACATACAAAAAGTAAAGTCCTGTTCTTTGGAAAATGGGCCAAAATATTGAATGCATTAAATTAATTAAAATTAGAGATAGCAAGAAAAAACATTTAAAAAAAATGCTGCTCTTTTGAAATTTCTGTTTGTCAAAGAATACTGTGGAAAAAAACAGTTTCATGGTTTCCACAAGAATATTAAGCAGCACCAAATATTAAAAGAATTTCCGAAGGATCACGTAATACTAAAGACAAAGGTAATCATGTCGAAAATTCAGCTTTGCCATAACACAATTACATTTTAAAACATATCCAAAAATAAAAGTGTTATTTTAAAGAAATATATAGTTTCTAATATTACTGATTTTTTAAATTAAAAAATACAACCTAGGTGAGCATACCTTTTAAATGCTAATGTATAAAAACAGAAGATCTCTTCTGGTGAGTTTAATCATTTTTCAAAGAATAAATCTGACCTGTTTTTACAAAAAAAAAAAAAAAAAAAAAAAAAAAAAAAAACAGACCCTGTCAGCTTCACATTACTCTTCCTGCTTTTCTTTTTCATCTTCTTCTACTTAAATCAGGACTAAATTATTTTTTGGAGGCATCCAACTCCATCAAAGCATGAAACCAGCTTTCCTTAACCCAAAAAAACTTCAGTCAAACTGCTCTGAGCAAATCTGTGCCAAGTAGATCCTGGTAAATAAACAGAAAAATCTGAACGTCAAAAAATGTATGTGCCTGTCCTCCACATTCTTATTTTTTCCCAAAAATAGACAGTAGAAGTTATTCAAGTACACAAACAAACACCTCAGCTGACAAGACCTGCACAGACCAGCAGCCATACTGTTCACAAGCAAAAATAGCTTGAATACAAGGACACCAGAGATAGTTCATGAAGAAACTGACGTCATTCCAAAACTCTGTGACGTACTTTCATGTTGTATTTTGTCCATACAGGAAGTCAGTGGTCACCAAAACTGTTTGGTTACCAAAATTCTTTGAAATATCTTTTGTGTTCAGCACTCAAACAGGTTTGGAACGACATGAGAAGATGATGGAATGTAAATTTTTGTGAGAACCATTTTTGTTAATGGTGTAAATGGGGTCACGGGTGAATAATCCAATCCAGTTGCTCTAAATAGTGTCATTAGTGCTGTTTATTTACGTCATTTTGTCTGACCGTTTCCAAGCTGAACACTAAATGTTCTTTAAGGGTAAGTCAAAAGGCAGCAAATAAGCGCCCTGTTTGCACACATAATGTTTTCATGGCAAGATTCACATGACTCGAGGCAGTAATCACCCAATAGTCGCATCTCTCAAATAGCATTCCACAAACTGTGGGAGGACATTATATAAAACGCAAATGACGCTTAAACGCACAGGAAGGGAAATGCAGGAAAGCGAGAGAGGGAGGGAGAGAGACGAAGAAAAGACAGCGACGTTACCCCCGCCTTTCCCCGTTTTGTTTTTAAATGTTTACACCATTTTGTCTGGTATTTTGGGCTTGTGCGCACAGAAGGGACGGCAGAGCGGCACTCGCTTCAAAGCTGAGTCTGAGCAGCAGGGACCATGGGCGCTTCTTTACAGCTCAGCGGGCTGTCTTTATCAGAACGTACTCTGCAGCTGTGAACCCTGGCAACATGAAGACCAGAGAAAATGAGGGAGGGAAAGGAAGGCGTGAGATATGCAAAGGAAGACTAACCATGTGAGAGCGGGGAGGGACAGACGAGCGAGGGAAGACTGAGCGAAGGGAACGCCGCTTGAATATCAGATCAAAGGAAAATACGGCTTCGCAAAATTGAAAGATAAAGAGCCATGTGGAGCACAGCTTGCTTGATTCTGAACAGTCACCCCATTTTTTCATACCACTTGACAGAATAACAAATTAATGTGACTTTATAAGCAGTCTGAGTC
Source organism: Labeo rohita (assembly GCF_022985175.1). NCBI lineage: Eukaryota > Metazoa > Chordata > Actinopteri > Cypriniformes > Cyprinidae > Labeo > Labeo rohita. The sequence continues at coordinate 18,998,402 of NC_066877.1, forward strand.
TGAAAATGAGACCTTGGAAAAATCCGGTGGTGGTACTATACAGTAATGGTATCAGATATTTGGGTGTTTTCTCAACTTCAGGCATTTTATGCATTTATGAGCTTCTTTTAAAACTTTTTTACTAAGTCTTCATCATTAATTTTTGCTACTTGCAGTATCAAAAGCATTTTGTGTGTGCATTTGATCGTTTTGCAAACTATGAAAATCCTTTATACAGATTTAACACTGATCCAAACAAACACTGAAATAAACCATTTAATATTAAGTTAGTTGTTTAAAAAATTATGCCTGGTGTGGCAGTCAAAAAGTATTAAAAATAGAGGCAGAACAGAAATATTTAGCCAAGAAGTCTGAAACATATAACAAGGAAAAAAACAAAGAAAATATCTGTCTGTATATCTATCTATCCGTCAATCCATCCATCGTCTATCTATTCATATATTCATCCATTCATCCATCCATCTTTTCGTCTATCCATCTGACTAGCCATCTATTTATCGATCCAAATATCCACCCATCCATCCATTCACCCAACCATCTATCCTATTTATCCATCCATCTGTCCATCAATCTGACCGTCTATCCATCCATCCATCCATCCATATATCCATCCATTGATCCATCCATCTATCTAGCCATCTATTTATCCATCCATCCATCTTTCTGTCTATCCATCTATCATCCATCCATCTATCTATCCATATGTCTATCCATCATCCATCCGTCTATCTATCTGTCTATCCATCCATCTATCTAGCCATCTGTTTATCCATCCATCCATCCATCCATCTATCATCCATCCATCCATCTATCCATATATCCATCCATCCATCCATCCGTCCATCTATCTGTCTATCCATCTATCTAGCCATCTGTTCATCCATTGTCTATCTGACCATCCATCCATCCATCCAGCCATCCATCCGTCTAGCCGTCTATTATCTATCTGACTATCCATCCATCCACCCATCCATATATCCGTCCATCTATTCATCTATCTAGCCATCTATTTATCCATTCATCTATCCAACCATCCATCCATCCATGCATCGATCCATCTATCTGTCTGTCCATCTATCAGTCTATCCATCCATCTATCTAGCCATTTGTCCATCCATCGTCTATCTATCAGTCTATCCATCCATCTATTTATCTATCCATCCATCCTTCCATCTTTCCATCAATCCATCTATCCATCTATCAGTCCGTCTATCCATCTATCTATCTATCTGTCCGTCCGTCCGTCCGTCCATCCATCTATCTGTCCATCCATCCATCTATCAATCTATTTATCCATCTATCCGTCTATCATCCATCCATCCATTCATTTATTTAGCCATTTATTTATCCATACATCTATCATCCATCCATCCATCCATCCATTCATCCGTCTATCTATCCTTCCATCCATCCGTCTATCTATCTACCTATCTATCTGTCCATCCATTCGTCCATCCATCTATCCATCCATCCATCCATCCATCTATTCATTTATTTAGCCATTTATTTATCCATCCATCCATCTATCTATCCTTCCATCCATCCGTCTATCCATCTATCTATCTATTTGTCCATCCATTCATCCATCCATCTATCCATCCATCCGTCTATCCATCCATCTGTCTGTACTTCTATCTATCCATCCATCCATCTAGCTAGCTAGCTTTATTTCAATTATGGGAAACAATTTTTTGACAATTTAGTTATAATAACAGTCCTTTCAGTCAAGTTGTAATTTTGTGCAATTATGTTGAAAACATTATTTGATTGAAATTATTTAATTTATTATTTAAGGGAAATTATCCTTAGTGATAATCAACTCAATAATCAACTATTTTATTTCAACAGTATTACAATGTTACATAATTTCCACCACCATCATGTCCATCTACCACAATCTACTACAGACAACACAAAAATTTGAGAGATGTGGTGGAGACATTTCATGTGATGAAAACTATCATCTCCCATGATGCATGTACATATACTGTTAGGCAGTATATGTTTACATAGTAAACAAACTAATGCGAGTGTGAAAAATGTTTTAAGAGAGTTTATTTTATAAAAGAAGTCTGCAACCCCAAAGCACCCATACTTACAGAAACACCCTTATAACATAATACTGAATGATTCCAAGGTACTTTAAAGAACACCATGGTACAATACCGTCATACCACATTACCTTTTTTTTGTTAGTGAACTCCAACACGGGTTCAGTGATGACTCAGACCACCGTTGCTTTGTGATAATTGGCTTAAGAGGGTTATCATCTTTCTCCAGACTAGCCATTCTCCTGCTAGCATTAAACACTGGCTCAAGAGCAGGCGACCGTAATGGAGCACTTTTGTATCTGCTGGCCCGGGGGCCACTGAACGGAGCACCTCCATTACGAGCTGCATTAGCGGGAGCAGGATTGAGCATTGCCGCAGGAATCAATCTTTTCAATCGCATTGCGTTCGCCGGATTCGGGTGGCATGGCTAAGACCCAACACTTTGGCCCTAGGGGCCTGCTCTCGGTCCCGCATTAGCCTTTCATTGGCGATGACGTGACCGGCCATTCCCCTGGCGGGAGATGGGAGACATACGAATGACATGGAAAAACACAAGCCAGATCCCTCCAGGGGATTGGCTAATATCTACCAGGTGCATGAATGTTAAAAAAGCACAGGGCTGCATGCACTCATCGTTACAGACCATTAAGTGCTTTAAACAGATGGATGATCAGGCATCAATAGGAAAACTTGCACTGATTACACAGGATTTAGGGAACTGGGTGATATGAGACACAATAGGGAAAGAATAATGCATCTGGAGCCACCAACAAAAGGCTGCTGTAATGAGAGGAGGACTAATTGTGTTGTTATATTGTACATGCTTCTTCAATTACTTGTCTTTTAAGTGGTCTGCTCTGGTGCGCATTGGTGACTGATCAGAAAAGTGATCTCAGTAATTTTCCAGTTACTGGGTTACCCTTTTTTGTGTTGGCCAGCCTGGATCCTAACCACTCAATAGTTTGATTTCTAGACTTTGAGGTAACTGAATGAGATTGACGTGCTATTGGATTTCTAATCCAAGGATTACTGTAGCTATTCTTTCGATGAAATGGTCAATACAATTTGTGAATCGATCTAAATTGGTCTAATTGACTCACTGAATGGATTGAAGCAATTCCTGAGTTTTAAGAACTGAATCAGTTCATTTTATTTTTTAAATTACTCTAATTTCCAATTGTATTTTTAATGGCTCTATAAAGCAATAGCTTGAAAGAAAACTATAAGATCATGCAAAAAATATGTTAAATAATTGGACATTCATCCTCTATGGTTTAATATGTTGAGTCAGCACGGATCAGATCCTTGTATTTTTCCCATACTCTGCTTCTTCCCATTTGTTTTCACACCACTTCAAATTTCTTCCTCCATCTCTAACACTCACTGTGGTTCAGGGGGAGGTTGCTGCTGTGAGGCAGGGTCCCAGGAGGGACACTGCACCCATTATAAGACAGCATGTAACATTCCCATCACAGGAGGCTAGTGAGAGACACCTGCCGCGGCCTCGAGAGCTCTGCAGAGCCCTGAGGACTTCTGCAGTCTCCATGGTGAACGACACAGTGGAACTTCATGTGAACTACACAATCAGAGAAAGACAGTTAGAGGCTTACTAACAGTTCAAAGAAAGTATATGAACCGCTAGCATTTTTTTCTAAACACAAAGGGGATAGGTTTCCTTTATGTTTATATTCCCATGTGTCACTCTTTAAATGTGAAGTGCAGGTACAGTGAAGTACTAATGTCAGTGTGATCTATGCATTCTGACAGGTGGTTGGTGCTCACACACTCTTATATCATAAGTGTTTAATCACAGACAGCAGAAAGGAGAAATTATGATGTTTGTTTGTAGTGTATGTGAGTGTGATGGCACCTCAGACAAAAATGCTCTTTCTTAGCTTGGTAAACCTAAACAGCTCTCAATTATGTTTCATTTATATTTCAACTTGTCAGAGATGTGGAGAAATGAAATAAACATGAATAAGCAAACTGTTGATATAAAATAAAGAGCTATCCCTGATAGCACACATACATCACAGAGACGTCAATTTGATTTTACATCTGGAAGACGTAGTTTTTACGTAGTTTGCTCATCTGCAATACGTCTATAGGACGTTCCCTATCAGATGTCAAATAGACATCTATTAGATGTCTTTAAGATGTTTACAGTTGTTCATTAGTCCATTAACTGCCAGCTGTTCTTCAGAAAAATCCTTCAGGTCCCACAAATATGCAATACAATGCATTAAGAGCCGGGGGTGAAAACTTTTGGAATTTGAAGATCAGGGTAAATTTAACTTTTGTCTTCTAGAAAACATGTAAGTGTCTTCTGTAGCTTCTGAAGGGTGGTACTGTTCTTCATTCTGTTCAATAGTTTTCACCCCCGGGCTCTTAATGCATCGTTTTAGTGTTTGAACCTTCTATAATAGTTGCATACAAGTTCCTCAGTTGTCCTTAATGTGAAAAGAATCGGAATCATACAGTCATTGTTGGAAAAGGTTCAAATACACAAAAATGCTGGAAAAAAAAAAAAAAAGAATTTGTTGGACCTGAAGGATTTTTCTAAAGAACAGTGGGCAGTTTAACTGTTCAGGACAAACAAGGGACTAATGAACAACTATCACAAAAAAAAAAAAAAAAAAAAAAAAAAAAGAGCTGCAGATCATTCAGGTAATAGCACGGCATTAAGAATCATGTGTATAAGTGTATGTAAACATTTGAATGGGGTAATTTTTTAAAATAAATTAAGCTATTATTTTCTCTTGTAGACTATATGTAAACATCTTTTATGTGAAATATCTTGTTCAGGTCAGTACTAAATAAAAAAAATAACACGCATTTTGTATGATCCCTCTTAAACAAAAAAATGTCCACAGAATTATTAAAAACCACAGTTTTCAATATTAATAATAATTAGAAAGTTTCCTGAGCACTAAATCAGCATATTAGAATAATTTCTGAAGTATCACTTCTTTTCAGAAGTTATGGCAAAAATTATTTTTCAATAATAATCTTTGTCATAACATACGAACAAATTGCATTTTAAAATATATTTAAATAAAAAACAGTCATTCTAAATTAGAATAACATTTAACACAATTACTGTATTTTTGATCAAATAAATGCAACCCTGATTAGCATAGAAAAAAAACTTACAGAGCAAACAATTGTAAATGGTAGTGTATTTATAAAAAAAATGGAAAAAATAACACAAGATTTCCTTTTCTCTCATTATTCCAAAAAATTATTTACTGAGTTCAAAATAACTTCATGGTTCAGGCTTTTGTCATCTTTTTCTTTTTTGCTTTTTCTTTTGCTAATTTCATATTAACTGGGGTGAGTTTAGGAAACTATTCTCTTCGGCACTATTCCAGTTCATTCCATAGCTCGTTAGAGAGAATTACCAAGCATGTCTCGAACCCCAATTTGGGACACTCTTATCTGGTGAAACCAATTGAACATGACCTGATCAGAGTGATCTCAAGCACAGAACAAGCAGAGAGAGAGACAGATAAGGCCTCCCTAAATACAGAGGGATTCTTTCGGTTGTTGCTAAGCCACACAGTTACACAGAGGAAAGTCGTTCAGAGACTATTCGTTGAGATACTCATTCCCCATAGACCTATGAAGAAAACCTGGACCGTTCGATGACTCGTCTTCTCTGCTGACAAACTATGTCAACAAAAATGAATAGGAATTAAGCCCCAGATGAGTATGTTTATTAGCAAAACTAATAGATATTAATGAGCTGAGTGTGACGTTTGTGGCTGTAACAACTGTCCTTAAGTTCTTAAAGTGAAATGGATTGAGAGTTTTAAGGTTGATAGAGGTGATGAACAGGTCTTATAGCTTACAAAACTGACATGCTCCGTGATTCAGAAGCAGTCGGCCAAACAAAAAGCTATTGTGCAGGCTAAAAGGAATCAGTGTCTGCAATTTGGGTCTTTTTTGTGTTCCGTGCTATTCCTCAAAGCAGAGCACAGAGGCTACTGTCAAGAGGTATAAGATTGCAAATGGATCTTAAGTAACAGACTTGATTGGATCTACCCGCTGCGGCTGGACTGACACGCATCACGAACGCTGCGTGGCCCTGTCCCTCTGGCCATGGGGTTTGCCATGGTAACTCATAAGATTAGTGCAGGTGGCAGCCTCACTCGGAGGTAGATTACACACCACTAGTATTTTCTGCAGAAATGAGGTCAAATTAAGTTGCCTTAAATAAATCCCTGCTTTGCATACTCCTTTTCAGATTTACCGTATTTGAATTCGGTTAGAAGAAAGGATAAAGAAACGCTGGGTAAACTGGTGATGTCAGAAGGCAGTGCAGTAAAGCATTATGTAATGACTGGGTATTGATTCTGCTCAGTATTGATTGGCTGCCTGAAAGATGCCTTTAATTGGTTACTGTTGCATAATATGAATTTAATGCCGCTCTACATTAAAAAGGAATTAGGACCCACTCAGTTGTGAATTCATGCTGTTGTAGCAATTTATTAACAGCCAGCAAATGTGCTATGAACGTGGATGCATGGTTTCAGCAGCACTAGAGCAACACGATGATTACCACAGATAGATGACATTACTGCTGTCGCTTAAGCTCAGTTCCAAACTCTAATCGACTGTATATATAAGCACCATCTTAAACCTCCAGAGTTCATCATTTGGAAAGCGCTGAACTCAAGGCTCAGCTTACAGTTGCATTCAGTGGAGTTTTACATTAGCATGTTGCTATGCTAACAAACAGAGTAGGTGACAAATCTTTTCTTTTACATTGTGATGTACATCTGAGTGAAACAGATTATCGATAAAGAAAAAATGTAGGGCGGAACTTGGTTCTGTCCAGTAGTTGTTGATTGATTGGAGGCATGGGTGGAGCTTAAAGGGATAGTTGACCCAAAAATTAAAATTACCCCATGATTTACTCACCATCAAACCATCCTAGGTTTTTATGACTTGCTTTTTTCAGACAAATACAATCGGAGTTATATTTTAAAAAATGCAGCGGCTATAGAGGCTATTTACACTAAGTACAAAAAGCAATAGATTTTACACTATGTTAAAATAGCAGTATTTTCTGCTCTTTATACTACTTATTGCAAATAGTGGCAATTATCTAAACCTCATTGTAGTAAGTTATAAAACAGTATGAAATAATTATCTATAACATATAAATATATAACATATTGAGTGTAAATTATAATTTGAACCTACCCCAACCCTGCCCGATACTTTATTTTAAAATTTTTGATTATTCCTTTCATTTTTATTGAAAACAAATGGCTTTCGATGTGATATTTGAAAAGGGAGAAAAAAAAGTTTGGCAAAAGGCGGATTCGAACTCGGGTCGATCGCATCAAAAAAGACTACGGCATGTGCTTTTCATATTTACAAGTCTGGCACTCATCTTTCGTAGTGTAGACTACCCCAATCACACGCTAGTGGGCAGAGCTAGTGTAAATAACCTCTGCCAACAAAGCGGACTATTTGCACTATTTGTAAATACCCTAATAGCACACATACATCACAGAGACATCTATTTGATGTCTGCATTTACATCTGGAAGATTTTTAAGAGTGTCTATAGGATGTTTCCTATCAGATGTCATATAGACGTCTATTAGATGTCTTTAAGATGGTTTATCATTAATTTAGAATGTATGTAAAACTGACATCTTGCAGACGTCTGTCAGATGTTCGTACACAGCCGTTGTTTTTTAGATCAAGTGATCTTCAACACATCTTGCAGATGTATATGTGCTATCTGGGTAGACACTCCGTTGGCTCTTCCAAGCTTTTTAATAGAATTAAATGGGGGTTGAGATTTTATAGCAAAATAAACCATAAATCCATCATAAAAAGTAACCACACGGTTAATAAAGGCTTTCTGAAGTAAATCAATGCATTTGTATAAGAAAAATATCCATATTAAAAACTGTATAAACAGTACTCTCTAGTTTCCGCTAACTGTTGTACACGCGTTGCTGATTGTCTACTGAAAGAAGAAAGTTATATACACCTAGGATGGCTTGAGGGTGAGTAAATCATGGGGTATTTTTATTTTTGGATGAACTATCCCTTTAAACAGACTAAATGATTAGAGAAAACCAGCTTATGTCACCAGCAAGAAATTGCTATTACACCAGAAAATCTATCTTATTTGCTTTGCTAATTTTACCTAACCTAACATGCTAAACATGGCCAAAGTTTCAAAAAATGAGTTGGACGTATTACAGAGTATTAAGGGTTTTTTGGGAGGGTTGACATCACAAAGAGTGGAATTCCTTTTATGGGCTCTTGTCCTGGAAAAGCGAGCACACATCAACCAGATGAACAGGACTTACACAAGAAGGATTTGGCATTTTGTTTCTAGACCACAAAATCAACGACGTAACCAAAGAAGTGAGTTTTTGGTTGTGAGGGAAAAATAACCCTGTTCTGCTTCCCAAAGAGCCCAGCATTAATAATTCCCTTAATGTCTGTGTCACAGCTTGCAGACAATCGGAGAGAGGCAGTACAGCTGTATCTGTCTTTTATAAATATGATAAAACTGAAGGCCCTTCTGAGAAATGAAGGATGCAATACTACTCTACAGGTACTCAAAAATTAACATGAGATTGACAGAAACTCTCCTCAAGAGAGCAATGCATTATTAATTTATGCTAAAGAAATGATAAATAACCAAGAATGCATCAGCCTGAATCAAAACAGACATTCCAATTAAACATGCTGTGATTATGGTTAAAGGTTAAACTAGAGCAGTAAATTGATAACCTCATATCATGTGAAAATCTACCTGTTTCACAAGATGGTGATTTTGTATGAAAATGTATAGAAACTTAAGATTTTTAGAAAAAGACCATGAAAGAATTACCCCAACCCCATCATTAAACCTAACTGTCAGTGGGCCATAAGCACATGACAAAAAACATACAAATAAGATTGTACAAATTCATATCAATTTGCCACGAAATCATCAAAACACAAAATGGTAACAAATTAGCATGAGACTACGTTGAAATTGATAACATCAGCTCCTCAGAAAAATTTCTTTTATAACCTTGAATAGATGTAATTTAGTTACGGGACAAAATATGAAGAACTCTCCTCATCTACATTCATCTGATGTTCTCTATTAAATAATAGAGAGACACATTAAAGGTCTATTTGAGTTAATGTTCCTGATGAGACTGTTCCTATCAAACGGAGTGTTTCTTTCAAAAAAAATGAAACCAACATTTTTCATGAATTACACCAACACAAAGAACATCCACATCCTGACAGGTATACCATTATACAGCACAAATTACAGAGCCCACAGTAAGAAAACACACTAAATAGACCAGACAGGAAAGAACGTTATGCTTTGGATTAATAGAAGGCGCACAGTACGGGTCCGCATTACTGAAAATCACACATGACAGAAAAATTGCCATTTTAACAAGAGCCCAGTGAGAATGCATTGTAAGGTGAGGTAAGGTAATATTACTACTGATGAAAAAGCAATGTGCATTTTGTGTATTCAAGTCACAGGATGAATGATGGAGTCCAAATGCCACAAACAGCATAATGGGACATGGCAATGTGACTGAATATACAGAGCAAAACATAATACACTAAGACACAAAACAGAATAGAGAACGAAAGATGAGAACAGGTTAGAAAAATATACAGTGAACAATAGATTAGAGTCTGGTTGAGATATAGATTAAAAATTGTGGATTACATGGCTTTTAGTCCATGTCTAGCTTTTCACAGATATACACTACTTTTAAAAAGTTTGGGGTAGGTAGAGATTAATACTTTAAAACAGCATGACCATAAAGACTTTTCCATTGTTACAAAAAATGTTTTAATAAACGCTGTTCTTCTGAATTTCTATTTATCAAAGAATCTTGAAAATGGTATGGTAAAAAAAAAAAAATACTATGGATGTCAATGGCTACCAGCAACCGTTTGGTCACCAGCATTCTTCAAAATACTCATATATGTTAGGAACAATTAGAGAGTGAGTAAATGATGACAGAATTTTCATTTAGAGGTGTACTATCCCTTTAATGAAGAACTATTTGTTTGTAACTACACAGTGTAGAACCTGTAACTTAAAGTTCAGACTGACTGTAATCCATCAGACCTACTTGTTGTTTTGATTCTGTCACTGACTTGGATTAGAGAGATTTCCTGGATCCTACTCTGGCTTGGATGTCTAACCACATCAGTGTTCCATGCTGGAGTTCCGGAGAACCAAAGCAAGTGTCTGCCTTTGCATTTCTGTCCACATACAGCCCGAGGGAATGAGCAGAAGTGCTCACACACACATACATTGTCCTGAGTGTGTGTAGATCACATCCAAAGGGAAAGGATGAGATGAGAGATCTTTTAGATTTCTGATTCACATTCACTGACAGACACATATGTACTGTCATCACTGTTGTCAGGCCAGTGTTCATTTTATCCTTGACATTTGACTTGTCAAGGTGCAGCTGAGTGGCAGCTGAGCCGTTTCAGCGGCACAGCAAAACCAAAATAACTAGAACAGAGATGAGGGGAAAAAAGAGTTCTCAAAATAATTCAGGCACCAGATATAAATATTTATTTCCGTAAAGGAATAGTTTACCCAAAAATGACAACTATATGTGGCGGTATTTGAATGTATTGTAAGAAAACAAGATTTCTTCTGAAAAACAACTTAGATTTCAGTCTGTTCCTCACATCAAGCTATTGGATGGCTTTAGAAGACTTGGAATATGGTGCATGAGTCATACAGACTAGTTTTATGAAAGAAATCCAAGAACTCTAAAAAACAATAAACCCAAAGCCTAAAGATATACAGTACAAAGAGATTAAGGAGGAAAAATAAACTGAACAGATTATTCAGGTAAAATTGGATTAATCTCTTATTAGATGAAAGGGGAAAAAAATGAAAAATATAATACAATTTATGGTATTATTTAAAAAAATATTATAAAATATTATTTCAAAAATTATAATCACATACACAAATCAGTACAATACAGATCAAAAGTTTAAAATAATTACATTTTTTTTTATGCTCATCAAGGCTGCTTAGATTAATCAAAAATACAGTAAAAACAATAATACTGTGCAGGGGCGCTGTAAGGTGGGGACAATTTTAAGGGCCCGATGATGGAGGGGGACCCCCCCAAGGGGGGAACACGGACCACGATTTCTACTGAGGGGGACAACAACCCCCCCAACCCCCAGAGTAAATATGCTAAGAAAACGGCGCCCCTGATGCCGTGAAACAGTATTCATCAAAAGTGACAATAAAATACACTTATGTTGTCATGACCTTTTAAACCTACTTCTCAAAGAATCCTAAAAACAAACAAACAAAAAAATATGTATCACTGTTACTACAAAAAGCAGAACTACTGCATAATGTTAAAATATACACCAAAAGTGTAAGATTTTTAATGTTTTTCAAAGAAGTCTGTTCTGCTCACTAAGCCTGCATTTTTTTTTTGATCCAGAGTATAGCAAAAACTTTTGAAATATTTTTACTATTTAAAATAACTGTTTTCTATTTGAATATATTTTAAAATGTAATTTATTCCTGTGATTTCAAAGCTGAATTTTTAGCATCATTACTCCAGTCACATTAACCTTCAGAAATCATTCTAATATTCTATGTAAAAAAACATGTATTATTATTATTATTATTATGTTGAAAACAGCTGAGCAGAATTTTTTCAGGTTTCTTTGAATAGAAAGTTCAGAAGAACAGCATTTATCTGAAATAGAAATCTTTTGTAACATCATAAATGTACTTATCATCACTTTTGATCAGTTTAAACCATCGTTGCTAAATAAAAGTATTAATTTCTATAACTTATTTTCCAAAAAAATAAAATAAAATGTTATACAGAAAAATGTACTAAACCGTTTTAAATATTGATAATAATAATAATATTTAATAATAATAATAAAATGTTTCTTGAACAGCAAATCAGTATATTAGAATGATTTCTAAAGAATCATGTGACACTGAAGACTGGAGTAATGATGCTAAATATGTAGCTTTGATCACAGGAATAAATCTCATTTTTTTATTTTAAACAGCAATAATATTTTAAATAGCAAACAAGTCTCTTCTGCTCACTAAGCCTGCATTTATTTGATCCAAAGTATAGCAAAAACTGTAAAATTCTGAAATATTTTTACTATTTAAAATAACTGTTTTTTATTTAAATATATTTTAAAATGTAATTTATTCCTGTGATTTCAAAGCTGAATTTTACTGTGCTTGCTGTTCTTTTGATCAAATAAATGCAAGCTTGGTAAGCAGAAGAAATGAAAAAAACATTTAAAATCTTCTAAAAACTTTTGACTGGTAGTGTATTTAAACAGAAAACTGTAATAATGTATTACAAAATTACGCCTTTGACTTTATTTTGATTAAATAAATGCAGCCTTTGAGAGCATAAGAGACTTCTTTAGATAGATAGATAGATAGATAGATAGATAGATAGATTTAAACCAAGTTAAACCAGATCACTATGCTAAAAGGGCACAGTGTCTCATAAACAACTCACTTTGGAAAGAGGGACAAGGACACAGTAGGACCAACAATATGAGAGGAGTGGGAAGAGGAAGGCAGGAGAAGATGCAGAGAAATACAGCACTCTTGCTGTTTCACAGTCTGTGCATCACAGTCTGTACGGCCCTTCGATCTGTGGTGGCAGGCATGAACGTATCCCGCTGGGCAGTTCAATGGAGGACACAAAAATATATCAGGGGACTCTATTGTATTTGTGGTGGAAGAAATCTACTCACTACCCCATCACAAAGGTGTTTTTTTTTTTTTGTAACTTTACTTAATCACCACACACTGACGAGAATCCCTAGTGTCCATTTAGGGGGATGTCCTTGCTCAAATGTCTAGAACATCCTCTGGGGAATAATTAGCATGTTTTTCCATCCATCAAGCCTTCTTAGTGCTAAATGAGGCCTTTTGGTGGACTTTGACATGAACTAAATTAAGTTTATGTACCAGATGTACTCTTTCAGCAGTTTCTGTGCTGTAAGAGGTCACATGTCAGGTTGGTCCAGGCCTTAAGCTAAAGTGAATGGACAATCCTGGAATAAAAGATGGTCTTGTTTATTGTATCTGTGTGTGTAAGAAAGAGACAGATTTTCTTTTCTGGCCCTTTCAACTCACTCACTCTTGTCCTTTAGTCTCCAATTAAAGAAGACAGCCTGCAGCTTTTAGATAGCACAGGGTCAGAGAGGGCACAGCACCTCAGATCTGACAAATGCACACACAAACACATCTGGAGAACAAACACATCTGTAAAATCGTGCCAAGACAGACTCCTCAGGCACATGTTTTTGAGGGTAATGAAGAGCATTGAACATGGTGTGTGTGTGTGTGTGTGTGTGTGTGTGTGTATTTGGAAATGTTTACTTAACTAAACTTTGGCAACAAAATGTATGTAATAGTAAAAACTAAGAATAATGTTTTTTATTAATTCTAATAATACAAAAACCTTTGTAACTATAATTAACTTTATATAAAATGAGATGAAATCCAAAACTGAAAGAGCAGCTTTAATCAATTCATAAACTTTAATGTATTAAAATGTATTACAGATTATATAAATGATATAAAGATCTTGTTTTGTTGTTTTAACTATGTGTATTAAATAAATACACTACCAGTCAGAAGTTTTTGAACAGTAAGATTTTTAATGTTTTTAATAAAGGCTCTTCTGCTCACAAAGCCTGCATTTATTTAATCCAAAATCAAAATACAGCAAAAGCAGAAATATTGTGAAATATTTTTACTATTTAAGATAACTGCTTTCTATTTGAATATATTTTAAAATGTAATTTATTCCTATGATCAAAGCTAAATTTTTCAGCATCATTACCCCAGTCTTCAGTCTTTTATTATTATTTTTCAGGATTCTTTGATGAATAGAAAGATCCAAAAATCAGCATTTATCTGAAATAAAAGGCTCTGAAATAAAAATAAATTATAATAATAAATATTTTTTGAGCAGCAAATCAGAATATTAGAATGATTTCTGAAGAATCATGACTGGAGAATTGATTCTAAAAATTCAGCTTTGAAATTAAAATTAAAATTTTAAATATATTTAAATAAAAAACAGTTATTTTATATAGTAAAAATATTTGAAAATTGTACTGTTTTTGCTGTACTTTGGATTAAATAAATGCAGGCTTATATATACATTAAAAATCTTACTGTTCAAATACTTTTGACTTTTAGTGTATATTAAAATTTAAATTTAAGAATCCAGTAAATATACACATACATACAATATATATAGGCTAAATCTATTATAAAATATGTTTATGAAAGCACAGCCACAAAACAGCTACATCATATCACACATGAACATTATAACAAGCTACTATAATGGTTATATTAACAGACATTAACGTCATAAAATGTAAAAAAACAAGGAATATGATCATTAAGGCTCAGTCTCAGGGGCTATTAATATGCTTTCATCATTCATTTCCTTTTTTTAAATGCTTTTTTATGTGCATTTATTCTCATTTCTAAGTGCTTTGAATAAAAGTCTGCTAAATGAACAATAAGGAATTGTCTGAACCTGTTTGAACCTTGTACTAAGGCCAGACTTTATAAAATTGTATTCTAAAATATCATATCATCATAAAACTGCGATCGCTAAAATGATCAAAGCCATCTTACAAAAGCTTAAAAAGCAATAGCACCGTTCAAGTGGAACAAAATTCACCAAAGGTCTTTAATAACTAGCTGTCAATTTTGACATAAACTCAGTGTTGATACTGGCACACACAAAAACAATCGAGCTCCAAACGTCTGTGTCATTTATAAATGATTAGCATTAAATAATTCATGCTGTCTAGAGACCAATGCCACTACTGGGTATTGCTATAAAATGTGAAGTCTTTATGGTGACTGGCTGCCTTCGAGGAAGTCATAAAACTGCATCAGAAAATAGTCATGTGTAAATATACACACTGTGTGGTCATTTTATCCTGGAACAAACGCTGCTCCAATGACCTCACCTGAATACATACACACAAACAAAACCCATAGGCCAGCGACTCGTCTAATTCATGCATAATACACACAAAGTGATGCTCAATATGAACATACAACACAGCTGCACAATAAAATCTCTGTCTGCCGAGTGTCTTTAAAAGGGCACTCTTGTTTGATGTGCTCTCATAACGCAGCTAGAACTTTATAGTTTTTACCAATAAACACTGCAGTTAAAGAGCAGAAAGCTTTCATGAGTGGAAAGTCAAACTCATTCAACATGCAACCTGACCTGACCAGTACACATTATAGACCCTAACTGGGCTAATGTACAACCCTGATGTGATCGGTTCAGCAAAAACTCATAAATAGAAGAAATTACCTAGAAGGAATATTGTTCCTGAATCTCTCAGACAGAAAGGACTGTGTTTATGGGAGTTTCTTCAACTATAGGCACATTAATGTCTCAGAGGCTTTTAAATATGTATTCATCATTTATTTCTTCTTTTCAATGTGGAGTTATTCTCACGTTTAAATGCTTTGCATAAAATGTCAGTGTAAAAGTTTGATCCTTGCTCCAAGGCCAGACTTTTAAACTATAAAAATCTATTATAAAAATCGAAATAACTGTTTGTTATATCGTAAAAATGTCATACCTTTTTAATATTTGTATCTGAAAATTATTTATACTATTTTACATTATTTATGACTGTCCCTCAGTTGCATAATTTCCATCATGACAAACAATTTTTGGATAAATAAAAAATAAATGTAAATATGCCAATATCCCCTGGGTTATTTTTTAACCCCAGCTTGTTGGGTCATTTTATTGGGTTATTTTTTACTATTTTTCAGCTGCTGGTTTTAGCAAAAGAAGTGCCTACTTTAGTAGTAACTTTATCTCTACTAACATTGAACATAGACCGATTCCACGTCTTTATGGACAGCGTTATTAGCATACCAACCCTATCTGCATGCTCCTGAATAACAAAATGTTATGTCATGAGCGAGCTAAGCGATTGTCTGCGCTGCTGTCACTGCAGTCCTCACATAAACGAGCATATGCATGCTGCTGAAGTTATAAAAATACCCTGTTTCAACCTATTGTAATATTTTTATTGTACATCATGTTTAGGATTAATATCCAATCTGTCTACAATATGCTATCCAATAACTGCACTCAGACCAGAAGATATGACTCGATTAAGATGATCACATCAAACCAGTTATTTTTTCAATAATACTGACTCTGGAATTATTTCTTAGCAATTAGCAGTTTTCTTCCCACAGATTCCCACTGGCTGCTCTTGCTGCTCCTGTCAAAAACATTTACTGAATGTTTTGGAAGATTTTATGATTGTAAAAGACATTGACATTTAGTAATAGTAAAAGTAATCGTAGGCTAAATAGTTAAAATATTTCACAGTATTACTGCTTTTGGATCAAATAAATGCAGGCTTGGTGAGCAGAAGAGACTTCTTTAAAAACATTATAAATCATACTGTTCAAACTTTGACTGGTGGTGTACATGTATATAAAAACAGATTTTAAACTGTATTTTTATTATTTAAAATAAAAAACCTTCAATAGGTTCACTGTCCTAGCACTATGTCGACTTTCAATAGGTTCACTGTCCTAGCACTATGACTATGTCACTAGGGTTGCCAAATAACCTAGAAATGGTTGTTTTTAACCCATTTTAAACCCCCATTTTTAGAGTGCAATCCAACTGAAAATTTTGTTTAAATGTGTATATTTAGGATAAAAATGCTAACTATGAAAATAGCCTTAATGAGACAAAGTAGACAGCTGCTTTATTCCACAAATGCTAAAAATGGAAACTCCACCACTGTCATTTGTACCACAAAATTCTATAAAACAGTACAAAACGTGATTTATTGAAAATGACACTGTGTTGGAATAAGTTTCATTAGCTGCACAATACTGCATAACCCTCTTATTCAAACAGGACCACGGACAGCGACAGCAGGCCACAAACAGACTTAGTGCTGAATTCACGGTTCATCCTTCAATGAATGCAACCACATAATTCAGATTTTTAAGAACTATGTTGTGTGGTGGTTAAAACCCTGCTTTGGCTCAATAAGTGTTCGCATAATTAGCAGTAAGTACCTTTTTGTGCATTTAGACCTGGAGCACAGGAACAGAGATCTGCAAGGCGTTTCTTCAAAAATCGAAAGCAAAGTGACGATCTTTGCTGAGCTGTTGGGCTTTGCAGGGTCATTCTCTCCAGCGAGCTGGTGTGTGTATTAAGGAGAAACGGTTCACGGCACATTCAGCCCTGATGGAGCTGAGGATATTTAATCAAGCGAATTCCATCTGCTGCGGTAAGCGTCTGCCCGTGTTCGAAGCGGGGCCAATTACCGGCTGATTCGAAGAGGCCCGGCCACAGCGAGACACGCAGAAGCGAGGGAACAGCAAGCGCTTAGCCGAGGCTTAGTGGTTTTTCTGCGGTTTACCCGCCACTTAAGAATGGCTAATTCTATTCCATGAAGTTTGAGTCATGAGTAAAGTTGTAAAGCTCTGGAAATGCTTTTTAGAAGTTGGAAAACAAATTGCTTAACTTGTTCCATGTGCCAGGTGTTGGTGATATATCACTGCACACATAAAAATGCAGGTACACACATGTAGATTATAAACACAGACAGATGTTTTGTATCACAGATGACTGTTCAACTGATGCAGAGTGGATTGTTGAGTCCAAGGGAGAATTGAAATGTAAAATAAATCCAGTTGGAATCAAATCACATCCTTTCAAGAATTAATTTTATGATTTATATCTAACTGTACGTCAAATGGCACACATATTCCTTCCAAACAGAAATAATGAGTAAAAACTGATGCCTTGAAGCAAGGAGGAATTACTCTCAAGGAGTAATTCGCTGCTAAAGCTAATTAGTACTTGAGTTTAAGGGCCTGACATGATGGTTAATGTCATTCAGAATAACACATCCCCATGGGTCTACAGAGGGGCGTGTTGAGTGAGGGATCCAAAGCAAAGGAGTGTGGGTAGTGAAGACAGGAGATGCCTGACATTTGGAGTCACCATGGGTCTAATTCAAATCAACAGCAGGTTATGTTACGTAACACACATCTCTCAAACACAACAACCAGTGTAACTATTAATGACAAGCTAAAGCGATGAAAATTACCCTCTGAAACACACAACAGACTATCACCTCTGTATCCCCTGAGAGTTTTACTTACACACATTCACATTCAGACAACTCTTCGCACAATCCTAAATGCTTCATTTTACTAATATGACAGATCAGCTTCCTTTAGACTTCCAGTTCAAAATGTAAACAACAAATGCACCAATGCTGTAATATGTACTTTGAGCTTAAAACACTTGTATACTTAAGACTAGGGCTGTCAGTTTAAGGTTGACTTAATTAGTTCTGAAAAAATAATGCAATTAAAATATTTTAACGCAGTTAATGCGCTGACCCCACCCCCAGACCTGTACGTCATCTTACATTTCACATAGTTGACTGCTGATAAATATGATGCAGGGCAACAACTCCATAAATGCAGTTATGCCCTAAAATTCAAGATGCTTGTGCAAAAAAAAAATGCCCCGTACGTGTTTAGTCTCATATTTATATATATCACATATCACATGATATCACATGGGCAGCAACAGCAATATGACACGAGTGCTGATTTAGTCCCGATCTATCACAAGCTTAAAGGTGATTTTATCTAACAGTTCAGTAAATAAGAAGTTTATATTGTGTTATATTATAAATACAATATTATGTGGTTTTGCTCAATTTTGCAGAGAACATACTACCTTTGAAGCCATAGCAGAACTGTTGCGCGTCTCTGAGCGCAACTAAACGGTGTTTAGTTTCTGAATGAATCCACGTTTTGAACAAATCAAATGAATGAATGAATGACTCATAAAGACATTTATCACCACCTGCTGGAGGGGGCGGGATGCTTCGGATTCTACAGAGTATTTGATTGGACAGAAAGTTTGATGAGAAGCTGAAGTGCAAGGTGACGTCATCAAAATCGCTGATCAGTATTGGCGGAAGTAGAGACTGTATGTTTTGAATGCATATATCTTGTAAATGTGAATTTTGTCATTGTTTTGGAGCACACTAGCTTAAAGATAACCTTAAGACTAACATATTCATACTAAAAGCCAAAAAACTTACATTTAAACCAGTTACTAGTCTATTTTTTGCTCTGGAAACAAAAATAAAGTCACAGGCGAGCTGTTGCGTGTTCTGAGCATGACACAGTAGCAGCATTTTTCAAAAAGAAATGGTTGAGTGAATAATTTAATGACTCACTCATAAATAGAGTTACTTGATAATTTCCTGTATGAATCAGTGTTTTGAACAAACTGGTTTAATGAATGACTCATTGAATCATTTAAATGACATGCATTTATATCGCCAAATATTGGTGTATTAATGTAACCTGCAGTAAGTATCACTTACAAATCCCAACAACAGCTTTTCTGTGTTTTAGTTGTTTGGAGCCACATACAAAGACATCTGTTTACACAAACGGTGCAAAGTCCCTTTGCCTTTGAATAGTACTTTCAACAATTTTTGAAGCTTCTTAAATTCTAGACTAAAGTGCTCTGCTATCCTGTAACAAGCTGCTTATGTGAGAGATCACCTGTAAATATTGCCAGTGAACCGCTGTGCTGTTCTCGCTCTTGTGGATGACGGTGACTTTGATCCTGGATGACAAACCTGCGGTTGTCACTGCCACTTTTCCTGTCACCTCAAACACCCCTTTCCGGATCGTTCACAAATACCTCCCTCCACCATCTGTGAAGAAGCAACTTGAAGACGCAAGCTAAAAACAGGATTTAACAGGTGCAGGTGTAATAATGTAAATCTAATATAACCGTACACTGCAATTATGTGCATATTTTGAAGAATATAAATACTGATATAGGCAGACTGTTAATACTTATGTGTAAATCGCATTAAACGTGCTAAGCAGAACTAAATATGATTAAATGATTAATCATTTTCAATAACTGACAAATTAGGGATGTTGACTAAAGCTTGATGCCACACCAAACCAAACTATTTTACTGCATGGATTATCAATTTATTTTAAAGTTTGTGTTTTCTGTGCTACACAACTGCAAAAACAATGAAGTCTAAACTTATTCGACCTGTCTGCCTTTGGTCAAAAACAGGTAGTCCCACTCCCAACTTCACTTGGTCCAGCTTGTGTTTCTATGTTGTGAACATTTCTAATGTTCACTTTTGGAGCTGTATGAAATTATGTCTTAAAAAAAGGAAAGTTGGAGAAAAACTGATGAAATTTCAGCCAAGACACCAAATCCATCTGCTGGTACGAAGTTAAACCAAAGAAAGACCAATAGCCATGACCTTGAATATTCTCTCTCACTCCCTCAGCGTTCACAGCCCTAGGCATGAAAAGAACTTCAGAAGTTTTCATACATATGGATTCACTGTGATTCAACGAAGCATTGCCTAGAAGAGCCAGGTTATCCAGTAGTGCCTGGAGACCCTCAAGTGCTTCTAAAGTTCTCCTCTACAGCCTTTGATTTGTTTTATCCAGTACTCCCTTCGATGACTGACTCTTGGTTATTGGACAAAACATTTGGACATGGTTAAGAGCCTTTGTTTGAAGTAAATCCACAACAATGCATTGCATTAGCTTCACAATTTAATATTGTTGGCCCCTGAGAAATGTTTTAAGGCTTCTGCTGCACTTTGACATGCCTCTACATCTTTTGTACTATGTAGATAAGCCAATGATCAATTAAGTCAATCTCTACATAGTTTATAAAAGCAGCAAAGTATGAAGTAGTGACACTGTAACCTAAAAAGTTATTGGAAACACAAATCAGAAATATAGTAAACAAAAGAAGATGTTGTAATCTTGATATAACATACAGTAATCCTGAACCCTGGCTCTGCAGTATACAAAAATGTTTGTTACAAAAAAAGCACAACTCTTCCTGTAAGGCTGAAGTCAGTTTGCCAGAGGCATTAGAGACACTGCAGTATCATAATAATTAGTCTCATACCACAGTTCACGGTTCCGTTCCGAATGCAGTCTGCTGGTTATTTTTTATAGTCTTAATACCATAAAAGTTTCATAGACTTTGCTCTGAATTAATTACATCATACGCCATCAGATTGCAGCAGTAAATGGAAACCTTTATTGATTAATTAAGAAAGTTTTGCCACTGCTTTGCCAATAGACCAGTGAAAAGGAGTTCATTAATTCAAACCAATTAAAGTGACTGCAAAACTCTAACTGTCAACAGAATGCGGCCTGTTACACAATGTGTACGCATATGTGAGTGTTTATGTACGTTAGATCATTTTTGGGAGAATTACACCACACAGCAGGTGCTGTGTCTCTCAGTTTGACGTTCGCTTTCTCCCCTCAACTCTATTTCTAATTCTTCATATATAATGACAGCATGCATTTAGTAAGATTTAGCCCTGTATCAGATCCTTTGCTGGAGAGAATTTTTATATATGTGTGAATACATATCGTATGTATGCATCTTTTTAATAGTTAACTTTAATTATTTTTGATTTTTCAGATAATTAGTCATCAAAGCTTGGTTAATATTGGTAACAGACATGGGAAGTATAGCCAAACACTGTACTCAAGTAAAAGTACAAGTACTTATATAAATATATATATTTAATTACTCAAGTAAGAGTAAAAGTAACAATCCTAATAGTAACTTGAGTAAGACTAAAAAAGTATCCACTGAAAAAATCTACTCAAGTAGCGGACACTGAACAACTCTGAAGTTGTCCGCTGTGACAAATCAAAATGCCTCTGATTGGATATTGCATTCATAAGCTCAACAGAAACGTGTGATTGGTTAATAATGCTCAACGCTGCAGACCACGCTCAAGTAAGGATCTGATGCAATGCAATAAAGCTACTATAAATGAAATGCAGTGATCAACACTTTTTATTCATTTCACTGTACACATTTCACGTGACAGTCAATCTAGCTTACTGCTACTACAGTATTACTTAAATGAAATCGTACCTGTGGATTCGTTCACAGACAGCACACACACCTTATTGCAGGCCAACAGTAGAATCTGCAGATTTGGCTTCAATGGACTGTAGATCTTTATGTTCTCTGTGTTTTTACCCAGAACGAATGAGAAACCAGATCAGATGATTCAGTGCGTGCAGGGAACTGAACAAATCATTCAAAGTGATTCGCAAACCAATTCAGACCGTTTTGCTGGCTTGTTTGTTCAAGGCCTTGAACAGAATCGATTTAAAAGAGTGATTCATTCACGAGTGGGGCATCGGTTATGCCCCCAAAAAAGAGACGGCGTGCTTGGAATAAAATATAAGTTTTTTAGCATGTTGAATAAAAATGAAGTAACGAGAGGAATGCCGCCCAGCGTAGCTAAGTAAAAGTAAATTTTTTTTTGCTAGAAATGTACTTGAGTTAAATAAGTTCCAAAACAAAAATTTACAGATAATGTACTCACCCCTGGTCATCCAAGATGTTTATGTCTTTCCTTCTTCAGCCGTAAAGAAATGCAATTTATATATTTTTTAACCTCAAATGATCCCAAATGCGGCTGTAAATAATCCCAGCTGAACTCAGCTGCCTGAACTCTGTTGTCTCCAGTTTAAGACAGTTATCTCATTTTCTCCCTCAACTTCAAAAATCATTTCAAAATCATCACATCCAAGGAAGATAAAACAACCTTTACAAAAAAGATAAAATAAAGAAAATGAGATGGGAGTTTTTTGACATACCCTAACTGTCTTAAACTGGTTTTGAACCGGAAACGAAAAGGCAGCTGAGCTCAGCTGGGATCATTTACAGCTGCATTTGGGATCGTTTGAAACTACATAACTGTATTTTGTAAATTCAAACTTGGGGCACCATAGAAGTCCATTATATGGAGAGAAATCTTAACACCCCAAGCAATAACAGTCAGTTGTATTATGGTTACTTCAAGTAAGACATCCTTGATGACATATGCAGCCTGAATAGTCATGGGACGTGCGTTTTCGGGTGTGTAGTGTAGACGGAGATAGTTTCTGAAACGCAGAGAAAATGCCTGTGTACACGAGTATTGTTTCATTTTAAAACCTTAAATGTTTTCCTCAAAAAACATAATTTCTTTACAACTGAAGAAAGAAAGACATGAACATCTTGGATGACAAGAGGGTGAGTACATTGTCTGTAAATTTTTGTTCTGGAAGTGAACTTCTCCTTTAAAGTAAAAGTACCTATATTTAAATCTACTCTTAAAAGCACAAATTTTCCAAAAATGTACTCAAGTAAATGTAAGAGAGTAAACTTTGTTACTATCCACCTCATTTGATTACTCACTAAAAACTCCCACAGATCATGTTTTCATGCCATTTTAAGACTTATTTTGACATAAAGTGGTTATATCCAAGTGTGTGAGTTGTTTACTTACTTTTTTAAATTAGTTTTTCCATTAATGCCATTATATTGTTCATTCAGACTGATTTGTGAATGTGAAACGTGCACAAACACAGTAAGCAGAATTTGTTGCATGAACCAATCACAGTCAGACATAACCAGTCATATCTAATCATATCGCAATGGAGACATTGCCTGCTCTCAAGTGACTTTCCCCCATCCATTCTTAATTACCCCCACCAAGCCCGCCACATGCTTCAGGGGGTCTGTTAAAACTCAATGAGCTCAGGAGAAGCGAGAGAGATGCGGATTCCCGCTGTAACTTTACCTGCTGGTGTCACTGTTGGACAGTTTCTTTAGAAAAATGAGTGATTTATAATTTTTTTTAATGTTATATTGTGTAATACTGGAGTCATAACTCTGCATTTTTTAATTAGTGCTTAGTTTTGTGTTATTGGCTATTCTTGCAGCATTTTGCCTGCAGAGTTTGTCCTGAATGCTTGTGCAGTCAAGTGAATTTTTGGCTGCGTTTACACGTACACCTCACATTCATAATACACAAAGGGTTCTGACAGGGATGTCAATTTTGAAGCTTCACGTGTTGGCACAGAGGGGTCTGTGTGACTTGTCTTTCAGGTCATTCACAGCCTGTCTCTCTCTGTTTCTCTTTGAATTGTTGTCTCACCGGTGGCCAATGTTTTCTTGTCTTCTTTTTATAATGAGGGGCAGATTGTGCCTAACCATGGAGTCAGTACACCACCCTGGGGAGAAACTCTTAGCCACACACACATATAAAAACACTTGTAGAAAAGCAGTCTTTCACTTAGCCGTCATGCTAACATCATAAGACAGGCGTAGCCTGTGCTGATCGCCTCAAAAACACTAAACGGACATTTCAAGATTTTGTTGATTACCGTTACTCTTTCTGCTTCCACGCATGCAGCCACTGCAACCCTCATAAAAATTCACCATGGTAACAATAACTTCTGGCAAAATTTCATAGTTTCTGTGCTGACCTGCTCATATCCGGTTGCTAATTAGATTCTACCAATTGCAAATATTCTAAAAAGCACAACATTTACTGTAAATCCATCTCAGTGTGAACTAAAAATCAAGGTTGAGCTCTGACTGTTAAGGTGTTCTGGATCTTAGAAACAAAGAAAGCCTGTGAAACAGAGAGAGGTACTTAAGGGACAGACCTGCCTGCTTCACACAGGTGCAAGAAAACTGGCCAAAATGGCGGACTGGAACAAATAGAGAAGGGGGGTCTCTAGGAGACTTGATGCGCTTAAGTGAGAGAAATGTGTGTGAGTGTGTTCATGCAACGTATACACACACAGACACACAGGAGCCAAGAAAGGGTCCATCTGGTGAACATATTCTAACCTGATTACAGAGAGCAGACGAACAAAATTAATATAGACGATTCACTAATACAAGGACTTGCTGGCTCGATTAGGGTATTTCTGGCACCATGACCATATCAATATAGGAGCTGAGGATTGACCAGAATACAGAGATACAAATTCGCTGATCTTTTATACATTTGCTCAGCTATATA
Organism: Labeo rohita; assembly: GCF_022985175.1. Lineage (NCBI taxonomy): Eukaryota > Metazoa > Chordata > Actinopteri > Cypriniformes > Cyprinidae > Labeo > Labeo rohita. Next base: position 19,023,450 of record NC_066877.1, read on the forward strand.
CAACATATTATTGAATACATACTGCTTCATATAAATGCTATTGCTGAAAAAAAAATTGTTTCTTGATCACCAAATATTAGAATGATTTCTGAAGGATCATGTGACATTTAAGACTGGAGCACTGACTGCTGAAAATTCAGCTTATACAAATCCCACATTTAAAAATACATTTTTAAAATTTAAAATTATTTCACAACAAAGGCATCTTTGGTGAGAGACATCTTTCCCAAACATTCCCAAAAACAATACCAAGCATAAACCTTTGAATGGAATTGTCTATTACATATTAGGTATTCAACAAAAGGCCAAAAATCAAGTACACATTCGTTTCTGTCAAGAAGAGAAAAAGGGTTTGTTTACGTGTGTGTGCGACTGCGCGACTAGACTCAGTCTATGGCTCACTCCGATGTTTTGTTCAGTTTCTTTCTCATCTGCTTTGGAGATTTAACAAACGCTCAGACAGGCCGAGATGAATTCCTGACACTTGCGGCTGTTAATTATGATGACTGCACTCGGTTTGCTAGGGGGTGTGTAATTAGCTGTGTGTTCGGTGAATGGAAAGGCCTGCATTTATTCTGTCTGAAATGTGCTGAATGCTCTGAATGAATGTTTGATTGAATATGGATGACAAAGACCGAATCACCTCCTTTTTTCTTTTTTTTCACATTCTCTCTGAATTGGAAGCTCCTTACTGCAAACACTTTGGCTAGCTGGATTTAGTTAGCTCATAGCGAGATCAGGAGTTAAATGTGCAGCTAGATGTAATGTCTAGGGATCAACACATCTCTAACAGATGGAAGACGGTCTGTCTGATATCTTCATGCTTAAGAGGACTAATATATGTAGACAACAACAACAAAAATCTATCTTGCATGGTTGTTAGGTCGGTCATAATAATCTAGAACGACAGCAGAATTATAAATGCATACTATAGGGGTCAAGGGGTCACAAAATAGGCCTAAACTGCAAATGATCAGACTAGTTAGTTTCCATTTATTAGGAACATCTATTAGGTATTAGGTACTTTTACGTATATATATACAACTATCAGACTATAATACATGTCACATTTAGCTTTGCTGTCATGCAGTGGAGTAAAATAACAAATGATGCAAATTATGCTTCTTTTTTTCCTGTCATTACCGCTGGCAAGCACTGCTCTCTGTGTGTTTGAGTGCTGTGGCTGAATGCTGTCTGACTGCTTGTGCTTTTTAGCACTCTTGTTCAGATGAGTGGAAGGACAAATAGTTTCCATAATACACAACTATTTTTAACCAAGTTCATATTTTTCACAGCTTATATTTTACTAATATTATATTACATTATATTATATTATATACAACAGTTCCTTCTGCTCCTCAAATCTGAATAGCTGAGAAAAGTGCAATATTTTAGTGATAACAGAGCTCCAGCCATTTCACCGTTAGCATCACACCGCTTACGGTATTTCTCACAGCACATGTCGGCAGACGCCCAAATCCACAATAATTTTTTAAATAATACAGTTTTTGTGTCACGGAATGTACTTTTAAAAGTTTTTTTTAGACGAGAATTTAAACAACAAAATCACCGTTAACAGATGAAAGGATAGTACGACAAAGATATTGCTTTCCTTAGAGGGCATTCAAATGAATGTTTATTGTGAATATGAGATTGAGATAAAGAATGAACGCAGGTAATCACATTCTCTCAGGCTATGTTTACACTAATGCGTTTCATTTTAAAACACCGTTTTAAAATGAAAACGATACTCGTCTAAACAGGCATTTTCTCTGCGTTTCAGAAACTATCTCCATCTACACTACACAACTGAACACACATCCCATGACTAATTAGGCTGCATATGTCATCAACGATGACTTATTTAAAAGAAGTAACCATAATACAATTAATACAACATAATACAATACAATTGACAATTATTGCTTGGGGTGTAAAAATACTGTCATTTCTTTTTTTTTTTAACTTACAATTTAACGGTTTTCTTAAATGAGCCTCCGAAATGAGATCAAAAGTCTCTGTTTTGGTCCGTTTACACTGAAACACAACCCCAGAGTTTTCAAACTAAAACGGGGTCTGCAGTGTTTTCGAAAGTCTCAGTTTTCAAGGATCGAAAACACCGGAAAAGTGTAAACGACAGGCGTAATCGTAGTAAAAGTTTAATATGTGTTTTAAAATGAAAATGCACTAGCGTAAATGTAGCTTCAGTCCATCTTTCTTATAATATTGTACATTGAGCTTTTAAAACAGTGATACAATAAGTTTTAAATGAAGCAACTCAACGTTCCTTCGTCACTGGTTCTAAAGTTTCAGATTAGTAACGGAGGCTTGAGCTCAGCTGTTTAACTGTCAACTTCAGATTTAAATCTGTCAAACTGTTGTATAAATGCAATATCACACTCGTAGTAGTGCAATACGGATGTATATTGGCACGCTGTGAGTACCTACGGCATACAGCCGTCCCCATATACAGCCATGTTGCACTGCTACAAGTGTGATATTGCTCTTATTTGTAAACCTGGACCACAAAACCAGTTATAAGGCCAATTTTTATTTAGATTTATACATAATTTGAAAGCTGAATAAATAAGCTTTCCACTGATGTATGGTTTGTTAGAATATTTGGCCGAGGTGCAACTATTTGAAAATCTGGAATCTGAGAGTGCAAAAAAATTGAAATATTGAGTAAAACACCTTTAAAGTTGACCAAATGAAGTTCTTAGCAATGCATATTACTAATCAAAAATTGAGTCTTGATATATTTACGGTAGGATATTTACAAAATATCTTCATGGAACATGGATCTTTCCTTAATATCTAAATGGTTTTTAGCATAAATCCATACAATGTATTTTTGGCTATTGCTACAAATAAACCTGCCCTATCTAAGACTGTTTTTGTGGTCCAGGGTCACATATTAGGTTTAAATATTATTAGAATAAATCATTAGAATAATATAAAAGTAGGATCAATAATTTTGCGAGACGTTCTCCTTTTAATATTGCTTTCAGAACTATATTTCTGAAGATTGATCTGGTCATCCCTAACACATGCTCTCACAATATTAGCCACAATGAAGGCTAAATCCATCACTTCCTGTTAGAATGTGTGAATGTGGGGAGCCCCACAGCATTAATGAAGTCCAGTGTTTATCAGTGTCTACAGCAACTATCCCCTCTCTCTACGGGCCTGTCTTTGAACTCCTCTCAAATGGGAGCGCGCCAGCAGCACAAAACTCTCCTCACGCTCTTTCTCTCCTTTTCTCTGGCATCAAACAGCAGAATAAAAGCTTTGATAGTGCACGTCACATTGAGTTTAAATGCAGCTGATCTCAACCATGTGTGAGGTGATAAAGTGACAAACGATAATATGAGCTCTTGTCTTTACACGCTCTGAGCACAACAAAGCAAAGGATCTCCAGAAGGCGTTTTACCACAGGCTTTTATTTCAGGGGTCTTTCTCTAAAAGCGGTCCCCCTCTGTGTTTATCTGTTTATCACTGATGATCAGTTAAAGATAAAAGCCAGTGGGGTTGTGATCTAGAGGTTAACACACAACTGCTAACAAATTGCTAGTCGATAGTGATGAACCTTTAAGTGATTTAAACCTACGGCCTTTCATTTACCAATCTGGGTCTTTAAATGATGTAAACAGATGTAAATAGGGCCAATTTTTGGACCAGAAATGTGACGTTTATAATATTTTTGTAAAAGCTATTAAATTAATTTGTCTGTTAAAATGTGGGTATTATTTCATCAGAAAAGGTGTTTGAATTATTTTAGTCATTCTTGGGGTTACAGGGTTTATGCCATTCAGTTGTCACGGCAACAAAGTTTTAAATTTAAACAGAAAAGGGTAGTAAGCATTTTCTCACACCAAAATGATATTAACATGATGCAGACTGTTTACATTTTTGGCTATATTATTATATTATTTTAACATTCACAGATCACAAATATAACCTTTTATCTTTTTTAAGAAAAGGAGGAACAAGTGGAAATCAATTCAATTTTTGTGGTAATCAGTAAAATGCTGTCAGTTCAGCTAAGATTGAATTTAACCCAGAATATCTCTTTAACCATTAAACTACACCAGCTTGACCACTGGACACAGTTTTGGACACGAAGCTGCATGTTAGCGACCCTCTATCCACCTACACACAACCGGACAGCACGCAAGTTACTCATCCCTTCTGTTCAAAAAACACTTTACAAATCAGCTACATCTTTACAGACTCACTCTCTGTGGCTTTAGATGAAAAATCGACATGAAGAATGGGAAGAGAGCACAAAAGTGTGTTTCTCACACTCATCTGCAGCACTGGAGTGGTGACAGACGCACCAGTTGTCCTCTTTAAAGGATTTTTCAACCTCTTTCACCCTCAACGAGCCTTCCAGATGTCAAGTAAAATGTATTCTTAAAAAAAAAAATCACTGTTAAATCTTATTACGTTGCTTTTGTTCTTCAGATTATGTAATTATTTGAGATGCCAAGAAGAAAATAAGACAAAATGTACTAGGGATGCGAGGGAACAGAACACACCACAGAATATCCAAAATAACTCAGAGACTGGGAAATGAAAGTACAAATCCCTCTCTTTAAGACTGATTACGTTCAATCAAGAACTACCCAGAGCTGTGTTACACAACAGTTGTGGCTGACAAATAGTATGGGCATTAACTTTAATTCAACACCAAATTTTTATGTAATTAACAAATATTTAACAGAAAAAAATATTTTCCCTCTGTATTTAAAGTTTTTTACAGTTCACTTAAATTGTCCTGCAATATTTTTTATGTAATCTTTCAATTAATATGAATACGTAGAAAATGCATGCGTGCATAATTACAAAACGTCTTTAGTTTTGACTAAAATAGTTTTAGTTGTAGTATGTCAGTATGACTGCTGTCACTGGCTACCAATGTTACGAGACAATGATCAACCTGCTACACTAAAGGTTTTCATATGTCCAACTCTTCCATTTTACGCACTGGTGTAAATAGCTTCGGGTGACTGTTAAATTTGCCCAAACACTTTATATTTGCATTTGACACTTTGGTGAAGGAACGGTAAGTTGGTACGGTCTGCGCACTTACGGGTGCCATCGAAACGGGTGGCGATGGTGTCGAGGAAGGTGTTCTGCGGGGCCAGCAGACCCCTCATCACAGGCATCCTGGTGCGGGTCGACTGCGTCCTCCTCCCGCCTCTGCGCCCAGCAGGGGCAGTGGATTCCTGCTCAGCCCCGAACCCGGGTAAGAATCGGGATGTTCCGGGCGCGCATCCTAGACCCTGCAGGAGCGCCCCGATCCGTGATACGCGCGGCTCCACTTTGGCAGCTCAACAGTTATCATATCCTTCAGCGAAAAGCCATATCTGCCTTACATCGTGTCATAAAGAGGGCGAAAATCCGCGTACGTGTCTTTGTTAATCAGGTGCTTGGAGATGAGATGAACCTGTGCGTAACGGCAGCGCTGGAGACCGGAGCTCTGACTGCTGAGGCGACTGCGCACTGATGCCGTGTGGACTCCTGTGGCACCACGATCCTTCCTCTCTACATCTATATTACTGGCTTTCTCTAGTTGCTATAACCAGCAGATGTCACGTCACGTGGTGAGCAGAGTCTGGTAAGGAGGCTACAACCCTTGTACTAGTTGTCTTTTTATTAAAGATTCTTTTTTTCCTTCTTTCTTTCTTTTTTTTCAGAAGAAATTATTTAGTGATTTTACACATAAAAAGTGAGAACTTTTTATTATTATTATTATTATTATTATTATTATTATTATTATTATTATTATTATTATTTAAGGATCAATAATGTGACCGTCGTTACTTAATCTGGATCCAAGTTATTCAAAAATATTTTAAAATTAATAGTCTACACCTCTTGGATAATGAACACTTTTTTAATGTCGGCATAAGTAGCTGAAAGAACCTAATAGAAAAAAATCTTTAAAAACATAACTCATCGAACTTACAATATATATAATTATTTTATATCTTGAAAACCATGTTTTAAAATATAATAAAGTGCCATATATTATAAAGTTGTGTCATGCGTTTAAGGTCCAAGGCAAGTATTTTAGCATTTTTTACTTAAAGGTTGCACCACTTGACTTATTTTTAAATTATTAAAATAAAAAAATTAATTGTACAAAATGTTTTTTTTTTTTTTTTTTTAAATGGACAGCAAGTACATTTCACTTGTTTTAAATTAGGTTTCTCCTTTTTACCATGTCTGACATCCTTATTTGTTACTGATTCATAAATCAAACAGTATAACTGTGTGCAAGAGTGTTTTACTGTTACCCCTGACTATTTCTTTTATATTTAATTTTGTACACGATCAATGTGTTTGTGGTCAATAATAATAGAACACAGTAATAAGGGGAAAAAGCTTTATTGTCATTTCTCTCCTGTGTGATAGAAGAAATTAAATAAGTGTCTCCATGGAACAACATATAACAAGACAAACAACTGAACCATATGTAATTTGACAGGCAACAAATAAAATTTCACAACTCGCCACTGAGGTAGAAATACTGTAGCTCAAATTATAAAAAGAAAATTAGAAGAATTAAAAATAAGTACATACATGGCAAGTTGTTGTATATGTAACCCCCTTACATAAACAAACACATTTAATCTTTAATGTTGATGTATTCCTTTAATTTAAAACACTCAAATTCTCCTAAAACTTAGATGTCACATTGGCCTGCAGTCTCACACTCCGGATGCCCAAAATAAAGGACGACATACTTACAGACTGTAAAAATATTAGGCTATTAGTAGGCCACAGATGTAATGCAAAACACTTGTGTCTTTCATACAGTTTGAAGTTTGACTCTTCAGGATTCCCTTGTCATATCTTACATTGCTATAAAAATATACTAAGTAAATAAAAGGTAGATCTCAAGCACGCTAAACCATTACAGTACACACCAGCATAAAGGGCAAAATATGGTTGTGGCAGCCACAGGGGACTCTTATTTCAAACTGAGTAATGAAATTGCGACATCTGCCGGTAAGTCTAAATTCTGCACTCATGCAGGAGATACCAAACGACTGCTCAGTGCTCACTTTCAAAGACTCTTGCTTCCTACTCACGCAAACTCAGATGATAACCACACAGTTTCAGCACATGAAGAGCAGCGTGTTCATGAAGGTGGATTGAGAGTATGGACTGCTCAAGACACAGAATGCGTTTTGGAGGTTGGGTGAACTTGCATCTCTCTTACCTGTTTTAGCCTACCGTTCTTCTGCTTTTGTTGGTGGAGATTTGCAGTATGCATGGAATATAGAAATCACACATTTATTATGTGTGTAGGGCAAGGCTGGTACATAAACATTAACAGTCTAGGATGGTTATGAATAGTGGCATATCGCGCTTGTTCTGTTACTTTGGTGTCGTCGCACTTTTATGACGCCGTAGTATGATACACCAGTTCACGCATACTTGACAGAACATACGTAGGCCTACTTTTAAGTAGGAAAGAGAACGCAGCCCAAATATAAATAGGTGAGTGAGGGATTATTGAAATATGATAAAAGTGAGTTGAGGGTGTCAAACATGGGCGGAGTTTTGTCTATGGTTCTAAATAATATTCTAAACCATTATTTCAGTTATAACTCATCATTGTTTTTTTTAGTTCAGTGTCTATTTAAATCCTCTGTGTCGTTCATAATTTAACAGTAAAATATTGGTCAGGCAGCTGGTGAAGTAACGCAGTAGTCACGTGGGATTTGTTAGTTTTCTCCACGTTGATCAGACCGCGCCAATGACAGTTTAAAATTAATGGAGATTATAAATTGATTAATTAAGATTAATTGCATGTTACACTACCGGTCAAAAGTTTTTGAATAGTCAAAATGTCAATGTTTTTTAAAGAATTTTCTTCTGCTTACCAAGCCTGATCCAAAATACAGCAAAAGCAGCAATGTAAATATCTTTTGGAATTAATACTTTTTTTTTTTTTTTTTTTTTTTTTTAGGAAGGATGCTTTAAATTGATCAAAAGTAATGGTAAATGCTGTTCTTCTGAACTTCCTATTCATCAAAAAAAAAAAAAAACTGAAAAAATCTTCTCAGCTGTTTTCAACATTATAATAATAATAAAGGTTTATTGAGCAGGAAATCAGAATATTAGAATGATTTCTGAAGGATCATGTGACTGGAGTAATGATGCTAAAAATTAAGTTTTGAAATCACAGGAATAAATTTCTAAATGTATTCAAATAGAAAGCATTTATTTTAAATAATAACAGTATTTTACAATATCACAGGTTTTGCTGTTATTTGAATACAGCAGGCTTGGTGAGCAGAAGAGAATTCTTTAAAAAATAGACTAGTTATGTATATTATTTGAAATACAAAACATTTTACTTTAAAAAAACAAGCAAAACATTACTATTAAAAAATAAATATAAATTAAGATAAAAAAAAAAAAAAAAAAAAAAACAGAAGACACAAGAATAGTATACAAGTGTGTTAAGGATCAAAATATTACATATCTTAATGTCAGGTAGATTGTCGACTCCTGATAGAAGTGTGAGACTATAATTTCACTGCTTATCTGCAATTATGTATAAAAGAACTGGCCGGCACCACCGTATTATTAAACAAAACCTAAACATCAGAATTTAGTGTGAAAAGCATTTTTTATAGTTTTTTTTTTTTTAAAGGTTTTTTTTGTTCAGGGGCAATTTCAAACTTGGATAAGACATTTATCAATGATTCACTTGTCTTGGCTATTTACATTTTAAAAATAACAACTGTAACATTGTGATATTCTATACATTTATATTAAGATATTATATATATCGGTTTAATTGTTTTTTTGTTTCAAAGTCGTTTTTTGCCCATTTTATTTGGAAAGTGAGCTCAACGAATGTTTCTGATTTTTTTTCTGAGTTTCTGAGCTGCATAGCGTCCCCTAGAGGAGTGCCTGTCCAACTGCAAACAGCTGTTACCCAGAAACATATGCCTCCCAATAGGATGCATAATGAAGGAGGGACTAGTCGTTTGAGTTTAGTTCCGTGTTCTCTTGGATTGGTGGAGGATGATCTAATTGAAGAAGTACATGTATGAGCAGAGCTGGAAAGAGCCTATGCCATCCGCTCAGCTGATAGGAAACGACGCCTTCCAAGACTAGTCCAAAACCTTTCAATCCTCTATAGGACACATAAACCATCTAACATCTCTCCATTTACACCGGTACAATCTCAAGAGAAAAGGTAGGCGTCGTGTATTGAGTCGAGAGACGTAGATCTCACTACAGTCGCTGTTGTTTGATTTGACGTTTCCTGCAAAGTGCTACTGGTATGTTGAGCATTATTGAAGGGAATACTGTTAAACTGATGCATTCATTGGAAAAGACGAAAACATAGGCTTTGAAACCTCGGTGCTCATATATACATGATATATTTATTGAACTGTTGTATTAATTCAACGTCTAAAGCGTCATTGTGATTTTTCATAGAACATGAATTAATGTGTGTAAACCAGTATTCCAGTATTGACCTTTGTCCTAATTGCTTTGTTACGTAACCAGTGCCAGTTTGTGGAACTGCAACAAGACGTTGAAATATTTGTTAATAGTTACACAATTTATGCAATACACTGAGTCTGTCGTGGTGGATAAAAAGCCTGTGTCATATTACACAATGGCTGCTTGTTTGTCAAGTGCTGTTACTTTAGATGCATGAGAGTGGCTGATGTCTCTCATAAAAGCTTGTGCATCAGTACAGAGATAGTAACGCCATAATGATTATACTTGCTTAGTAGTTCAGGGTACTAAAGAGAACAGCATGTCTTTTTACTGTGTCCAAAAATATTATGGTATTACCATGCATATCTGAAAAAACTAAAATATTACTATTGCTATTTATGGAAAACCAAACTACAAACTTCTAAATCTGACATTTTATGCTTCTAAGTCTGCAGACTCTAAAATGCTGTCCGTTAAAACAGGTTTAAGGGGGAAAAAAATGCTGTCTCACTGGTTGCATAACTTTTCTCAATGGAATCTATTCCTTAAGTACTAATGCTACTATACATCTTAACATATAACCGTCGTTGATCTTGCAGGGTCCAAAATGTCTAAGAAGATCAAAGCAGGTTCTGTGGTCGAGATGCAAGGAGATGAGATGACCAGAGTAATATGGGAGCTCATAAAAGAGAAACTCATTTTCCCTTATCTGGAGCTCGACCTGCACAGGTGAGATTAAGTGTGTGTGTGTGTGTGTGTGTGTGTGTGTGTTTCACATTCACAGCAGGTGAGCGTTTTTCTCATTATATCTGATTTCACTTGTGAATACTCTGTATGTTAATCTGATTTAATGCCACTAGTCGTTTCTTACAAACATTAGCCATGGTAACCATAGCACTAAGGTTAATGTCATATTGTTGTTTGCACTGTGAAATCATTATATATTAATTTGGAACCTCCTTTTATTTCTCTATATTATAAAATAATTATTGTTTAAGTAATAAATTGTTATTTTACATTTTTGGTGCTGCTATTTTAATGTAGTTCAATTATTTAGATTTTTTTTAAACTAATATTAACTTGCCGCAGATGATTTTTAGTGACATTAAGTGAACTTTACTAACAGTTATCATGCCACTGAGCAGTTTTACAAGTATGACATTTCAGATTTGTAAGTATTGATTTCTCAGGTCACAGTGTATAATTCTCAAGGCCAAAGAGACACGTTATCATCCCATAAGTTAGCGCTTTTATTACCTAACACCGCTTAGTGCATGAAATTGTTATGAATTGTTAGCATCTGTACTTTGAACATATGATTACAGTTTGATCTGGGTGGCACTTTAACTTTAAAGACATGTTTTGTAAAAATAAATAAGTATTTTTCATTGTGCATGAACTTGACCTAGAGTTTTGAAGAAGGTAAAACGTCAGTCGGTCATTGATCTGATAAGAGTACTATCAGTATGTTAGCAAACAAGGTGTCGTCACTTCTCACGATCTCTTGACGATTGTCCATTTAGTCACTTCCACTCAACTTTGGACTGTTTTTTTGAGCTTGTATCGTAAGATTGTTTGTGTATGTTTACCTGTCATTTGCTTTGTTGAATGCCATCTATGGTTTTCATTGATGGATTGAGCAAAGTCTGTGGTTTTAAGTCTTCTAGCACCACCAAGAGTTTTTCAGAATCATTATCATAGCAGGGAGTGTAAGGAAAGTGGGTGAAAGGTCACAGCATACTTAATACAATAGTGAGTACACAGAACAAGGAAAGTATGGGAAAGTTCCTCCCTTCGCTGACAGTGCTGTGTTGTAGCTCAGGGATGCTCTTTCAAAAGTGTGTGTTAAGTGTGCCACACTCTTCCACGCTAGTTGTAGAGTGTGAGAGGAGGCCTTCATTAGTTCAGTCACGCATATGCAGAACAGATGAGGTCTTTCATTTGCTTTCAGCAGCTCAGAGCACAAGTGAATTTAAATTAGGGTGGAAAATTTTGTTTTGGTGATGCATGACTATTCAGAGATTTTAAGGCATGTTTTTGGTAGCTGAATAACACTAAGTAGATGTTTCACACATCTACTGAGTGTTATTCATTACCTTGTAATGGGGCCCACACAGAGGCTGTGCCTTAGAAGTAGCAGAAATTCTACATATGGAAATATGTACATTTTTGATATGTATATTTTCTGCCACCCACCATGTGTTTAATTATGTTCTTGGTTGCAATTGCTTTTTAATTTTTTTTTTTTTTCTTAACAGTTGTGCTCTAGTCTCAGCTGCATCTCATCTAACATCATATTTAAATGCTTTCTGCAGAACACAGTACAAAACCGTTTTCAACATTGGTGATAACAAAAAGCTTTTGAAAATAAGGCTTTGTCATCATAGGAATGGATTACATTTCAAAATATATTCAAACTGAAACAGTTATTTTAACTGTAAACATGTAATTATATGTATATCATGTATACGTGTATACATAACATGTATATAAACTGTATTTTAACATTTTGTCTCTTTTGTCACAGTAAGAAATGAATTGTTCTATTTTAGTTCACTAAAACAGTGTAACTTTGTGCTACATTACCATAGCACAAGTTTCCCATTGACCTCATTTAAAGCGTGCCATGGGGCGCCATCTGTCTGACTGGTAGCACAGTGTAATGGAGTTCACTGAGTCCAAAATCACCAATTTGGCTGATGCTGTGAGCTAAATTGTAAGCTTTTTTTATATAACTTTGAATAAAGTTTTGGACATTTTTATAGTGAAGTATAATGTACAATATGCAGAAAAGTAGAAACTCAAAGCAGCTCATAGATGAAAGCCTATAAATGTGATTTGATTCTACATCAATAACAAAACATTTTATACAGTAATAGACCTTTGTAATTACCAAATTTTTTGTCCACTATTTGCAAAATGTACACTGGCATTCAAAAGTTTGAGATCAGTAAGATTCTTTTTTTTTTAAATAAAAAATGCAGAAAAATAATTTCCTGAAATATTATTGCAAGTTAAATCAAAAGTTTTCTATTTTAATATACTTTAAAATAAAATTTATTCCTGTGAAGAAAAGCTGAATTTTCAGCATCATTACTCCAGTCTTTAGTGTGACATGATCCTTCAGAAATCATTCTAATATGCTGATTTATTATTAACTTTGGTAACAGTAGTACTGCTTAATATTTTTTCAGACCTGTGATAATTTTTTCAGGATTCTTTGATAAATAAAAAGTTAAAAAGAACAGTGTTTATTCAAAATAGAAATGTGTGTTACAGTATAGACATTCAAAAGTTTATACTAAAAAAAAACATTTTTTTCTCTCTTTTGAAAAAAGAAATTAATACTTTTATTCAGTGTTAAATGGATAAAAAGTGATAGTAAAGACATTGTTAGAAAATATTTATATTTTGAATAAATGCTGTTCTTTTGAGTTATTTATTCATCAAAGAAAAGCAATTTTAACACAGATAATAAATCAGCATATTAGAATGATTTCTGAAGGATCGTGTGACAGTGAAGACTGGAGTAATGGCTGATGAAATTCAGCACTGCATCATGAAAATAAATTCTATTATAAAGTATATTAAAATAGGAAACCAATATTAGACATTGCAATAATATTTCACAACATTACTGTTTTTTTTCTGTATTTGTGATCAAATAAATACAATGATGAGCAGAAGACGTTCCATTAAAACATGAACGACAGTGTAAAAAAAAAAAAAAAAAAGCATGATCATTAATACTGCATGTTAAAAATGTATATTAGCAAAACTCATAAAGTTTCTCTTTTTGCTCTCGCTTCGTGGTAGCTATGACCTGGGAATGGAGAATCGTGATGCCACCGATGACAAGGTGACTGTTGAGGCGGCGGAGGCTGTGAGGCACTACAATGTTGGCATCAAGTGCGCCACCATCACTCCTGACGAGAAGCGCGTGGAGGAGTTCAAGCTCAAGACAATGTGGCGCTCTCCTAACGGAACAATCCGGAACATCCTGGGTGGCACTGTGTTCCGAGAGGCTATTATCTGCAAAAACATTCCCCGCTTGGTTCCAGGCTGGATCAAGCCTATAATTATCGGCAGACACGCACATGGAGACCAGGTAGGGAGCTCTTACTCATGAATGTATTAGAATATCTGTAATTAAGACTAATTGTGAATTTGTTCTAGATTTCTTTGTGTTTGTGTATGTGTGTGTGTGTCTTTTATCATATTTGCTGCTGTTTTATCAAAAGCCTATACAATTATCCTTTAATATTGGTGAAATCACGTTACATGTAAAAAAAAATCTGAGATAACCGGTCTTTTTTAATTTTAACAGTACAAGGCCACAGATTTTGTTGTTCCCGGTCCTGGAACAGTGGAAATGACATACACACCTAAAAATGGAGGAGAGCCTCTCAAGTTCGTTGTCCATGACTTTGAAGGTAGCCTACATTGATTCAAAATTTCCATTAGAAGTAATAAGTCACCCGGGTATTTTTTTGCATATTATTTTATGGATACTGTGAATTTGAACGTACTATTCTTACTATTCATATTCCTACTATACTATTGTTTTCACATACTTTCTGTATGGTGATGTCATCACAGTGGACTGTCACCTGTTTGAGCATTGAGCATGTTTATTATGTCAGTGTTAGGGCCATATGGAAAGATGAACACTGTCATGGGTCTGCAAATAGTGATCAGATGAAATAGATGTGCAATGATTTGACATTTGATTCGAAATTATTGGAACGTAGCCTGGTTGTTTCTAAATATAATTGGCACAAGCATATCTGCTTTTAGACCTGGGGCTGGTTGCATAAACTGCTTTGACTAGTCTTAAAAACTTAGTCATCTAATTTGGTTTCTTCAAGACTAAAGTCAGTTACAAAACATTAGATTGGCCCAGTTTGAGTCAGAAAAATAAGACTGGTTACCTCTTGGCTAACTGCTTGTTGGTCAACAATTTCTTAAGACACAGTCTTAACTTAACCACTATATTTATGCAACTGGCAGCAGGTTTTGCTGATAGTATATGCAATTATGTATGTTATAGGTACTGGTGGAGTTGCTCTGGGGATGTACAACACAGACAAGTCAATCCGGGACTTTGCTCACAGCTCTTTCCAGATGGGGTTGAACAAAGGCTGGCCCATGTACCTCAGCACCAAGAACACCATTTTGAAAAAATATGATGGTCGTTTCAAAGACATTTTCCAGGAGATCTATGACAAGTGAGTCTTTAATGAAATGGTTGCTTATGGACTGTCATTTATTACGTTCCCCTAATGAAAAGTAAATTCAGAAAAAAAATGATATAGCGTTCTGAGATTGTGTGTGTGTGTGTGTGTGTGTGTGTTGCAGAGAATACAAGGCTCAGTATGAGGCCAAAGGCATCTGGTATGAGCATCGGCTGATTGATGACATGGTGGCTCAGGCTATGAAGTCTGAAGGCGGATTTATCTGGGCCTGCAAGAACTATGATGGAGACGTGCAGTCAGACTCTGTAGCTCAGGGTGAGTAAAACTAACATGCAGCAAAATAATGATACACAATTATTATCGATAATTATCTTTTGCTCCCAAATGCCAAAACATTCTCTGAGAAAAGTTACCAGATGCCTGAATGAATTGTTTAGCATTGAACATTAAAACAAAACCAAAAAAGTATATAGTGGATAATCTTAATGTAAACCACTCTTCAAATGTTTGGAGTCAGTAAGATTTATTGATTTATTTATTCATTTTTATAAAAAAAAAAAAAAAAAAAAAAAAGTAATTAGTGGTTTTATCCAGTATATTACAATTTAAGACAAAATCTAATCTTGTGTACTGTTAAAATGTGTTAAAATTTGTGCATATTTTTGTGGTTGCTTAGTGTGAATGCTTTAAAGGGATAGTTTACCCAAAAATGGAAATTATATCACTAATTATTCACCGTCATGTTGTTCCAAACCCGTAAGACGTTCATTCATCTTGAGAACACAAATTAAGATATTTTTGATGAAATCCGAGACCTTTCTGACTCTATATAGACAGCACGCAACTTCCACGTTTAAGGCCTAGAAAGGTAGTAAGGACATAGTTAAAATAGTCCATGTGACATTAGTGGTTCAACTGTAATTTTACAAAGCTATGAGAACATTTCTGTGCACAAAGAAAACAAAATTAATGACTTTATTTTGACTATTTCTTCTCTTTCTTGTGTTAGTCTTTGACACGGTTCCCTGAGAGTACCACGACACTTCCGTGTGGTTCTGTTGAAGCAGAAGCTGGCGTTCTGACACAGAACCCAGATGCACTGTGCCTTGTTTAGAAGCAGAAGTTGATATTTTTGTGTTCTTCATGCACTAAAAGTATTCTTGTAGCTTCACAACATGGTTGAACCACTGATGTCAAACGGACTATTTTAATGATGTCCTTACTACCTTTAAGAGCCCTGAACATGTCAGTTGCATTGCTTTCTATGCAAGGTCAGAAAGCTCTCGGGTTTCATCAAAAATCTCTTAATTTGTGTTCTGAAAATGAACAAAGGTCTGGGTTTGGAACGACATGAGGGTGAATAATTAATGACAGAATTTTCATTTTTGGGTGAACTAACCCATTTGCATGATGATGTTACTCATAGTAAAAGTATTATGAAAGAATTACATAAAGTAATATGAAAAGAAATTTATAGTGAGTAAACACTTTGTTCTCTGTCTGTAGGTTATGGGTCATTGGGTATGATGACCAGCGTGCTTGTGTGTCCTGACGGGCGTACAGTAGAAGCTGAGGCAGCTCATGGCACCGTTACACGCCACTATCGCATGCACCAGCAGGGCAAGGAAACATCCACCAACCCCATCGGTGAGAAAAACATACTCACTTCACTACCACTCTTAATTAGTAAAATCCACAGATAATGCCTACTGATCATTTTGATAATCGTTTTTGTCTTATCAGCCTCTATCTTTGCGTGGACACGAGGGTTGCTGCACCGGGCAGAGCTGGATAAGAACGCAGAGCTCCGGGTGTTTGCTGAGGCACTGGAGGCCATTTGTATCGAGACCATTGAAGCTGGTTTCATGACCAAGGACCTGGCCATCTGCATCAAGGGCATGTCTAAGTACGTCCGTTATCTACTCTCAGACACTAGCTCTAAAAACATTTGGTATTTATTAATAGAGCTGTCAAACGATTAATCGCTATTAATTGCATACTAAATAAAAGTTTAAGTCTGCCTAATATATGTGTGTGTACTGTGTGTAATTATTATGTATATATAAATACACACAAATTAATGTATATATTTAAGAAAAATGCTATTTATGTACAAAGTAATTTTTTTCATATATTATAAAAAATATAATAAATACATATACTTGTAAATATTTTTTCAATATATATATGCATAAATGTGTGTATTTATACATACATAATAATTACACACTGTAGACACATATATTACTCAAACTTTTATTTTGTATGCAATTAATCGCGTTTGACAGCCCTGTTTATTAAGGATCGTCATTTGGTTTTAATGATACACAGCAGAATTTAGTATTAAATGCTTGCTATGACAAAAAAAAAAACTTGGTAAAAAATTGTGTTTTTGAAGTATAGTGACAAGATATTGACAAGTGCAAAAAAAACACTACCAGTCAAAAATTTTTCAATGTTTTTTTAAGGAAGTCTCTTCTGCTCACCAAGCATGCATTTATTTGATCAAAAGTACAGCAAAACAGTCACATTTTGAAATATTTAAAATAACTACCATTTTTTCCTTATTTTCCATATAAATATATTTTAAAATGTAATTTATTACTGTAATTTCAAAGTTGAATTTTTAGCATCATTACTCCAGTCACATGATCCTCCAAGCTTTTGAATGGTTTAGTGAATAATTTAACAAAAGCTTTTTATTTCAGATAAATGCTGATCTTTGGATCTTCTTATTCATCAAAGAATCCTGAAAAAATGCACTCGACTGTTTGAAATATTGATAATATCAATAATAAAAAAAAAATGCTTCTTGAACCGCAAATCAGCATATTAGAATGATTTCTGAAGGATCATGTGACACTGAAGACTGGAGTAATGATGCTAATGATGAAAATTTAGCTTTGATCACAGCAATAAATTACATTTTAAAATATATTCAAATAGAAAGCGGATATTTTAAATAGTAAAAATATTTCACAATTTTACTGCTTTTGCTGTATTTTGGATTTAATAAATACAGGCTTGTTGAGCAGAGGAGAATTCTTTAAAAAAAAAAAAAACAATTAAAAATCTTACTTTTGACATAGTGTATTTCTGATTTTAATATATTAATTTTAATTTCTGTTAATTTCTTCGCAGTGTCGAACGCTCAGACTACCTCAACACTTTTGAGTTCTTGGACAAACTGGCAGAGAATCTGAAAACTAAGTTGTCAAGTCAACCCAAACTATAAAGCTGCTGGGTGTTGACAGGGCGTTCACGCACGCACACACTGACACGCAGCCCTCAACCAACATCAAGCCACAGAATCTCATTTCCTGTCTAACTGTGACCAAAGGCAGAAAAATGATCGACTTCACCACTACAACCAGTAGGGGGAGCAGTGCACTTTCAGCTGGAAGACATGAAAGTGCCTTTTTAAGTGGAAGGAGCTGCTGTAACCTTCATTTTGCTTTTAAAAAACAAACTGGAAACCTGCATAGTGAATTTTAACACTGTTTATATGTTTTATCGTTGCAATGTTTATATTATTATATACCCTGTAGTGCATAAATGTGTATTTTTGTGCTACTGCTATCTCTCAGGTGCTTAAACACCTGTTGCCTTATTGTCAGCATGTGTAATTGTCTCGTCATAGGGTAGCCACTCTTAAAGCCATCCCAGGAACAGTGAGATTAGGTCTTAACAATGTAAATACCTGTTTTAGCTAAAATACTGGTAGTTAAGACCGGTAGACATTCCTCTTCATCCTTCACTCAGTACCAGTGTCACTGCATTACAAATTAATTTCCTTATGTGGTTCTGTTTATGTCAGTCTGTGTGCTTATGTGATCAAGTCTTGTGTTATGACGTCAATAATAAATGAGACTTTTTAAGAAGAATATGTTGTGTTTCGTCACTGTCTGATCATTTTTTTTTTTTTAAGAAATTAATACTTTTATTTGGCGAGGATGCGTTAAATTGATCAAAAGTGACAGTAAAGAAATAATGTTGCAAAAGATCGCTATTTTAAATAAATACTGTACTTTCAAAGAATCTTGAAAAAATATATACACAAAACCTTGACAAGACAAATGTGACCCTGGACCACAAAACCAGTCTTAAGTCGCTGGGGTATATTTGTAGCAATAGTCAAAAATACACTGTATGGGTCAAAATTATTTATTTTTGTTTTATGCCAAAAATCATTAGGATATTAAGTGAAGATCATGTTCCATGAAGATATTTTGTAAAAATCCTACTGTAAATATATAAAAACTTAATTTTTGATTAATAATATGCAATTGTTAAGAATTGTATTTGGACAACTTTAAAGGGGATTTTCTCAGTATTTAGATTTTTTGGCACCCTCAGATTCTAGATTACAAATAGTTGTATCTCGGCCAAATATTGTCCTGTCCTAACAAACCATACATTAGTGGAAAGATTATTTATTCGGCTTTCAGATGATGTATAAATCTCAATTTGGAAAAATTGACCCTTATGACTGGTTTTGTGGTCCAGGGTCACAAATATATCCATAGACATATTAGCAAGATTGTTTGTTTCCAACATTGATAATAATGAACAATCACCAAATCGGCATTAGAACGATTTTTAAAGGATCGTGGAAATTCAGCTTTGCCATCACAGGAATAAATACAATTTTATAATATATTAAAATAGAACGCAGTTATTTAAAATGTCACAATATTAGCCTGTTGTTTTTAATGTATGTTTGCTTTTACCAATCCCAAACTTTTGGACAGTAGTGTACATTGAATGCTTGACTACAAAACATTTTTAACTTACTTGAAACGAATTCGTATGTTAATTGTCAGCTGACGAGGTTCCTTCACACTTCATTCACTAGATGGCAGCACAATGACGTCAAAAAAGTTTTTCTAGCTACTGATTTTTTGATTATTTCGTTTTAAATAGTATGCTATTTTATGTATTATTATTAAACATTAAATGTTTCACGTATTTATTAAGGATAGTTTTGGAATGTGTTTTATGGGAAAAAAAAAAAAAAAAAACTAATTAAAACATCACGACTTGTGACATCACTTAATGCACATGAGCAAATGTAACTTCCAAGGGACCGGAAAATTAGTTTGTCTGAGCACCAAATTGTCTGAAGAAGGCAGACTGCTACCTACACACTCCATGCCAAGTGTTCTTGACTTTATTAGATATCTTTGACAATGGTTCACTCGTGGAGAACGGAGTGCGGAGAGAGACATCGGACATGAAAGAGAGAGAGAGAGGATAAAGACATCATGCCTCAGACTGTCACCATTGTGCCGTGATAATTGGATTCTCCCTGTGTGAATGGAGACTCATTCATTGGCTTTGTTAGTGTAAAGATTACTATTGTGCTGCAGGAAGTAAAGCCTTATGAATATGAAATAGAGGCCAATGGTGATTCCGACGTCAATGACGTAAAATATGTACAAGCTGAGGTCACTGGAGCACGCTAAAGGTCACTGCGATTCAAACCACGCCCCCAAACGATTTAATTGGTCAATTCAACAGCACATCACCTGTCAAAAAAGTTCA
Organism: Labeo rohita; assembly: GCF_022985175.1. Lineage (NCBI taxonomy): Eukaryota > Metazoa > Chordata > Actinopteri > Cypriniformes > Cyprinidae > Labeo > Labeo rohita. The sequence continues at coordinate 19,043,672 of NC_066877.1, forward strand.
GACTTTATGGATTTAGTTCAGAAAAATCAGAGAAATAGATCCAGTCGCGACAATAAAAACGCGACCGACGCTGACTGATGTGACCAGTGAATTCTTTAGGGATTTATGAGTTTTCACGAAACTTAGATAATATAGTTGTTTTTTTCTACTTACATTTCTTCATACATTTTTGGTTATTTTTAATGTATTTCAGATAGATAGACAGAGAGTCGTTTGAACAATAGAAATATATTTTAATATATTTAAAATATATTAAAAATAACCAAAAATGTATGAAGAATTTGAAGTATATATATTAAGTAATATTAAGTAGTAATATATTAAGTGTGTGTGTGTGTGTGTGTGTGTGTGTGTGTGTGTGTATATATATATATATATATATAGATAGATAGATAGATAGATAGATAGATAGATAGATAGTTTTTTGGTATGATTTCCTTAACTTCTTCATACATTTTTGGCTATTTTTAATGTATTTTAACCAAGTAAAAATACCTAAAAATACCAAAAAAAAAAAAAAAAATACAGCTTACTAGCATACTAACACAATAATACACAATAAAAACATGGTAACATAATAAATAATATATATATATGTGATATTGATATATATATATATATATATATATATATATATATATATATGTGTGTGTGTGTGATATTGATATTGATTTATTGATATATATATTGATATATTTTGGCCTGAATGATATTAGGTGAAATATATTGATATAAACAAATGTTTTGAATCACAGATATCTGACAGAGAAATGTTAAAACATTTTCTCACAGGTCACAAAAACAGTTATTTGCACCAAGCATATCAGCATGTCTGACCCTTCAGATCCTTAAGAAGGATATGGACATTGAAAATTAATAAACAGATGAACGCTTGAGATATGGCTTGATGTTGTTTCTGTCTCTCTCAGTCTAAGAGCACACCTTACTCCTGTAGGGAACGCAGTGGTTTCCATGGGGACGCATAGCCACTCTACTCTTCAAAAGCGGGCCGAGCAGAGGCAGAGGGGCCCTTTGTGTTGGAGAGGAAAGCGTGGAACAACGCTGGGCAGATGAAAGCCCTGCTATCCTTACGTCCAATCATAATTTAGTCATCAGCGCAGGAGCACAGAATCCAAATAGACACTGAAAACACAAACAGCGAAAAGGAGAGGCTCACGGGTCAAGATTTGAGCAAGAGAGAGAGATGGGAGGCTGATATGAGGATAAATTTCAAAGAGATAAAGGAATAGTTGTGCTGTGGCTCAGGCTTGTTTTTTCATGCTGATGATCAATTCTCTGTGCTGTAGTTTGTGCTGAAATGATGGCGCCCACTTTCATCCAATTTGAGAAAATTATGATACATCAACTACATTGTTCAAACCAAAAATAGCAACCTTGTTTATCCGGACGTACTTCTTCTTTGTCTATCAAGGGAGTAGATGTGGGTTTTAGATGGCTGATAAATTTATTTACTTACTAGTAATTAATTAAAAGTATTATGTAAACATACTAAAGCATTACAATCCATAACTGCTTAGAGCAGACTAATAGAGTGTTGACATGCCATCAATTGGCCATATTGGCAGCACTGAGAGTAAACAATGTAACTAAACTGAACAAAACTTGCTTATTCTGCTGATTATTGCTGCTGAAAATGATAAATTATTGTCATGTCTTGGGCTGTACTAATCGGTCAGACCGGAAAAAAACATTTGGATTACTATAGACTGCCAAAAGTTATAACAAATCAAGGAGAAGAGTGCAAAAAACTGTCTGAAGAACAAAAGGCGTTTGTGGTTGGAAAACTGAATCAGGATTTCCAGGGCAAGAATCTTGACAACATTTGTGTTTGTTTTTATCATTTCCAGTCAGGTAGGTGAGATATTAGGCTAAGTTAATACTTCTCGTACGTATCCTTAACACCTATTAACTTTAATTTGTTCAAATATTGTGCCCTTTCCTGCTTACTAAGTCCTTCTCTATATGATTTAGCAGCGTCCACATGTTTATTCCGTGGTTTAGACAGCATAAATTAGCAGAACAACGTATTGAGTTGTACATTAATCGTGCAATCCATGCTGTTGTTTACATCCGAGTATCTCCAGTATAGCCGAACATAATTTTTACGCTCACCAATGTTACATTTATTCAATAAAAAAAATACATTTAAAACTGTAATACTGTGAAATATCATTACAATGTAAAACAACACCCAACAACATTTATCATAAGACGTGAGATGAAGTGGCACAAGTGCATATGAACCTGAATCATTCAATGAATCACATTTAAAGAGACATATATCAGTTGGTCTCATATTTTATTTTTGCTGCCAGTTAGTATTTCCTTATTAAACATTTAATGGAGATAACTTCATATCCACCTAGCTAAGTGGACTAGAATTTTATACAGTTGCTGCCATTTGTCAAAGTTAACAAGGTTAGCGTTTCAAAACTGTTTGCTGCACCCTTGAAAAAAACGCCTGGTATTTTCTTCTCCTCCCTCTATACATGTCACTTGCAGCGTCCTGTCCAATTGCTGACTCTCTTAATTGACTCAGAACAACATAAAAAAAGAAGATAGAAAAGAAGAGGGAGAGAAATGCTGAGTTTTCTGGGGCAAATAAGCATTCAGCCCGGGTTCAGATGAGGGTCTATGTAGGTCACGCACAATATGGCGCCTGCAAGTTTACAGCTGGGGCTCGTACCACCATTATCCCACAACAATATCGCAGAGAGGAACTTATTTGAGCCCATTAGCCCGTGTCCCCTCCTCCTTCATTAACGAAGCCTTTCTTTAAACAAGCCAAGACAATAAGCTCTCAGAAAGGGTAGCGGGGGGAGAACAGGAGGACTGGAGGGGAGGTCGCAGGTTTAGCCCGGAGCCCACGATAATTACTGTGTTTCTGTCTGTGGCCTGAAAAAGACTTGAATAATGTTTCTTTTTCTGTGGGGACCCGGACAATAGATGCAGGCCTGGCTTCGAGAACGGCAAGCTTTTGGCTATTGGCTATTACAAAAAATCTCATCTTTGCCACTCACGCCAAAGCTCTTGGCTTCATTATCGCACAAAGTCTTAATGTCGACCACAATTTGCACATTAAGAATGCATAGATCTTTTATTCAGTTGGACTTCTTTTGTGACAATTTGTATGGCAACTCATTCCAGACCCACGTGGGTTGCTAATGACTGTGATATATGTGCAGTTTGTTTGGGATGTTGGTGTGTGTGTGTTTGTGAGAGGAAAGATTGAAAAAATTAGTCTCTACAGAATTACAGAGTAACTCTAAAATCAATTTACACACTTCTATCCAACAATTCATGTCTTATTCAGTATGTATCACTGCTAGGCTTGGTGGCATATGTTGATGGGTAATTATCCCTGGTGAAAAAAACAGCATATGCTGGTAGGTATGTTTTGATGCTGGTTTAAGCTGGTCCTTTGCTGGTTTATGCTGGTCCTTAGCTGGTTTAAGCTGGTCCTTTGCTGTTTTTTGCTGGTCATGTTGCTGGTCAAGGACCAGCATGAACCAGCAAAGGACCAGCATGAACCAGCAAAGGACCAGCTTAAACCAGCATCAAAACATACCTACCAGCATATGCTGTTTTTTTCACCAGGGATGGGCAATGTTATTTTGCAAACTTTGCAGATTTTGTTATAAATAATTGCGTTAAGAAAGAGAAAAACAAAATATATTGCTTCACTTAAGTAGCCTAAATCTGAAATAACACTTACAAAAACGTACTGTGGTGGCATCATGATGCTGTGATGTGTCATATATAACACAATGATATTAAAACATTATGTTTATTAATTTATGTGGTAGCCCAAGATACATTAAAAAATACCATGATACTATTTGGAATATATTATTTTAATCACAACATAAAAAAAAGAAAATAAAGGCAGTCGGAACCAACATCGGAGGATGTTGTTTCACCCGGTGCGCATTTCCGCTGACGGAACTGAATGTGACAGATTGTAAACAGATGCGGGTGAGTCATTTTCACATACAGATAACATGATATTCCCTCTTTTTATGCTTGGAGTTTTTATTATAGCGATTCTCTGATTATCAATGATACGTAAACTTGTTATATCCGCTGGGGGTTAAACACAAACAGATGACACAAATGTCATTGGCAGATGATGTAGCAGAGTGCTAACTAGCATCATGATGAAGTCATCGGCTGAATTCACAGAAGCAGCGACTTGTAAATAAAAACACACTCTCTGCCAGAGGAGGCGTAAACCTAACGTTAGATATTAGAGTTTGTTCATAGTCTTTTTACGTCTGTTTTCTTGTTTCTTGAGGCTTGTTTGTGTGTGTCAGCTGCACTTGGGTGAACTGCCAGTTCGCATCAACTTAAGTAAGATTATTCAGGATTCTTGTCGATTTAAGTGTTATCTATAGTTGTTATTCAGTGAAGAACTTCTGGTGTGAACAGTGAGCATTAGATTGCTGAAATAAGGGTTCAGTTTTTTTTTGTCTGTTTTTGTTAAGCCAAGTTACATTTATATTGCATACAGATTGCTTGTTTCACAGCTAATTTGGAATATAACAGTGGTAGTGTTTCAAAATCTATCAATTTTGAAATTAATTCAATTCAGCTATAAAAGACATTTATAAAAGACAGTAATGTTATTATTCAGCAGATATACAACTTTTAAACCCCATCTGAGCAAGCTAAAGGCAACAATGGCAATCAACCAAAAATCAGGTAACACTAGCTTAAAAAAACTAGACAAAAACGTAACAAGTACTTCATTTTTCCTTGAAGATTTACCACTGAGTGTATTCTTTAAAGATTCTTTAATTAACATGTGATACCAGAGTACTTTTTGTATAAAAAGGTCAGAAGATAAGCAGTCTAGGTTACTGGCAGGGTGATTGGTCATGTGTTCCCTCTCAGTCAGATCTATGATAATTTGATTTCATGTTCTCGAATGATGACGCGTAAGTTTTTGCTTGTCACCACCATTATGTATCTTTACTATATGGTGTAAAATGAAATTTAAGAGTGTGCACATCTACTCTCTACTGCTTTCACTTTAGGATTCTCGTACACTATGTGCTAGCTGTAACTTTGCTTTGTCACTGCCTCAGTGTGGAGATTGATATTTGCTGTGAGATGGCTAAAAATAGAGTGGTGGAAAAGGGCCTCCACATCTCTGCAGAAGTGTGAAATCACCAGCTCAAGTTTTTACTGTAGCAGGTCTGGTTCTCAAGGTTGGCTGATGGTCTAGAATACTAAGTTTTTCAAAACTGTCCTAAGAAGTTTTGGTTTAACTGCTTTAAAAGGATAGTTCGTCCAAAAATTAAAAAAATTGTTGTCACTGATTTCCACTGTATTAAGGGTTTGCACTTACGTTACGGTTTGGTCAGTTACCCGGATGCACGGTCATACTAGAGATGCTCAGATGTAAAAAACAGCATGAATTGCACAGTTAACAATGTGCTACTGAATACACTGTTCTGCTATTTATGCTGTCTAAACCACAGAAAAAAACGTGTGGGAACTGCTAAATCATATAGAGAAGGACTTTGTAGGCAGGAAAGGGTGTAATATTTTGACAAACTAAAGTTAATAGATGGAAAGATTTTTACGAACTGTATTAATTAAAATATTTGCCTAATATTTCACTGGAAATGATAAGAACAAACATGAATGTTCAAGATTCTTGCCCTGGAAATCCTGGTTCAGTTTGGCCAACCACAAATGCCTTTTGTTCCTCAGACAGTTTTTTGCACTCTTCTCCTTGATTTGTTATAACATTTGGCAGTTTATAGTACTCCAAATGGGTTTCATGCTCCGATTAGTACAGTCCAAAACGTGACAATAATTGACCAGCAAAATTGTGAGTTTTGTTTGGTTTAGTGGCATTGTTTAAGTTCAGCGCCGCCAATATGGCCGATTGATAAGTGATGAAGTATTGTGAAAACACTGTATAGACAAAAAAAAAAACAAAAAAAACATTGAGACCTTTCTTAAGATATCTTATGTTTCACAGAAGTTATACAGATTTGTAAAGACATGATGGTGAGTAAATGATAAGAGAATTTATATTTTTGGAGAACTAATGGTATTCATTATTAGATATTTCACTGACTCAATGGAAAACCAATAGAACCAAAGGAAAACAGCTGTCTGTTGGTCTCTCTTTTGTTTCTCTATTTTTTTTCCCATGGGTCTGGTGTGTCTCTGTTCTGAGATGATGTAATGGTCTTTTAATAATTGATGGTTTAAAGAAAGTGAAAGACCCTGAGTCGGAGTGCATAGAAAAATCAATGTTAGTGTGGGAGGAGGTAGACATGAGTAAGATGAGAAGAGGCTGCAAGATCATGTAAAAGGAAAACAGAAAGTAGCCATGCTCATGTTTAGCGAGGCAGGGAACCCCACCCCAAGCTGGAAACTTCCAGTGATGTTGTCGGTTTGTCTGTGTTCCCGATGCTCTGGAACGTAAGGTAGGCTGCTAAACGGATTCCATGGCCACCAATGTAGCAGTGTGCAATTGACGGTGCCATGAGTATGAACACAGGTCAAGGTAAGTGAAATTCAGCTGCTGAATGGTCCATAGCTGCCTGTCTATACACCACTTTGTGGCATTGTTCCAGATGCCAAACCAATAGGAAGCAGCATTACGGGCCATTTACACAGAACATGTCTTTGTGTGAGATGCTGTGGAAAAGAAAAGAATGGGCTTTTAGTTGCAAGATACGGTCAACAGGTTAAGTTTTCTATCTAGAGCTTGTTTACATAGAAAATGCAAATGGGACCAGTGAGGAAGGCAACTGTCTGTGTAGGTGATAGACAGCAAGGAAGCTCATTAGGGTTTGGAAAAGCTACCATGTCATGAAAAATTGCTTGTTTTTATTGTCTGTTTGGGACTCCACTGTTGTACAATTTCATACTTTTTGCTCAAAGGCTTGTCGTACCAAGCTATTCATAGAGTTACTTCTGTATTTGTTGACTGTCATGTGCTTTTCCTTCTTGTTTTTCTGAATTCAGGATGTCGGGCCCTGGGGAAGGACGTCCTGGTGCCACATTGCATTTATCACTCGCTGAATTACTGCCTTACAGACTGCAGTGATTTAATTGAGGCACTCGTCTGAATGAGGCAACACCTGTTCTAGAGAGCACTGTTTGCACTCACCTTACCCAGTGCTGATACTGATAGCTGGCACAGCGGTCAGTTCTCATTAGGTTCTTGATTAACAACATTTGCTCATAAAGTGACAGTCCTGGAAAGGGTTCAGGCCTTTGTGGACCATCTGTTTTACTACGCTTCCTTTTGGGTTCAGACAGCAGATGTTCCGTCTGCGGTGCCTTCAGGTCTTTCGATCCTGCCGTGTCGTCCCTCACACACGTAAGGAATCGGTCAGTTCGCTCCGTCCCTCTGCTTCCTCTGTGACGCCAAAACTGTCAAGGTGATGGAGGGTCTGGAAGTTGAGGACATAAGCCCAGCCCTCGAGGCCACTGAGGAGTACTTGCACTGCCTCGATGACAATCAAGGAGATGGCCAGGTACGTCCGCCCAAGCTCAAAGAGGCCTCCACCTTGGACAAGTTGAGTTCTAGTGGGGTATGGGGGCTGCTGACCGGAAAGCAATCTGAGATGTCACCCAGCAATATGGCCTGGGCGGAGCAGACGTCTTTCACCGTGCTGGGTCTGCGACATGGGAAAAGGAACCGGGCACGATCCACCAATGATTTGGCGGCTCATGCCAAAGAGACAAACTCCACCTCCAATACATCCAGCGGCGGTTTCAAGCGTGGGCACAACCGCTCCCGTTCAGACGTCAACAACCGCACTTACACCGATAATGGCATGCCTGCCATTGACAAAAATACGCTCAAGAACATGGCTCTGAACGACCACAGAGACGGTAAGAACTAAAATTAATCAGTGTTTATTGTATTTATTCATCATTCATACGTTTATTTTGAATTGTTGCGTGGTGCAGAGATCAAACAAGTTAAATCATATCTCATTCAAAATCAGGTGTAGGGGCCTATATTTTCAGTGATGCAGAAAACACGGACGGAATCACAGAATCCATTCATAAAAATGGAATTTATTGTATTACGTGGAATGTCATGGAATTTGTAGGTCATTACGCTTAAATCAAATTGTGATATGGACAAGTATCTCTAAATATTAAGCAAAAAGACTATTTAAATATGAGTAGTTGGTGTTCTATGTGTCTCCGTGTGTGTGAATGGCACAGTTTCAGTTTCGTTTAATAAACACATACTGAAGTGTGCGACGCTCGCTGTGATTTCAGCATCTGCCGTCTCGCCAAATGAGGACATAAATGACCAACATTTCCAGAACTGCTCTGAAGTTTCTTCATGAGCATTTTACCGCTTCTTTTGAGAGAAACTATCGTCATGTCATATACACAGAAATATAAAGGCATTCACAGCAACCCATCAAAATAAAAATTTGGTTTAACTTGTAGACATAAATTACTATTGTTTAGTAGAATGTATGTAATAGTACTACTACTATTATTACTAAAGTTGTTAAAACTTTATTTTATTAAGGAATAATTACACAATATTTCTTTCATGTTTTAATTTTAAAAGTTTGTTTTCATTTGATTTAAGGCTGCACAATAAACAAGCTACGAAATATGGCATTCATAATCGCAGATGAATTGTGTTTGATTATGAATGCGATATTGCGTAGCTTGTCAGTGATCTACAGCGCTGTGTATTAAATGCCGCTCCATCTGAATGCATGTGATGGAGATTTACTACTAATCACAGAACCGGCTTTACTGACGTGATGTGCATGACAATCGCATATGATTTATCGTACAGCCCTAATTTGATTAAAAGACAAACTGAATAATATTTTATGTCTACGTTTGATAACGAGAAAAAAATAAATATTTGTGAAAATATTTTCAAAATAAACTTTAATAAATTAAGTTGTTTTTATGCATTCAAATAATTTGATTTGGTAACAATAAAACACAAGGTGAGGGGGACAAAAACATTTCATAGGGCCCTAAACATGTAATTGGGGGGGGGGGACCTACAGGTGTTTAATTTACAATATTCTGTCTTCACTGAAAGTAAACAACAATCAAACGAACAAACGAACAATCACAGCCAATCAGAACTTTATTAGTATGTAATATAGTGCAACACTGCCATCCACTTTTTCAGCTGCCTTTTTCAGTGGAAGTATTTTTATAATTCTGTTTTTCCAACAGGGTTTTAAAAAAAAATGTTAGTTAAAAGTTGTAAACCACGAACCAAAGCAACCAGGTACAAGGTGAAGCACAACATTACAAACTTTAAAGCAAATGTACTTGAAAATTTGAGTTTTAGTGAGGGAAATAACTACAATCCTGTTTGATATTGCAAATAACACATTCCACTGCTAAACATGTTATTAAAAAATAGTTGAAATTATGTTTGCTGCTGGCCATTGGTTACCATTGGTTAACAATCTCATAGCTCACAGTAGTGCTGTTTTTAAAAGTTATTGTTAAAGTTAGGATTAGCGTTATCGTTAAAAATCAGTTCCGCTACTTTTTTTCATGTAAGAGCGGGCGTGGCCGTTTGTAAATTTTATGGGTCAGGCTTCCAGCCTTATTCGTGTCCAGCTATTTTTTAATGTACAAAACAGCTTGTTTTGCTGCTTGATATTGCAAATTAGTGTGTCTTACCATATTTTTACGTATTATCTTAATTTCGAACACACTGGTTTACAATGCAAACAGTTTTACTGTTCACTGCACATTGTTAATCTTCTCATTATTTCCCTATAGAGGCTTATGAATCAGAAGTTCATTACTTACTTTCTAGTAAGGTGGATAGAGAAAATGAATGAGACTTTTATTTCTGTAACCGACTCAAATAGGACTTTGGACCAATCAGATTTCTCTCTCCCACTTGTCACTTGCTGTGAATGATTAGGACAAAAACTCAACATTAAAAAAAACTTGAAAAGACTATTTGCTTGCTAAAATAATAAAACTATTTCACCACTTTGTACACTTTATTAAAACGTCATGTGATGTTTTAGCTTTTATCTCCTCACACCTGTGATTTGTTGTGTCTGCGTTTCTGTCAACACGGCTCACCTGCACTCTTTGCAGGAATCACCTCCTTTTATGTCGAGGGGGTTCAATGAGTTTTTGCTTACTTATGGTTTGGCCTGTTTGTTTGTTTTTGTGTGTTTTTGTCTGAAAGGCTTTTTATTTAGACAAGGTCACCTCCGAACAAGAACAGTTGAGACCTAGTGCAATATTACGATTAACATGCTTGTAGTGTTGTCAAAAGACCCGGTACTTCGGTACCAAGTCGGTACTAAAAAAAATTAAATGTTACGGTACCAGGTTTTCTTAAGTACCGGTGGTACCGAGCACCCGGTCAACCCGGTTCTTGCTCCACTATGCGGAAAGTGCACAATGCGCAGTTGCGTCTTCTTCATAAAAGCACAGAGACACGGCGACCGGCGGCGCTGCTGATGCGGCGGCTCTGAATCCGCTTGTTGAAAAGAAAGGAGGAAGGAGCCACGTGGGGAAATATTTTGTATTTGCGACTGATGACAAGGGCAACATCACAGATCATCAGAAACCCATTCGCAAACGGTGTCATCGAAGTTTTCTCTCAAAAGGAGGAAATACATCGAACTTAATAAAACACCTCAAAGACCGACACCCAGATTTAAGGAAAGTTCAAGCAGGTAAGTTTTAATTTCATTTTATATTTAGAGCTTTTGTTATAAAAATTATACCTTAAATAAACATCACCATTTGCTTAGTTAATCGTTAGCATAAGCGGCTAATGCTAACGCGAGTATTAGAATAAACTTCTTTATTAAGTGTTTAATGCTCCTATAGCGTTTATTAAAAATAAAAAAGGACATTATTGTGTACTATTTTTACACATGAGGCTTTTAAATGACCCGTGTAGCTAAAATATGTGTTACAGACCAAATGTACAAATGTATGGTTAATGTTTATAGCCTTAAAGTCGGTCCATCAGAAAAGCAGTTCTAGGTTATGAAATATAGTTTGCGCAGTTTGATTAAATAAAAGTACAGTCAAATACAGTCCTGTATAGTTTGGTAAAATATACCATTCATTAACATGACTTAATATATTATCTAACATCAGTTTACAGTGAGTGAACATTAATTAATGTGTGTGAATTTTATTTTATACAAACATTCGATCGTTCATGTTCATTGTGCGTGAAATAATGTCAACAGATACAACTTTTAATTTAAAATAAATTAATACATTTTGAAATTAAGAATAATTGCTATGTAACACTTGATATTAAGTCATGTTAAATGGAATCTTTTTGTAAAGTGTTTTTAATACTACAGTTTCTGTCTGTGTAACATTTATATCTTACACTCAATATAAGTAACTTTGTTATAAAAAGCTGAGGTTTGTTATTTACTGAAAAGTTATATATAAAGTTCTGTTTAGCTGGTGTCAATCTAATATTGCATTTAGTCAGACTCAGCCCATTGTTTTACTGAAGTATATTATATTTTCCTTTTACAGCTGCAGGCTGAAGAAGACCACGAACCAAACTCCTAAGCAGACAATGGTTCCAGATGCTTTTCAGCAGCAGAAGTATGACAAAAACTCACCTGAGGAAAAAAAACTGAACCGAGCTGTTGCTGAATTCACATGTATGGATCAAGTGCCAGTTTATACAGTCAAAAATGTGGATTCCAGCAAATGCTTCATCACCTCAGCTCAAAATACCAGCTTCCAAGTCAAAACTTTGTTTTATTTTTGTTTGTTATAAATAAAAATAGTGTGTTGTTCAATTCATGTTTTTGTGTTTTGATTTGGTACCGAAATTGGTACCGAGAACCGTGGATTTTCACTGGTATTGGTACCGAATACTGAAATTTTGGTACCGTGACAACACTACATGCTTGCTATGATTTAATACAATACATACTCACCAAGACAAACTGTCACATTGTTTTAAAGCTTTTTATATCCAGTGTAGTCTGGTTTAATTCTGTATTAACTCATTTTGAAAAGGCTGATTTATTTCTACATCCAGTAAATCAGCAGTAGGTTTTGCAAAATGGCAGGTGATACCAATCCTCTTGGCTGTCCTTGCCTCTGTGTTAACACTTAATGGGGCAAATTGTTAATTACAGCAAAATGTGCCAAAGGGAGCAACTGGAAATAGAAGTAAGTTCCACGCTCGAATGCCCACTGTTTCTTGAGTGACTGAGATTGAATCCTGGGTGACATTAAGTTATTGGCAACCCACCCAGTTTCTAATGCTGATAGATCTACTGATTAAGACTGGAGAAACCCCTATACCCCTCACTGCACAGGTCTCAGTGTTTGCGTTATGCTTGACTTGGCTCTGTAGCTCATTACAAGCATCAATTTCAATTTAGTCTGCTTTGTTTGCGCTTATTCTTCGACATCTTGAATTCTAATACAGAGAAAATATAAATGACACCTTTTTAAAGGGATAGTTCACCCAGAAATGGAAATTCTGTCATTAATTACTCACCCTCATGTCGTTCCAAACCCGTAAGACCTTTTTTGATGAAATGCGAGAGCTTTCTGACCCTACATAGACAGCAAGGGTCCTATTACGTTCAAGGCCCAGAAAGGTACCAAGAACATTGCACATACAGTACTGTGCAAAAGTCTTAGGCCACTAGCATTTTCATCAGCTAAAAAATGGTTTAAAGCTGTTGTCAGACTCCTTGTGCAAACAGAGATCTGATCTCTCCATCATTCAATCCAGTCTGTCTTAAGAAACAGAAAAAACAGAGACAGACTAAATCCAGAAGAACTGTGGCAACATCTCCAAGATGCTTTAAGAGACCTATACCTACAAAGCTACAGTGCTGTTAAAATTTTTTGGCAGTTAGGCACATAAAATGAGGATGCTGTCAAAAACAATGTCATAAATAGATTTTCTTTATCAAAGAACTTCTATTAACTAAAATAAATAAGCATTTGATGTGACCATCCTTTGCGTTTAAAGCAGCTTTTTCCCTATGTGCACTTGTGCATAATTTTTCAGGTAGCTTTGCAGGTAAGTTACTTGAAACATCTTGGAGATGTTGCCACAGTTCTTCTGGATTTAGTCTGTCTCAGTTTTTCTGTTTCTTCATGTCATTACAGAGACAGACTGGATGATGGTGAGATCAGATCTCTGCGTGGAGCACTGGCGGTTGTCAGACTCCTTGTGCAAACAAAAATCTCACTATATTATTACAATTAATGGCAAACAGAATGTTTGGAAATGTAAACTGATATTTTTTACTGACACACTACAGCAAAAGATAGAAATAACTTACTTTAAACCATTTTTTAGCTGGTGAAAATACTAGTGGCCTAAAACTTTTGCACAGTACTGTACATGCATCATGGTACTCTCAATAATGGCATGACGGTGTTCAGGGAGAATAATTGTTGAATAAAGTCGTTATTTTAGTTTATCCAACTAAAAGTATTTTCATAGCTTCATAAAATTACGGTTGAACCACTGATGTCAAATGGACTATTTCGTTGATGTTCTTGGTACCTTTCTAGGCCTTGAACGTGGTAGAACCCTTGGGTTGGAAAGCTCTCGGATTTCATCAAAAATATCTTAATTTGTGTTCCAAACATGAACGAAAGTCTTACAGGTTTGGAACGACATGAGGGTGAGTAATTAGTTACAGAATTTTCAGCTTTGGGTGAACCATCCCTTTAAACGCATTTTAACTTTTGCATTTAATTGTTCTCTTTTGTAATAAACAATTAGGCCTACACTAGCATTTAAAAGTTTAGTGTCATTTTTTTGACCAGCATATGCTGGTAGGCATGTTTTGATGCTAGGATGCTGGTTAGGTATGTTTTGGTGCTGGTTTATGCTGGTCCTTTGCTGGTTTATGCTGGTCCTTTGCTGGTTGATGCTGGTCTATGACCAGCAACATGACCAGCATAAACCAGCAAAGGACCAGCAAAACCAGCTAAGGACCAGCTTAAACCAGCATCAAAACATACCTAACCAGCATCCCAGTATCAAAACATACCTACCAGCATATGCTGGTTTTTTCCACCAGGAACGATGCATCAAATTGATAACAAGTGGCAGTAAATGCATTCATAATGTTACAAAAGATCTCTATTTCAAACCAATTCTGTTCTTTTCTCTTTTCAATTGATAATAAATATTTCTTGAACAAATCAGCATATTAGAATGAATTCTGTATGATCGTGTGGCAGTGAAGACTTGAGTAATGACTGCTGAAAATTCAGCTTTGAATTTTCAAATAAATTACATTTTAAAATATATTAAAAGTCAAAGACAGTTATTTTAGTTTGTATTAATATTTCATGATATTGCTGTTTTTACTGTATTTTTGTAAATTAGCCTTAATCTTTAGAGATTAAATTACCACTATTATGGATTATAAAAGATTCATATTTTGGTTTTGGGAGTCCCCAACAACAGGTTGACATGCATGCAAGGTCAAAAAACACTTTCATTGTCTTATAATATGAATTTATTTTTACCTTATTTGCTCAACGACTCCCAAACGGTTTGCTCAGCGATACATTTTTCCAAACGCCTCCTTTGCGTGATGCTAATCTGCGGTGATTGGTCCGATGACCCAGTCTGTTGTGATTGGTCTACTGCGTGCAGCGCATGTCGGAAACGAAACGCCCATTACAGGATTACGCCCATTACATTAAACACTCAAATTTTCCCGGGTCTGCGTGTGCAACAAGTAGACGGGCAATATGCTGATCAACTTGTTTAATTTGTTTTAAAAACAGCTTGTTTAAATGATTCAGAGTCAGCTCTTTCTTTTGAAAGCCAATAACTTTATACACGGTGCAAATTCAGATTTAACTTTGTAGGATGTTTATATTCACTTAGAGCTGTGTTACACACTGCATGAAAGGTAATTTTCAAAAATCCATAATAGGGGCATCTAAAGAGATTAGGAAAAAAAATAAGTCTTACAGATGCCAAACATTTAAGCGGTAGTGTAATTTCAGTTTCTGGCCTTCTAAATGGATCACGAGTATTATAACCACACAAAAGTCAGTGGTTGCCAGATTTATATTTATTTCATTTTGATCTCTGACAGTCACTGCAACAACTTAGTTGTGTTTAATTGATTATACTCAGCTTTCAGCTGTGTTCATCATGACGTCATGTTATGATGTGATTCTTCCATGAGTGCTGCTTTCTGTGCTTGATTACAGCAAGTTTAACTTGATTCGTGCCTACTCATTTGCATGTTTATTGGACCTCAAGCAGTACAATTTTATTGTTAGTTGAATACAGTTATACAGGTCTTAAATTGGATTTATGCTGCAATTGTGCGGCATCTCGCTGAAGAAAATTGCAGGGTTTCTGGATAAAGGATTAGAGAATCAATCAAGGTTGTTTGATTGTCTTGGTCTGTTTTGTCAAACTGAAGCAAATTCACTCACAACTGAGTAGGTATACTTTTTTCAAAAAAAAAAAAAAGTATACTCAGTTGTGAGTTAATTTACCAAAAAAAATCTTTTAGAGATTATGACAAAGCTGAATGTTCAGCAGCCATTACTTCAGTCTTTATTGACACATGATTATTCAAAAATCATTTTAATATGTGACCCTCGACCACAAAACCAGTCAATAGGGTCAATTTTTTGAAATTGAGATTTATACATCATCTGAAATGAGCTGAATAAATGAGTTTTCCATTGATGTATGGTGTGTTAGGATAGGACGGTATTTGGCCGAGGTAGAACTATTTGAAAATCTGGAATCTGAGGGTGCAAAAAATCAAAATATTGAGAAAATCGCCTTTAAAGTTTCCAAATGAAGTGCTTAGCAATGCCTATTACTAATCAAAAATTATTTTTTGATATATTTACGGTAGGAAATTTAAAAAATATCTTCATGGAACATGATCTTTACCTAATATCCTAATGATTTTGGCATAAAAGAAAAATCGATAATTTTAATTTATTGTTGGCTGTTGCTACAAATACATCATACTTATGACTGGTTTTGTGGTCCAGGGTCACATATAAATAAGACCCATTAAACTTCCCTGTACTATTTTGGTCTTAAAATTGTTCAGATTACTTTGGCTTTTACTCAGTCTGTTTTTTTTCCTTTTCCTGATGACCTGATGTCACTGATGACTGTTTTCCTCATGCCCATCCATGAGTGGTAGCACTATTAATACTGGTTTGATGTGCCATGTCTGTCTCAGATAGGTCTGTTAGTCACTTGCAGATGAAAAGGTCTTAGAAAGGTTCAGGCTCTGCAGGCAGACTAGCCTTGCACCAGCTCTCTAATTGGGTCATGTCAGCACGCCTCACGTCCTCTCTGCCGTGAAATTAGTAGTGACTCTTTCCATAGCTGCAAGCTATGCACCTTTGAAGACCTCCAGAGTGCAAGGAGCCCCAAACATCCACAAGCACGTCATCTGTCGTAGCCTTGCTGGCTACCCAAATGAACCAAACCCTCAGAGCTCACAGCTTATCAGCAAAAGAGGGAGGGGATTGTCTGTTATAAGTTACAGATGTTATGGAAGGTGCAGGTTTGACTGGTACATTAGAGATAAGACTTAAAGAAAACAGTACAGGGGCATTTGCTTTTAATTTACCCCTCCTTCTGGCCTCTGTCCGTTTCTGTGGATCTGGCCAGGCCAGATGCCCGGGGGCACCCAGCAGGATCCCGAGGGCTGAGAGGAAAACGGGCATTTTCCAGCCAAGGAAGTGTAAGGATGAGGGGTGTTGTGGACTAAGAGAGGAAAGGAGATAAAGGAGGGTGTATGTGAAAGAAATGGACAGAGAAAGGAAGGAATGAAAAGGAGTGCCAGAGATTAGGGGTCACTCTTTGCCGTTTTGTTTGCACAGCAGGCTGACACACAATAATGTTTCTTCCTGCTTTAAGGTGGTCGGATAGACTGATATCACGTAGCACAAGAGCATCCATCTTAGATGATGTGAACATCTCTCACAAAGGTCCTCATTCTAATGTGGTGCCAGTAAGTTCTGCAAAAGGAGATGCTAGTGATGGTGTGATAGGCAAATAATAGGAAACAGTAATTAATAATAGCAGCTTTTGGACAGGATAAGTTTTCTCTAGTTACCAAGGTCTTTCACATGCATGTTTTTAACTTTGTAATTTTCTCACATAACCTCTGTAATTTTTTTTAAATGCATTTTTTTTTTTGTGAACTGGCCAAAAATAATTTTTTGGTAAAGTCCTCTGAGAAGTGTATTCCTGAAAATAATCTTTGTTGTTGTTGTAGATGTTGTTTTCTATAATTCTTGTGTATTTGGGCAATTTTGCCTTTTTGGTAAATTGACTAAAAAGAATAGCCTTCTTTGCTGAAGTCCTTCAAGATTTGTTTTTTTTCTTAAATGTTTCTCATTTATTTTGAAACTTTTGCCTTTATGTTTGGGCTAAATTGGCAAAAACAAAAGACAAAACGTGTTTTTTTTGAAGTCCTGAAGTCCTCTTAGATTTTTTGTTTTGTTTTGTTTGTTATTTATTTGACAATTTTGCTTTCATTTTTGGGGGTTTGTAAATTGGCTAAAAAGAACAGAAGTTTTTTATTATTATTATTTATTTAATATTTCTCATGTATTTTGACTTATTTTTTGCCTTTTTTTTTACGTTGGTAAATTGACTAAAATGAATGAATTAAATGGGGGAAAATGTCTTTTTCACTGGTTTTCTTTTTTTAAGTTTCTCATTTATTTTGACAATTTTGTTTTATTTGTTTGGTTAGGAAAGTCCTCTAATTTTTTTGGACAATTTGACCTTTTTTGTTGGGTTGGTAAATTGGCTAAAAGAGAATAGCCTTTTGCTGAAGTCCTCTGCAAAGTTATTTATTTATTTAAGTTTCTCTCTTTTTTTTTTTTTTTTTTTTTTTTTTTTTTACATTTTTGCTTTTTTGTTAGGCTGGTAAATTGGCTCAAAAATTAAATTAGACGGTCTTTTTTTTTTTTTTTTTTTTTTCTGTAATACTTCTCATAATATATTTTGGCTTTTTTTTGCCTTTTTTGTTGAGCAGTTGTTATTGAAAATGTTGTTGTCAGTCCCTCGAACATAAAAGGAAAATCAAATCAATAAGCAGAGTCTGATCACAAACTGCTCACCTTATTGTTACAAAATAATGACTTGTATTGTTTTTTTTTAAAATTATTTTTATTCCTGTTTGTATTGTATAATTCACCAGAAAGTACTTTTTGAAATTTTTCAATTTTTTTGACATGCTGTAGCCAGAGGCCCTAGTAATCAAATTTACAGTTATTTAATTCATTATAAACTTTTTTTCTTTAGTCTGTAGTTTGTTATTGGCATTAAAGATGCTCTTTCTGACCTTTTTCCTTCTAGCTCACAAGGAGAGCAGCCCTAGCCTGGTGAAGCAGGGAACACTGGAGCAGAGAGAGGGTCCGTGGGGACGCTGGACCACCTGTCATGTGGAGCTTACACCCTGTGAGCTGCGCCTCTACAGCCTGGACAGCAGCGGCAACCAGCAGCTATGTGCCGCTCTCTCGCTGTCCCACTGCCAAGGTGTGAGTGCACCCCAACAGCAGGATGGACGTGTTTTCCAGGCCGTCTTCTTTAACAGCACCCGCCTGCAGTTACGTGCACCCTGCCAGTGGGAGGCACTGGAGTGGCGTAGACTCCTCTGGGAACGCGTCTTGGCCGCCCGTCCAGCCAATCGCAAAGGGGAGTCGGCCCGTGCCAACTCTCCTACACCTCACGAACCCGATCCAGATGCGGCGACTGTGCCAGTCCCTCGACCCCTGGTACGTCCCACGGCCCTACCACTGTTCACCCAGCACTGTGCCGATGTTCTTAAGGCTGGCCTTCTGCACCAACTCACCGACCTCAACAACTGGAGGGCCTTCACATTTGTACTGAGCCGCACTGAGCTGCAGGCCTTCCCAACTGAGGGAAGAGGCCCAGTGTCGGAGCCGGTGTTGAGGTACCCGTTGGCCTCCTGTCTGGCTGTGCAGCGGGATGATGAAGATGGAGACACCAGCTCCCGCTTCCAGGCGGTCTTCCCTGATGATGTGCTCCGCTTGCGGGCAGAGAGCGAGTCCAAGGCCCAGGACTGGGTGGAGGCCTTGCGGACGGCAGTGACGGCCCAGAGGCCACAGTGGGAGAATAATCAAGCCTCCAGTGAAGTGCTGATACGGAGTAAGCCAGCGAGGGAGCGACGGCACAGGGAGGCCCAGAAAGCTAAACGACAGTCCGTCACCACTAGCTTTCTCAGCATCCTTACCTGTCTGGCTGTAGAAAAGGGTCTCACCGCTCAGAGCTTCCGATGTGCAGGTGACCACATTTTTCAACATTTCCTAAATTGTAATAGCTTTTTGGATTTTGTAAAACTTTACATCATCTGTAAAACTTTACATCATCTGTAAAACTTTACATCATCTGTAAAACTTTCAGGGAGGAATTCACCAAGAGTCAATTACCTTTGCTGGTTGCACGTTCATTTTATATGCATTGTGGCACAAATATGCCTGCATATTTAGTTTATATTTAGTATTGATCACAATTTTGTATTTTGGGGCCAAAATGTGACACTAGGTAATCATTTGAGAAACTGAAATCTAAATCTGCTTAGAAATCTAGATCATTTAATTTAAATTTAGCCAACATGCAATGATATTATGTGACCACAAAACCAGTGATAAGGGTAAATTTTTTTAAATTAAGCTTTATACATCATCTGAAAGCTGGCCATGATACAACTACTTGAAAATCTGGAATCTGAGGGTGCAAAAAAATCTTGTCCAAAAGTTGTCCAAATGAAGTTCTTAGCAATGCGTATTACTAATCAAAAATTAAGTTTTGAATTATTGACAGTAGGAAAATTACAAAATATCTTCATGGAACATGATTTTTACTTAATATCCTTATGTTTTTTGGCATTAACAAAAAAAAAAAAAACTACACATTTTGACCCAAACAATGTATTTTTGCCTATTGCTACAAATATACCCATGCTGCTTATGACTGTTTTTGTGGTCAACATACTGTAAAAACAGTGGACAAATTAAAAAGGCATTTATCAATGACTTCATGATCACAAATGAAAACTCTTAATATTTTTATTAAATATTTCTGTATTAGCAAATTGATAAACAGATGATCATATATCTTGCGTACTAAATATTTAATATATTAAATATTGTATTTTCAGTTTGCTAATTTTTCTGTTTTTATCACATTATTTTTTTGAGACTGTGAATTCTTTATTTATCTTTTCTATACTGATAATTGATTGACTCTAAGTTTTTTTTTAATTTAGTAGTGTTTTATTAAAGTATTGATTTTCTTTTTTTTTTTTCTTTTTTTTTTACTGGATGTTTATTGTTTTTAACAGGAATAACATACAAAATAACATATCAAAATTACATAAATTAAAAAAAAATTACAAACATGTAGTGCTGTGCAATGGTTAATCATGATTAATTGCATCCAAAATAAATGTTTTTGTTTACGTAATGTGTGTGTGTGTGTACTGTGTATATTAATTATGTATATATAAATACACACACATGCATGGATATATTTAAGAAAAATATATGTTTATATATGAAATATATTTATATAGAATATTATATATGTCAATGCATGTAAATATTTTCAGAATACATACTGTATACATAATAATCATACACAGTACACACACATATATTATGTAAACAAAAACATTTATTTTGGATGCGATTAAGTAAGGGATAATCAATGGTTTGCCATGCATTAAAGGGTTTTAATTGCCCAACGTGGGGGCAAAGAACCACCCAACACGAAGTGAAGCGCATTTAAAATCCTTTAATGCACGGCAAGCCATTGATTATCCCACTTATTCCATGGTCATTTACTACACAGCACTACAAACATACCCATACTCCCCACCCGTGTATAACAACAACATTAAATTTGAGAAGAAATTACTACATTTTACAAGTTATGTCTATTGATTTATCAGTTTCTCAAATTAATATCACATTTTACCCCTATAGTAAGTGTTACCCCAAATGTAGTCATGACATTTGTAGTCATCACACATTTGAGATGCATGTTCATACCAGGTGTGAACAGACCACTTGTGGTTGGATCACTCATGATAAACACTGATATCAAGTGTAAACAGGGCTAAAATCTTAATAATTGTGTGATCGCTATTAAATGTTCTGTTGAAATGTTGCATTTTAGCATGCAGTCACTTTTTCTGGATTTGACATCACAGGTTTAAGGCTGCTAGCTTTATATGACTATAACTTTGATCCTTGCCTTTCATAAAGGCTATGTCTATATAAACATTAGCCTTTCTCCATGAGTCAAATGATTCAACAAGCTCACTCAACCCCCAAAGAAATAAATGTTCCACTCACTAAAGAATTGTTTCAAACCAAATGTCACATTTTTCAACACATACCACATGATATGATCACTTGAACAGTCAGTCAACCGTTATACAAAGCCAACCCTCAACATAGGTCTGTAATTTGGCACACAAACGTCATCTCCCCATTCCAAATATTGTTTAAATATGTTGATATCTATGGCTTTGCTGTGGTGACCTTCAATTGCCAGGTAGATATCTGAGTCCTTATAGTTATGTCAGTTTGTAGTATATCAGGCTGAGTCTATCACTTTCTTTCTCTGGTGTGAAATTTCCACCCTCTAAGTGGATATGAATGAAACGCTTTCCTGCCCGGTTGTAACAACCAGCTTTTTAATGCAGGATATTTGAAAGCCTCACCGAACAAGGACAGCAGGCACCTGACGATAATTGGCCCATATAAAGCGGAAAAATCCCCTTTTAGAATCAAAGGCTCCCTGGATGCTGCGATCTGTGCGGAAGCTAATTGTTTGATTCAGGGCCACGAAAGAGATTTTTTGAATGGGACGTGTCGGCCTAAAAAGAACAGAACAGCTGGGTACATCCCTGCGCTCAGCAGCCCCCTTTCTTTCTCTCTCTCACTCTCTTTCTCTCTAGTTTTTATCACCTAAAAAACTTTTGTGACTCTTTTTTTAATTTTTTTTTTTCGCTAAATAGATGCTCACTCCTTTTCACACTTTGTATTGCATGTTTGTTTGAGTACTTTTACAGATTTTAAAGCTGTAATTATAATGAGTGCTTCTAAGGTAGAATATACTTGAAATAGTCCTCATTTTCTTTTCTTTTCTTTTCTTTTAAATAAGATATGTATATGGATGTATATGGACCTCAAAAGCAGTCGTAAGTAGAACAGTTATATTTGTAGCAATAGCCAACAATACATTGTATGGGTCAAAATTATTGATTTTTCTTTTATGCCAAAAATCATTAGGATGTTAAGTAAAGATCATGTTCCATGAAGATATTTTGTAAATTTCCTACCATAAATATATCAAAACTTCATTTCTAATTAGCAATATGCATTGCTAAAAACTTCATTTGGACAACTTTAAAGGTGATTTTCTCAATATTTAGATTTTTTTTGCACCCTAAAATTCCAGATTTTTTAGATAGTTGTATCTCGGCCAAATATTGTTCTATCCCAACAAACCATACTTCAATGGAAAGCTTTTTTTGTTCAGCATTCAGATGATGTATAAATCTCAATTTCAAAATTCCGAAATATTCCAGGGTCACATATTATTGATATATTTAGGTCCAGTTGTATTGGTCTGAAAGAAGAAAGTCATATACACCTAGGATGGTTGAGGGTGAGTAAGTCATGGGGTATTTTTTATTTTTAGGTGGACTATCCCTTCTTTTTAGAGAGAGCATACTCATCGAATTGCAGGGTAGATGCAAAGAACAACAGACCCGGTCTGGGGTGATGGTTGAAGGTGGTAGTGGCTCTTCATCATGAGGGGATGTTGGAGTTTTGCCTCATTACTGTTGCAGTCTTTTATTATGGCCTGTTTTGTTCTCTGTCATTTGTTCACTTCGCAATACCTCTTGGCCCCAGTTTTTCTGCATCCACAAAAGGCTTTGTCAGCTCACCCAAGTCCTATGTGGGGGTTTGTGATGCATTCACATTACTTAAAGATAACCTATAGTCATGGTGAACTTCAGTCCCTGCCTTAAAGGAGAAGTTCACTTCCAGAACAGAAATTTACAGGTAATTTACTCACCCCATTGTCATCCAAGATGTTCATGTCTTCCTTTCTTCAGTCGTAAAGAAATAATATTTTTTGAGGAAAAAAGTTCAGGAATGTTCTCCATACATTGGACTTCAATAGTGTCAACTCCCAAAATGCAGTTTCAATGCATTTTCAAAGGGCTCTAAACGATCCCAGCCAAGGAAGACAAGTCTTATCTAGCAAAATGAGCAGTTAATTTCTAAAAAATATGTACAATTTATATATGTTTTAGCCTCAAATGCTCATCTTGTCTAGCTTTGTGTGAAATCTGTGTATTACGGTTCATGACAGTTAGGGTATGTTGAAAAACTCCCATCTCATTTTCTCGCTGTTTTACCTTCTTTTATGACCCTCCTTGTGCATTCACTTTGTAAACACTGGGTCGGTACTTCTGCAGCGATGTAGGGTGATTTTTGAAGTTGGAGGAGAAAATGAGATGGCAGTTTTTCCCCCATGTATTCACCCATGAATTGACCAACTGTATTGACCCAGAATGCACAGAGTTCACGCAGAACTAGACAAGATGAGCATTTACGGTTAAAAAGTAAATGAATTATAAATTTTTTTAGAACATAACCAATCATTTCGCTAGGTAAGACTCTTCTTCCTCAACTGGGATTGTTTAGAGTCCTTTGAAGCTGCATTTAAACTGCATTTTGGAAGTTCGAACTCCCAGGCACCATAGAAGTCCACTATGTGAAGAAAAATTCGGAAACGTTTGCCTCAAAAATCATAATTTCTTTACGACTGAAGAAAGAAAGACATGAGAATCTTGGATGACAAGGGGGTGAGTAAATTGTCTGTAAATTTTTGTTCTTTAATGTGCCTTTAATATATTTCAGACTTATACCATCTGATGTTTCCTTTAAGATTTTGGTTCTTCCTTGTCTGGAGAATGAAGAGTGTGCCAAATATTTTATTGCATTGTTTTATTGTTTCACTTAATTATTTGTTATATTTGTTAATTAGTTATATTTTGATTGAGTTGATTTGAACTGGATCCTGGTAGTCCAGTTCACTCTCGATCAACTCTCATCGAAACAGTGCTGATCAACAATTAATGCAATTAAAACTCTATTCAAATCATTAGGCCGACAGAATAACAGACCTTTGTTTAAGAGGGTCATGCATGCCATCCATTTGAAGCAGAAGAGTCGTTCATCCTCTTTCCTCCTCTCTCAAGCGCACACACACATACACCCTTTTTCTCAAGCCAAATCACATAGTTTGCTTGAACCCAGCTTGGGGGCTTTTTTTTCCACACACTTCCACTAAAGTACCCTGTAGAGCATACAAGGACAGCAGATCAAATGGGAAGATCCAGCTGTAGGTGGGAAAAGAGGGAGTGTAGGGTCAGGTGGAGAGAATGGGGTCCAAGGGACTGCTGTTTACATCAAAAAGATGGGCAGTGCATCTGTCTCAAGCAAACTTGTGTGAGCACACTTACACACGCACAACCTTATGCCATCTTTTTTTTGAAGTGGATGTCAGCTTGAATAGGGGACATCAAAGCTGGGGCCTTGTCGTCTTTCTCGCTTATGGAGCCACAAAGCCCCACCCTGGCGTTCTTGTCCCGTGGAACTCTGCGGGCTGCTTGAAAGTGGCGCGAGTCGTAGCCTTTGCAGCAAGAAAACAGAAAGACCTTCTCGTACTGAAGGACCGCACACCTCCTCTGGAGCTGTAATGTCTATTCTGCTAGAAAACCATTGTGCAAGTGGCACCTCAGAGCGGCCTGCTTCACCTTTCTTTTTCCTGCAAATAGTTGCCGTTTTAGGGCAACAGGGTGCTGCTGAAAATAAAAGAGGGGAATCTTGCGGACAGTCTCGGAATGAACACATCAAACGCCTCTTGTTTGGCACAGCTCCTTGTCTTTCCCACAGTCCCAGGTTGGCCCCACTTTTTGTGCAAGGAACATGCCGTTCCCCTCCACTTATGCTTGGCTTTGAGATTGGGAAATGTTGAGAACCGTATTGAATGAGTGTCACATGTGTGTTAACTGCAAAGCCGCAGCTTTAACCTGCTAGAGTTGGAGGCTTCAGTTGGCTCAGAGTGGTTTGATGTCCACAGACATCGCTGTACCCTCAACTTGAGGATATTTTCTGTGCTGTCTGTCTGGCTGGTATGTGCAAACTTGCACCTTGTGTGTTTGAATGTATGTGGGAACTCATGCGTGGTGCTATGCTTTACTGGCACAGGCTGTGATGTCCACAATACAAGGAGACTGCGGTTTCCAAGTGGCCAGCTCCTTCCCAGAAATGACATGCTTTCTGGCCGCTGTCCAGATGTGCTCTAGCCCAGCAGGGTTGATGGAAATGTATCAGAAGTTTGCTAGAAAGCTTGTTCAGATGATCTTGTTCTAATGTGGTTCTTCCTTGTTTTGGTACTATGTTTACATGCAATTAAAACATGCATTTACAGTTGAATCAAAAGTTTACATACACATTGCAGAATCTGCAGAATGTTATTTTACCAAAATAAGAGGGATCATACAAAATGCATGTTGTTTTTAATAATTTACATACAGTCCACAAGAGAAAATAAGCTGAATTTATAAAAACAACCCAGTTCAAATGTTTACATACACTTGATTCTTAATACTTTGCTGTTACCTGAATGATCCACAGCTGTGTGTTTTTTTGTTTTGTAATAGTTGTTAACGAGTCCCTTGTTTGATTTCAACAGTTAAACTGCCTGCTGTTCTTCAGAAAAATCAGTTCCCACAAATTCTTTTTGAATTTTAAGATCTTGGGAAACAAGTAAGTATCTTCTGTAGCTTCTGAAGGGCAGTACTAAATGAAAAAATATGATATTTAAGCAAAATAAGAAGAATGTGCAAATCTTCATTCTGTTCAGAAGTTTACACCCCTGGGTCTTAATGCATCATGCTTCCTTCTGGAGCACCAGTGAGCATTTGAACCTTCTGTAATAGTTGCATATGAGTCCCTCAGTTGTCCTCAGTGTGAAAAGATGGATCTCAAAATCATGCAGTCATTGTTGGAATGGGTTAAAATGCACAAAAATGCTAAAAAACCAAAGAATTAGTAGGACCTGAAGGATTTTTCTGAAGAGCAACAGGCAGTTTAACTGTTCAGGACAAAAAAGGAATTCATGAGCAACATGTAAAAAAAAACAAAACAGCTGTGGATCATTCAGGTACCAGCACAGTATTAAGAATCAAGCATATGTAAATGTCACTTTTGTCTTTTTTTCACTCTTTTATGTGAAATATCTTATTCTGGTCAGTACTAAATAAAAAACAACATGCATTTTGTATGATCTCTCTTATTTTGGTACAATGATTAACATTCGGCAGATTCTGCAAGTGTGTATGTGAACTTTGACTTAAACTGTACATGCATTAATTTGAACGTAGTTGTCCATAATCTTTTTTTTTTAATTCCAGAGTTCGTGCCATATGTGAGCTGTTAGCTGCTGATTCTTCCGTGATGTTATACAGAAACTATGCTTTGGAAGTCAGTTGAATGCATACAAACATTGCAGTCAAGTTTTTGAGTCAGTGCTTCTCCTTTAATTTTTGCACAGTTTTTGTTTTTCTTTTGCTGAAAAGCACAGCCTCAACTAGCTCTCTCTTAATAACAGTCTCTGTAGCATGAACGCTATACAACGATGTACTATTTTTGGAAAAGGGCGGTATTTGTGGGTTTACGCTCTGCATGTATGCTGATTACAAGGCAGCATTGACACACGACACCCTGCTGCATGGTCTGTGGTTCAGCCCAAATATCAGGCACCCATCAGCTGTGGCATGGGGGACACCACCTCTGACTTTTTATAGTCTGGGGTCCCTGCCCCTAAAAACCTCAAGTTTACATTGGCAGCATAGTGCAGCGCATGATGTTAGCGCCTAACCTCAGCTAGAACAACCCATTACGTATTGGTTTGGAAATGGAATAGAGTGAATTTTCTTTTCTTGGTCCAAAGTGGCAGTATTTTTTGGCGAAGTATTGTGCAATAGTATTGCTCACAGAATAACATTTGCCCAGATTTTTAAAAATGTATTTAATTATGCATCCGAAATGGCTAAAAATGACACAGTTCTCTTTTAAAATTTCTCAGGGCATGCATGATGTTAAAGAGATGAAAATTCTGTTGTTAATTACTCACCCTCATTTCATTCCAAACCCGTAAGACCTTCGTTCATCTTTGGAACTCAAGTTAAGATATTTAATGAAATGCAAGTGCTTTCTGACCCTGCATAGACAACACATTCAATGCCCTGGAAGGTAGTAAGGACATCATTAAAATAGTCAGTGTGACATCAGTGGTTCAGCTGTAATGTTGTCAAGCTACAAGAATACCAAAATTCGACCATTTTTTTCTCTTCTGTGTCCCATGTCACATAGACTATTTTAACCATGTCCTTACTACCTATCTGGGCCTTGAACGTGCCAGTTGTGTTGCTGTCTATACAGGGTCAAAAAGCTCTCTGACTTCATCAAAAATATATTAATTTGCGTTCCGAAGATGAACAACGGTCTTATGGGTTTGCAACGACATGAGGGTGAGTAATGAAAGACAGAATTTAAATTTTTGGGTGGACTATACCTTTGGGCCAGATTTACTAACAGTTTGCGCCAATGCAAAGCATCTTTTGGCATTAAAATAGTACTGTGAAGATTTACTTAAGATGCACAGTGAAGAATTAGCCAAGAAATTGCCAAACAATGTTATTTTTAATTTGCTTCAGGAAATAAAAGACAACTTGGAACCCTCAACTAGGAGGAGTCGCACAATACCAGGTCTATTAAACCTTCTAGCAACCCTTCATTTTTTTGGCCTCCGGTCCTTTTCAGTCTATAGAGACAGAGCGACACAGTCATAATCTGAAAACCACACCCACTGGGGGGAAACAATCCAACGCTCTCCATTGACTTTGTATTGCGGGAAGCTGCCTCTTTGTTGTCTCTTACTTATAACAAAAAACAAAACAATGTCTAAAAGCTGCTATGTAACAAGGTGTACAGTAAACAAGCTAGAAAACCCAGAACTACATTTTTATAGGGTGTTGACCCAAAAAACGAGCGTTTAAGAACACAAAAGTAGAGCGCAACATGTCATATTACTCTGAAAACTACGCCCACTGGAGGGAAACTTAATCGCGACAGGAAACAATCAGTATTTTTAACCATGTGAAAGGATTATTTCACCACCCTATGTAAACCTGAGAGGAGGAGATGTATTGAGAAACTAGATTTTATTGGTCTACGGCAGTGCTCCTTTTCCTTACCTTCCGTTTGCTGGAGGAATTATCCAACTGAATGGCTCAACGTGAAATACCCTGACACTCACAATTATTCACAACGCTTGTTTTTTGGGGTCGACAGATTATAAAAACTTGGTTCTGGGTTTTTTAGCTTGTTTACTGTACGCCTTGTCACATATCAGCTTTTAGACATTGTTCTGTTTTTTAATTAAAGTCAGAAATGACAGGGAGGCAGCTTGTCCCAACCCCACCCCCTCCCCCCAAGTGTGGGCATGGCCTAAATGCACTCTGTCTCTATTGTAGCTTTATTATTTCTTTATTCTTTATTTGTGACTACACTAATTTGTGCTGCGCTTGGTATATTGCGTTGGTCGATATGTAAATGAGATGTTGCGTCTGTGTTCTTTAATTTGCGCGTTGTCAGTAAATCACCTGCAGAAATTTCCACACCCGTCGGCGCCGTTTTGGAATTGCGATTTTATTGACATCGATGGTTCCATGAAGAACCTTGAATATCCATGGAATGTTTTAAATGCAGAAAATGTTCTTTATAGTGAAAAAAGGTTCATTTAAGAACTCTTCACTGAAAGGTTGTTTGAGGGATGAAAAATGGTTCTTCTATGGCAACACTGTAAAAACACCCTTTTGGAGCCTTTATTTTGAAGAGTGAAGGAAACAACATTACAGAAATAGAATGCATGAGGCTGAGTAAATGATGACAGAACTGTTATATATGGGTTTGCTGGCTGTTTTGAATCTGATGGTAAATGATGTAGTGTTGCTTACATTCAGGGATGCACGTACATCATCGCTGTTTTCGGCATGGTCCTTTTCAGCCAGCTAACAATGCATCAAAAATAGACCTACAGCACTGCCTGTAAACACTGTAATCAGTGTCTCCCCCTACAGATATTTGTAGCGATAACATTCTGCATCCCTCTTTTGGAGACTGTGTTTTCTGACTTGTTTTTGTCCTCTCTATCCTACCTCCCATCTTGTCCACATTTCTTCTTCTCCTTATGAAGTGTATAGCTGCTGCCACGCTCCACCGAAAAGATTGTACAAGTCTATATCCGTCTGTGCCTGTTCCTTTCATTCTCTCTTTTTATATTCTTTGAACGTCCACACTGTCCCGGCTCTGATTTTCCCAGATGGTTAGGATAAGGGACACCTGCCATGTTCACAATCACCTGTTTTGGTTCCTTTGGAACAAGCCCTTTGCTGGAAGGCCGCCTCAACTGTTTGAAGACAACTTGAACAACGGTTAAAAGACAAAGCAATGCACTTTCAGGAGATATCTTGTATTAGATGTGCTCAGGATTTGTGACTGTTCAGTATGAAGAAGCATTTAGATTCTTTCTGTTGTGTCTGAACAGGTAAAAAACCTTTTTACTTTGGGTTTTTATCAGTGACTCAATCGCTGCCTTTGGTGCAGTATAAATCTTTTCAAACCTTTGGATCATCAGTAATGTTTATCTGTGTTTAGCCAGGGTTGTGTGGTAAACCTTGACATATCAGTGCACAACCCAAACAGATGGATCACCTTCTGCTAATGATTGTCAAATTTTAACAGGGTCATGCCCTCATCAGTAGATTAGGTGCTCATTAACATTGTCATTAACCCAGAGTTGATCTTTCCTGTCCCAGGTTTGATTTGTGTGTTGTTTGAGGTTCATCCTTTTTTATTATTGTTGCTTTGTTTTTCCATTCAGGATGTCAGAGGCCTGTGGGTCTGTCACGGTGCAAGGCCAAAGTTTGCTCTTACAGCGGCTGGTACTACTGCCCAAGTTGTCACCAGGACAACCTCTTCCTCATACCTGCTCGTCTACTGCACAACTGGGACACTAACAAACACAAGGTTTGTGTACAGACCCATATACCCAATCCATATCTTTAATATTGTTAAAGGTTTCCTTGGTGAGTTTAGGAATCAGCTTTTGCACCAACCAACAAAACAAACCAGTCGTCCAACAAAAGCTGAAAGAGATTATGATTAACAACACTGTTTTTGTGGCTCAGGTGTCAAAACAAGCAAAGGAGTTTTTGGAGTTTGTTTATGAGGAGCCCCTGTTAGATGTCCAACAGTTGAACCCGTGTCTGTATGAGCATTGCGAGGCGTTGGCGGCCGTTCTCAAATTGAGACAGCAGCTCCAGTCTCTCAGGGCCTACCTCTTCAGCTGCCGGGCCACAGTGGCAGAAGACCTCCGCCGCAGGTGAGCGATGCCAAAGAGTAGGAACAGAAAAGATAGGGGAAATAAAAGTAAAACAGATTAAATATGACAAAATGGTGCATTTTTATAATATACACTGTATCTGTTTGAACTTTTGCTGGGTTTGAATTAACACTATAGTATAGTGGTCAACCAATAACAATGTTTTAGTTGACAATATGGCTACTGAACTATTTTAACGATTTTAACAATAGTAAATGTCATGTATTCAAGTTGCAGATATTAAATGCATTATAAAATATTGCACACAGTTGAAGTCAAAACACATACATACACCTTGCAGAATCTGCAAGATGTTAATTATTTTACCAAAATAAGAGGGATCATACTAAATGCAAGTTATTTTTTATTTAGTACTGACCTGAATAAGATATTTCACATAAAAGATGTTTACATATTTTGCATCGTGTTTCCTTCTGAAGCAGTGAGCATTTGAACCTTCTGTAATAGTTGCATATTAGCCCTTCAGTTGTCCTCATTGTGAAAAGATGGATCTCAAAATAATATACACAAAAATGCTGAAAAAGCAAAGAATTTGTGGGACCTGAAGGATTTTTTTGAAGAACAGCAGGCAGTTTAACTGTACAAACAAGGGACCCATGAATAACTATTACTAAACAAACAAACAAAAAAACACGGCTGTAGATCATTCACATAATAAGAAATTGTATGTAGACTTTTAAACAGGGTCATTTTTGTCAGTTCAACTATTATGTTCTTGTGTGGACTATATGTAAACGTCTGTTATGTGAAATATCTTATTCAGGTCAGTACTAAATTAAAAATAACATGCATTTTGTATAATCCCTCTTATTTTGGTAAAATAATTAACATTGTGCAGATTCTGCAAGGTGTATGTAAACTTTTGACTTCAACTGTATTTATAAATAGAATGAGTAAACACTTTCATTCTACATATTTGTAATGTATTTCAAATAACTTTTAATAAATGTTCATATCTTTTCATATTGTGTATGGAATGTGAATGAACTTGATATTGTAATTTATTTATTTTTGACTTTGTTGATATTGGTTGACCACAACTGTAGTATTGTTCTTCAGTGTTCTTCAAACAAATATTAAAGTGATAGTTCAGCCAAAAATTCTGTCATTTATTACTCGCCCTCATGTCGTTCCAAACCCGTAAGACCTGCGTTCCTCTTCTGAACACAAATTAAGACATTTTTGATGAAATCCAAGAGCTTTCTGACCTTGCATAGAAAGTAACGTAGCTACCACATTCAAGGTCCAGAAAGGTAGTAACGACATTGTTAAAATAGTCCATGTGACATCAGTGGTTCAACCTTAATTTTATGAAGCCACGAGAATACTCTGCACAAAGAAAACAAAAATAAAAACTGAAATTTCTTCTCTTCCCTCTTAGTCACAAAAAGTATTCTCATAGCTTCATAATCTATAATCATTTGTTTACCAATAGATTTGTCTGGTTAAAGAAGGGTTAGTGAAACTGATCTCAAATTGGACTAATATAAACGTGAGGTTTTTTTTTTCTCACCTACCAAAAAACAACCATGGAGCAAGAGCAAAACATTCTTGGAAGACTGTAGAAGTAGCAGTTTTTTCCATTTATACTTATATGTGTGTGTGTGTGTGTGTGTGTGTGTGTGTGTGTGTGTTTTATTTTTTTATTATTATTATTATTATTAAGAGCCCACTTAAGAGATTGTATTGTTCTTAGTTACATCAAAATAGTTGATTGAGTTATGAAGTCAGTAAGATAAGGCAAGTTCGGAAATATTTCACTGATATCAGTGCATGAGTGTATAAATATTTCCTAGTTATTGTAGTCTGGTGATTCTGATTACAGTGATTGATTCAGGCCAGCAGGGACACACACTGAGCTTTTCCACTTTCTGCTTTGCAGATTTATAAGATGGGACTGGTAGTGAATATATTGTGGAACAATATAAATATTTGTGAAGTCTTGCAAGACACCTAAAATAGTGGATGACTGCTGCTGTTTGCATCTGGCTTGTAGCCATGCCAGTATGTACAGCTAAGTTGTAATATATACATATGTATTAAGCACGTAGTACTAACAAATTATGAATTTTTAAAAGCTGTTTCAAGGAATGCATTTGGTTGCTGGGAATAAGATCCTGAAGCAGATCTTTAGTGGATTCCTAAGGGCCAGGTTCAGCACGAATGTGAAGGAGCTGTGTTTATGTGAAGTTTTCGGCGCTAAAAGGCTTGTCTATGTGATGAATGCTTCACGATCCTACCAGGGTCAATGTGGAGACCACTAGATTGCGCTAAGAGGCCTTAAACATTCACACCATGAGAGACGAAAGCTTGTACAGCTCTGTGATGAAATATCACATAATGGAAAGCTACCACCAGCTTTTCCGCCCAAAATGGCTCACCTCCTTTTATATTGACAGTTAATCATCTGAAAAAGACAACTGTTTACTTGATTTAGGGTTAACTGGAAGTTTAGAAAGAGAAAAGTCTTAAAGGGAAAGTTCACACAAAAATATATATACATGTTCAAATGTTTTGGGATCTGTAAGATTTTTATTGTTGTTTATTGTTGTTGTCCAAACTTTTGACTGGTAGTGTATATATGATTGAACTGCAACGAAAGACAGTGGGGTCTAAAACATAACTGGAGTAAATGATCACAATGTTTCATTTTTGCGTAAACTAAGAGGAGACTGCGGTTTGTTCCTCCTAGTGCCCATGAAACATATCTTTGTATTGACAGTTCTTTTTGTGGTAAGCTAATTTCCATATTTTTCTCTTGAAATAAAGTATGGCATGACAAAAACGTTCAAATAAAAAATAAACTTCAGATGTTGACTTAATGGTGTTGCTAATGCACTCTTAGCTACACATTCAGAACAGTGTTTGTTGTTTGAATCACTGAATTATTGAATGGGCCAGTAGCCTTTCCTATGTATTGGCTCCTTTGAACTCCATGGTGACGTAGAAGCGGGATGGCCGTTTGAAGTGCAGACGTGAGGGCTCTAGCAAAGGGAACCTCAGTTTGAACTGAATATCCTCTCCGAGGTTCATCTCCTTGGAGCGGTCCCAGCTGCCTACTGAGCGGTGACTTTATCTGGCCGCTGTGTTTACGGGGTGCATCAGCGGTGACCCTAGCAGGAGGCAGAGCTAGAGGGCTAGTGTTTATGACCAGGCTATTAGGAGGCATCAGGCTAAAGCTTTGCTTTTCCAAACAGTGTAGGATTGATGAGGGCGGTGGCGCTAAAATATTACCTTAGTCATTCATTGCACAGCCGGGACGCTCATCAGCGGTTGTGAAGAGGCCCACGAGTGTTTACACTAAGCCACAGAGAGAAGGGGGAGAGCTGTCACAGTCTACACCGTTGAGCCTGATCTAATGCACCTCACTGATCCAAAGGGGCATCTGCACTCATGCTTGCTACCTTTGTCTGTACCTTTCATTAGTTTTTCCTCATGTCTGGGATTGGGAAATGGAACCAGTTTTGATTTGCTCTGCTTTTCAGTGGAACTGCAGTGGTGCTGCTGGATCAACACAACCAGTATAGTCCATTTCCAGAAGTAGTATAGTTGAATTTTTGAGTGAGTTGTCCTTATGAATCAGTTATAGTGAATCAAAATCACACAGGACATCCAGTGTTGTTCAGTTCATTCCCATATCAAGGACTCTTATAAACCACTTCTTTCTAATGAGTCGAACACACATACGTACACACACATTGTTTTATATTGCTTAAGATTTGTTACACTTAAAGGGATGTTTCACCCAAAAAACAAAAAATGTCATCATTTACCCTATTAAGTTGTTCAAACTGAAAATAATGCAAAAAAATAAATAAATAAATAGCTGCAAGCAGCGACTACTGGAGTTCAAGCGCTTTAAGGCATTTAAGCACATATGAAAAAGACATTGTTTAGTAAGCGTGTAACCGCCTAAATAACTGATTTAAAAAAATCATTTTTGGCGAATCCTGCTAATTTACCTTAGAAATACTTTTTTTTAACGTTTATGACTGTTGTAGTGCTGATCTCCTTAAAACTTTGCATGCTTGTTTAGAATCACCTGTCGCATGTGCTCAGCAGGTTTCGTGAAGTTTTGAGTTTTCCTTTAGGCTTTATAGGGTAAATTTGGACAGGCCCCTTTTCCAAACGACCCCATTATAGCTTACCAAAGGGTAAATTTTAACTTTTTTTTTTGATAATTAATAATCTAGAGAGTCCAGAGAATTGTACTTCAGTGGTTATTTACAGATTAAGGAAAAAACCTAGGACTAGGTCGCAAAAGTATTTTATTTTTTTTAACACCATCTCATTAATTTAACAAACAATTGATTGACACCAGTGGTTCTAGAGGCAAAGTTGTCCGGAATGAGGAGTTTTGTCACATGATCCGAATATCATGTGTATGTGCCAAAAAAACGCACAATGTACAATTATTTATGCCCTTGAAAAATGAGTTTCGTTCTGATCGTATTCCATTAACCTTGTCTAATAAGTGCTCAAACTTCATCGTCCAATGGCGGACATGTTTTTGAGATGCGCAAACGTCCTTATAGATGCTTATGGTGCATTGGACCAAGACCGTGCACAGCGATTTTCATGTTAATAAGAAAAATGGTTACGTAGTTAGTCATTTTTATTTTTTTTCCCCTTCTTATAGCACCAGCTAGTGGTGCTCTGTGATTTTATTTTATTGTTTTTTTTTTTGTTTTTTTTTCCCTGTGACCTCAGATTGAGCTTTTACACGAGTGTCCTGAGTTTGGCGAAGATATTTCATTCCGTTCAGGAGTTATAGGTGTTTTACCAGAAGTGGCCCCACTGAGTCGAAAGTTCAGCTTTTTTTTTGAAAATTATTGATATTCACTCTCTAGAATCTTTCTGCACTGGTTTGGTTCCTATTGCGTGAAAAACCTAGGACTAGTTCACAAAAGTAGTTTTTTCAGAAAAACCAAAATACCTGAAAATTTTGTGCGTGAGCCAAGGATTCTAATGACATAAGTCTGTGACTGATGGTTTAGGACAGGGGTGTTAAACTCAGTTACTGGTGGGCCGCAGCCCTGCAGAGTTTTGTTCCAACCTTGCTCCAACACACATACTATGCAGTTTTCAGTTAAGCCTGAAGGACTTGATTAGTTGGATCAGGTGTGTTCAATTAGGGTTGCATCTTAACTCTGCAGGGCTGTGGCCCTCCAGGACCGGAGTTCAAATTGTCAGTTTGTGGTCTAAACTTTTTAGTACCGATCGTAGCAGAGGGTGGATTTTAAGAAACAAAAATTTTAAACTGGTCCGAAAAGTACATCATTTGTAACATATATATCCTCAAATCTCCAAACAGCTGCCAATGTCAAACCAAAATATTATATTTAATTTAAACCAGTCAGAAGTAGTTGTTTTTGTAAATGCAATGCAGAACATTTGTGAGAGAATGTAAAAGCACTGACATTGTTTTGAAAAACTATCAGAAAAGTAAGATGGATTACCTGATCCAGGATAGCAAACCATTGGATTCCCAGATCATTCCGATCCAGATTAAGCTTTTTGAACAACTGCCCCTAGTGTTTAAAAATTAACAAACTGGAACTGTTCAGAATTGTATACCAAAAACAATTAATTTTGTTTGTTTTTCCCAACCCTTATAATTTCTATTCCACAGAATGCTGTCTGTTTGGCAGTATAAAATTTGCTCAATTCTCTGAATAACATCTGCAAGAAGTCTGTTTACTTAAATATGGTATTGACCAATCACATACCCTATAGTTTCTCAACCGTAAAAAAGTACCTATTCACAGGCGGTTGAGAGAAAAGAGCAAATTCAACATACAGTCCCTTGCTTATGTGCTTGCAACCCTCTGATTACTGTGGCTGGATTTGGTGCTCTTTTGTTCGACAAGAAGCCCCATATCGCCTGGTTACCACCACTGTAAACACTTACATGTATTTACCCTGAGAAAGGACAAAAGATATAGACATGGAGCTCTGCCATGAGCAGAGATGAATTTATGCTTGAGGAGATAGAAAGCTGAAAGATAGACTGTCACCATAACCAGAAGTAAATGAACACACAGGGAGACCCAGGTTTCTTTTCACACACTGTCCTGACATGAACAAGCTTGACAAAGGCAGGCAAATCAGCGTAACAACACATCTGCAGGGATTAAGTTAGGATTTCATCTTGTCATACAGGAGATAGCGCATTAGACCATGGAATCTTGTCAATGCAATATCTTTTCTTTGTCAGCCGTCCTAAGATGTTCAGTAATACCTCACTTGTTATATCAGATTTGTGGGTATGTAAAGCTTTTGAGCTCTGTGGTTTCCAGACCCTTTATTAGGCATTCATACCTTTCTAAGGCTGCAAATCTGTTAAGTGTGATCTGTAAACATTGGAACATTCTGAAAGAATTTATATTAAAAAAAAATTTTGATTAGAATTCATCTTATCTATTCTGATTCCTTAATTGTCCCGTTAATGATTCTTTTAGTGCTTTTTAATAGTATAAATACTAAACATAATATTTGGGAGAAAAATTAAATTTCATTGCCAAATTATGAGAAAATTTCGATTATAGATATATTTAAAACAGATTTTTAACATCTACATAGGCTTATTGGAAATAAGTGCCTCTGTATAAATTTTGTATGTACGAATCACTGCAGTTTCCAGTTGAAATGAACACTAGAGACAGTAAAACTCTGACTTTTAATTCTTTTTCAGACAAAGTATGATTTACACAGTGCTTTGATTAATGAAGCCTAATTTTCACACTTTTTTTTTTAACAAATGAAGAGCTGCCGATTTATTTATAAATTAAACTGGATGGAACATTTAAAAAGTGAAATCTTTGTCATTTTTGCATAGTACTGTCGTTTAAATCAGCTAGAACAGATTTAATTTAAATCAAAAATATAATGTGATGAAAAGCAGTAATTTTCTCAAAAAGATTAATTGCAAATTTTTGAACATCTCAAATAATTTTTAGTTTAAGTCATAATTTATCTGTCATTGGTATAACAATGCAAAATACATCTTTTCAAGTACTTCTTGAACCTTAGGTGTCCCCAAGTTAACTAGTATTGAAAGTATAATAATAGCGTCCTGCTGTTTTTTCAAAAATGTTGTTTTCAAGTTGTGTTTTATTATTTATTTATTTTTTATTATAGAACTAACTAAAGAACTAACTCATAAAAACCATTGGTTCAGGAATCTGACTACAATGTTCAT
Source organism: Labeo rohita (assembly GCF_022985175.1). NCBI lineage: Eukaryota > Metazoa > Chordata > Actinopteri > Cypriniformes > Cyprinidae > Labeo > Labeo rohita. The sequence continues at coordinate 19,081,465 of NC_066877.1, forward strand.
TGTTTTGAATTCACAAAAAAAAAAAAAAAAAAATCAATCACGTGTCGGCACCGATAGCCTTGTGTCAACATGCAGCGCTGTTGCACTTTGGGCATCCTGTGTTCGAATCCTGTCTCGTGGACCTTTCCTAATCCCGTCCCCCCTCTCTCTCCTACTTCATTTCCTGTCTCACTACTGTCCTATAAATAAAAAGGCAAAAACGCCAAAAATAAATCTTTAACAAAATAAATCAATTTCAAAAAAATATCATGTGAGCAGGGTTGCCAGGTTTTTTACAACAGAACCCACCCAATTGCTACTCAAAACTAGCCCAAAAGTAGCCTGATGGTGTTTTGAGGGGGGTCCCCCATGTTCTGGGGGGTAAAATACACATTTTTGGGCGGGGTTCCCCTGGTAAAATGAGCATTCCAGGGGATAAATGTTACGTTATTGGGGTTGCTTCAACCCGCGGACATGAAAAACAACCCGCAGCAACAGTGTTAAAGTAGCCCAATTCCATGGGAAAACCGCATACTTGGCAACGCTGCATGTGAATAATTTGTTCAGGAATCAAACTACTCTTGTCACACTGTATGATTTTGATTTACTAAAAAGAACCGACTCTTAAGATTTATTTGTGTGGAAATGAATTGGACTACACTGGTTGTACCGGGTGATTTTGATTCCCTAAAAAAGACTTATACAAGTAATTTATTCAGCAGTTAAACTAGGAAACTTCCAGGATTTTTCTCCACATAGTGGACTTCAATGGGGATCAATGGGTTGAAGGTCCAAATTGCAATTTGATGCAGCTTCAAAGGGCTCTAAATGATCCCCTCCAATGAATAAGGCTCTTATGTAGCAAATCGATCGGCCATTTTCTAAAAAAATAAAATAAAATAAAAATGTGTTTACCTTTTAACCACAAATGCTCGACTTCATGCATTACTTAGTCACGTTGGAAAGGTCATGCATGACGTAGGCAGAAGTACCGACCCAGTGTTTACAAAGTGAACAAGCAAAGAAAGTCAAACGCCATTTTCAAAAAAAGGTAAAACAGTGATGTCAGATGGTTTTGAGGTTGGAGGAGAAAAGGAGATTTGAACCGGAATACACAGATGAAGAACAAACCACACGTGACCTTTCTAACGTTATTACCTAATGTGTGAAGTCACGGAAGAGCATCGCAATTTCGTTAGAAAAGACACTTATTCCTTGGCTGGGATCATGTAGAGCCTTTTGAAGCTGCATTGAAACTGCAATTTGGACCTTCAACCCGTTGGCTCCCATTAAAGTCCACTATATGGAGAAAAATCCTGGAGTGTTTTCCTCAAAAAATTTCTTTTCAACTGAAGAAGGAAAGACATGATCATCTTTGAGACATGGAAGATGAGTAAATTAACAAGAAATTTTTATTCCGGAAGCGAACTAATCCTTTAACGCATATATTTCGTAAACCTTAAACAATGTGTGACAGCTCTTGATAAAGTATCATTTTTGACGTCCCTTACGTCAAACACTGAACAAAGCAGCTGTCATCAGCTCTGTTTGTACTAATGACACCTGCTGCACAACTCTTGTCTATTGACCCTTAAGCTTTCCATAAACAAATGAAAAGAGATTTCATCCCCAGCTTAGTAAACATCCCACCCCCTGCCTCCATGCCTCAGTTTAGTCTTAGATTAGCGCCGTAATGATGGCTTGGCCTAATGAGGCCTGAGGGACGAGCTGTGAATGGGCCTGTTTGGAGTACCGCCATGCTTCTCTTCAGCCAGCAATGAGATTATGGCTGTGAATGAGGAAAAATGGAGCTCAACCACAATCCCCAATGCTGAAAACTGAGGTGATATCCAACGAGGCACACATCCATGTGGGCCACATGCATCACACAAACTGTTTTAAATCATATGTGACTTTGTATACATAATATAATACTCCTAAATGCCCCATTATAGCTCAAAACTACCTGGCATACTTTCCTCCCATGTCATAATGCCATAAATTCTCTCTCTCCTGTCTCTGTGTTTGTGGCCTGTACGCCTGTCTCAAATTGCCAACATCTGTCTGACGGGCTGCTAATGATGGACCGCTGAGGAAGCAGAGTGGATGAACTATTAGTGGGCAGGAGTAAAGATGCACTGGTTTCCACTGCCAGACTACTTAATCGATCCAATTTTCCAGCCTTTTGTGGTTTAAAAAAAAGACTGAATCCTGTTCAAGTAGTCAGATATAGTGTGTCCAACAGCACTGTGTATAAATGAATCGATTTTGTGCATCTCCAATGAGGATGATTTCATTAGAAGGATTTGTCTGTTCTGTTTGCTTAGTTGTCAGTGGATATTATGGAGTAACTAGTGGTGTGGCAAAAGATGAGATCAATAACTCCCAGTTTTTCATTTCATTTGCTTCTCGTAACTGCATATCCTCTCTTTCTCCTCATCTCACAGGATGCCTGTTGCTTTACCCGTCCCCTCTTTTCTGGATAATTCTGTGGGCCCTTGAGTTTGTAATGTGAGAGCAGGCGTGGGTGAATGAGAGAGGGAAAGAGCGAGTGTAGGCTCATGGGAGGAGAGAGGTGAAGAGGGCCATAATAGCTAGCCAGATGGAGAGAGAGAGACAGAGCCGCCCCACTTCACCCATAATAAGGGGTAGTGCTTTTAAATGCCTATTTTACAGCCTTTTTCCAATTCAATTGAATTAACCCCTATTTCCAAGCAATTTGGACCCATGTTGTCATGGTTACAGAGCTGGGATGACGGGATACTAGCGTTCCACCTGAAATGGATCTCTGTGTATATGTGTGCAGGCTAATGCGGTTATTTTTTTTTACAGATATGTGCGGGCTTACTTATGACTTGAGGTAATATTCATATGCTTTTCGTGCTAATGTGATTTTTCATGCTGTTTTTGCAGGATCTTTCCGAGAGAATACCTGCTACAGCATGTGCACCTCTACTCACTGGCAGACCTGCAGCAGGTAGTTCAATATCTTTTCTGTCCATTTCAGTATTTCTTTATACACCTTCACAAGTAAGTACGCTCTCACACAGCATCTTTTTTATGCTTATTTCATGCAATGTGGGAAATCTATGAAATTCTGCTAAATAGAGGAAATGCTGTAAAATGTTTTACCATCTGAGCTGAGAGTGCGCAAATTTTTTTTAAGGGGTCATCGGATGCAAAGTTCACTTTTTCATGTTGTTTGAACATTAATGTGTGTTGGCAGTGTATGTACAAATCTACGCTATAATGATAAAAATCCATGCAGTGGTTTTTAATTAATCTGTAAAAATAATATCCTCTTTTTCAAATTGAGCCATTCTCAGAAGCCTGTCACACTGACAGAGGTCACTCCCACAATAGTTGATTGACATGAGCATCTTACCTCAGACCAGCTGTCACAGTCCAGTAACCTCCATTGTTTCAGTTCTTGTTAATTTCACATCACATAGGCATCCTAGCATAGTAACCACATATATTCATCACTCTAACTATGAATATGATCAAATTAAAAGTGTATGCTATCATACCAAAGGTTTTTCTATTATTTTCTTTTGAAATAAATAATTTCTTTCAGCAAGAATGCAAAAAATTGATCAGTAAAAAGGTAACAAATAACCCAAGAAGGTGTCATGGTTTCCACAAGCATAAAGGTTTAGTTCACTTCCAAAATACAAATTTCCTGATAATTTACTCACCCCCATGTCATCAAGATGACATGTCTTTCTTTCTCCAGTTGCAAAGAAATGAAGTTTTTGTGAGGAAAACATTCTAGTTTTTTTCTCCATATAGTGGTCCAAATTTTAGTTTCAGTGCAGCCTTAAAAGGGCTCTGCATGATCCCAGCTGAGGAATATAGGTCTTGTCTAGCAAAATTACTGTTCATTTTCTAAAAAAAAATAATAGTAATAAAAATCTGAAGTCATAGACACGCATCACAGAGCTAGTGCAAGACGAGCATTTAGTTAAAAAGTATATAGAGTTTTTAAATTTGTTTTTAGAAAATTACCCCTCATTTTGCAACCATTGGCCAGTGTTTAAGTTCACTATATGGAGAAAAATCCTGGCATGTTATCCATAAAAAAAAAAAAAAAAAAAAATTGTTTCTTTGCGACTGAATAAAGAGAGACATAAACATCTTGGATGACATGTTTTTATTCTGTAAGTGAACTATTCCTTGTAGCACTGTTTTCAATAACAGTTGTGTTGCTTTGTCATTTAAAACAAAATAAATGTTTTTCTTTTTTTTTACATTTTATTTTGTGCTTTTGACAGCCATAACATTCATACATTTTTGTGTGGCTAATGATCCTTTTCTGGGCCACTGTATGTTCACATTCCTCCTCGTCCCACCTGATTCTGATAAAAGACTTCATCGCATTCACACACACAGACACACACCTGTAGCACACATCATCGCCATGTGGAGTGTCTGTTCAGTGTCATCTGGCAGTGGGAGTTGAGAGGCTGTGAGAGTGAACTGTGTTTTTCACACCCTTCCTCTCACAACCCTGACGTTCAGAGAGTCACAGTAGATCTATGTGCAGCCTCAGTGTCAATGACACATTAACCTCCTGCTTTTCACTTAGCGTTGTAAATCCATCTGTAATGTGGTTAACAGGGTTTCTGCAGGTCTTAAAAAGATCTTACAAAGTCTTCATTTTTCCCTTCCACAGATTATGGCTTTAAAGGGATAGTTCACCCAAAAATGAAAATTCTGTCATTATTTACTCACCCTCATGTTGTTCCAAACCCGTAAGACCTTCGTTCATCCTCAGAACACAAATTAAGAAGTTTTTGACCTTGCATAGACAACAATGCAACTGAAACGTTTTATGGCCCAGAAAGGTAGTAAGGACATCGATTAAAATAGTCCATGTGACATCGGCGGTTCAACCTTAATTTTATGAAGCTACGAGAATACTTTTTCTGTGCAAAGAAAACAACGATAATGACTTTATTCAACAATTTCTTCTCTTCCCTGTCAGTCTTCGACGCAGATTCACAAAAGCACAACACATCCAGCTTTCTGACATGAACCCAGACGTGCTGCACTTTGTTTGCAAGCAGAGGAATGCAAACACATGAATCATGGTTCTCTTGTGAACACACGGTGGAGACTGACACAGAAGAAAATAAATTGTTGAATAAAGTTATTATTTTTGTTTTCTTTGCACACAAAAAGTGTTCTCATAGCCTCATAAAATTAATGTTGAGTCACTGATGTCACATGGACTATTTTAACGATGTCTTTACTATCTTTTTGGGCTATAAAATGCAATTTCAGTTGCATTGCTGTCTATGCAGGATCAGAAAGCTCTTGGATTTCATCAAAAATAACTTCGGCAACAAAGGTCCTACAGGTTTGGAACGACATAAGGGTGAGTAAATAATGACTTAGAATTTTCATTTTTGGGTGAACTATCCCATAAAAAAGGTCTTAAATTCATAGTCATGGCATTAAATGTTGCATGCACTGCAAAACAATATTTTTGTCAGTGTTTTTGTTTTGCTTTCCAGTACAAATATTGAAGCAACTTTTATATTAAGATGCCATTTCTTGAGATGTGGAGTTAATATATGAATTGAGTTTTGAGAAATTAGGTGACTGTATGCTTTAAAATAAGTTCAAGCATCTGTCAATAACATGACATCTTTGATTTAAATTGATTTCTCTGAGCCCATTGGCAGATAATTGTCCTTTTTTTTTTTTTTTTTTTTTTTTTTTTTTAAAATCAGGAGTGCCCCCGCCCTTCTCCTTAGCCCGCTGTAATTGTGCCTGTATTTTTGTCACTCTTCTGTTTCTTAGGAATGACCCTTGCCCTTATTTTTCTGTTGCTCTCAGAACATCTATTCTCCTGTCCCACATCCCCTCTCCCTTCTGTCTCCTGGTGGGAGGCTGGAGTCCCTCTCCACCCCATGTTCCCCCCACCCAGCTAACTAATTACTGCCATTCAGGAGCAACAGGCAGAAAAACAAAGCGTGACAGTCCTGCCTCTGCTTCCATTCCGTTCTATTCTTCCCCAACATCCCATTGCCTGACACTACCTCTCTGACCTTTTTTCACATGTCTTTTACATTCTACATGTCAGTTACAGCTTGTCTTTTTTATTTTATTTCGAAAAATTTATAGTAAATGTACTTATTTTTAATTATTTTTAAGTACTTCAATTAATTCATTCGGTTTATATATATGATTGTATAAAACAAATCAGTGTTTTTTTTTATATATATATATATATATATATATATACAAAACTCCGATAGGGCTCCGATAAACTCAGCATTGAGTCTGCGGGCCTTAAAACAGAGTACAGTGTTACAAACACAGTCTGGGTGTCATAATACTCATTAAAAATGCACAATATTGTTTCTGTTGTATTCTGTTTTTGAACTAGTTATCTTTGTCACAACACTTTGTCTCGTACGTGCATCTTTGAAGTGAAATGGCATGGTTCTCTGTGGTTCTTAAATGCTGTCTGTACTGTCAGTACTTTGTCCCCTCTTGTGCTTCCAATTCATGGCATTCGCCACAAGGCCTTTATGCTCTCTCTCCCCCACTGCCTGTGTAAGGCCCAAATTTGAGGCATTTCCCATTCACGTCACATTACTTTCTCTTTCAGCTTCTTAATTGGCTTACTTTATTAAGGAGCCATTTTCTTTTAGTGTTGCTACTTAATGCCGGTTCCTCCGCAGCTCTGGAATGTTCGCCCTCCGTGTCGAGGTCACTGAATGCTGAACTATCTCCAGCAAGACTCCAAACACTATAGTCTAAAACCAAATGCTCTCTCCATTTAGTTCAAACAATTAGCACAGAGTTTTAAACAGTCTTCTTTTTTTTTCCAAAAATGACCCCGTTGGCCATATTTGTTTGCGTAAGACTTGCCCAGAAGCCAGCTTTGTTTGTCCTCTGTCTTTTGTTTGATATCCCCACTGGAAGAGTAGGAAGAGTTTACCAATTGCACAAGTGCAATGCTAATTGTATGTGTTGCATCGAAGACAACAGCGTTGGTCTTGCCAACAGTATGCACTTCACTGAGCTCAAGTGACAACATTCAGGTCTTCGAAAGTTGCATATCTGAATCTGATGTTCTTCCTTACCAAGAGAAACATCATATTTCAATGTTTACTGTATGCAAAAACCATCATGCTTCTCTGGTCTCTGGTCTACCGTGACCAATACGTTCACATGGTCCACATATATGATGAAACGTCATGCCGTTTCTCTCATGCCCACTCGATACCCTGGTAGGTTGACACTCTCTCACTTCCTCGCACACGCTGGTTGTAATCCTGTTTTGCGAGGCCCTGGCAGGGAGGGTGTTATCCAAACAGAGCTCACACTCTTTTTATCTGTCTAATCTGGGCCCTTTCTCTGCCGTTTAATGGAGCGGGCGAGGACATTAGGGCCAGGGCTGAGGAGGGGATGAAGAAGTAGGCGCTAAACTGTGGTTTTAGGGGATTAAGCTGCTAACGACAAAGCACATGCAAGACAGGAGCAAAAGGTGGGGGATTTGGGGGGAGTTGATTTGGCAGACGTCACCCATGGCCCCCGCAATAGCTAAAGATGCTGTTTTTAGTGAGCTACTTGACTTTGATGCATGTGTTTATTCTGAAGCTCATCAAAAATGAGTTTCAGAATGTTGTAGCGTTTGATGTATCTCTTTTTTTTGTTTTGATAAGCACTCCAGCTGCAAGTTTGTGTGGAGGTTTTACACAAACGTGCAGCTAAGGTTCTTACTGACACAAAAGGGAGACATGATCATGTTCTCAAACTTGATTTGAGATGAGCCAATTATTTCCCATAATTGTTTTTAAACATACTTGTTTAATGAGTAATATTTCTTGTTTTACATTATTATAATGTTTTTGCTACATTTATTTCCAGGTTTAAAATATTAAATGGCAATTGGAATGCAGTGAACGCATATTTAACAAACTATATGAGGCAAATCCAGTAGTAAATGAAAGGAGTAATTACTATTTTTAAAATAGATATGACCAGGTTGTATATAAAAGATGTTGAACTGAACATTCAAGACTCACTCATTTATATTTATTAAAAAGGGGAAAGAAACCAGTTTGTGACTTGTGTAAGAGTGTAAAATTTTAATAGAATGTCCAATTTTAATTGATTTTGACTCACTTCACTAAATTTTTACACTTTAGTTTTTTTTTTAAAGTTCACTCCCGGAATAATTTTGTATAGTGATTGCTTCTTAAGAAAATTTTATATTATTTTAAATGATGTGTTGAAACTATACTGTTTATGTTGCCATGAATATAGCCATTGTTGTTGATATGGTGTAAAAATGTAAATACATTTCCAGGTTTAATTGTTATTATTCTTATATAAGTATAACTTTTTATGTACACTACCAGTGAAAAATTTTTGAAAAATAATGTTTTTTTTTTTAAAGAAGTCTCTTCTGCTCACCAAGCCTGCTTTTATTTGATCCAAAGCACAGCAAAGCAGTAAAATTTAGAAATATTTTTGCAATTTAAAAATAACTCTTTTCTATTTTAATATAATTTAAAATGAAATTTATTCCTGTGATTTCAAAGCCGATTTTTTTTTTTTTTTTTTTTTTTTTTTTTGCATCATTACTATAGTCACATGATGCTTCAGAAATCATTCTAATATTATGATTTGCTGCTCAAAAAATATTTATTATTATTATGTTGAAAACAGATGAGTAGAATTTTTTTTTCAGGTTTCTTTGATGAATAGAAAGTTCAGATGAACAGCATTTATCTGAAGTAGACATCTTTTGTGACATTATCCTACTATACAACTGACCTCCCCGAGGTTTAATTACTGTAACTCTTTTTAAATCAGTTGAACCTGTCTAGCTGTTCATGCATAAATTCACACTTTCACCACTTTGTCAGTAACTCTCTTTAACAGCCCTCTAGCTCTTCACTGTCCCTCCCCATCAAGCCTGGTGTAAGTGTACTCGCTGTTTCACTCACCGTGCCTGCTAAATTATTTAAATCTTTAATTACTCCCTCTGCCAGCATTGATCAAGGGGAGCATATATCATCTTTACCAAAGGACGGCGTGTGCTCACCCCACTGCTTTGATTGGTGGCTTGCAGCGTTTCTTTAATGGCTTGCTATATTACTCCTCCACATGGGAAAAAGGCAGGGTATTGCCTTTAGGCTTCTGTCAGCCCGGTCAGAGAAAAACAGGGGTATCTGAACTGAAAGCTACTTGATGGATGGATGGTTAAGGGCTCTCCTGGTGCCTCTACTGAGAAAGCCTGCCAACAGCATCACCTCTGTGTTTATTGGGCAATGACAGTGACTGCTTTATAGCAGTGTGAGTCTTTCTGCCTTGTGCAGTGCTTTGGTGGAATGTGAGGATTTTTTTTCTAAAAATAAATAATGAAATGTTAAAAAGGGATATAATGAAAATTTTTATTATTTTATTTTTAAAATGCATTTAATTTGATACTAATTTTATTGTTTTATTTTTTCTTTTTCTATATTAATTTTATTTTTTTATATCCTTTTATTTAAATAAACTAGAGATGATTATTATTATTATTATTATTATTATTATTATTATTTGTGAGCATGGTAGGGCTGGGTGTTATGGCATAAAATCTCTCTGTTTTTCAACCTTTTGACTATTTAATATAATTTAAAAATCGTATTTAATATAATTGAAAAATATTTATACTGTATACTCTATTATAAATATTTGTGAGCTTGGTAGGGTTGAGTGTTATGGCATTAAAAATATCTTTCTATTTTTCAACCTTTTAACTATTCAATACAATTTAAATACAATTTTAATATTTATATACTTTGTTATGAATATTATTTGTGAGGATGGTAGGGCTGGGTGTTATGACAAAAATTCTCTCTAATTTTTTTTTTTTTTTACCTTTTGACCATTTAATATAATTTAAAAATCTTCTTTAAATAATCTAAAAATATTTATATACTATATTAAAAATATAATTTGTAAGCATGGTGGGGCTGATTGTTATGGCATTAAGAAAAATCTCTATTTTTTCAATCTTTTGACTATTTAATATAATTTAAAAATCTTATTTAATGTAATCTAAAATTTGCTATAAAACTTTTTTTATTTTACTAATTTTTATTTGTCATTTTTAATTACAGGAGCCTTCTGCTTCAAAAAATCATTTTATTTTATTTTATTTTATTTTATTTTATTTTATTTTATTTTATTTTCAATCTTATATTGTTAATTCCCATACGCTAAAATGTGTTATTATGCACAAATGCAAGAATTTGTGCATAATCACTTTTTGATGTACAACCAAGTTTAAGTACCTAAACATGATCCGGCAACTTTGTCCATGGCTGTAGAGTCTAGATTCCCTGTTCCCACACAAACCTTCCCCTTTTCAACCCATTCTCCCCGTTCACGCTGCGAATGTGTGTGCGCGTGCGCGTCGTTCGTGGGAGACCGCGGTGGTCCTTCCTTTATTCTTTCTTTTCCCCCCCGAGCCCTCGCGTCCCACCCTCCCAAGCTCTCGTCTCTGCTCCACTGTCCCCTGTTCTCCTCCTCCATTCTTTGGCTGGCTCCTTGTGGAAGGGCTGAAGAATGCTGGCAGGCCCTTTAATTGGTGTGCTGCAGTGCTGCCAGGTGTAGCCACTTGTCTCTGCCCCCTTGGTGAATATGCACTGGAGGTCTAGGCCCCTTCCCCTGTCTCATTCAGCTGCCCACAATACGGCTTCTTCAGCGCCCCGCTTTCAAAGACCAGGCCGATTTTTAACTACTCTGGCCGATAAATGGCATTCACATATTATTTTTTGCAAACAGTCTCCCAAAAGGAATTACCCCACCCTCGAGCCATAGCCAACCCCCCACTCTCTAAGCATTCATTAGTTTTCATGTGGATTCCTGATGTGATGTCTTTTTGTACTTGGCTCCTATTGTAGCATGTTCTTAAGTGTTTGTCCAGTCGCTGAAATTCTCAGATAAACTATTAACTGTTAACAGGAGGATTACTGTCTATTTGATAATGGAATTTATTTTTTATTTTTGCACAGACATTTTGAACCTGTTCCTCTCTCATAGCTGTTGAACCCATTTGGTGAAGCCACATTTGATAGCTGAATCGCTTGGGTCACGTTTTACACTTCCCTAGGTTCCTCCCCCATGTTTTTCCATCCCATTTCTCAGCATGTTTAAAGCTTATAGGTTGGCCTGCAGAGAATCAGCACCTGCAAAATGTTCACAGAAAGTTCCATAGACTTCAAATGATCATCTTTCACAAAGTTCTACACGTCCTCTGTTCCTTTGCATTTTTGTTTTGGTAAATTTGCATTAGTTTCTGCCACAAACAAAAGTGTAGCGTATTGTTTAACACATTTTGCCATATTTAAATGCATTCGGCAGAATTTTGACATTCTGTCTTGTAGGGGTGGGCAGTATATTGGTAGAGATTTTGACTACTGCGTTTATCACGATTATCCGCATGTGATAGTGTAAATGTTCAAGTTATTTTAAACCATTCAATCATTTTTTTTAAGAGATAGATCACCCAAAAATGAAAATTACTTCATTAATTACTTATCATTAGTTTATCTTCAGAATACAGATTAAGATATTTTTGATAAAATCCAAGAGCTTTCTGACCCTGCATAGACAGCAATGCGACTGGCATGTTCAAGACCCAGAAAGGTAGTAAGGACATCAATAAAGTAATCCGTGTGACATCAGTGGTTCGTATTATCACAATCATATTGTGATGTATAGTTAACGTGACTCATATTTTAGTCATATCACCCATGTCTAAATTCAACTTTTGTAATGTCGTTCTCTTTCTTGCAGGTCATAGATGGAAAGCTTGCTCCCTTCCTCTCTAAGGTGATCAAGTTTGCCAGTTCTCATGTCTATAGCTGTAGTCTGTGCCGGGAGAAGGGCTTCATCTGTGAGCTTTGCCACACTGGCCAGGTCATCTATCCCTTCCAGGAGAATGCCACCAAAAGGTGAGACCTGTAACCACTGTTTCAATTTTGTCATGTTTGGTTCTATTAAAATGAACTCTGATGCAATTGCTTTGTTAGTGCGGTTTATTTGAGTAAGTGTGAACGCTGCCATCAGAACCCTGGTGCGCACCAAACAGAGACTACTAAAAAGATGGGTCTTGGTGCGCTTCCAAACGAACTCTGGTGTGATTTGAATGAAATATGAATGCAACAAGGACCCAAAACGAAATGAGCAGAGGTCAAATGTGGAGCGACAAGTAGATAAAGTTCCTTTTATGAGCTCTTTGTGAGTTTGCAGGTGGTGAAAATAAAAACATATACATGCAACTAGTGCACGTAGTCCAGCAGAAGATATTAGGTGTATTCGATTTCGTGGCGCTTGGCGAAAATGGCGCGAGCAGAGGTGCCACAGAAGATCATAAAAGTGGCTTATAGGTGTCTTTTCATGTTTAATAAGACTCAGTGGTGGCATGAGTGCATTTAATTACTGAATCATCCATTCATTTGATTTGTTCGAACAGCTGATTCCTTTAGGAATAAAGCAATTGAGTGTCTTTATGAATGGGAAATTGAATTAATAACTCTCTAGATTTGTTTAAAAACGCACGTTCATTCATACACGAAACACCGCTGTGTTTAAACGGAGATGTGCAGCTGCTCAGTTCTGACTCGTTTCAAACTATTTTTGAAGACAAAATAGAGCACAATTAGGCAATAGTGTTATAGTCAAACAATGTAAATCACTTAATATTAATGTCTTGTTTATTTAACTGTTGTATTAAAATCAATATCTCATTTACAAACTCCCTTAAAAGCTGTTACTCATTTCAGATCTCACAAAGTTCCATTATAATCAACGAAGCTCTCTACACTGCACAATGAATCGCTCTCTACACTTTGTTTATGAAAGGATTCATGAGATCTGTCATTACTCAACGTTGCAAAAACACGTAGAAACCTTTGAAGCTCCCCTCAGCGCAAACACAAATATGCTGATCGGGTCAGCTCCTAAATATGCTGATCGACTGGTGCTCCTAAATATTTTTCATAGTCGTACACAGTAGTTTTAAAAGCCTTGATTTTTTTATTCGACTGAAGAAAGAAAGACATGAGCATCATGGATGACATGGGGGTGAGTAAATTATCAGGAAATTTTTATTCTGGATGTAAATTAATCATTTAAAGAAGAAGTCCACTTCCAGAACAACAATTTACAAATAATGTACTCACCCCCTTGTCATCCAAGATGTTTGTGTCTTTCTTTCTCCAGTCGTAAAAAAATTATGTTTTTTGAGGAAAACATTTCAGCATTTTTCTCTATATAATGGACTGATATGGTGCCCCGATTTTGAACTTCCAAAATGCGGTTTAAATGTGGCTTCAAACAATCCCAAATGCGGTTGTAAACGATCCTAGCTGAGAAAGAAGGGTCTAATCTAGCGTAACAATCAGTTATTTTAATAAAAAATAATACAATTTATATACTTTTTAATGTCAAACGCTCGTCTTGTCTTACTCTGCCTGGAGTGTTTTTGTTCCAGTTCATGACAGTTAGGGTATGTCGAAAAACTCCCATCTCATGTTCTCCCTTAACTTCGAAATCGTCCTATATCGCTGTTTTACCTTTTTTTTTGTTAAGGGTGTTTGATCTTCTTTGCATGTTCACTTTGCAAAGACTGAGTCGGAACTTCTGCAGCGATGTAGGATGATTTTGAAATGATTTTTGAAGTTGAGGGAGAAAATACAATTGGGTTTTTTCGACATACCCTAACTGTCTTGAGCCAGAATACACAGAGTTCGGAGAAAGCGAGACAAGATGAGTGTTTGAGATTAAAAAGTATTTAAATTGTACATTTTTAATGAAAATAACCGATCGTTTCGCTAGATAAGACCCTTCTTTCTCGACTGGGATTGTTTACAACCGCATTTGCGATCGTTTGAAGCCGCATTTAAGCTACATTTTGGAAGTTCAAAATCGGGACACCATACCAGTCCATTATATGGAGAAAAATGCAGAAATGTTTTCCTCAAAAAATATAACTTCTGTACGACTGAAGAAAGAAAGACATAATCATCTTGGATGACAATGGGGTGAGTACATTATATGTGAATCTTCTCCTTTAAAGTCTATGAAAGCAGAGATGCTACAATGACCTAAGTACAAGTAACTTCACTTTCTGAGTCAATTTTGCAATTATTTTTTAGTGGATGTATGAAGTCAGTTTCCCTCCAGGACAGGTGTCCTAGCAGAGAAACCACAGGTGTAGTTTATACATGAAAGATTTCCTTCACCAATGATGATAATGATGATGATGGTATTGGTAATCCCACAGCTCTGTACACCGTAAGAGCCAGCTGTCTGTCAAATGGTCCGCAGCTCATTGCTGATGATTGTCCAGCCCCTGTCTCATGTTAGTCACACCCAGCGGGCGGTAGATTGAGGTGTGATGATGCAGTGATAGGCCACCCTGTGTAAGGGGACAGTTAATCCCTGGAGCGTCTCAGCTTTTTTCAGCATGCTGCGTGTTGTCCGCTTATGGCCTGCAGCTGATAAACCACTCTCTGGTCTTCATACCATCAGTGTGACTAGAATCTCTCAGACTCTCCAGCGAAGTGGAGTGCAGTTCCCAGAACAAATGCTGCTGTTTAAACATAGCTACTCACACGGCAACACTGATAAAGCCTCAAAGATTGGTTAGGACTGCTACAGTTAAAGTCCTACATTTTGTGAAATTTTATCTTATTACATATGAATATTACATATGCACATGTGAGCAAAGGACTGAATGCATGAAGAGAATGAACATGTACTTATATAAATCTAATTGCTGTATTACTGTTAGTAGTTACTGATTCACTGTCCATTCAGGTCTGTTTGGGCAGTTTGAGCGTGTTTGTTAGTACAGCTAGATCCAGGTGTTGTACTAACTGCTTCATTGTTTAGTTTTTCCAGAATGTTATGGGTGTGTTTGTGTGCACTTCATGTTGTATCTGTAACAGTACATGCTCGATAGGGCACAAGCGTGTGGTCATAAGAGCAGAAGGTGTCTCCACACCCCACCGTAAATCCATAAATTCCACAAACCACCACCACACCTCTCTGATGAGCAAGTAAACCATAGCCCGTATGGCTTTGGATCCTTACTGTTGGAAAGAATTATTTATTTATAGTGACTGATTTAAAATAGACATCCTGTCAGCTAGTATTATCTTGTTAGCATGCTTTAGGTTTTATTCATGTTGGGCGTGCTTCAGATTGTAAGACGTTTTCAGTTCTAGTCGTTTGTTTAACTGATAGGTCACTATAAAGAGGAAGTCATATTAAGAGTTTTTTAAATTGTAATCAAAAACAAGGCTTTTCTGATGCTTTTGTACGAAGTGTAGACCGTTTTCAGGAATAGACCACCAGTTGTACTTCTGGTTAGGATGGCACAACTTCTTGGCCAACAGTGATCTTGGGTTTCAGCCTTGGCTTGGCAGCCCAAAAACTTTAACCACTGGGCTACTACCGCCCATGATGGTGCACCCAAAGAAGTCGTTGCTCTTTAGAGGACTGAGCTCCTAAATGTTCTAGTAAAGAAGAAGTTTTATATAGACTGGGAACTTTTTTTAGCCCGCATATATATATATATAGTGCTGTTCAAAAGTTTGGGACCAGTACGATTTTTTTTAATGCTCATCAAGGCTGCATTTATTCGATCAAAAATACAGAAAAAAAAAATAATTTTATGAAATATTATTGCAATTTAAAATAAGAGTTTTCTATTTTAATATACTTAAAAATGTAATTTATTCCTGTGATGCAAAGCTGAATTTTCATCACTATTACTCCAGTCTTCAGTGCCAAATGATCCTTCAGAAATCATTCTAATATGCTGGTGATCAATCAACAATGGAAACCGTTGTGCTGCTTAATATTTTTTTGGAAATGTGATATTTTTTTCCAAGATTCTTTGATGAATAAAAAGTTAACAAGTACAGTGTTTATTCAAAATATAAATTTTTGTGTTACAGTATACATTACTATTCAAAAGTTTGGGGTCAGCACATTTTTTTTTTTTTTTTTTTTTTTCCTTAAGAAATATTTTTGTTCAGCAAGGATGTTAAATGGATAAAAAGTGATAGTAAAGACTTCTATTTTGAATAAATGCTGTTCTTTTAATTTTTTTATGCATCAGAGAAACAGAAAAAAGTATCACAGGTTCCAAAAAATATTAAGCAACGTTGTATTCAATGATGAAAATTCAGCACTGTGTGACAGAAATAAGTAAAAGTTTTAAAGTATATTAAAATAAAAAACAAATTTATAAATAAATTAAAAACCAATATTAGAAATTGCAATTATATTATATAATATAATATAATGTAATGTAATGTAGTGTAATGTAATTTTAAATTGTAAAAATATTTAGCAGTGTTGCTGCTTTTACTGTATTTTGAGCAAATAAATGCAGTGCGCAAATGAGACAATTCTTTCGAACATAAAAAAAATGTACTGGTTATATGTAATCCTGGACCACAAAACCAGTCATAAGGCTCAATTTTTTTTTAAATTGAGATTTATACTTCATATTTATACTGAATAAATAAGCTTTCCATTGATGTATGGTTTGTTAGAATAGGTCAAGATTTGGCTGAGATACAACTATTTGAAGATCTAGAATCTGAGGGTGCAAAAAAATATAAATATTGAGAAAATCACCTTTAAAGTTGTCCAAATGAAGTTCTTAGCATTTCATCTTACTAATCAAAAATTTTGGATATATTTACGCTAGGAAATTTACAAAATATCTTCATGGAACATGATCTTTACTTAATATCCTAATGATTTTTGACATAAAAGAAAAATCTATAATTTTGACCCATACAATGTATTGGCCATTGCTGCAAATATACCCATGCTACTTACAGTATGACTGGTTTTGTGGTCCAGGGTTTTGCATAATTTGCCAAAACTCATAATTGCATGAAAGTGATCCTTCTTGAGCCAAAAAAAAAAAAAAAAAAAAAAAAAAAAAAAAATTATACATTTGTATACATTTTAAGCTCCTCATTTAGTAAGGAAATTTTTTAATTAACCACTGATTACAATTAACTTAATTCACCAGATGGGGAAATTTAGAGGGGTAGACTTTTCCACAGCACTGTTTTGAGTGTCAGTGAATGTTTAGATCAACCATCGGTTCTCTTCTATGCAGGTGCGAGGGCTGCGGTGCCGTCTTCCATGCCGAGTGCCGTATGCGAGCCCAGCCGTGCCCTCGATGTGTGCGCAGAGAACTACACAAGAAGCCGGCGTCGTTCTGGAAGAGGCACGGCCCTCACGACAGCCCGGATGATGAGGTGCTGGACTGCTTCGAGCTGGACACCTGAGCCGGTTTACTGAGAGCTGTGCTGAGCACACTGCACTAACGAAGTCCAAGTGTTGCCGTATCTGACAAGGACAAGATTCCGTGCTCCCTCGGTTGGAAGTGCTCCGTGAAAACCGAGAAACAGAGGCGTTTTTGTTTTGTTTTTTTTACCTTCTCCCTCACCTGAGAGAGATGGGCACAGAGACAATAATCCAGCTCCCGAAGAGCAGAGGCTTCATAATGATACCAATTTACCCTTCCCTTTCATCTACCAAATAACAGCCAGGGCCAACCGACAAATACAGGCAAAGTACGCTCACACACTTGCACATAAACACACTCTCACTGACAGATGTAAAATAATGCACTTTCTGGCAGACTCACAATCCAAGAGCGATGATTCAAACCAATTTCTGGACACAAATAGAGCTTCTAATCCATTAATGGTTCAGTGAAAATGAACGCTGCAAGAGGTCAGTCTGGCCTCTCCGTTCCGTTTCCCTCCACGCCGTAGTTAACCTACAATGCCCAAGACCCTTGATCTCAAGCAAGGCTGAACATGAAGATAAACATCCTTAGAACAAAAATAGCTTTTCTGTTTCACGTTTGCATTTTTGCACTACATTTATGATTTGTCGCTACATTTCTGTGTTCGTTGCACTTTTACTCAAAGCATGTTGCCATGTCCGATGGTTTGAGTTGGGGGTGTACTGTGAAGAAAGATGGTGTCTCGTCCCGCCCAGATGGAGTTTAAAAAGTTTGACTGTTTATCAACACTCAATGGCACTGCCTATAAGCAGCTGAACCACGTTGTTCTTGCTAACCGCCTGGTCTATGATTACAAACTACCCTGGGCCACCAAGCCCTGAAATTACAGTCTAGAGTTCCAGGGCTTTGTTTAGCATTCATGCGTCTTTTTAACAAGAAACGTAAAGCGAACCCGCCGTGGACAAGCTCATAATTCATGTCCGTCCAACCTCTGCTTTGGATCCTCGCTGCCTCTCTACGTTCATACTGCGTTTTCTTGCTACTTGAACTTAGCATTGGCAATAAAGTCACTTCTTTTGCTTTCGCTGCCTTATTTGACTTCCCATTCTTCGGCCAGACCGGTCTTTCTCCAGTTGGACGATATGGACACAAAAAATGACTTTTTATTTTTTTTTTTTTTACTAGAAAACCCCTGTTGTAAACGTAGCAAGCTGACTGACATTTTAAGATGTTTGATGAATCCCGAGTATCGCTGTTCTCACATTTTCTTTTGTTCTTCAGTTGTTTTCCCTTCTATAAGCGTACAGAAAATAGCAGCAGGCATCTCTTCCTGGACACCTCACCAGCAAACAGAAGCTTCAGATATAAATCACATTATAAAACGCATCAAAAACTACCTGCACATTCAAAAAAACTGTTACTGGTTATACTGGACCTGAAAAGTTCTGGCTGGAGCTGTACGCTTGATGTTTGAAACTACGAGAAACCGTCTGCTGAGATTTAGTTTGTTACTGGCCGACAGCGTCACTTATTGAACTCTTTGAGATGGGACTAGGTCAACTTACATATCATTTGCTACCATGTTAAATTTTGTTTTATGAGGAAATGTGTTAAAGGGATAGTTCACCCAAAAATGAAAATTCTGTCATTAATTACTCAGCCTTATGTCGTTCCAAACCCGTAAGATCTTCGTTCATCTTTGGAACACAAATTAAGATATTTTTGATGAAATACGAAAGGTTTCTGACCCTCCATAAACAGCAAGAGTCCTTCCACAGTCAAGTTCCAGAAAGGTACCAAGAGCATCAACAAAATAGTCGATGTGACATCAATAGTTCAACCATAATTTTACGAAGCTTCAACAATACGTTTTGTTCGCAAAAATCAAAAACATCTTAATTTGTGTTCCAAATATGAATGAAGGTCTTACAGGTTTAAAACGATATGAGGGAGTGTAATTAATAACAGAATTTTCTTTTTTGGGTGAACTCTTTAATTTCATTGAGCTTATGTTTGCACCAAGAAGTTTACTTCGAAATGAGATTCAGTCTTAGTTTACGTATGGTTAGTATGTGTGTGAGGAAAATGTAGATGGATGGATGGATGATTATGATAGTTGTTCAGAACATTTGGTTGTATTTATTGAATATGTGTCTTTTTGCCTGCCTTAAATTAAAAGCCAATGCATCAGCCTGTTGATGTTCTTCGATTAGCAAGCTATAGTCACTCGAAAAAGTTTCAGTATTTATTAGTCTAACCAGAATATCAGGCTATAGAATATATCGTAATATAATCACTTGGTGTTTTCGTTTTTTGATGCGAAGACCTTACTTACCTTATTAATAATTAAAAAAAAAAGGATTCTCCCCGGAATCTGGCGATTTCTTGTTTTTTCCAACCTGATCTTATGGCAATTCGTATTTATATGACGAGGTGGCTAATTCATATGAATTCGTAAGACCTCACTTGTACGAATTTGTAAATTCGTATAAATTCATTAGAATTGGGGTGTAGACAAACCATACAAAATTGTACGTGTGAGGTCGTACGAATTCATACAGATTGGCCACTTTTTTGAAATGTATGTACGAATTGGTTGTGAGATAGCGTTGGTTTTCCGATACACTGTAAAAAAAAAAAACTACTTAAAGTCTTTGTGCTGTTTTAAAATTTTAAGTTTACTCAACTCAAATATCCACGTTTTCATGTAGTACAACTTAACATTTCATGTTGACTAAACGTAAAATATTAAGGCAGCATGAACACTTACTTTTTTTAAGTTGAAACAACTTTTACAGTGTATGAGAGCTCGTCATTTTACCATTTTAAGCTTGAATTGAGGTAAATGCACCATGTTTTACTTGATACTATAAAATGGTGTATTTGCAATTGGTTTGCTTTGAAAGTTTTGTGTGTCATGTTACATTATTCGCACTGTTCTTTAAAATCAGGGATTCTTAACACTGAATAATGGTCATGGAGCGACGAACAAAAAGGGAACTCAGTGGTTGTGTTTTTTGGTGAATATCTTTTCTTTCAGTACACCAAATCGGTCTTTAATTTTCATATTTGCTGTAATGATGTAATGGAAGTTTCTTTTTTTTGCCCTCATGTTGTATATTTACATATCGGTTTTGTTTCAGAACTATTTATTGTATTTATATTCTTCACTGTAATTTCTGTATCAGTTTCTGGGTTTTCCCTTTGCTTTCTTGTATTCTGCAAACTCTTCATTACAGACAACCTCTTATGCAACTACAAATATTTGTGTTTCAGTACTGGTGCGGGTTTCTTCCAGTTTTTCCTCTTCTTTTCTTTTCCTTTCCTTTCCTTTTTTTTTTTTTTTTTTTTTTTTTTTTTACCACTGTTGCCAATAAAATAAATTGCTTAACACATTCTGCTCTTTTGTGATGGCATCATCTGATTTGATTTTAGGATTTTGCTAAGCAATTTCAATTCTTCTCGGATAATTTTTTTTTTGGTCGGAATCCAAGGTGGAAGCAGTGGAACAAATGCATCATGGCCGTGGCTGTGGTTGTGGTGTTCTCTTTTGGGTCCAGGCGCACCGGAGTGGGTCCAAGCACTGACTCATGAGCTAATCCCAAATTAAAAACCACACGCTTGTATCTGGTTCTGTCTGGAGTTGTCCCAATAACCACTGGACCTGTTAGAGACCACAGCATGAGGCTTCTAATTTTTTGCACTGTGGTACCGACGTATAAACATTTGAAATTCAGTCTAGTGATATCATGATTCTATTGAGAACTGTTACCATGGAGGTATTTTCTTCATCTTCAAGGCATTTTAAATATTTGTCCAATCTATCCAGAGCTCAGCCGTAAGGATGGTCCGCTGGCCCAGGGCCAGTGCGAGTGAGCTTCGGACCAGTTCACTGAAAAATGCTGGGTTTACACTGAAAATGTCACATTTGTTGATCTGGTGGATAACCTTATTCTTTAATGCTGAAGGATGAGACTTCCGGTTCATTATCCGCTAAAGGGAAATAATAAAATTGCACTACAAACCATTATGTTCATAATTAAGATAATACATAAAAAATAATACGGTAAGATACATTTATTTGCAATATCAAGCAGCAAAATGAGCTAAAAATAGATAGATGCAATGAGACTGGAAGCCAGACCCATAAAATATAGAAATGGCCGCGCCCGCTCTAACGAGAAAAAATAAGGTGGAAATAAGGTTTGGTTTTCTGTGGTTAGAGCACTGACATACAGTGCAACTGCACTTTTGGCGACCTGAGTTCGAGTCCCAACTCGGGGTCCTTTGCCAATTCCATTCCCAACTCTCCACCCCACACTTTCCTGTCATTCTCTACTGTCCTGTCTGTAAAAAATCATGAAAAAGGCCAAAAAAAAAAGAAATTTCAAAAATGACTTGTGACTGTCTTAAAAGCACCGGTAAGAATGTGTCACTGAACTACATAATTTTGTGACAAGTTTGTTGATTTTCTTTTAAGTAAAGAAACGAATAAACAATTTTTGTGAAGAAAACAATGTAAAGAACAACTGAAACATTTAATAACAAATGTAACTAACAAGGTCATTTAACCAACTTTTGGTGCTTTTGGCAGTGTGGGCAGGTGCCAAATCCTGCTGGAAAATGAAATCAGCATATTTAAAAAGCTGGTCAGCAGAAGGAAGCATGAAGTGCTCTAAAATTTCTTGATAAATGTGTGCAGTGACTTTGGTTTTCAAAAAACACAGTGGACCAACACCAGCAGATGACATTGCACCCCAAATCATCAAAGACTGTGGAAACTTAACATTGGACTTAAAGCAACTTGGGCTATGAGCTTGTCCATTTCTTCTTCTCCTTAGCCCAAGTATGCCTCTGACGTTGTCTGTGGTTCAGGAGTGGCTTAACAAGAGGCATACGACAAATGTGTCCTTGACATGTCTGTGTGTGGTGGCTCTTGATGCCTTGACCCCAGCTTCAGTCCATTCCTTGTGAAGTTCACCCAAAATCTTGAATCGATTTTGCTTGACAAGCCTCTCAAGGCTGCAGTTCCCTCAGCTGGTTGTGCATCTTTTTCTTCCACACTTTTTCCTTCCACTCAATTTTCTGTTAACATGCTTGGATACAGCACTCTGTGAACAGCCAGCTTTTTTGGCAGTGAATGTTTATGGCTTGTGAAGGGTGTCAATGATTGTCTTCTGGACAACTGTCAGATCAGCAGGCTACACCATGATTGTGTAGCCTAACTGAGAGACCATTTTCAAGGTTCAGGAAACCTTTGCAGGTGTTTTGAGTTGATTAGTTGATTGGCATGTCACCATATTCTAATTTGTTGAGATAGTGAATTGGTAGGTTTTTGTTAAATGTGAGCCAAAATCATCACAATTAAACCAGAGACTTAAACAGTCTTATTTCAGTCTGTGTGCATTGAATTTATTTAATACACAAGTTTCACAATTTGAGTTGAATTACTGAAATAAATGAACTTTTCCACAACATTCTAATTTATTGAGATGCACCTGTATATCATTTAAAGACAACTATAACTAAAAAAAAAAAATACATTGAAAAAATAAAAATGAATAATTTTGTGGTTAAAAATCGATATATCCTCAGTGTAGCCTTATTGTTAAGCCCTGCTATGTCTTTTACTTGTTTTATTTTAGTCTTTATTTATTCTGTTCAAAATGAAGATAAAGTGCATTTGGACATTTTCCATTTCTTTTATTCTCATATATACACTGCCAGTCAACAGTTTTTGAACAGTAGGATTTTTAATGTTTTTTTAAGTCTTTTTTGCAAGCAAGCAAGCCTGCATTTATTTGATCCAAAATGCAGCAAAAGCAGTACTTTTGTGAAATATTTCTACTATTTAAAATAACTGCTTTCTATTTGAATATATTTTAAAATGTCATTTATTCCTGTGATCAAAACTAAATTTTCAGCATCATTACTCCAGTCTTCATTGTCACATGATTCTTCAAAAATCATTCTAATATGCTAATTTGCTGTTTAAGAAACATTTTTGATTACTATAATTAATATCCATTTTTAAATCAGTTGAGTACATTTTTTGAGGATAGTTTGATGAATAGGAAGAACCAAAGATTAGTATTATTCTGAAATAAAAAGCTTTATTGTACACTATAACATTGTACCCTATACCACTCAAAAGCTTTGAATTGATCAAAAGTAATGATAAAAACATTTTTGTCACAAAAGATTTCTATTTCAGATGAATGCTGTTCTGAACTTTCTATTCATCAAAGAAACCTGAAAAAGAGACTTCTTTAAAAATCTTACTGTTGACTGGTAGTGTATATATATATACATTACAACATTTTTTTAAGGCAAAGCATTTCACCATATTAACAATATAGCTAAGTATAGACAGTAGACACCTGTGATTTTTTTTTTTTTTTTTTGGTAACATATTTTATGTCTATTCCATAGACATTCCAAAAAAAACTACCAGGCTGGTTTAATATTTTCCCGCAAACCTTTCCTGATTCTTGTCTGACTGATGTCTCGCTTAAGCTAATGGCTGGCCACCCCAGACGCTTCCTCCCTGGTTTACTTTTTTCAACACTTCCCTCATGTTTTTTCCTCCTCCCCTGCTTTTTTTTTTCTTCTCTTGAAAGAGAACAGTAATTTGTCCTGGCCTTAGAGAGCTCTAAAGCCTTTCTCTGACAGAGAATAATCCACCAGGATCCAGCCACTGCCGATGGGCCAGAACATGCCAAGTCTTCCCTCCTTTGTGTGTGTTTTTGTGTGAATGTGCTTGTTCGCTAACTCTTAAAGCTGGTTTTCGAGCCCGGGCTTAAAATCGAGGCGTCCTGCTGATCCCAGACTCCATTACGTTCTTAATGTGTGACAGCTCAATGCTGAGGATGCCTTTAAAATGGGTGTTTTCACACATATCTGGACTTGTTTCGTCCTTTTTTGGAACGGTGGAGATTTTTTTGTGTCAAGAGGATGTTTTTGGGGATATGCTGTGATTTTTCTTTTCGCACACAATGAACAATAGATGAATTATGGTGAAGTTGTAACTAAAAGAATGGGAAACAATACTTTACATGCCTTGTTTACTGACTATCAAAGTAGAATTTTTTAGCAAATCTCGTTTTTTAATGTCAAAATAACTTTGAATTTCCCCAAGTAAAATAACTTCTGTACAAATTTCCAATCAGTCTGAGTCTCCTGCAGTATGTCCCTTAGCATGAACTGGCTGAAGGGGTGGGAGAGCGTATATTTGGTAGTTGCGCTCTGCTTATGAGCAGAGCTGTTGTTTTATCAGGACTGTGTGAATGTGTGTGTGAGTATGTGACTCATTTGCCTGTGATTTGTATTGAGGAGTGGGCAAATTGAACCTGAGTGTTGGTCGTGCTTAATTGTCGTCGCCAATTAGTGCATTGTTGAAAGCCACAATGGCTCCACTGTAGCGAGGGGAACGTTCTCCTTTGTGCTTCTCCAGTGGCCCACAGGCCAGTCAAGACTCATTTAGGACTCTGACAACAAGGGGCCAGAAATGCCATCGGAAAAAGACAACAAAAGGGCGGTTTAAGGAGAAAAAGACGATGGCAGAATGGAGACAGGAGGGGTGGAGACAATAGTGACATGGGATAGAGCACCAAGGTCCAGTTTTTGTGAAAAAGGGGTTAGAATGTCTAATTCAACCGCCTGGTTCGCGAATGTCCACCTGCCGCAGAAAAACACAAACCTGCGATCAGCACCCAGGAGTAACAGGTCTCAACTTCAGCTTTTTTTTCATGTTTTTTACAGTAACTTCGTTTTGTTAGACATTTTTCTGCAAGCATGTGAAAAAACGAGCTGGACAGATTTCGCTCCCCCCATGACGTAGAAAGGGGATGTTATTATAATATTACCACCCCATAATCTGCACGTTTCCACCCATAGATTTAGTTTTTGCAAGCAACAATGGTGTACCAGTTCAAACACCTTGCCAAAAGTCAAACATTTTATGCTCCTACGCCCTCCACAGATGATATAAATACATTTAGACAACTTAACTTATTGATTGCCATCAGGATGTGAAGAGACTTTCAACCAGCATAACGAAAAATGTATGTCTTTACTTTAAATAAAATATCAAACCCAGTCCAGTCCAAAATGTATTTAAAAAAAAAATGTTTTTAGGTTTTATCTAAATATAATTTAGATTCTTTGGTGAATAGAATGTTCAGCAGTATTTATTTATTGTAACAGTATAAAAGTCTTTTAATCCATATTTTTTTTAAATCAATTTGATTAATAAAAGTATATATATATATATATATATATATACACACTGCCCTCCAAAAGTTTGGAAACATATAAATATATATTAAAAAATATATAAGTTTTCATATTTATTTTATAGCATCTAAAATAATTTACACCGGTTACAATTTTCTAGGCCGATTCCAATTTCTGATTTTTTGGTAAGTAAAAAAAAAAAAATAATATGATTTGCCGAAAAAAAAAAAAAAAAAAAAAAAGTAGTTAAAAAGTAGGCCTAGTTATTTTTAAGAACTATAATTAACAGCATATACAAAATAAAATCTACTTTTTAAAATGCTAAATGTTGTTTTTGTAATAAAAGAAATAATTAAACAATTACAATTCACTCAAAGTCTTTATGAATGGGTCACTGAATCATTGACTGCCAATACTGATTTTTTTCTTCTAAGAACTACAATTGACAGCATATAAAAAACAAAATCTACTTTTTAAAAAGCAAAATTGTATTTTTGTAATAAAGGAAATTAAACAATTACAATTTACCCCAAACTGCACTAACTAATAATGGGTTGCTGCATTTAACAAAATCAATATGCACAATTCTTTTAAATATGAAACCAAACCACCAGTAGGTGGCGGCAAATAACCATTTTAATGAGTGAGTCATTCATTTAACCAATTCGTTCAACCAGCTGATTCATTCAGAAATTATGCAAGTCTTTACTAATGGGTTACTGAATCATTGACTCACTCGATTTGTGCAAACACGTTGATTCATTCAGTAACAAAACACTGCTGTGTTGCTCAGAGACAAAACAGTTCCACAGTGGCTTTGATTGGAACTATTTTCGTTAGTGGAATTGAGCAAAAACAGTCAATATTGCATGTAAAATGTAAGTCAATCAATATTACATTTTTGTTTGTTTAACTACTATTGTATAAAACCAAAGTCACATTGCAATCGTAAACAGATTGCGAGCATATCTGCCCGGGCCATTGCCAACTAAAGGGAAAGGCTCAGAACTGGCAAGACATAAGACAATTGGCTGATTCCAATCCCTGGCCGGTCGATCGTTGTATCTCTAAAATAATTATATAAAAACTATAAATATCGTATATGCTATTTTTATTTTAACTGCCGCAGTTTTTCTCTGGTACAGCGGTACAACATCAAAGCTTTTCCAATTCCGTATCCTATCGCTGTACTTCACAAAATACAACAAAAGCATCCCATATCATATCATCTTCTCGTGACAGAGACAGGAAAGCAAATGCAGATGAGAAAAGGTCAGTTTGGTGAGATTGCATCACATTGGCATTGTGTATGAATTGTCCGTCCACACACAGACATGGAGAGTCGATTATCGGATAAAAGCATTTGCCCAAACACAGGTTCAGACATGTAAAGAAAGAGAGGAGGGAGTGGAAAAGGAAAAAAGAGGAAAAACCAACCACCATGGGATGTTTTCATGCCCAGGAGACATCACAAAATAAAACAGACGGCTAGTGTGCACCACACCTCATCACGCTTCAACATCATTTGACGTTGACAACGCTCTACTGCTCAACTAAAGTAAATCCAAGCTTGACTTATCTAGAGCATGACTGAGACTGATTTTAATCAGCTTATATTTCCTCCCCATATCACTATTTAAACAGACTAGCTAAGTACTATAGATACAATATGCATACTAGCAATTTCCCTAGCAAGGCCTAACATACCATGGACACAGAAAGAAAGTCAGTTGGAGCTCATGTGACTCCTTAAGGTGGGGTTTTGGAGTTAATGTGTGACATTATGCGTAGGTAACCTATGAAACAGGTGCACAAATGGCTGGAAAGATTGATTCGGTTACCATAGCATTTAAGACACAATCAAACATCTCGAGCGTTACAAGGAAAACAATGTAAGCGGCCATTTGTGGCCGCGTCTGTCTCAGTGATTGATTCCCGAGCAAGTCTGTGGCATGTAGAGCTCTGTTTACTCTCGTCTTCTCAGTCTTTCTGTGAGCTGATGTCATCTAAGTGTTAATCGAGCATTAGAAATACCTGATGGAGCAGCCGGATTGGTCACTTGCACTTTTTAAACGCACACATATACTGGCACACACCCTGTGAGACCTTTGGACTTATAGAAAGCTGTGAGATTACAGTATACTGAATCAACAATGAGAAAGAGAGAGAGAAAAAAAGAGGGAGAGAGAGGGAAAGAGAGAGCCACCCTTCTGTGAAGAATTCCTAAACATGTTTTCTGTCTGACTAAGTGAACGGAGGAGTCTGTATAGTGCCAGTGAAGGCGTGTAGGCAATAATTTGTCACACGTTCCTTTCAATAGCACAATAATTTGACTGTACTTCATCAGTATTATTTACTATACTCTACATACGGTGGTTCCCAGAAGTAATAACTTTTTAAGTGGTTTTTGCAATGACTTTTAGCTGTTCCCAAAAGTGATTTCTAGAGTCATTTT
The DNA here is from genome assembly GCF_022985175.1 of Labeo rohita. NCBI lineage: Eukaryota > Metazoa > Chordata > Actinopteri > Cypriniformes > Cyprinidae > Labeo > Labeo rohita. The sequence continues at coordinate 19,109,442 of NC_066877.1, forward strand.
TCCTCAAGATTACACAGGTCTAGTTCATCACGTTAAGTATGAACATTATTCACTAACATTTGACAAACTGAGTGTCTAAATCATTTTCAGTGTAATAAACGTCTTTTTAAAGGGGTCATCGGATGCCCATTTTCCACAAGTTGATGAGGTTCTTTAGGGTCTTACTGAAAAGTCTATAATATACTTTGGTTAAAAATTCTTAATGGTAGTGTAAAACAACACCCTTTTTACCTTGTCAAAATCAGCTCTGCAAAATTCATCCCATTCTGGTCGCGGTTGCTTTAAATGTTAATGAGCTCTGCTCTCCCCGCCCCTCTATACTCTCTGTGGAGTGACGAGCCTGTTTACTTTAGCCGCGTTTAGCCGCTAAATTTGCTAACTAGGACTTTATTACGAAAGGCGATCGCAAAGATTTATTAAAAAAACCCTTATAATCACTTCTGCTGTAAGTGAAGCTGGATCACGAATGATTTGCACAAACATAAACAGATATATGTAGATCGGGAGGCACATTTCCTTCACAAACAAATGTAATCCACTGCATCTTCAGCGGCTCAGATGTCGGGAGTAAATGACAACCACTATCATTATTACATCCGGCAACACATCACCTCAATCACTCAATCGAAGATATTCTTGTCCAACTTACATCCCTGCTCCAGCATCGAAACAGTGGAGGTTGGACAGTTACAACTGATCTGAGGTAAGACGCTCATGTCAATCAACAATCATGGGAGTGGCCTCACACTGTCAGGCATCTGAGAACGGCTCGATTTGAAAAAGGGAATATTATTTTTACAGATTAATTAAATACATGGATTTTTATCATTACAGAGTAGATTTTTACATAAACTGCCAACACACATTAATGTTCAAACAACATGTAAAAGTGAACTTAGCATCCGATGACCCCTTTAAAAGATTTTTTTGGCTTGAAAAGTGTCACTGCTGTCTTTCATTGAAATAAACGTGACTTTGTTTTTTTATTTATTTATTTTTTTTTAAATCCAATTCAATGCTATTTATATATTTTTAAATTAAGCTGACAATGTTATATGTGACCACGGACCACAAAACTAGCCATAGGGGTAAATGTTTTGTAATTGATATCTAAATAATTAAGCTTTCCATTGATGTATGGTTTGAAAGCACAATATTTGGTCGATATACAACAACTTGAAAATCTGGAATCTTGAGGGGCAAAAAAAATATTGAGAAAATGGCCTTTAAAGATGTCTAAATTAAGTTCTTAGCAATGCATATTACTAATCAAAAATTAAGTTTTGATATATTCATGGTAGGAAAAATATTTACAAAATATCTTCATGGAACATGATCTTTATGCAATGTCCTAATAATTTTTGGTATAAAATAAAAATCAATAATTTTGACCCGTACAATGTATTGTTAGCTATTGCTATAAATATACCTGTGCTACTTATAACACATAGGTCACATATTAGTATTATTTATATTTAAAAAAATATAATAATAATGTAAGTTTTTTACATTTCTATTTCACTTTTATTTTTATTTCGGTTTTAGTCATTTTAATATGTCAACTTAAATTTGAGGCAACGTATTTAATTTTCACGTTTTTTTTTTATATTTCTGATATTTCAAATAAGTAATAATTCTATTATATTTCAGCTTTATTACAGAAAATGCTTTTTATTGGTTTTATTTTTTTAGTATTTGGTTAAAGTTACCAAAACACTATATGGCAAAAGCATTTAAATCATACATGGAGCTACAAATCACTCCTGGAGATTTGCAACTGTAGGTTCAGGGCTTTACCGCAAAACAGGACAAAAACAAACATCACCATATTTGGAGTCGTTTTATTTGGTTGATGATTCCAAACATCACAAATATGTAAACAACCTCTGAACTCTGACCTAGAGATGGCATCCTAGTGCACACTAGCTGTTCACAAACAGAGTATCAGTGTGGCAAGGTGCTGCTCTCGGTTGCTTTCTTTGTCTCGACGAGGCGTGAGTGATTAAGCTTGCGTTAGGAGTCATTATCTGAGTGTTTGCACAGCTCCGTCTGTCCTGAATGGGCCCAGTGGGTAAACACAAACGTAATACAGGATACACTTGCACAAGAGACTCAAGGCCTTTTCATAGTCAAACACACACAGACACACACACATCAACACACTCACCAGTGCCATTCACTTCCCCCCTAAATCTCCTCTGACTAACTTAAACATCCTCATTACGGATAGATGAGTAACATGTGGCATCTTCCCAGTACTTTTTTAACTAACATAAATTACATTGTGTTGATCTGTTAGCCATTGTTCAGTGTACCTAACCAGTGTATTTAATTTAGGGTGGAACTATGTCATGGTTCAGGATGTATTAAATGATTAAAAGCTTCATTTCATACAATGATATGAATGATGACACCTGTTACACCAAAACCATCGAAATAGTTTATATTAGTCTATAAATGTATAGATAGATAGATAGATAGATGGGGTCGTTTTTCCACACCGATGACTGTCAGTGGCCCCTGGTGAAAAAGGGGTTGGGGCCTGAAAGTTGTGGGCGTGTCATTGCGGGTGGAGTATTTTCACTCCACTGAACCTCTACGGAGTGAGTAATTACTGGCTCCGCAGCCAACAGAGGGAACACACGCTCTGCCACACAGAAAAATACGTTCTCAACAAATTAGTGGAAGAAGTTTGGCGTGGAATTGTGGAGTTTATACATATTAAAGTGCGTGAGAGGACTCCAAAGGACTGCTGGAAAACACTGAAGGAAATGGCAGGAAGCACCTGAAACCTGTTGCTCTGAGCACTAATGCGCAAGGTGATTTGATTTTTTTAATATTCACCCTTATCATATCTTAAAAAAAGGAATTTATTTTTTGGACGACAGATTTATTTTTCATATTTTCTTCACGATATTTCGGCGTCTTCTTTTTTGTTGTTGTTTTTGTTGTGAATCCGCCGGATTGCATTCATCGGATGCATTCACCTGCCATGTGGAATTTAAAGCAGATCTGAAAGGAAACCGACGCTTAAAATGTTACTTTGTTACAAAGTATCTGCGGGAAATGAACTTTCGACCTTAACATGGTTTAACTCGGTGAATGATTGACCATTTAGTCCACGGATACGCGTGCTTTTCCATGGTACGTTCTGACGCTCAATTCTGTTTATGATTTTCTGTAGAATTATTAAGCTATTGTTTGATTTAACAGTAGTTGTTCTCTCACTCTTTCAGCCCGTGTTTAGGATCATGGTCTTTATGAAATGCACTCACACAGTTGGAAGAAAGTGTGCTCGGGATCTGGAATGAAACTTCACTGTGATTTACAACCTTGTGGACTGTGGACATGCTGCTGGAGCAATTAAGGTTTCCTTTTGGGATTTCTTCTTTCCGAAACGCAGCAATAAATTAAAAAAAGAAAGAAAGGAAGCAGGGGGAAAAACCTGAGCTGAGAAAATACTCAAGAATTGAAATTCATAGCTTTCCAGTATGAGGAAACCTGCGGATAAGCATCATTTCACTATGGAGACCTCAGGGATGCACCTGGTCGGATTTTGGCTGCACGTTCTGCTGCTGTCGCAACTGCCTCGGCTCGGCGAAGCCGCCTCTAAGGATATAGTGTGCGAGCCAATCACCGTACCAATGTGCAAAGGGATCGGATACAATCACACCTACATGCCCAACCAGTTCAATCATGACACCCAAGATGAAGTCGGCTTGGAAGTGCACCAGTTTTGGCCGCTCGTCCGCATCCGTTGCTCCCCAGACTTGCTTTTCTTCCTGTGCAGTATGTACACCCCCATCTGTCTTCAGGACTACAAAAAACCGCTGCCGCCTTGCAGGTCCGTGTGCGAGAGGGCTAAGAGGGGTTGCTCCCCCCTCATGATCCAGTATGGGTTCGAGTGGCCGGAGCGGATGAGTTGCGAGCAGCTGCCCATGCTGGGTGACACCGATCGGCTTTGCATGGACAGAAACAGCAGTGAGACCACAACTCTATCACCTCCTTTCCCCAAACCCACTCCTAAGGGAACGCCACGACATAGAGCCACTGCAAAATCCGCTCCGCCACAGAAGTGTGACCGCGAGTGCCACTGTCGAAACCCCCTAGTGACTATTAAACAGGATGCACATCCTCTTCATAACCGTGTACAGACTGGCTCTCTACCCAACTGTGCCATGCCTTGCCACCAACCCTACTTTTCCCAGGATGAGCGTGCCTTCACCACCTTCTGGATCGGCCTGTGGTCGGTGCTGTGCTTCGTCTCGACGCTCACCACCGTGGCGACCTTCCTCATCGACATGGAGCGTTTCAAATATCCAGAGCGCCCGATTATCTTTCTGGCCACTTGCTATTTGTTTGTGTCGCTGGGGTATATCGTGCGACTGCTTGCGGGCCATGAGCGGGTAGCTTGCGAGGGCACCGGTAACCAACAGCACATCCTCTACGACACCACGGGTCCTGCCCTTTGCACGCTAGTTTTCTTGCTCATATATTTTTTTGGAATGGCCAGCTCCATTTGGTGGGTGGTGCTCTCCTTCACCTGGTTCCTGGCGGCAGGAATGAAATGGGGCAACGAGGCCATTGCAGGTTACTCGCAGTACTTCCATCTTGCTGCTTGGCTTGTCCCTAGCGTCAAGTCCATCGCTGTCCTAGCTTTGAGCTCGGTGGATGGAGACCCCGTGGCTGGGATCTGCTATGTCGGCAACCAGAGTTTAGAGAGCCTACGTGGCTTCGTATTGGCACCACTGGTCGTCTACCTCTTCACCGGCTCGCTCTTTCTCCTGGCCGGATTCGTTTCGCTCTTTCGGATCCGTAGCGTTATTAAACAGGGTGGTACCAAGACGGACAAGCTAGAGAAGTTAATGATCCGGATTGGGCTCTTCACCGTCCTGTACACCGTGCCCGCAACTATTGTGGTGGCGTGCCTGGTGTACGAGCAACATTACAGGCCAGGTTGGGAGCGGGCACTGGCCTGTTCTTGCCCGTCCGAGCGCCAGCGGCTCGGCTTGGGCCCGGACTATGCTGTCTTCATGCTGAAGTACTTCATGTGTCTTGTAGTAGGCATTACCTCAGGTGTTTGGATCTGGTCTGGGAAGACTCTAGAGTCCTGGAGACGCTTTGTGGCACGGTACCTCCCCTGTAGGACCCGGAAGCCACCTGTATCCGGCTCGTCCATGTACAGCGAGGCCAGTACCGCTCTCACAGCTCGAGCTGGAACAGCACCCACTGGGACCTATCACAAATCAGCACCCTCATCACATGTCTGAACATTGGCCAGAAAGCCCTGGTCCTTAATAAACCCTACAACTGTCAAACGAGTGACACATGAAGTGTGCAGGTCATGACTCTGAATGAGCAGGTGTCTATTTGACCTTCCAACCTCACCGGATTTGATGGACGGGATGAATATATTATGAAGGATTTTTACAGACTATTTGTGGTTGTTTTATTGTTCTCATTCACTGGTCTAATTTGCAAAGCAATGAACGTGTTGATACTTTGTGAGGAAAAGATTTACAACATTGTAGCCATCTTGTTAATTTTAGTACGTGAATGATGAAAAAATCTGACAAGGTTAATACTTGATATGAGTCAAGACAAATGGAGGGGATTGTGGAGATATTTATTTGTGTATTCTTGTAAATATGCTATTCATGAGCGACTGAACAGTCGCCCTGCTGTTTGTGACTGTCAGCATTTTACAGGATGTCAGGATCATTTTAAATACCATCTCCAGGCTACTAATTTACAAATGTGGACGTAGGATGTAAATAGGAGCTTTCATGCATTTTCTGTAACCAAGAAGACTTTTCAGCATGTTGTGCAAGTTGAGGTCCAGCGAAGGAGTTGTTGCACAGTTCTGCACAGGTTAATGTTCTTCAAGGTCCCTCAACTGCCACTTATCAGAGCTATCTCTCCACTGATAATAGATTGTTGGTTAGCATCTATTGGGCAGATAGGATGTGTATGTTCCATCTATAGAGATGTTTGAAGAGTCTGTAGCATGAGCTTGACTTCCCTCTTGTGGTCATGGGTTTAACTCTCATGAGGTTCACGTTAACCAGCAGCCTAGGTTTGTTGAGTAGAACTAGGCCAAATATGAACTGGTTTTAAATTTCTTCTGGTCTGTTCATGTCCTTGTCAAGCCTCATGATCCAGTCTTTGGTTATTTTGTCATTTCACCTTATTTGTGTTTTGAATCAGAAAGCCAGTGTTGGGTGTGCACTTCTAGCAGACAGAATCTGTAAACTTCGTTTTTGTAGATCTGTGTAAAAACTTTAAGTGGAGGTATAAATGTAAGCATTGTTTGGATTCTTTTTGCTGTCCAAGCTGTTGTAGAAATAATTTTCCTGTGTAGTCTTTAAAATGCCTCACAATTTTGCTGCATGTCTGGTTGTGTGTACATACTCGTTTGGCTCGATTCATATGTAAATCTTGTAGAAGACATGTCCTTTTATGAATCCAGACTGCAACTTTGTACATATGTTTTGTAAAAGATGAAATACAGTGCTACAATTTTAAAGAGATTCTTAGATATTTATGAAAAGTGTCTTTTACATGTTTCTTTTGTTTCTCTTAATGGTAGAGAATAAAAGTGAGGAGCAATTTGTGAACCTGCAAGTCAAACGTTTGGTCCATCATTTATTGTGCTTTTATTTTTACTGCTGTTTTAGAGGAGGAAAAAAAACATCCAAAAATAATGTTTAATATTGTTTACCTTTCTAATGTTTTGTTAGTAGAATGCTATCAATTTCAGATTTTGTAACAGGCACTAAAAATCTGCACTTTATTCATATTTTTTAACATCGTTTAAAACAAACACGGTTCTAACAAAGTTAATTAGCCCTTATTTTGAAAAAAAGAGCTGTGAGTGTTAAAATCCCTGGATTCATTTTTCAGTGTAATGCAACAAAAACACAACCCACCGTTTTGACAGTTTGGAGTGACCTTGTAAAACATTGTTCGAACATAAATTCAGACGTGTTACATGATTAGTGTTTATTTAAAATACTCCATCTGCAAATGATTTCAATTAAAAACTGACAGTTCACAGCTAGTAGCCTACATAGTAAGCAAAAAACAAACAAAAGAAACCATCCAGTCTGTTTTTGTCTCTATGTTGTTCTGCGTCGGTTGGGTAAGGGGTAGGATCTTTCGGCCGGCGTAACGTCGCAGCCAAAGGCGGGAGCAAAGAACGAGTTTTGTCCATTGAGCTTCATCTTGTAGTGGCCACTGTTCTGAAAAAAGAGCTTTATGAAAGAACGGCATTGGATCTGCGGATGCCCACTAGGTTGTCTGCGCTGAATGATCTCCTCATGGCCACTCTGCTCAGATCCTTGTACTTGTCCTCACATAGTCTTGAAATTGCCTTTGAAATGAACAAATTAAATGAGAATGTTTTGTAATTAGATTGACCCATTGTAAAAGTATGACTTTACATTTAAAAATGTTTAGGTCTGCTGCTCACCTCTAATTTCTGCGCTCGTTCGTTGCTCAGTGGCTCCAAAGGAAAGCTCAGGTTGTTGTCGTCCGCTAAGGAGCGCAGGTCAAAGTAATACTTAGCGTAGACGCTGGCCGGCACGTTAATGTTAAACTGTAGCAGCTCTAGAAAATGTCTTTCCATCTCATTCCTGAAAAAAAGAAAGGTGTGATTCAAGTCAGGAGTCAGTTTTCTGAGATAAAAATCACAAACAATAGTACTAACGTAAATAAAGTTAGATTTAAAAAGTCACTCTACCATCCATTATTAGCAAGCCGTGTGACCGTGTGAGATGATAAACTTCTTGCCACATCCAAAACCATTTTAAATCAAAAGTTTGTGATTGATAATTTTTTCTTACGTTAAATGTTAATGTTGTATGTTTAGGAAAGCAGCCTCTTATGTATATTAGGACTGTATTTATTTTAATAAAAATAAGGTAAAAACAGTAATATTATAAAATATTATTACAGTTTAAATGGCTGTTTTGTTTTCATTCATTTATTTATTTAAAATGTATTTATTTTAGTAATGTATTTCTGTAATGGCGAAAAAATGATCAGCATCATTACAGTCTTCAGTGTCATATGATCCTTCAGAAATCATTCTAATAAGCTGATTTGCTGCTCAAGAAACATTTCTTCTTGTTATCAAAGTTGAAAACATTTGTGCTACTAATATTTTTGTGGAAACGAAGTATTTTTCTACCCAAGATTCTTTAAGTAGAAAGTTAAAAAAAAAAAAAAAATTACACTATTCTAAGTAACTATAATTTATTTTTATGGGAAAGAAATGATAGAAATTAATACTTTTATTTAGCAAGGGTGCTTTAAATTGATCAAAATTTATGATAAAGACATTAATGTTACAAAAGATTTATATTTCAGATAAAAGCTGTTCTTCTGAACTTTCTATTCATCAAAGAAACCTGAAATATTCTACTCACCTGTTTTAAACAATAATACTACTACTAATAATAATACTAATAAAAATTTTGAGCAGCAAATCAAAATATTAGAATGATTTCTGAAGGATCATGTGACTGGAGTAATGATCCTAAAATTCAGCTTTAAAATCACAGGAATAAATTACATTTCAAAATAAACTCAAATAGAAACATTTATTTTAAATAATAAAAATATTTCACATTTTTACTGTTTTTGCTGTACTTTGGATTAAATAAATGCAGGCCTGGTGAGCAGAAGAGACTTCTTAAAAAAAAAAAAAAAAAAAAAAAAAAAAACATTAAAAATCATACTGTTCAAAAACTTTTGACTGGTAGTGTATATAAATAAAATCTGTTTTGAATAAAAGCGTTGGTTCATGTAAAAATATATATATGTAAACATACGTTCCCGCTGTTTGCGTTTACTAATGTACAATATAGTACTAATATAATAGTAATATTATAAGTCACATTTTTTACAATAAACATGTATCTTTTACACTCCCAAACCATCATAGATTCTTTGCTGTATCTGAGAGCAGGTATAGAGCCTGTCACCGTGGAGACAGTGACCTGACTGTTTTGGGAAGAGCAGACATTAGGTTGAGGTTGGTATGGGTGGTGTAGGGTGGTGTAGGGGAGAGGGGGGAGGGGGGCGGTTCAGTCGCTAGGGGCAACAAATGGAGTGGGCGAGAGCCTAGACCATTGTAGAGGAGTCTGAGAGCACTTGAAGCCCGCCAGCCCAGAGGCTCACAAAGACTGCTTCAATGAAAGGGATGAAAATAGAGCGAAGGGGCAGAGAGGAGAGAAGAGGGACATGGCCTTTAACATACACAATCAGGTAGAACAGCACAAAAACAGACACGTACACACACAAACCCTGTCTGTGTCATTTATATGGATATTGAGACATGAGAACAAACAAAAAAACAAGGTTTTGAAGTGTGTCGCTTCATTTTTTTGAAAATCTCGCACGTAAGGGATATGGGAAGTTGTGAGGTATGTAGGAGTTGGAGACTGGAATGAGTTGGCAGAGGAGTGAAGTGACACACGGTACAGTCTCCTTCCTGCAGCACGTATTGGATTTTGGATGGTATTTTGGTTTATGCCATCAAGACGTTTTGTTCTAGATTATTTTGACTGTACAAATAAGATGAAACATTTCAACAGAAAAGACAGTGACTATCTTACTCACATGTCCTCAACAGTGATGTCTTTGAGGATCTGACAGTAGTCGACGTTCCACACGGCCTGATCGTCCCAGACTTTCGAGGCCAGTAGGATGGCTCCCAGAACAATCCTCTTCCAGTTAGACGGGCAAATGTCCAGCTCGGCATATGTCAACAGCCTCTCCAAATATACCTGCAGCAAAGACAGTGGACACCAGGGTCAAAACTTTTTCCATTAAGGGACAATATTTGCCCACTGGAATTTGCCCACTGGAACTGATTTCAAGTGGCATTGTTTTACATTTGTAAGGGCAATTTTTTAAATTTTAATAATAATGTCAAATAGTTACATTTACATAATTTCTTTAATCAATATTTTAAACTCTTGTCAATAACAATAAATTGTTAAAAATGTTTCTCAATTATACACGTAAAAAACAGAAGCTCATAGGGCTGTAATATTATGACAAAAACCATTACTGTAGATTATTGCTCCTTATATTGTAATAATGATTACTGATAAAGAAAACAATAGGCTATAAAAGGTTTTTGGTTTCATTTTGGACACGTCACATTCTGGCTTCATAAACTAACATGTCGGTCCATGACGTTAGCCAAGTCTAGTACAACTGCAAAAACTCCTATTATAATCACTGAAACTATAAAATTAAATCTTTTATTTACATCGTGTCTGCACTGCATTGTTTATGATAAGGTGTGCACTCATCAACAGCTCCAACATGGTCAGCGCTGACTAATCTAAGTGCCTCTGATTGGCCAATGCATTTCTAAGTTCAACAGAAACACGTTTGATTGGTTATAAGGTTTAAGCAATCTGATGCTGAGTGAAACTAAATATAATTCCACAAATTGATACTTTTCATTCATGCCATATTTCATTTTAATTGCGACAGCCGTAATACATTGTTTAATTGTGCAGGGGCATTTTTTTGCCTTTGTCTTAACTTTATGGGGCATTTTTGCCACAAGCCCTTGTTAATTTCCGACCCTGGTGGACACGCATGTTTTTAAAAGACGCTTTTTACAAAGGCAACTTGCGATAAAGCATATCTATCATTGTGTGCAAATTAGAATTAAAACACTGGAAACTTTATAACAATATTTAATTCATTAACATTAGCTGATGCGTTACTTATGAAATAACAAATAATACTTTCACAGCATTTATTAATTTCAGAAAGAAGGAATTTTGTCTTGGTGATGTTATTCTAGGATAATTTCTACATCTATAACAGTCCAAGAGTTTAGCATTGCCAAGATTTTTTTTTTTTTTGAATGATTTTGACAGTCTCCTATGCTCACCAAGGCTACATTTAGAATATTTAAAATAGCTTTAAAAAAAATTCAACATTTTCAGTGTCACATGATGTTTCAGAATTCATTCTAATATGATTTGGTGCTAAAGTAACATTTATTTCAACATTTTTGGGATTCTTTGATGAATAGGTTTAAAAGAACAGCATTTAATAGAAAATAGAAATCTTTAGTACCATTATCTTTACTGTGACTTTCTGATGCATACTTTCTGAATAGAAGAATTAATTATTAAAAATTTAAAATAAATAAATAAATAAATAAATAAAAATCATACTAAGCCCAAACTCTTGAATTTTAGTGTATACTAATACATTATTTCATGTTGCATTAGTTAATGTACTATAAATGAATATCATGTTTATAAATAAACGTTAGCCTTTATTAATAAATGTAAAAACACTTGTTAATTGTTTGTTCATGATACATGACTAATTAACTAATGATAACAATTAAACCTTATTGTAAAATGTTTTATCAAAATATTACTGATTGTAAATGATCAGAAGTGACTACACAGGCTGACTTGTTTGGACAACACTGGTTAAACAAATACATCATGATCCATTCTCTGGTGCTCTACTGTCCTCTAGTGGATGTCAGGAAAATGTGCTAAAGCATCTCCATCAAGAACCAAAGCCCCTGCTTCATGTTAGACTCTTTTTTTTTTTTTTATCTTTTTCTCATTATACAGAATAAGCTGAAAGTGGACCAGACCAGTAAGAAAGGCTGGTATTCTCTTACCAGAGTGACGATCGCACACTCAGCTGTGAGCTGTGCTGCGCTGAACAGTGTCCGGACGAATCGATAGATGAGTTTGTGTTCGGGGTCTGTACGGGAGTAATCGTCAGGAACTTGCTCCCTCTGCCAAAGGTAGCATTTATACACATCATTACCCAATACGTTCAAAAATTCTAGCTCAACTTCAAGACCTTGTGTGTTTTATTGTTCATTTACTTTAGTTACTTTTGATGACTAAAAAATTTTAGTATGATGCCAAGAAACCTTCCACTATAACAAAGAGTCCCTGTCATTGTGGCAAGTGAAAGCACATTAACTATATGGGTTAGGAGTGAGGAAAAATTACTTTTTATAATAAATCAAATGAATTAAAATCAATGAATCAAACGAATTAAAAACCACGTGAATCATATCAAATGTACAAATCGGATTGCATAATATTTTTGCTGCTCAGACTAAACAGCTAAATGGATGTGATGCACACAAAAAATAGAGTGCCTATAAAATGTGCAACAGCTGCACATTACTGAAAAAAGAAACAGAAGGGGTTAACTTACAGATAAGGGGTGCATCTTCTCATCAAAGATGTCCAATGACCTATCGGAGTCCCTGAAATGGATTACCAAACATTTTTTAAATCCAGAACAGTGTTTATATGCAAAGCCTTTTCAAAATTTGTAGGTCAAATGATGCTTGTGGGAAAGAATATAATGAAACGTACCTGTTTTTAATGTGATAATATATTGCTAATGTGACACTGAAAACAGAGAACAGAAAGGTGATCAACATACAAAACAAAGCAAACTACACACAACAAACAACACTTCACCTTTTCATTTTGCTACTTATTTTTACATGCATTCAGTGGTACTCATTATGTAGTTCAGAAATGTCATTTTAATATAAAAAATAATGTAGAAATAGTACTAACAAGAGCATGCAATAAAACAGTGAACCGTTACTGACCATTTGATTGTGCTTTTTAGGTTGGGCTGACTAACGGTACTATCGTCGATGAATATTGTAGAGCAGGAGCTGTACTTCTTCGAAAGCAGACCAGGTGAGACCTTCAGAAAGGACCAACATTTAATCCACTTGCAGAAAGACGTTCCAACCATAAAACTCCATAACACATTTACTCACGTGGTTTATGTGATTGCTTTTCCTCCTGTCCCGTACTGAAAAACAGAAAGGCAGGGGTTTTGTTGTTAAAACAATTCATTATCAAATATTGACCAGCTGTGCCAGTAGCCATTTATTAAAGCGACCTTCCAGCTATTAACAGTATAGGTCAGGAAACTAGTAGTTAATATGCAGCTGCTAACAAGGAAGTAAAATGAAATGATTAACCGGTTTTGGAAACACTCACCATCTGTCTGTGACTTGCTAAGGAAGATCGTGCTGGCACGGGCATGATCTGATGGGTTGGACTCTAAAGCCAAATCTAAAAGACACACAGACGATCAATCAATCAATCAATCAATCAATCAATTAATCAAAAGACAACATACAGGCATAATTACAAAGAATAGCCAAATAAACCTAATCTAAGAATGGATGGTATGTACCCAAACTTGAAATTTCTGTCATTAATTACCCTCATGTAGTTTGAAAGACCTTTGTTCATTTTCGGAGCACAAATTATGATATTTTTGATGAAATCCAAGAGCTTTGTGACCATCCATAGACAGCAATGTAACAAACATTCCCAGTACCAGAAATGTAGTAAGGGCATCGTTTTAATGTTAATTTGATATCAGTGATTCAACCGTAATTTCACGAAGCTACGAGAATACTTTTTGTGCACAAACTCTTGGATTTAATAAAAAATATCTTAATTTGTGTTCCAAAGATGAAAGAAGGTCTTACGGGTTTGGAACGACACGAGGGTGAGTAATTAATGACAGGATTTTCATTTTTGGGTGAACTATCCCTTTAAATATCAATATTGAATATCAAAAACTTTTTCACATACACAATAGCATTTTTAGTTTTCCAAAGTTTTGGGTTAATACACTATTTCAGATGTTTTGAAAAAGTCTCTTATGCTCAACAAGGCTGCATTTATTTGATCAAAAACACAGTAAAACAGTAATATTATAAAATATTACAATTTAATATTTAAGAAGTATGATAATATATTTTAAAATGTCATTTATTTTTGTGATAGAAAAGATACATTTTCTTCAGTCTTCAATGTCACATGATTCTTCAGAAATCATTCTATTATGCTTATTTGGTAAAAAACTTTATTAACAATGTTTTTATTATTTTTAATAAACATAAGAAAACAGCATTTATTTATTATTATTAACAGAAATATGTTTAAATATCTTTGCCACTTTAAAGGAGAAGTCCAATTCCAAAACAAAGATTCACATATAATGTACTCACCCCCTTGTCATCCAAGATGTTCATGTTTTTCTTTCTTCAGTCGTAAAGAAATTATGTTTTTTGAGGAAAACATTTCAGCATTTTTCTCCATATAATGGGCTGATATGGTGCCCTGATTTTGAACTTCCAAAATGCAGTTTAAATGCGGCTTCAAACAATCCCAGCCGAGAAAGAAGGGTCTTATCTAGCGAAACAATCGGTTATTTTCATGAAAAAAAAATTCAAATACTTTTTAATCTCAAACTCTCATCTTGCCTTTCTCTCCCTGAACTCTGTGTATTCTGACTCAAGATAGTTAGGTTATGTCGAAAAACTCAAATCGTATTTTCTCACTCAACTTCAAAAATCATTTCAAAATCATCCTACATCACTGCAGAAGTACCGACCCAGTCTTTGCAAAGTGAACATGCAAAGATCAAACAACCTTAACAAAAAAGGTTAAACAGCGATTACGAAGTTGAGGGAGAACATGAGATGAGAGTTTTTCGACATACCCTAACTGTCACGAACTGGAACAAAAACAGTCCAGGCAGATTAAGACGACCATTTGGCATTAAAAAGTATATAAATTGTATTATTTTTATTAAAATAACCGACTGTTACGCTAGATAAGACCCTTCTTTCTCGTCTGGGATCATTTACAACCACAATTGCGAATGTCTGAAGGTGCATTTAAACTGCATTTTGGAAGTTCAAAATCGGGGCACCATATCAGTCCATATCAGTTTTCCTCAAAAAAACTATTTCTTTACGACTGAAGAAAGAAAGACATGAATATCTTAGATGACAAGGGGGTGAGTACATTATATGTGAATCTTTGTTTTGAAAGCAGACTTCTCCTTTAACGCATCCTTGCTGAATAAAAGTATTAATTTCTTTCAAAAATAAAACAGAAATATACTACTAACCCCAAACGTTTAAACAGTACTAGCACTACATTCCAATTTTCCTATTCATTACATTTGCCCAATAGCAAGGCAAAGCCGAGAATAAAATAAAAAAGTTAGCAGTGCACTGGTGGTGACATACATGATCATTCACAAACTGTCCAACAGAATAAATATTCATCTTTAAACAACCCCCTACAAGGGAGACAAGGTGGTATGTCTTTTTGCTCTGAGCGCTCAAACTGACTGGCAGGGGCATGCTGCTACCCGCTCTGGCCACAGGAGTGAGAGGAGTGGGGGCACAATAAGCCTATTGTATGGCCACTGCAATAGAACAACGCAAGCTCACACCCTGAGCTCCGCCTACACCACCAAGTGCCACAGAAGCCATGCCAACGGATCAAAACAGACCTTACTACACATTACAGCATGAGCATAACAAACCATAATCAAGTCCCTTGCGAGAGACACATATTCAACTGTGCTGAAATGAGTTTATGTTTGTTAACCTGTTTAAGTCTATAACTATAAACTGTTAAAATATTCTACTCAAAGTGCTGCTCATAACAGTAGGATTGAGAATTCTGCCCAGGCCACTTCATAGAAAGGTGTCTGCATCAGCCAATGAAGAGACATTCTTCTAGAATTAAATGGAGACAGGGTCAAAAGATGTGTGCCAGTGCTGCTAAGTTGTACAGTAAAGACACTCCAAGGAGATGTTTGGACAGCTGCAACCATGCAGTGGGAGCTACAAAACTGGCAAGAGATGTAGTGCAGGTGCAGGACAGAAGAATTCCTGAGGAAGTTCATGGTACCCAGCTTTGGATGATTTTACTCTGTTTATGACCCTAAGTATACTTTCACAATGGATCACAAGGCAAGTAATAATGCATGTAGCATTTACAGCATTACCACAAGAGCCACTGTGTCCGCAAGTAGGCATTAACATACATTTTTTCTTCTGCTTCTAATTTTTCTCTTGCCAGTCAATGACTATGAAGCAACAGTGTGGAGAGAATCTTACTAAGGTAGTTAATAGGGCTGGTTTTTGACAAAATTGTGAATATATCAAGTATAGTACATGGCAAATTTTCTCAAGAATAAAAATATCTTAACTAATACTGTAAAATAACATTAGAGTCAATTAGTGCTACACTACTATAAAATCGAAGGTTAAAATTAATTGATTTGTATACAAATTACACTCAATGAAGTTTTTATAATAATTAAGTTACAATTACATAATTAATTTTCTACTCCAATTCGTTTTTTTTTTTAATTAAATATAAACATTTAAATGGTGGATGTCATAAAAGCTTGACAGATTTATTTAAGCATAAATGAAACACTGAAGAGCAGTGAAATTATAAATAAATATAAATTATAATGTTCTATAAAAAATTATAATGAATGTTATATGGTTCATATATGTAGCAAAATGCTCCTCTCTCGAGTTAATTTTTCTACCTGACTACTTAGTTTATGGTCACAGAATATGTTTTTTCTACAAACTGTTATATTGACATCTTTGTGTGGTTGAAACGATGATTGAGCGATTACATGAGACAGAATATGGATTTTGGTTAAGTTTTTTTTTCCTTTTACTTTTTTTGGGGGGGCTTTTTATGCCTTTTATTGTGATAGGACAGTAGAGAGATGACAGCTGGAAGGAGAGAGGGGAGCGGGATCGGCAAAGGACCTTGAGAAGGGAATCGAACTCAGGTCGCCGTGAGCACAGTTGCGCTATATGCCGATGCACTAACCACGAGGCTACTGGCGCCGACAAGGATTTTGGTAAGTTATACTGTTCCTTTTAACATACCTTCAGATGTTTAATTATGTTTATTTTATGCTGAAACTGGTATTAAAGCAAAGGAGATTATCAGTTTACATGCGCTTCTCTTGAACTGAGGCACTACAGCGATCTGCCACTCCACATCAAACAGCACCAAAACGGAATTCAATGTTTGAGTACTGTAATAATATGGACAGAATTTGAAATCTGAGATTTTGTTTCATATCAAAAGTAACAAAGCACAAAGCTTATTGCGATTTACTGGATTGGAGGCGCACTTCCATTCATTAACGGAAAACAAGCTAGACTAATCGATTCTTGGGATTTAAGAATCAATATTGTTTCGTAAAAATTAGAAATCGATTACAATCGAAATATCAATATTTTTTACCCAGCCCTAGTAGTTAAAGTTTGTTAAATTGTAAAGTTTATAATTTATCAGGAAAAGTTTATAGCTGGTTACGTGAATAGCATATTGATTCTGTTTAAAAGCAAAGATACTTATAAGTAACTCAAAATGTTACTCAAAGATCCTATTCTTACTGCATTTCACCTTCATGTTAAAATATGGTCATTGCAAAGTGCAGATAATTTCTAATGGACAAAATTCAGGTACATCCAAATATGTACTCTAATAAATGAAATCCTTAGAGCCTGCCCATACCAGTCTTGATATCTTTCTTCAACACAAAAATTCCCAGACATTTCCTACCCGGGGATATAAATGGCATGGCAAAGTATGAATGACAAGTCCAATTAGTTGGCCAAATCCAAAGACTTATTTCTCAACCAAACTCTTGTTGGAGCTGAGGCTCAGATTCCTTCCCCTGAGAGATCAATGGACACGGGTAAGAGAGAGAATGCTGACCAATAGGGAGGTGCAGGAATGCCTGGTGACAAGGCAGCTTTAGTCCAAGGGTGGCAAACTACAGCCAATTATATGTTTGCTAACTCAGTGATAAAATGCAAAACTAATGTCACACTGCTGGGAAATACAAATGCGTACTTTCTTAGTGGATCATGTATAAAGATTAGACTAAAATCTTTAGGCTGTGTGTTATAGTAATTTTACTCCACCTAACTTTGTGCATAACAACACTCCTTAACTGTGGTAAAAACCCTAAAATGCCCTCCCATGAATTATTGCTTTAAAGGATTAGTTCAATAAAAACTAACATTTCTGTCATCATTTACTCACTCTCCTGTTGATCCAAACTTGTGTGACTTCTGTGGAAATACAGAAAGAAAGACCAGTCGCTCTGTTTGTTTTATTATTTTTTTTAATAATTTTTTGTTATTTTATTATTTTTTTATTAATGTTTTTTTTTTTTTTTTTTTTTTTTTAAGAACTATCCCTTTAGCATACATTACTGTTAAAATGTTGGGCTCAGCAAGAATATTTTTTATGCTTTTGAAAGACATCAATACTCACTGAGGCTGCATTTATTTATTTATAAGATATACTACTGTTTAAAAAAAAATAATAATAATATTTTGAAATATTATTACAAGTTGTATTACGGGGCTGTTGAATGATTGATTGGCTACCGAATGTTCTAAGGTGTGCAATTATTTTCAGGGAAACGCACGGCTAAAGTATTTCCAGGCAGGTCTTGACCACATTACATGTCCATATCACATGTCCATATCACTTCGCCAAATGATTTGAGATTAAAAGTCATTATAGCCTAAAACAGCAAAACAACCTAAACCCACAATGACAGGGACCAAGCAAACAGTAAACAACAGGATAAAAAGGACAGATTACTTCCATGTTTTTTGCCACAAAAAATTACATTTTGTTATGTGTAGAAAGCACACTCTATTTCTCCAGCTCTCCCTCCCTTACAAACGTACAGTACAAACATGCATTACGGACACACTTGCACACACGGAAACATGTGCACAGAAACATGTTGTCAGCACTACTCTACCAGTAGCAGTATAAATCTTACCAGTATTTTACCATTTTCTATTTTAGTATTTTCTATTTTACCAGTAGCAACTAAAAAGCTACAATACATTTTTCACTAGCGAGGTAATAAGTGCTGTTGTTGGAGCGGATAAACTTACAGTTTTGCTAAAAGTAGAAACGCTGCTGAACATTGTTGAGAGACGCACAGACTAATTCACACACACCAGGGTCGGAAATTAACGAGGGCTTATGGCAAAAATGCCCCCCAAAAAAAGCCAAAAATGCAACAAAATAAATTCAAGACAAAGGGGCAAAAAAATGCCCCTGCACTACTACACAATGTATTACGGCTGCCACAATTGAACTTAAATGTGAAAATTAATAAAAAGTGTAAATTTGCATTTAGATCATCTGATACTGCATCAGACTGCTTTTTTGTAGGGCTGGGAGATTTTTCTGATTTTACTGATTAATTCGAATTTAATGTTTTGCCACAGTTTTATTTTTTAGAAATCAAGGAATTGCGATTTTTTAACTAGAAATATTACCAAACGTTAGAATTAGACACTTTCACGATATGCTAATGATAACAGTAAAGAGAAAAGAACAAACCGCATGTCGCCAAACGTGATTAACCACTCAACGGTCAAACACTGCAACAAACACGTGCATGTTTACATAGAAAAAATACAATGGAAAAGCAGCACAATTGAATAAAAAACCTGTGAAGAACTACTACTGTATGACTGATTTTTCTTGTTTGCAACATGGTGACAGGCTGAAAGCTGCTGTTCATTGGATTTACAGAACATTTATAGTTAATAATAGTCTACTGGTGTTATACCTTCTGTCATTTTGAATTTAAATTACCTTGACTTGGAGAATTCTTTCAAAGAATTTTCTGCAAAGATACTTAACAAGTGATCCATTTAACATTTACATCATGTTGACAACTTCATGTGTGGTGCATTTGGAATAGACTTTTCTTTAAGTAGAGGGTTAATAAATAAAAAGTTACTTGAATCATTAAAAAAAATAAAAATAAAAAGAGATTTTAATTTTTTGCCATGTCACCCAGCACTACTTTTGTGTGCTGTTTTGTGCAATGTTGAGTCTTATAACCAATCAAACGTTGTTTCTGTTGAACTTAAGAATGCATTGGCCAATCAAAGGTACTTAGATTAGTCAGCGCTTAAAATGCTGGAGTGGTGTTGATTTTAAAGTCTATTGTTCTTAACAGTTTAAAATATTGATTCAAGTTTTGGGTAAATTCAACTATTTGACATTAAAGACAACACAGTATGGTGTTTATAATAACAAGGTGACCACAAAAATTGCCCTCAAGAATGTAAAAATGCCACTGGAAATAAAGTCCAGGGGACAAATATTGCCCCTTAATGGAAAAATTAATTTCTGGCCCTGAAACATGCTTAATCGCTCTCTCTTATAACTGTACTACATTACCATCAAAGGCTCAAGCCACCGTTACTAGGTTTTTTTGTTATTAGCAACGGAAGCATTGGGTGAGATGCTTCAGAAATTAATCCTACACTCAAAACATTTTAAGGACAAAAACTGGATGAATGTCTTGAAATACAACATCTGAACAATGTCTCAAGGTGTGGTAACCGCAGTATAAACGGAATAATTGACTCCGGTCTGTTGAATTATTCGAAAATAATGCACGCCCAAGGTGTAACCGCATTACCACCTCAGGTGTGCATTTTTTTCTAATAATTCAACAGTCCGTCATCATTTATTCCTTACTTAAATAACTGTTTTCAGTTTGCAATATATTTTAAAATGCAATTTATTCCTATGATGGTAAAGCTGAATTTCCAGCAGCCGTAACTCCAGTCTTCAGCATCACGCTGATTTGGTGCTCAAGAAACATTTTTAATCATTACCTGCTGAATATTTTTGTGGAAACGATACAATAGAACATTTGTTTAAAATATAAGTTTTGTAACAACATAAATGTTTTGCTGTCACAATATCAATTTAACGCATCCTTTCTGAATACAAATGTTACTTTCTTTCCACATAAAAAAAGAACCCAAACTTTTGAATAGTAGTGCATGTGCTAAACAACTGAGATTCATTCATTCCACAGGTCTCCAGAGCTCATGTACTCAACTGACACTCCCATTCCCCCACCACCAAAGTCAAAAATAACCCCTGGGGGTAGGGCAGCCGTCCTTGCTGAGGGAAGGAACACGGCTGCAGTGTGGCGTAGCACAGCGATTCCCAACAAGGGGTATGTGGACCTCACAGATATATAAAAATTTTTTTTTTTAAAAATCACAACTTAATTTCAAGTTCTGCCTGCACAATAAATCCTATCATATCAGCAGTATTGCACTTCACCTCTCTTCTGTTTTGGTGGTGATTAAGGAGTATGTAAAATAGATCACATCAGAGTGAAGTGATTTTACACATGAAGACAGTGAGAATTCAATACAGGAAAACTACATTTATCCACACTTAACCTCTAAGCCACTAAGGGAACAAAACGTGCCTCATGGAGATTCCCAGCGAGAGAGTGAGATAAGGAGAGAATGCAGCTGTCCCAAGATCTACATCACTGGGATACCAGGAATACTACACATTTTTGATCGTCTCTGCCAGTTAAACTTAGAATTGTTTTATTCTCATGTCCCAAAGAATTCCAAATGAACCATGACCTGGAATGTCCCAATCATGAAGGATTAACCGGAGCTGAAGTGGTGGAGTTTACACTGCTGTCATATGTGCTTTAAGCCAAAGATGAAGACATGCTGCTCTAAATACAGCACTGGAAGTTATTTGTGAGTGTGTGTGACTATATACATCCCCCCCTGAGGGTAAAATAGCTCAGGCTAAATAAACAGCAGTAAAGACTGCAAACAGTCCCAAGAGGCATCACACACACATCCCAAATACCAACAGATACCCTTCCAAAGATCTCTATAAACCTTTGTTTCTTTCAAGAGCATTATTAAGTCTATCTGATTACTAAAATCTGCAATTGTTATCCGGATTGATACTGTCATAGGCCACCCATTTTCAAGGCAAACCAACAGCACTTAAAGTGCTCAGCTCTTAACAGAAACCCGACCCATGAGACGAGGAGGTCAAGGAATCGGATCACAGCAGTTCCTCAAGACAGTGTGGCACACAAATGCAAACACAACAACAGAAGAGAATAGAATAGAATTTTGTGGTGACAGCTGGTGTCACGGAACAAGTCTTGCAGAATTCAAACCTACATTTTGGTTAAAGTTCTAGATTTAGTTCTCAAATCTGGTTCTGGATAACTCCTAAACTAAACTAGTCGGACACATCCAGTTCAGACCTTGAAACTACTAAAGAGCTGATGATATAAATCAGGTTAATTAGTTAAGACATCTAAAATGTGCAATTGAGAACCACTTGTCTGGATCAAGTGTTCTTAGTTTAGTTAGTGGAGATCCACCTCGAAAGTTAATTTCCAACACCTGTTTGTATTATTACCAAGTAAACATTAAGACGTTGATGAGCTAGTTCAGGTGTGTTTGAGCAGGGTTGATCTCCACTAGCAGGACTGAGCAACTGTAGTCTAGATCTTTTACCCACTAGAACTTACCATCGGGAACCTCTCGGTCACTGATGTGCTGCAAGTATGGACCGGTGTCATCGCTCAGGTCTGTGTTGATCTGATAGTCCTCCAGACGCTCCACCTGACGGGGTAGTTTTGGGCTCCCACTGGGGGACACGCAGCAGGATGCTGTATTTCCCATGATGATACACACAAGTATGTGCTCTACCTGCTCAGGTGTGTTAGTCTAGGCTGTCTGTGTCATCAAATGTGAATCAATGGATTCAATGAATGAACTCAAGTTAAATGCAGCTGCATGAAAGGCTGAAATGGACACAGAGAGTCAGCTTTTACTGTCGTGCTGTCTTGCTGCTCCAGACTCAAGAGGTATTTTACTATCTGTGCCAGTCATATAACGGGACTCCATGCATTTAGACAGTGCAACCGAAGACCTAAGGCTTTAGCATCCGAGTAATCAATACAACCGGATATAAGACACGTGACTGACAGCATATCACTAGAAAATATCGGTCTGAGATCATTGAATACGGATTTATTCTTTTAAATTAGCCGCACATGCTAACTGCTAACGGCTAATATTGATTCATTGTGAATAAGCGCGTTATTAGCCACCGTGCTAACTGAGATAAACCATGCCTTTAACTCTGATTTAAATGTCCGAATGTGTTCTAAATTAAGCCGGTTTGGCAGTTCAAATCGGGAAGAGATGAAACAGCCCCTGAAGAACAGACTTCCAAGCATTTATCCGTCATGTACAGGGCAGAGCTGTGTGTTGGCTGAAACTCCGGATCCAATAATCACTCAAATCCTCAGGCCTTCGGGCCCGTAGCGAGAGAAAATTAAGCTTTTATCGCAGCAGATGAATAAAGTCCTGTCCATTTACATACGCCTGATTCAAGCTCCGGGTTTGTTTAGAGTTATTTGATTTTGTCCACCGAGGCTCGTCGAAGAGTCCCCCTGTTATCCCCTCCTCCTCGCCGGCCAGTGCAGCAGCAGCAGCGATCCGCTCCCCGCCACCACCGCCATCTGCTTCGAGTGACGCAGTAAGGGCCCGCCCCTTTTCGACATTCCATTAATTACGATTGGGTGAGCTACCAAAACAAAATAAACGTCTGTTTAAGGATTGGTGATTATAACTGTCAATCACGCCGGCTAGCTAAGGATTAAAACCCCGCCC